>NC_060267.1:36835513-37482446 GCF_021613505.1 Equus quagga
TATGTGAATGTTCATTTTACTAATATTTTTTAAACTGGATACGTATATACTATTTTATATGTGATATAATTTATCACATATGTCTATTAAACATATATTTCTTAATTAACAAAAATTTTAAGTGCAGAAGAACACTGAAAAGCCTAATAGGGAAGTAAAAATCTAAAAAGCTCATCTAGCTGGAAAAAGATAAGCAAACTCAGAAATCTGAACATTTAGTGCCCCTCAGCTTTAAAGGAAATAAACCAAACCAAAGGTGGTACTGGCTTATAATGTACTTTAGTAAATTTGCTAAACCTTCCATAAAGTATGATCTAGAAGCTTAAAAACCACATGAGACTTCATGAAGTCACATTTATTACCCTCCTCAAAATTTATGAGTTGTGTTTAACTACACCTTTCTGTCCTAGGAAAAAGAGCAAGGGAGTGGGAATTATAACCAAATATCTCTTTTCTTCCTTTCTTCCTTCCTCCCCCCCTTCCTTGCTTCCTTCCTTTCTCCCTCTCTTTGTCCCTCCCTCTCTGCCTCCCTCCCCTCTTTCCTTTCACTTCCTTCCCTCCTTTCTTCCATCCTTTCTCTCTCCTCCTATATTAGTTTTTTATTACTGCATAACAAGTTCAAAAAAATATATAGCAGCTTAAAACAAAACAAATTTATTATTTCACAGTTTCTGTGGGTCAGGAGTCCAGTCATAGATGAAGTGGGTCCTCGACTGAGAGTCTCTCCAGGCTGAAAGCAAGGTGTGGCCAAGGCTGTGAGCTTACCTGTGACTCAGGGTCCTCTTCCAAGATCGTTCAGGTGGTTGGCCAAATTCAACTCCCTGTGGGTGTAGGACTGAGGTCCCAGTATTCTTGCTGGGTCTGAGCTGGGGGTCACCCTCAGCTCCTAGAGGCTGCCCTCAGGTCCTTGCTACATGGTGCTCCTATGATGTGCAAGTTACTTCTTCAAAGCCAGCAAGAGACTCTCATGCTTTAAATCTCTCTAACTCCATTTAGGGGGTTACCTGATTAGGTCAGGCCCTCCTAGGATAATCTCTCTTTGATTAACACAAATTCAACTGACTAGGGACTTTAATTACAGCCAAAACCCACAAATTATTTAAGATGTCTGAAATATAGAGTGACAGGTGGCACTGAGTGGGAGAAAGCTAAAGAAATAAAGGCTAAGTCACATAGGACTTTGTAAGCCATATATGGAATGTGGCTGTTGTCCTAGCAACAGTTAGAAACCATTGAAAGAGTGAAGGATTTTAAGAACAAAAATGTTAGAATGGAATGGTCACATTTGCATTTTAGAAGGATGTCTCTAGGGGGCAATACGAAAGCTAACGAGGGAAATTCACTTAAGGGAGTGTTTGTGGGATGAAAGGGGAAGACGTGGCAAAAATAAGCCTAGAAACTACACCCAAAATACTATGGGATGCTCTCAGAAACTCTTTAATTTGAAACACAATTACTCAGCATCTATTCTATGCCCAAGAACAATGCTTATAACCAGAAAAAAAGTCATGCCTCTCCTCCCCTAGTCTAATACAAACACACACACTAGGCTTTTGGTAAAATAGCTGAGAGAGAGGAAAAGTCAAAATGCAAATGAGAATCAAAACTGCATGGTACAGGCACAGGAACAGACACACAGATCATGGAACAGAATTGAGAGCCCAGAAATAAACCCACACATCTATGGACAGCTAATTTTTGACGAAGTAGCCAAGAACATATAACGGAGAAAGGAAAATCTCTTCAATAAATGCTGTTGGGAAAACTGAACAGCCACATTCAAAAGAATGAAAACAGAACATTATCTCACACCATACACAAAAATTAACTAAAAATGCAATAAAGACTTGAATGTAAGACCTACAACCATAAAACTCCTAGAAGAAGACATAGGGAGTAGGCTCTTCAATATCAGTCTTAGCAATATCTTTTTGAATGTGTCTCCTCAGCCAATGGAAATAAAAGAAAAAATAAACAATTGAGACTACATCAGACTGAAAAGCTGCTACAAGGCAAAAGAAGGAGAAAATATTTGCGAATCATATATCTGATAAGGGGTTTAATTTCCAAAATGTGTGAAGAACTCATATAATTCAGCAACAGAAAAAACAATAAATCAAGCAAAAAATGGGCAGAGGGGCACTAGCCCAATGGCCCAGCAGTTAAGTTCACTTGCTCCACTTCGGGAGCCCAGGGTTCACCAGTTCAGATCCTGGGTGTGGACCTGCACACCGCTTGTCAAACCACGCTGTGGCTGGAGGCCCACACACAAAACGGAGGAAGATGGGGAGGGATGTTAGCTCAGGGCGGTCTTCCTCAGCAAAAAAGGAGGAGGATTGGCGGTGGATGTTAGCTCAGGGCTAATTGTCCTCAAAAAAAAAAAAAAAAAATGGGCAGAGGATCTGAACAGACTTTTTTCCAAAGAAAACGTACAGATGGCCAACAGGCACATGAAAAGATGTTCAACATCACTAATTATTAGGGAAATGCAAATCAGAACTACAATGAAGTATCACCTCACACACGTCAGAATAGATGTTATGAAAAAGACAGGAAATAACAAGCGTTGGAGAGGATGTGGAGAAAAGGGAGCTCTCATACACTGCTGGTGGGAATGTAAATTGCTGCAGCCACTATGGAAAACAGTATGAAGATTCCTCAAAAACTTAAAAATAGAAATACTGTATGATCCAGCTATTCCACTTCTGGGTGTTTATCCAAAGAACATGAAAACTCTAATTGGAAAAGATACATGCACCCCTATGCTCACTGCAGCAGTATTCACAATAGCCAAGACTTGGAAACAACCTAAGTGCCCATCAACGGATGAATGGATAAAGAAGTTGTGGTGTATATATATACACAACGGAATACTACTCAGCCATAAAAAGATGAAATCTTGCCATTTGAGACAATATGGATGAACATATCTTGAAGGTATTATGCTAAGCAAAATAAGTCAGAGGGAGAAAGACAATTATTGGATGACTTCACTCATACATGGACGATAAACACATAGAACAGATTGGTGGTTATCAGAGAGGGACAGGGTTGGGGGGAAGGAGAAAGGGGTAAAGGGACATATGTGTATGGTGACAGATGGCACCTAGACTGTTGGTGGTGAACACGGTGCAGTCTATACAGAAGCTGAGATATAATGATGTGTACCTGAAATTTATATAATGTTATAAACCAATGTCACCATAATTTTTTTAAAAAAATATGAAGGTGGAAGATTTCTTCTGGGACACAAAAGATAGAGTTTCAAAGGAAGAACTTCCTTTTCTGACAATAAGTGAGGACAAGGGGAATCCACATGCATGCTTTTCCATAGAGTATTTCTGTCTTCTTCTGTAAAGGGGATGCTTAGCCATGTGTGTATGAATAAGTGCACACGCTCTGTTTCAGTATTGCTCAGGATGAAGGACCAAGCTTGTTTTTAAAATTACCATTCACATACTTATGTTTTTGCAAAATATAATGAAAATAAACCACTAGAATAAAGAAATTTTTAAAAACAAAAAAATGCAAAAGAATAAAATTTAGGGGAGAAGTTTAGCAGACTGCAATCCATACCACGTTGTCCTCTGTTGTTGCCACGCCACGTGGGTAAAATTCTATTCTTAAATGCCCTTAGGGGCTGGTCCAGTGGCGCAGCGGTTAAATTCGCACGTTCCGCTTCTCCAAGGCCCTGGGTTCGCCGGTTCGGATCCCAGGTGCGGACATGGCACCGCTTCTCAAAAGCCATGCTGTGGTAGGCGTCCCACGTATAAAGTAGAAGAAGATGGACATGGATGTTAGCTCAGGGCAAGTCTTCCTCAGCAAAAAGAGGAAGATTGGCAGTAGTTAGCTCAGGCTAATCTTCCTCAAAAAAAAAAAAAAAAGTCCTTAAAGTTAAAGGGATATAGGAAACTTGGTCAGTTACAAAAGTCTTTGTGTCCACAGGATAAATCATCCAGGAGAAGAAAGAATATGCTTAGCAGTGAGATTGAGTGGAAGTTTTTCCCATGGATCCTCTGTTATTTTACGTAATACACCAAGCCTCGAAGAGGTCAAAAGAGAAGAGTGACCAGCGCACAGCTGGGTTTGCCAAAAAAGTTCTCCTGACGAAGGAAAGCGAGAATATGGCTCTGCAGAGAGAAGGGGTGAATCCCAGTGATAAATTTATCTCCAATGCAACATCTGATTACTTCTCATTTGATTTGTCAAATGGTTTATTTTGTGATTGGAGCATCCTGTGCGTATAATAAATTGCTAACTTCATCTCCTGACCAACTTGTAAATCTTCGTCCTTTGCAGGGATTAACTACTTGCTAAATTCATTTACCAAAATTAAAACTAAGTTTCAGAATGCTTCCCTCCAAATCCCAAGAAACTAAGATTAACTTTTGGCAGATCCTTCCCAGACTGAACACCAGGGGGCGACATCAATGGAAGTGACTAACAGGAGCTACCTAAGGTCTGGGGGAGAAGCGGACCGACATTTCCCCCATGTGATACACTAGCCGTTAACCTAAGAAAATACATGCCCTGAGGCTCTCCATCCTAATGGAACATTTCCAATTAATATTTAGAATATCTGTAGGAATTCTGTTTTGCACTAGTACCAGAGGTCTCTACAAGTCTATCAGACCTCCTCAGCACTCTAAACCAGAATTTATTAACGCAGCCTTTTTTAATCATTCTAGAAGCATCCGTAGCAGCGGCAGAATGAAACGTCAAATCCAGACTGAATTAGTCATAGCTTGTCTGTAATGCTGTTCTGAAACAAGGTCCTTAGCTAACGCTTTTATGGCCTGACCCCTGCTCCGTTGGAGTTGTATCATCTACATACTCATCGTAGAGAAGCGCAGTCCTCTTCCATCTGCCTTCTCCCTTGTCAGTTTACAGCCTGTGGTGCTGTCTTGGGGCCTTAGAGGCATTTGATCCAAATATCCACATTCGCACAAAGTATTCCAGCACCTTCCCAGTACAATCCTTGACATTTTCTCTTCCCTCCCCGAGAGGCGCACACCGTGAACCTGCTCTGTCTTGCATGTGAAATGGCAGCTGGGCTCCCTAATGGTTCCCTCAGATCCTCTACCTCCTTCATTCCTCAAAACAAACTCTTTGCCTCAGTTCATAGCAGGTCTGATGACGCCCTAAATAAAGTGCCATCGAGACTTCGCATCCCACCGAAGGGTACAGGTTCGACCCAGATGGAGGTATAAAACGGCGTGTGCCCTATCAAAGTATTCCCAGATTCCCTTAATTACACTTTCTGGAACTGTTCCCTTTGCACCCTCTAAACCAGTGGTGAGCGAGCTTTTCTTTTTCCTTTGGGGGCTGCTAGCTTATAATACAATCATTTAACTGGGGATCACTCAGGTTATGCTAATTCTGTTCATTTTATAAGCATCTGGTAAAGCTGGCACTACTGCCCCTGCATGGTTGCCGTGCGCTGTGGGAAGCAATTTATGTGATTTATTTTCACCGATCTTTACAATTCTGTAAGATATGTTCAATTATCAATATCCACTTAAACATGAGGAGACCAAAGCACCAGGAGGGTATATAATGTGTCTGAAGTCACATAGCTAGTGAGTGGCCAGACCAGGAGTCGGATCCTGGTCTGTCCGGCCCCAGAGCTGGGATGCATTCACTGATGACTTCCTTCTCCTTCACCACGGGCAAAACTCCTAAGTAGGTCCTAGAGTCATGTGGATGTGTGAGTCCCATGGATACAGAAGACAGTATTTCTGCCCCACTTCCACCAGGAGCTTAAATTCCAAGAAAAACATGTTAAAAGCTATTATACAGTTAAGAGCGGAGTGGTGGTCCAGCATGGAGGATGAAATAGCTAACTCAGTCTAGAGGCCTGAAGAAAGCTTCCCCAGGGGAGTGGCATTCAAGCTGTAAACGTGATGAAGAATATTCAAGCAGAAGAACAGGCAATGCACTAAGCCACAGTGTTAAAAGAGGGCACGTCCCAGGAAAGGCAAGAAGCTTGATGTGACAGCAAAAGAGCCTGGGACAGTGGAGGGAGGAAGAGGAGAGTGACAGGAGACTAAAGAGGTTAAGTTGGGCCTTAATTGCAATGCCATAAAGTCCGGATATTATTTTCCAGGTAAGGGAGCCAATTGCTTTTCGCAAGAGATTGCATTATTAATGTTGACTTTTGAGCTTTTTATTTATAAGGAATATTAGCCAAGAGGAAGTGTGGATAATAGAGAGCAGTAGAGAGAAAGGCCAGAAGCAAAGGCACCTGTTTGGAGGCCAGGTCAGTAGTGAAAGTGAGACGCGGAGAAGGCCTGAGCCAGCCCAGTGGCAGTACAGCGGGAAGGAAAGGCCAGAACAGGATGCATTTAAAACTTGTCCTCACTGCTTACCACCATCTTTTATACCACATATTTACTTAATGACCTCTTTAGTTTCTGTCTCCCACTAAATTGTAAGTTCCATGAGAGCAGGGGATTGTGCTGAAACCCTAGTGCCTAGGATACTGCGCCACAGAACCTATATGAGTACATTTAGAATAAATGAAGTAAACCAAAAGGAATTTAGGGACTGATCGGATTTAATAGATGAGAATGTTAGATGACGAAAATTTCCAGCTTGGGAAACTGGATGGTGACAGTGATCAAGAATTCATAAGACAGTTTTAAAGTGTCTACAGAATTCCAGATTGATATATGTTGAAGGCTGTTAAACTTTGGGACAGGAGGACCAGAGAATAGCTGAAACTGGCTTGAGAGATATTCTAGAGTATAGAGTTGGAAATGGTGCTGAAGCCATGGAAATGGATAAACCCAGGAGAGCCTATGACAAGCAGAGAGGAGAGGAGTAGGGAAACCATAAGCAACCACAAAATGTAAGAGATAGGAGAAGCCAGCAAAAGAACAAAGAAGAAATAATGAGAAAACTAAGAGGAGAACTGGGAGAGAAGGGTGTTCTTGGAAACACCAGAGGAGAGTCCGGAAAAGCAGAGTCTGGCACATTTGGGGATGACCAGTCGCACCATTCGCCATATCCGGGTAAAACAGAAAGAAGACAGAAGATAGGCCACGTGTATTTGGAAACTAGGTAATTGTTAGAATCGTTAGAGAGAACACTTTGGGGCATGGAGGCAAGGACTGAATGAAACTTACGGAGGAGGTGGGAACTGGGCTACGAGTAGCTCACCGACCCCTTTGTGCCAGATAGCGAAAGGCACCTCTTCTGGGCAGAGGCAAACTTGCACCCGAGCCCACAGACTGGCAGGCAGAGTGCTACCCCGCCTCAAGCTGAGTATCTCTGTACAGGGCAAAGCCTGCCCTACACCCAGAGGTAGCCCTTTGCTGGGAATTAGGCAAGGAATTATTTTAGGATAGTGAGACCAGAATGCAAGGACCAATGGAGAAGTCAGTCTAAGATAAAGAAGAAAAGATAGCCGATGGAGCACAGTGCAGGAGATTGAAAGAACACACTTTATAGAGTTTGAGGAGCGTGGTAAAAGTTTGAAACAGAGGAAAATAAAACTTATCAGAGGCAAGAAAAATGATGATCTGATCTGCAGTGACACTTCACCTGAGGTTGGATCCTGGTGCCGCCAGTTGTACAGGTGTGTGATTTTCCAGCAGTGTTCAGAAGCTCAGCAAGAGGAACAAAGAAAGGAAGTACTTAGCTGCTTCTTAAATTTTTCTGGAAAATTACAAAATGCCTTAATATCTTTTTAAAAATTGACAGCTATCACAAAAAATCAAGACTCTAGGACACTACAGAAAAAATAACTTAGTTCCCTCAACGAATAAATTACAAGTTGAAAAAGAGAGAAAGAAAGCAGGAATCTGAAGAGTAAAAAATATGAAGAGAAAAATCGACCAATTACACTGTGTGAACTTTATTTGGATACCGATTCCAACAGACAAATTTTAAGATAATTGTTTTAATTGACATTAAGGGGCAATTGGAAATTTGAACATTAAGTGGATTGTGTAATATTAAGGAACTGTTAAAATTTTTAGGCGTAGTATTGGCTTTGTGGTTATGTTTAAGAATCCTCATGAATGAAAGATATATACAGACATATTTACAGATGAACTTGCTACAGAACTGGAGCTTGCTTCAGAATAACATGGGAAGCAGGGAAGTGGATGGGGATGAAGGTAAAATAAGATTGGCCGGGAATTGATGACTCTGCAGCTGGATAATAGGTACACAGGTATTCATTACACTATTCTGTGACTTTCATATAGCTTTCAATTTTTCTATAATAAATTTTATTCAGTTGAGGGACAAAACAAAATTCTACTCAGTGAATAATGGAAAGATTGCATTACTTCTAATGATGGCCAACTAAGGGGATACGATGAGAGATGAAAAAGAGGAAAGAATTTTAAAAGGAAGATACGTAAGTCAGAAGAAGGCAGAAAAATTAAAATGACTGAAACGCAGAGAAATCAAAGCATAAATACAAACAGAAAGAGAGGAAGCAACCAGAGCAAAAGAAACTTGTGAAATAATGTTACCACCTTGTGGTCTTTTTGGATATTGCCCCTAAATACTCAAACCACGATGTTTTTTCACACCTGTAGGCATTTGTGGACACAGCGTGCTACAGTTGCACCACGTGTAGCTGAGCTAAAGGCCATACCTAAGCTTCTGTCTGAAGGTTTCTTATTTGTGACTTAAAGTTTCGTGATTCTCCTAACATTTTCAGACTGTACCTCCACTCACTGTCACAAGGTCCCTACATTTCCTAAGCTTTATTTTCCTAAATTTCCCATTTTAGATATTCAGGGTTAGCTCTTAATTTGGTATTTCAGGTCTTTATGAACAAATCCTTATTCGACTTATCTAACCCCTTAATGGTTTATTTTTTTTAAAAAAAACAACAGTTTTATTGAGGTATAATTGATGTAAAGAGAACTGGACATATTTAATATACAAATCTGATGAGTTTGGAGATATGCATACACCCATGAAACCATCACTACAATCAAGGTAATAAACATATTCATCGCCTCGAGTTATCATATTGTCTCTTCACCGTTCTATCTCCAGCCTGACTAATCTTAATTTCTAACTCCTCCATCTCCTTGAGCGTTCTCACCTTTCTCTAACCTTTTCCAGCTCCATAGAAGTTATTCTTCTTGCAGTACGTGACAAAGTAGCATAAAGTATTCACACAGTGTGGGATTGGCACCATAAGACAAAGGAAAAGATTGAGAATGTGGAACCAAAGGGATTCTGTAGCTAAAATGGCCCGACTATTCAGCCAGATGACCCAGGCAAGAACATTCCATCTCTCTGATACTCAACAGCCCAAATAGCCCAAATGCTATTACTATCACCCGGCGTTATCTTTCAAACTCACCCTCCTCTCCGTCCACATCCCTTGTGGGTGAGTTCTTGCTGCCCTCTCCGGCATGGATTAATGCACTAAACTTCTAGCTAGACTCCTTGCTTCTAGTCAGTAGCCCCTCTGCTTGACCCTCCACACTGCATCATTAATCCTCAAAAATGCAGATCTGAGCATGTGACACTCTGCTTCATACCTTCCACGACTTCTTACCACCCACAAGAATCCTAAATGCTGACAGCCAACTTCTTCATCACGCAATTCCTGCTGCTTTCTAGTCTCATTAATTGCTGTCGCCCCAACTTTCACACTCTGCCACCAGCCATACCAGGCTACTCGCTGTTCCCAACAAGGCCGTGGTAGCTTCACACTTCCTTGCCTTGCCACAGATTTTTATCCTTGTCTGAAAACCCATTTTTATGCCTGGTTAACTTCTAATCTTGGTTTGTCTCAACTCAGACACTGAGTTAACACTCAGACCTAACACTCACGGCAGGCCTCAGTTCCCGACTGAGTGTTCCCATAGCACTTTCACATATTACACTTAACTCGCTGTATTGGAATGGCATGTTTACTGGTCCCTCTAAACCCCTGCCTCCACTCCCTTAAACTTAAATGGAAGGTAACTGGAACTGTGCTATATTTATTTAAGCATTCCCAAATTAGCATAGTGCCCAGCAAAGCATGGGTATGCAGTAAAGATTGGCTGCCTTCTACCCTACAGCTATTTGTGGGGATCTGATATCCACACTATAGAGTGGGTGGCCAGAACTTTAATGAAGAAAAGGCGATATCATTTGGGGCTTATTGGATTGGGTATTTTTAAATGATAATTAGCCAGTGTTAGCAAGGATTCTCTTTTAAACTTTAGGTAGGAGTAAAAATTTGTTCAAGTCTTTTGGAAGTAAATACAACAAAATATATTAAAAAAAACACACATCACTCGTGGCCGTGTGGTTAAGTTCGTGTGCTCCACTTCAGCGGCCCAGGGTTTTGCTGCTTGAGATCTAGCCCATGGTGAGGCAGCATCCCACATAGCACAACTAGAAGGACTCACAACTAAAAATATACAACTACATACCGGGGGGGGGCTTTGGGGAGAAAAAGGAAAAAAAAATCTTTAAAAAATAAAAAAATAATTGTAGTCAATTTTATAGTGTGTGTGTGTGTTCATTTCTATCATGAATTAGCAATAGACTTACGTGTTTATGTACTCATACGCAAATATAAGATAATGCGTAATGAAAGTTTGGAAAATATATATACTCAAATGAAAAATATGTTTATAAATAATTTAATTGTTGGCCTCTGTATATGTACTGATTTTTCTCTAGTAAACAGGTATTCCCCTTATAATAACACGGGGAAAAAAATAAAGGTTATTTTTTTTAAGAGAAAATGAAGAAGAAAGGAAAGGAGGCCGAGTCCCTGAGGCCATGAAGAAAGGAGACCATAGGAAGCTGTCCTGAATTTAAAAGAGCATCTTAATCTTAATAACAGAAAGAACTATGGGATTTTACCGAAGGTTAAGCCAATTGGTCACAGGTGCCATAGTGTCAAGTCTCAGATCAATACGTACTTGAGGTCAGTGTCAGCGAATGGAAATGATTTGCGGAGGAGGGAACTAGGAGGAAGAGCTGATATCTGTCAATATTATGGGTCAGACTATTCACATAACCCTTCTTCTTTTGGTTGTCCCAGCCCCGTCGCCTCCACTTATGCCTCCATCCTTACCTCAGGGACTTGGAGAATACCAGAAACTTCTTTTATTCACAGAGATCAGGAAGGATATCTGTGGAAGTAGTGTAAGAAGAATATATATAGGCCATATGCCTGCCCAGGATATCTGGATCTGCTTCGCTAGACTTGGGCTTCCCTCCCCTAAACAGAGCTCAGTGCACAGACTGATTCTTTCGAAGGACTTGGAAATTAATTTAAGTTTAGGTTTTATCAAAGGTTTCGCACTAGTTGATTTACAAAGAAAACCAATAAAGAAAATCTCTGGTCAAATTAGAATGTATATCACGTATTCATTTTGAAACTCTTTTGTTCTGACAAAAAATAAAGCGCTGAAACCATAACAAATGAAAGAGGAAGTTGAAAGTTATGCTGGTTAATTTTATGTGTCAACTTGACCAGGCCAAGGGATACCCACAGAGCTGGTTAAACGTTATTTCTGGGTGCGTCTGTGAGCATGTTTCCAGAATAGATTAGCATTTGAATTGGTGGACGGAGTAAAGCAGATGGCCCGCCCCAATGTGGGTGAGCATCATCCAATCTGCTGAGGGCCTGAATAGAACAAAAAGGCAGAAGAGGGGAAAATTTGCTCTCGGCCTGTTTGAGCTGGGCCATCATTTTCCCACCCTCAGTGCTCCCGGTTCTCAGGCCTTCAGATCCAGACTGGAATCCACACCATTGGCTCTCCAGCTCTCAGGACTTTGAACTACGCCACCGGCTTTCCTGGGTCTCCAGCTTGCAGACAGCAGGTCGTGTGACTTCTAAGCCTCCATAATCAAGTGAGCCAATTTTATTTTTGTAAACCAACTTTATTTTATATATATTATATATATATTTATATAGATCCTATTGTTCTGTTTCGCTGGAGAACTCTGACTAAAACAAAGGTGAAGAAGTGGCGATAGCAAGCGCACACTAATTTTTCAAGAACTTTGGCTATGAAGTTGAATAGAGAAGTGTGCAGGTAAAGGGGGGTATTTACTTATTGTTATTTTCTTTGTTTTAATGGAA
This sequence comes from Equus quagga, assembly GCF_021613505.1. Taxonomy (NCBI): domain Eukaryota; kingdom Metazoa; phylum Chordata; class Mammalia; order Perissodactyla; family Equidae; genus Equus; species Equus quagga. The sequence goes on from NC_060267.1 coordinate 36,847,581, forward strand.
GAAAAGACTTTAGTATTCTCATGTCTTATGAGGAAAGCAATTAATGGGGAAATATTGAACATAAAGGAGAGGACGCAGAGGGAGGCGTTAGTATTGAATGGATAGAGGGCATCAGAGCATCTCTACTTCTGAGGTTGCAGAAAAGTAAATGATGAGGATGCATACTATTTGCAGTTTTTTTTTTTTTTTAAAGATGGGCACCTGAGCTAACATCTGTTGCCAATCTTTTTTTTTCTTCTTCTCCTCCCCAAAGCCCCCCAGTACATAGTTGTATATTTTAGTTGTGGGTCCTTCTGGTTGTGGCATGTGGGACGCCGCCTCAGCGCAGCTTGATGAGTGGTGCCATGTCCACATCCAGGATTCGAACCAGTGAAACCCTGGGCTGCCGAAGCAGAGCGCGAGAACTGAACCACTCGGCCACAGGGCCAGCACCTATTTGCAGTTTTGAGGCTGTAATGTGATGGGACTTTCTGATTCGCTGTGAAATTAGTGGCAAGATCAACTGCTGGAGGGGGGTCTCCAGGGGTGAAATAGCAGTTTTAGAAGCATGACGTATTTTTGGAAGAGCCACAGTAAATAATGTCTTCTTGGGAAAGATATATTATCACAGGTGGTGTTCTGTGAAGCAGACACTGAGACAGAGTTGGGAGCACAAAGGATAATTGGAGGCTAACACCTGTAGGTAGGAATTCATGCTATTAAATCCACACGTAGCCTCCACCACTAACGTGGCCACTTCATTCATGTGCCCATCATGCTAGCCCTGAGGTGGCTACTGATAAAGACTGACTAATGTCAGTGGCCAAGCCGTTTTGTCTACTTGTTTACAGCTCTTTGCTGGTGGATTCTTTCCGGGGCAGGTTAATGTATGATAGAAAGGTCTTTACACTTTTGCCCACTCCCATATTTCCATCCATACGTCTCCATCTCAGACCTTGTCACTGATCCTCCAATCTTTTTTCCTTCCGTCTCTGACCACCTTGTTACTTATTTATCCTAAATAGTGTAACCTCCTTCTACCCAAAGTGGATAGCCTAGTGTACCACCTAAAACTCTGTCCACTAGGAATATTTTCCTTCTCCATTGTTTTTCAAGACCACCCTGAGTGAAGCAGTAATTCCACTGCCATCCACATCCAGTCTGCCTCTGTCTATAGACCAAGCTAAGGCTTTTTCTCCTTCCTTCAGCTGGTCATACAGGACCTCCCCTATGACCATAGTTGTGAGTTGGGTGATGGTGTAAATGTGATGGATGACTTAGGGGGTGGGTTATCTGCTCATTCAGTCTGCTCATATATTTTGATCCAGCTCATGTTTGGTCCCACATGTACTATTTCCAACTTACAATTAAGTGGATTACTACTGGGCCCACCTGATTATAACCTGGTATGACCATAAGGATCCAGATCATGATGGTCAGTTTAATGTGGTTACTTGGGGTCCCATGTTCAAGGGTTCCAACTCTACTGGGACCTAGTAGCATACCAACAGCTATTTTTCAAAAGGCAATTCATTCTCTGCTGCAGATGGAAAGACTTTATTCCAAAAACTCAAGGGGCCAGTTTTTGATCCTTCCACTGGGAGAAACTCCACATTCCATCTTTTTCTACCAATACCATAAAGTCTACCAAACCACATAGCCTAAGTGGCAGAGCTACTTACACCAAATACTCCGTTGTGGCAATCTTACCAGCTCTAAGCCCCACTTAAAACTGGCAGTCTTCCATATCACCCACTACATGTGTTGAAGCAGTATTCCTAGGTGTGGAATGTGGAGCCTCTGGAATTCAAAGAGACCTACTAGGCATTGTGATTCCTTCTTTGTAGTTAGAGACGCACAATAAAACATTTTATCTTTTACTTTGGAGGGGATATCCTAGCATACTCCTGACCACTCGACCCCTAGAAACTTTACTTAAATGGCAGGTCCATGAATCTTCTTAGGGATTATCATATATGTGTTTTACCAAGGCCTCCAGCATGCTAGGTAGCTCAAGTTCATCTTGCCTCATCAGTTGGGTGTCACTGATGTAGTAAATCAATATGATGTTCTGTGGGATGTCCAGATGGTCTAGATCTACTTGGGCTATATTATGGCAGAGGATGAGAAAATTAACAAAGTCCTGGAATAAAATTAAAAATGCATATTGTTGTTCTGTCCATGTGGATGAATACTGTCTCTGATCCTGCTTTGTGCCTCATGACTCGGATAGGAAAGAATATATTTGTCCAACCAATGGCTGCAAACCCTGTACCTAAGCAATGTTAATCTGCCCCAATGAGGATACCACATTAACATGGTAGCTGTAATCAGGGCCACTACTCAGTGAAGATTGTGGTAGTCTACAGTCATTCTGAAAATCCATCCTCTTTCTGGAACGGTGAAACTGGAAAATTAGAGATGTGAGAGGGTTCACCATTTCTGCATCCTTTAGATCTTTAAGAGTGGAACTAACTTCCACCATCCTCCTCAGGATGCAATACTGGTTTTGATTATTTGTGGGCTGGGGTAGGGCAGTGTCACAGTTTTCCACATGGCCTTCCTCACTATGATCATTCTTACCTCATAGGCCAAGGACCCAATATGTAAGTTACTCCAACTTCCAAAACTATCAATTCCAACTTTTCACAGGGGACTGGGAAAATGACCATCAAGAAGGTTTATGGACGCAATGGGCCCAATATAGCCAGGTTTAGACAAGGACTCCATTTAAAGCCTGATCTCCACATGCCAGAACTCTAACGCGGCCCGGGGGGGGGGCACGATGATGCTTCTGTCTCCAGTTATTAATGCCAACTTGGACCCTATGTCCAATGGACCTCAAAATTTCCCAGTAGTCCTCTTTCTCCATTGTATAGTCTTAATGGCTGTAGGACCCTTCAGATAAAGACTAGAGAATCATTAGACTTTTACTTACTATGGTGTTGCAGTTACTGACCCCCTGAGGATCCGGCCGACTCTTTTGTAAATGGATTCCAGATTTGAAAATTGCTCATGTCTAAAAATTGGGCAGGAGATTTATTAGCAAGACTGCCTTCAGCCTTCTGCACATCCATTTTTGCTCTTATTTACATATAGTAAGCTCATTTCCTTTGCCCCATAGGATACTGATTTCTATTAACCATCTCCACCAAGGCCAATCTTTAGGTGTGTACGGCTCTGAGCAAATGTTTTATCGTAGATTCCTGTCTCTATTAATAATTGATTTAAAGTGCATCACAAAATTCATAGGCCAATGTGAAGTATAATGATTTATCAATGAAGATTTAGAATGATGGGTAGAGAAGAGGAAATTATATATCGTTTTTCTCTCCAATCAGTGCACAAGCACATGAAGATCCTTTGTAGAGTCCAGAAACCATCTCTTAGTGTTTAGGTCCAGGGACTATCTCTCAATGTTCTTTATTCTCAAATGCACCATTGCTGACTAATTTCATATTTCCCACTGTAAGGAAAGGGCAGCAACACTGTTATTAATCACAATGACCTGGCTCTTCAGAGTGTTTGCTTTGAGACAGAGAAGATCTTCTTGCCTCTGCCTGCAGTTCCCTTATACCATTTATTTAATGCTGGTTACATCATTACTTATGATCCTGCATCGTCCCTTGTAGTTCCATGACTACTAGCTTCTAGTGACTCTCTCAAAGTTGTTCCTGTGCTTTATTGATGATAACCACAAATGCAAGTCTTACCCAGAGTATGTAGGAAAATGTGAACAATAATTTGTTAAAGTCAAAATTTATCATTTGGAGTTTTATAGCAAAAATGTAGAATATCTTCCAGCCATGTCTTCTCTTGAACTCTTTAGGCCATAACACTCATTCCAAGAATGTGGTCCCTTTTTATGTCAACCACACCACACTCTTCCATACACTACCACCACCAGGGAGACCAGATAAGGAACCAGTGGATGGAGTAAGGAGAATAGTATTATTAAAGGAATGTCCATCTTTCACCTGGCATAGCTGAAGTGTGATCCATGTCAATCAAAGGTAAAAGAGTACATCAATCAGAAGGACCCACTGGCATCACAGAGCAATGCTCTTGAAAGCCCTCAAAGGAGATAGGTGCAGTCACTCAGGGAGATCTGCTTGAGCCTAAGGAGGGAGTGAAGTGACTACTCTGAGTACCAGCAGAAGGAGGGCATGCAAAGTAAAGGATGCCTAAACCTGTGCTGGGTGTTGTAGAACAGAACCAGCACCATGGTCAAAACACATATAGGTGAAAGTCAATGCATGGGCTTACATGTGGTTCAGTCCCAAGAGTCAGCAGTAGATCATTGGTAACCCAAAACCCTGAAGTCATTCTGGTCCTACGTGAGCAAGAGTCATTCCAAAACTAGCACGTCAGCACTATTCAGTCGTCTTGCATGATCTATTAATGTACCAGAGCCGGCTGATACCAGCTCATGAGAGCAAACTGTTAGCATCTCTTCCCAGTTCAGTGGTACCATGTCAGTAGCTTGAAATTGGCCATGATGAGAGCATTTACACCATGGATATTAGCAAACACCTCAGCGCTTTTTTGTGAGAGCTGGCTGTTACACATTTATCAGTACACCAGTGACATGACCCCATGAAAGAAATACCGTGTCAGCAGGAACGATTCACTCGCCTGACTGGCCTCCTATAACTGAGGCCTGACCACAGGGCTCCAGGACAACCCCATAAGCACGAGTTCCTGAGCTCATTGGGGCATCCGGTTGATGCCACATGCAGGCTAGAGGACTAAAGAGCTCCCAAAGGGGAAAAATAGGAATTGGAGCCCCGAGGGTCCTGGTCTAGTCTTGGGGTATCCTGGCTGGATGGCAGTCTCAGCCCCAGCTGGTCCTAGGCACCAGAGGAAGCCAAAAAAAATTACCAGGAAGGTACTCCAAAGCATGGGCCCCATGGTAGTAGCTCTACTTGCTCACATCTAATGGTGATAATGATCTCCGTAATTCTCAACTGGTCAGGCTCCCTTGGCTGCTATCCCATGCTTGTTGGTTGCTTTGGTAATCATGACTACCTGGTTCAGCAGCATCATCTGGCCTCTACATTTCACAGCACTATCATCATCCTTGCTATCACTGAGACAAGTTCTGTGATAGCTTCTCCTACTATCAACCTTGCCTTCCAGAGGAGAGCCATCACTAAACTTCCTGGTGCCCCCTTCACCTGCTCATTCCTGATGGCTTTGGTGAATGGCGTGTCCTGCAAGCATTCTGTGAAACACGATCCTCTGATGAGTCTTCTGACCTCATATATCCAATTTCAGCATGTCCACTTTCCTGACCGTTTAGTGCCTTTCTCTGTCTCCCATGGCAATTCAGGCATTTCAACCTCACGCATGTGGGCCAACTTCTAGGAACAACCCTAGTAGGAAGTGTGCATCGCCCCCTGGGGCCCTTACTAGGATGTGAAATTGCACATCCTAAGAGGGTGCCCCAAAGTCAATAAAATCATTGTAAGCTACCAAAGAGACTAGCTCTGTTTATTACTTAGTTTTTAATCATCTGTTCATTGACCTCAAACTTTCATTATCCAACTGCAGGGCATCAATGCAATTTACTAACAACAACCCAATTCTGCTATCTTCATATTTATCATTTCTCCTGTTATTTCAAACTCCTGATTGATCACACTGGCCAATGCATTTCTACCTACCAGCACACCATCGTAGTTCACCATCAGTGAAAGTATTATCAATTAGTTTGCATTTAGTGCCAGGGGGCTGTCTATGCACCACCTACTAGGTGGGGTGAGTGAACCAGCTTCAAACTCCTACCTTACTGCTGATGTTTTGGATTACTCCTGTCACCAATTGTTGCAGGTTGGGTTTTCTGGGAAACGGGTGCCAAGATAAGAGTTTGAAATGTAAAAGGCTTATTGTGGAATAGCACCTGTGAAAGAAAAGGGGAAGAAGAGGATTTGTCAGGGGAAAATTTCAGACCATGAGGCAGACCTGATAAAATCTCTGCCTAGATCAATGGGGAGCTCCAAGATAAAGACTCCCCACTAGGGAAGACTCCCCACATAGGGAAGAAATGGCCGGTCTTTGTATCATTGGCTGGGGACTGCCCTGAAGAGTGTGATCTCAGTTTGAATGATGAGGCAGAGCCGGAAGGAGCTAATAGCTGGAGGCTGTCAGCTAATCATACTCCATACAAAGTCCTTTTTTGAGGGGAGATCTGAGTAGTACATTTCCAAATCTGCCATAGCTATACAAATATTGGTAATTTCAAATACTTACCTTGTTAGGATAAAATAAATATGAGCATGGTTTGTACATTAAGGTCAACCACCATAAAAATAAAAATAGAATGCAAAACTTTTAACACAGTCATAGTAAATTTTATATATACAATAGAAACTAGGGAGTAAAAAGAAACAGGACAATAAGTACATAATATGAAATATTAAGATAGAAGTAAATTTTAATATAACTGTACTAAAAGAAAATGTTTTAACTCACCAACTGAAAGACAGTCTCAGACTGAATTTGAAAATGTACAATATGTTATCTTCAAGAGCCACTCAGAGTAAAAAGACACAGAAAGGTTGAACATAAACAATGGAAAAAGATATGCCAGGCAAATATGAACCAAAATAAAACTAGGTAACCAGTAGTAGCAGGTTTCATGTCTGACAAAATATATATATATTCCTTTGAGATAGATGATAGATAGAGATATAATAGAAACATTATTCACTGATAAAAGGGACATTAAAACAATCCAGAGGGCAACCTGGCATGACTTGGTCAAAATAAATACATGCATACTTTATGACCCAGCAATTCTTCTCCTTGGATATATCCAGTGAAACTAACATTCACAGGGGCCAGCCCGGTGGCATAGTGGTTAAGTTTGTGTACTCCACTTTGGTGGCCCAGGGTTCACGGGTTCAGATCCCAGGCACAGACCTACACACTGCTTGTCAAGCCACCCTGCGGCGCCATCCCACATGTAAAACAGAGGAAGATTGGCACAGATGTTAGCTCAGGGACAATCTTCCTCAAGCAGAAAGAGGAAGATTGGCAAGGGATGTGAGCTCAGGGACAATCTTTCTCACATACACACACAAATTTATTACTCATGTCCATTTGTAGATACATAATGAGCAAATTCATCATTCTATCATTGTTAGTGGTGGCAGAGTTGGAAGCAACCTGGGTGCTCATCACCGGGAGGAAGGAGAGGTGAAATGTGTTGGACATGCACTATGAAGAATTATGCAGCTCAGAGCAACAGTATCTTAGATGTACATATTCACATAGCTACACAAATTAATCTTAAAAATATAGCACTGGCGAGACAAGTGAGCATAAGAATGAAATCAATAAAATATCAGTTATGTGAACTGAAAATAAATGGCCACAAACCTTACACATGTCGTAAAACTATATTCAAATAAAAAGGTATACAATAAAACGGTTGCTTATGAGCAGGGGAGTATGAGTGAAGGATGTGGATAAAAAAGGGAATGAATTAACAAATGAATGAGCAAACTAACTAGAGGTGCTTTGCTACGACAACACTTCTTTAATAGATGAGTGTGATTAACTCCGCCCTCTGCTCCGGAAATCAACTGCTGCTGAAGGCCCAGGCTACAGTGGAAACTCTGGAAGCGTAGGAGCATCAACTAGCAAAATCGTGTCACTCAGCAGTGCCAGTCTCAAGAGCAGGAGTGCATGAGGCACCCAGCTGGATATACCCAAGCCTAAGTGTTGGCTGGACAGTGGTGGGAGAAAAACAGAAGTGGTCAGTAATGGGGGATGCTCGGCAGGAAGGCCTGACATAACAAACCAGAGTGCAGGCCAGATAACAACGATAGGCCAGAAGAGGGATGTTTGGACAGAAAAGGAAGAGTTCCAAGTTCTGAAGGTTTTACTGAGGTAAAAGAAAAGGTATGGCGGAAGGAAGAAAATGAAAAAAACTGGATGAACTGGAAAGTGGAGCCAAAAACCGGTGTAATAAAGTTCTACATTTCTGTGGTGATTTTTCAGATGATAAATTAGACACAGACTATGACCATACAGACAGGATGTTGACATGAAATGGCAATGAAGAACACTCAAATTTGAAGAGGCCAAAGAACTTCTGGCCTGAGTTGCTGGAAGGGATATTCACAGGTACAGCTAAGTTTTCTATGGTGATGGCAGCAGTGGGCATGAGAGAGAGGACTGTGACTCAGATACTGAAGCCTTTCATGAGTAAGGAGGTGTTTCCAGAATAAAAAATGACAGTAAGAAGGACAACTTGGGTGTGACATAGCCATGTTTCATGAACTTCACATAGGGCAAGCGTTTGTTGGAAAGAAATAGCAGTGGGAGGCTAAGAAAATATCCACAGCGCTCTGAGCCCTAGACACGCGGATTTGGGGACTGTGACTAAGTGGCATCCTCAGGAGAAAGGCTGCTCTCAGTTAAGGTAAGGAAGAAAGTAAAGTACCTTGTAAACGGTTAATATTTATATATTCTCTTCCCTTAAAATCCACTCCCAACACACACACACACAGCCTATGTACTTACAACAGAAAAATTCTAAGACAGTCTACATTCCTACCATCTGTATTAGTTAGCTTAGGCTGCCATAACAAAATACCACAGACTGGGTGGCTTCGACAATAGAAATTTACTTTCTCACAGTTCCAGAGGTTAGAAGTCCATGATCAAGATGCCAGTTGATAGGTCTCTGAAGAGAGCTCTCTTCCTGGACTGTAAATGCTGTGTGCTCACATGCCCTTTCCTCAGTGCACGTGTGCTTGAAGAAAGGACACTAATCCTATCGGATCAGGGCACCACCTTGATTCATTCATTTAACCTTAATTATTTCCTTAAGGCTCCATCTCCAAATATAGCCACACTGGGGGTTAGGACTATAAAATAAGAATGAGGGGGGAAGACATTCAGTCTGTAACATCATGCAAAAGCTAGGCGAAAATGGCCCCTATTCAGGAAGAACCTACATAATATTTCAGAGATAAAAGACTGGAAGAAGTCAAACTCAAAAGTCTGAGACCTCCAAAGACACATGAACAGGGTCTTTTCAGTAAGCAACACTTTACTTCTAGTTTCTGGCTGTCTCCAAAGAGCTATTCTGAGTTGACAAGGAAAAAGAACAGAAACTAAACTCCATTCAACCTTTACAAAGACTGGTACTATTAGCAACCCCACCTTAGCTTTCATTTCTTACTGCAAAAAATAAATGAGATGACGTTGTCAACACAGCATCAGGTAACACAAGACAAAGAAAAGCAACTCCGCTCCTCTAACCAAGTAAGGAAACTCACTTGCAAATGTGGTCAAGGGGTTACATTTTCTTTCTTGTGGATTTTTCTTTTTAGAATATTTCAAAGCTGGAACTCAGAAATCTTTTTTAGTAAATGGCTTTAGGTTCTTGCTAGGGATGTCACCAAGACAGCCTTTTACAAGGCACCTACACAGCCTTCTGCTTCCATGTGAAAAAAAAAAAACTGCAAGAAGCACAATAAAATTTTAAATTCTTACCAAGTGTTACAAAACTGAGAAAAAAGAGAACAGTTTGAGTTAGAGTCTTAAAATGTAGTGAGAAGATTAAAATGGCAATCCTTTATCAATTACCAAATATATAGTTTTTAAAAGAGACTAAATAATTTTCAACTATTAAGATTCACAATATAGTTGAGAAAATCAACTAGAGAAATTGCAGTACAAAGTAGGACATCTGACTCACAATGTTGTGAGTTAAAATAATACAGTGAAAATACCCGCTATGTCAAAGGGTAGTATTAAGCTGATTCTTTTGTGATATTCTGGTTGAGTTAAGGGAGCAGTGGAAATAACCCAACGCAACTGCCAAATCTTTACAAAAAAGCAGATTGTTTCCTGCATAATGAATGACAGCCACTTTCAAAAGTAAAGTTCTCGTATAAATCAATGCTTGGCTTGGGTTTTATTGACATCTAGACAATATTATGAGAAACACAACTACAGATTTTGACTGGAACTCATCTAGAGAGAAAAGATCTTTTACTGCTTGTGTCAATGTTATGGACCTAGATTTTTAAAAACATACACTGGGTGGGGCTTGAAAAGCTGCTGGGATGCTAGATTCTAAGAACACTGAATTCTGGTCCTCTAGAAAATGAATGGCAGTTAACAAACTACCTACACACTTCTCTACATTTCGGCTCAACTAAATAAATTAAAATCAAGCCAGGCAGAAGTACATGGTAAAAAATAAAAAGAATTTCTAACTTCCAAAGTATTGAAGTTCAGCTTCCTCAGTGAAGCAGCTTTTCAGATATCCTATCAACTCACAAATTCTGGATAGCCATATCCAGAGTTTCTCTCTCTCCACGATCAAATACTATCTTTTTATTTTACTTATTTTTTGCTTGATTGGAAATATTTCCTAACTATTCAATACTTCGATTCATTCATTTAATAAAGTGAAGCCCCATTTTGTACCTAGCACTATGTAAGGCTATGACACCATAAAGATAAATAAGGCTCCTATCATTAAGGAACATAAGGTCTACTCAGGGAGGCAAACTCATAAACAGACAATTATAACTTCATTGGTGAGAGGTGTTCCTGGGGCACTGCAGTAAGGTAGGGAAAAGAGCCAGAAAGGACAACTGGCCAAGCAGGGCGATGGCCTTCTGGAGGTGATACTTCCAAATCAGACTGACAGAGTTTTAAAAAGTTGTAACAAAGTAAGAATTAACCTGGCAAGATGATGAGAAGCATGAAAAAAACTAAACAGAGTTTTGAGCAAGATTATATGATATGTGCCAGAACTATAAGCAGATGGGTGTCACTCTGTTTCAAAGTATAAGGCAAGGGGTGAGAAGATTTGAAGCCGAAGAGAATAGCTGAGACCAAACCAAGGAAGTCTTTAGCACTATGCTTACAGAGCCATTTCAAACAGTGAAACTGCCAACAAAAAGAACAAAAATGTGGAAAATGTGGCACTAAATATATGGTGAAAAGGACATTTACACTATGAGAGCTGAAACAAGAAGGGAGAGTGTCAGCTTATTCAGCCTCAGTTGGGAATTTGCATGTCAGGTGACAGAAATTTTTCACCACTCTGCACTCGCACTTGTCCACAAGTGACTGCAAAAGTGCCCCCAAAATTGACTTTGGGGTTACAAATAAATTTGAGTAAGGTGGCAAATTCACAAATATAGAATCCATGAATAATGACAGACTGAATGTATGTATGTGTATATACACACACTTAAATGTATATATGCATGAGCATGTCTATGTATAACACCATGTTCTGACAACAGAGGATATACTTTCTTCTCAAAAACACATGGAACATTCCCAAAAGTAGATCATGTATTAGGTCAAAACATCAATAATTACCATAAAGTAGAAATATTACGAATAACACTCTGATTACAATGGAATAAATCAGATATGAAGAACACCACCAAAAGCCAAAAAGGTCCTTACACCTAGAAATTAAACAGCTTTCTGGTAACTCAGGTAAAAGGGGAAATATATACAAATTACACAACTTCTGGAAAATAATAACTAAAACACTGCAAGTTATAATATATGGTATTCGTTGAAGGTAATAGAGAAAATTTCAGAACCTTTGACATCGATACCAATTTCCAGTATCAATTAAATTCTCAACTAAAAAAGCTACAAAAAGGTTCTACTGTACATTGAATGATGGAGGAACAGCTATTAAACCAGTGTTCCCACAGATAACTATAAAATTGTGATATAAAACTACCTAAAAGCACAGAGCAGAATTTACACTTAGAAAAAGGGAATGGCACTGAGTTTCCCATTTTATTAACATTATGGCTGAAAGCAAGCCACAAGTCAGAGGTCTATGAGGTATTTAAAACTCAAAAAACCTGCAGTCTTACTTACTTGAAGAACCAGAGGACCGAGTTCAAAGCAACTCTGAAGTATGGAACAGTCGGAAAGTACGGAAAGAAAGTCCAAGAAATACCCAAAAAGAGATGGCACTAAACTCTGCATATATACTCTGCTCAAATCTCTGGCTGACCTCTGAACTACATGTCTGTGGGGCATACTCCAATCAGCACAACTGAGGTTAAAAAAAAAACTGATCAAAAGTTCTGGCTGCTGTCCATCAAAGGGGAGACAGAGTTTGAGGTCTGAGTACAGCCAAGTTATATGCCTGCTAAAACAAACAAAATCAATACTTTTCAGAGGATCAAGAATCGAGTTTCTAAAACATATCAATCACAATGTCCAAGATACAAATCAAAACTACTAGAAATACAAAGAAACAGAAAAATACAAACCATACTCAAAAGAAACCAATAGATGGTCCTTAAGATGACCCAGTTGTTGAAATTAGTGGATAAGGGTTCTTAAGCAACTACCGTAACTATGTTCAAGGATATAAAGAAGACCAGGCTCATAATGAATAAATAATAAGTTTCAAAAAAGAAATAGAAATCCTAAAAATAATCAGATGGAAATTCTGGAACTGAAAATAGTAATATCCAAAATGAAAAAACAGTCATTGGATGGGCATAACAGCATTTTGGAAATGAGAGGGGAAGAAAAGAAGTCAGTGAAATATGAAGACAGACTGATAAAAATAATCCAATATAAAAAACACAGATAAAATAGATACTGGGAAAATCAAGAGAGCATTTAGTGAGCTGTCGAACAATATCAGTCTACGACTAATTGGAGACTCATAAAAAGAAGAGAGAACGGGCCAGAATATGTACTTGAAGAAACAATGGCTGAAACATCCCCCAAATTTGGTGAAAGAAAATAAATTTACAGATTAAGGTCAAAATCCAAGCAGAATAATAAATACAAAGGAAATCATACCTAAATAGATCATAATCGAATTGCTAAAAACCAATTAAAAAGAGAAAATCTTGAAAGCAGCCAGAAAAAAGTAACACACTACATAAAGAGAAACATTTCATTCAAACAATCACCAACTCTTCATTAGAAACAGTGGAGGTCAAAAGACAGTATCTTAGGAAATAGAAGTATTAAGGGGTAAAGGAGATCTATGCGTGCAAACTGTTCTCAAATAATTCACAGAAAGAAATAATATAGAGAGGAAACGGCAAAACAAAAAAAAAGGGAGGTAAAACACTAAATGGAGGTGTTTGGAAAAGGATATATGGGAGTGCACTGAACTATTCTTATGACTTTTCTAGTATTTCCTAAATATGCCCTAAAAATAATAAAAATGTCAGGGCTCTTTGAAGAAAGAGTTGAATTGAGGGTTGGGGAGAAAAAAGTACAAGCCTAGCCTGGAACACCTTATGCTGCCGGCAAAGAAAGCACTCAAAAAATGATGTGGGCATGTTGCAAGGAGATAGCAGGCAACCTGAAGCTCTCAAGCACCGAAGTGGAACAAACTGAGCGAGGAAATGACTGTACTAGATTATAGCCCTAAGAATGAAATATGCTTGTGTCCTTACTGATACGGTTGGATAAATAAATAAATGTAAGGAAAATACAGCTCTTCCTTACAGGAAAATTCCAATTTAAGAATGTAGAAGAAAAGAGGGAAATACAAAATCAACATCACAAATACAACTGTTCCAGGCAAAAACTGCCAATGGATGTAAAATTAACAGCAAAACAAATGCATACTTTCGAAATGTCCCCTCCCACATGATACTTATCAATTAAAAGGAGAAAACAGGAAGAAACCTGGCAGACACCACTTTCATCGAGTGACTAAGGTTAATATCACTAATAATAAACAAACTAACATCTTATACCTCATACGATCCACTGAAAAGGACATATCAATTCTACAGTATTCTTAACAAAAATACCTATCTATATCATCAGAGTAAGGAGAAAGAAACAAGTATGAAATGGGAGAAGCAAGGAAGAACTCTGTGAAGTTGGATTAGAAATTGGAGGTATCAATGTGGACTCAATTTCCAAAACATACATTTATATATAAATATAAGTGTTTCCTTGCTCTGTCAGCTAAAAAGCCTAGGTTCAGTGATATCCCAGAAGCAATGAGCATACCTAGTTCTCAGATCCAAGTTTCTAAATACTATTCACCCTAAAAGGAACCAGGCGCCTTGGAGAAACGGCTGATTCCAGGGCTCAGGAAGGGAATGTACAAATTTAGTCTGGAATGTCTTGTTTTACTAGAAAGTAAGGAAGCGCTCAAAAAATGTTGGGGCACATCAAAAAGACACAGGAACCAGATTTGATGGAGTTCTCCCAAGCCAAATCTCAGAATTTTAACATCAATATAAATAAATACAGGAACAGATTATAATCCACTGATAGAAACCTATGAGTCTATACTTAAAATACAGTCACATGGATGGTATATGACAGACAGACAAATGAAAAGACACGAGAGGACGATTCCTTACCGTAAAACAGTGATAACACTGATATACGTGGAGCATGTAGCAAAACTAAAAATGACTATTTTGCAGCCATCATAATAAACATTGGTTTAGACAATTATCAAGTGTTGCTAAATTGGGGGAGGGAGACAGGGGATGTTTGAAAAAGAACAAAAAGCTTATATAATCTTAAGGTATCGCCCCACAGATTGCTATTATTAGTTACAAGGGGGTAAAATAACTAAACAGTGAAGACACAGAACAATACTTTGACCAGGTGAACACCACTGAGTGAACATTTAACATCAACAATCAGTTCTTTAGATGCGATACCCTAACAAGGACACATCACTTTTGTAGTATTTTGGCTGGGCATATATTACCTCAAGCTAATCATTAGAAAACGCCAAACAACTCAAATTAGAAAACATTCTATAAAACCCATACACACAGATTGCTGACTATTTTTGTTATGGAGAATTGATCTTCAAGATAAACATCTGAAGGTAGAGATCATATCCCCTATCTTTGTACATCTACCATCTATCACATTACCTGATAATTAGAAAGGGCTTAATAAACATTAGTGGAATAAATACTTCCTGCCTAGATTGTAAGATGCTAAGTTTTAGTGTCTTTATTCATCCAGCCCCAAACACAGTGAAGACACAAAGTATAGTGGTTAGAAGAATAATGAATCTTTGAACTAGGTAAACAGAATTGTTCATAAGTTACATAATATTCCACACTCTCATCTCAACCAAATTTTCTAAAGTAAACTTTTTTCAAAACTTTTGAATACTATATTATAAAACCAGAGAATTAGACATTTAAAGAATCACTTTAAATATTCAAATAATTACACACTAACTTTGAAAAGATTTGTTTTTCTACAAAAGCAAAACCTCAAAAATAAGTTGAAGTAATAAGATTTATGGATACACTGCGGTTAGAATTCAACTTTATTGTTACAACCAATTTTTATTTACAGAATATAAATCTCTTCAAAAGATACATTCCTCATTTAATCAATGGTAAAAGGCCTTATTAAACAGAAATAAAGCCTAAACATCACTTACATTTAAACAGAAATACAAGCAGTTTCAGTAAAAGTTTATGAACATATAGCAAAAATGTATTTTTACTTAAGCAGTTACACGAATGAGGCTGTTTTTAATTTTCTTCACTGGCAACCCCATTTTATCCACAGAACAAATTTTACTTAAATTAACAGTAGTAAAAATGTAAAAATTAAATTTTAAACATGAAAATATGCAACAAAAGACAGGAAGTATCTTCATTACCAAACAGATTGACGAGTTCTCAGACACTCAGATATTTTCTGAGGCATATCAAAACACCTACATCAAAAGTTGCATTCATTTGAGAGGTATCAATACATTTTCAGTGCTGAGACTATCTGTAGCACTTACAGTATATACAAAGCAGCATTGAACTACTATGGTTCACATTTGATAAACACAAATTTAAGCTTTATGCCACAATTTCCCAATTCAACATACAGCCAATGCAATGACAATTACTCATTTTGGTTTTCTTCTTCTGAAACTGATAAGGAAATTATTACTTAAGAACATGTAATATTGCCAGGTCTTCTTCCTTATAATAACAGTATATTTTAAAATTCAAATACTTCATATCATGGAAACTTCACCCAGCTGTACAAAGGCTCCTAAATACAGTACAGTTAAAAAGTTTCCTCTTTTCAGATTCCACGAATTTACAGTTACTTTAGTATGGATAAATAACAGGAAAGTTCTTCAGATTACTGGACAATAAAAATTTCAGTGTGTCACTACATAATTTAAGTAGCAGCACACCTCAACCAAGGCAAGGAAATACTCTCATCTCCTCCACTGCTCTTGTGGGGTCTTTTCCAGGTCACAGGAGCTAGTTTACACAGATACCATCAGGTCTCAACCTATCTCTGAAAGTTCCTTTATTAAGAGTTTTGCAATTTAACTATGCGAACAATTCAAATCAGCCAGCTTTTTCCTACCCTTCACTAACTAGTTCAAATACAATATGTAATGTTTTCAATTTTTATAAACATAAGTGTTTTGTTAAAATGATTAATGATATTTATGCCATTAATGGGTAAGACATAAACAAAAATATGCCTACATGTAGGGATTAAGAGTATTTTACAGAGCAACTTTTTCATAACTAGAAAAGGTATAGGATTCATAATGAACACAGATTTTATTTTAACCTATTTGATAGTATCAGTAGCATAGTAAGTGCATTAAGTGTAGGAAAGAAGAGAAAGAAGATTTCAGGACAGAAACCTACTAAAAAGTTGAATTTTGTATGCCTCAAACACGAGAGTATTTTCTATAAGCACTATCATTATTTTTTCCATTCAAATAGTTGAAATCTGCCCATTTCAAATTATAATCTAAAAATGAAAATTTTAGTGTAAAAACTGTGTTTAGAAAAATCTAATTCATTATTTAATATATCTTCTTAATTTCAGTTTTCAAGTATTCAAGTAATGCAAACCCAAGCCTTTTCTTTTATAGCAATTCATTTACAGACTAAGCTTCAAAGATGGGAGAGAAAATTCATTTAAAATAATTGTGACACTTTTGTGTCCAAAGACATCAAATCCAAGACATAATACTGTAATCACACAAGTGGTATGTACTAGGGGGAAAAAAAGCAGTTAAACATAACCAATGTCTTTCTTTAAAAAGAGAAACAAAAACAAAACAGACTGCCTTAAATGTAACTAAGTTTCCAGTCAAAGGACAATCTAAAATCTAATGAACTACAGAAAAAAAATCAGAACGAATCAATTTTGAAATAAAGATAAAGCTGCTTTACCACATACTCACAATTCATTTTCCTCTGTGCATAATAATTACTAGAGCGTTTGTCTTTTGTGTAAAGTAGTGCAAGCTGCTGCCAATAACTCTCCTCCCAGCATAGAGCACTGTTAACTTTGTCTATCAATTGAATAACTGAGAAATATTAAAAGCTTAAGTCTCTATCACTTTGGAATGCAGTATAAAATGCTTATTAAAAGCAATTTAAAGCAGAAAATCAAACTGATAGTATTCTCATTTATATTATGAAAGAATTAAAAAATGGTACAGAAGGCTTTGTGCAGTATAAAAAAGAAATCTATATAATTTTAAAAGTGGAAGTTTTTAACTTTAATTGAGAGTGCTTGTGGGGATTTTTTTCCTTTAAATCTGGAAGCTTTCATAACATATTTATGAAGTTAAAATAAATATTTTTAGTTCAGAAAAAATGGAAATAGCAGTCATTAAAAGATTACTTATGTCTTTTCTGTCTTTTACAATCCCATAATGAATAACTTTATAGTCAGAGACACCAACTGAGACATGCTTAAGTTGAATTAAGGACTATTAATTATCATATCTCTTCGTACAGGATTTAGATTCACATTGAGATATATAAAAGTTCAAGGGTTTTTTTGGTAGAAAAAGGTTACCTTAAAAATAGGAAAGGATAATACTTGAGTTTGCAATCATTAAATTATATTTTTAATTTGCTTTAGCTTAGAATCATGACTCAAAGAATGGAGCTCTAACAGTGTATTAATTTACTGTTTGCAGGAATCTAACCTCACAAAAACTAATGGCCAACTAAATAATGAAGAAAAGTCCTATTAGGCACTGAGAGGCTAAATAAATAAGTACTGACATTAACAAAAACTGATAAACCCTATTTCCAGTTCCTCTTGTTACCCCACTGTGCAGCCAAAACTGTTGGCTATTTCCAGTCTAAAACCAAAGAGCTGGATCATTTCCTCACAAAAAATTTCTACAAAAGGGAAGAAAAGGCAAAACAATACACAATCTCATATGCAAGATACAATTCACACTAATTTACAAACTTCTATTTACACTGTTTTATATACATTCCAGGCAGACCTAGTTGATGAAGTTTTGTGCTCATATTGATCTCAAATGATCATGTGAACAGTATGATTTACTACCACATCTCTTTGATTTCCAGAAAGTGGTGGCAGCATGGAGTCAGGAGGGGAAAAAAAAAATCAAATATTACTTGGTCAGGTAAGATCATACACGTAAGGAACAAAGAGAAAAGAAGTGTGGAATTTTTCTTGTTAAAAGCACCCAGGCCATTATGGTCTACTGACTAACAATGAGTATACATGAATGCCACTTCTCTAACAACCATTTTCAGACTTACACAATGAGCTTACTACCAGTTGAGTCATTAGGTAAGGCATTCAAGTTCCTTAACTTAACATAAAAAGGCAACAGACATCTCAGCAAGCCACAGGACAAATTTTAGAGGGACGGTTTTCCTTTACAATCCCTTAAATGGTCAATAAAAAACGAGTAATTTTGAACCCTATTATTAGCCTGCAGCATAATCCCAAAGTCCTGTACAGGAAGTGGGAGCATCACAACATCCAAAATCTAGCCTGAATGGAGGAAATATCCTAAATATCTTCTTTTGTTCCCAAGACCCACTACATACTTCTAGGGATAAAGTGAGAGCTTTTATTTCCCTTTACAGTCACTTCTATATGAATCTCTTGAAATGCTAACAACAGTGTCACAGCTAGCAGCTATGAACAGTCTACCAGCTATGGCTCAGTGAATCTCTATTCAAAATAGTTTGAAGAATATGGAATAAGGTAGAAAAATGATCTTCTCTGCCCTAATAGTTCTCCAAGATATATACTGTTGCACTTTAAGAAGTCAGAAAGCAAAAAGGTCAAGAGTATTACATATTCCTCATCATTCTAAGAAAACATTCCAACCATAGATGAAAATTCCACCAAAAACAATTTCTCAGGTTCACTCTAACATTATATAAAAAGCTATTAATTAATTGGTTCTGTTCATTTAGTCAATTAGCTAAAATTCTATTGATCTTACAGTAATATGATTTATAAAAGCAGAAGTGAACATCTGTAACACTGGGGAGGTAGAAAACAAATCTTGGTCTAACACTGTTATAGATACAAACAGATTTTAAGATTCTATTTATGCAACTAGAATTTACCATTTAAAATGGCCTTTAAGTGTTTCTACTTATTTTATTAGCTTTAAACATCTTGAGATAATCCAAGTATTTTAAAGCACTTATCTGAGAATATAAGTCATTTGGAATAATACATCAGACTCCCCAGAAGATTTCTCAGAGGACAAATTTGTAGTTGCATATTCTGAATATGCAGATCCATTAAGCCAACTTTGTACATGGGCACTTATGTGACCAAAGTGCAAAGCTTGTCAGACTAATTTTCTAAGTAAAGTTAACCATGATTGCTCAACTCCACACAGCAGTCTTCAAAACTTGAAGCCTACTTATCCATCACAAAGATCTAACTTCCTTCCATATAACTGTCATCCCCACACACTAAAAAAAAATACAAAACACACTTAAAATCAAGAGAAATCAAAACAAACAGAAGCCCTCCTACCATGAGTATTTCTGCTTAATTCACATTGTTATATCTGATTTTAAGTGCACAAGATCAATGTTCTAAATGTTCCTTATTTAATTCTTTAACCACCTCAACTTATTTCTCTGAAACTACATGTATCAAGTAATCATTTGCTATCATTTTAAAGACATGAAGCCAACCTAAAACAGGAAACCAAAATGTAAGGAATGAATCTAGAGAGGTAAGAAAGAATTAATCTAAATGACATTTTCTTGTTTCCAAGTATGATAAACATTCTTTGTTTCAAAAATTAGCAACTGTTCTACTGGTTACTATTTAATAACAAACAAAAACAAAGAACATGTCAATAAGTAAAACAAAATTTTTGGTTAGAAACAATTTGAGATAGTTAAATTTTAAAAACAAACTAGTAACTTAAATGACCATACTTAGTATATATGAAAACGTTATTTAATGCAGATTTTGCTAACATAAAATCATCATATATCTATTCCAGGATTATATGGTAAATATTAATATTTATACTGCCAGACTACACAGGGAAAGAGGAATTTTACTTCTAAAATATATTCCCAAAAAAGAAACACTTGTCAATATTCAATGCAAAAAGATGTACCATTAGCATAGATAGTGAAAGTATTTCACCCTCCTAAACAGATATTTTTCTATGAACATCCTAAGTTATCTATATCAATGTCTGGCATTTCAAGAGTAAATGTTTCATTTTACTTGCAAGACATCAAGATAAAACGGTTACACTGAACATCTAGAATGTTTACTAAAATTAATCTTATTAACGTAAGACTTAAAAAAATTTTCTCTGGAACATTTTCATTGCTTACACTCAACGAACAGATGAAAGATGAAAGCAGTCACAGAATCATGTTAAATTTATAATAAATAATTCACATACAACATAGATTAAATTATCAAAGAAAGAATTAAACTGACATCTTTATACCTTTTTGTAGATTTAACAAATTTCTAATCCAACACATATTGATAGCAGTAGGTGTATTTCTTGACATCATTCAGTCTATTTAAAAAATAGATTGGTTGTTTAGAGGCATAATTTGTAAAGCAAGATAACCAAATTAAATAACAGAATTTTATCAAATATTGGCTTTTCAGAATTTCTTAAGAAAAGATTCACAAGCATTGTTCAGCCACTTGAGAATAATTAAATGTCTTCTTTACTCAGGCACTTTTAACGCAGTAACCTCAGGCTTCATTTTAAAGTACTGGTTAAAACGAACGATTGCATACCTAGTGAGAAAAGAGTAACAACAGAATTAGTCAAAGCTGAAAAACTTAATCCTTCCTTTATTTCCACTCACACCTTCTAAGTTGATTTTTTTAAGTTTTAAGATTTTCAAAGGACATATTTTTAGTTTATTGCACCACCTACTGGAGACTTTTCCAGTACTGAGAGCATTTAACAAATTATACCAGATTTCCTCGCAGATGAATTATTAAATGTATGCAAATAAGATTTGACTGAATAACTGCAATGTCCCCTATGAGTTCTAAATGTTAATCAAACAAAAGTAGACACAAACATAATTGCATACAGTAAAAGTAAACTTACCCAAGGAAATCAAAGTCAATAGTGGAGTATTTGGCTTGAATCAAAGCCCATAAGCCCCAAAAGAAATGAGAAGCCTAAAAAGGAGGGAAGAAAAATCAAGAATTAGATAATGCATTTCTTTGAAAACAAGTAACAAATTGTCAATTTTTTCCTTTTTCATCAACTCCATGCACAATACTTTCTCCATGCTTTTTTAATATAAAATATCTAAAATACAGGTAATACTGAAGTGTACAGTTATCTGGATGGCTAGAGATCACTTCTGTCCACACCAAAGAGGTTATAATAAATTATAATCACTTAAAATATAGAGCCCAATTCCTGTAACTTGTTCTGTGTAGGCAGAGTGCATTATCAGCACTGACCGATGCTGGTTAAGTGTTTTTAATGGTTTAAGTGCTAACAGGCTTTCCTCTAACTGTATTACCAAAGGACTTTGTTTCTTGACATAAAAATACAAACAAAAAGGAAAATATAAATCTCAAAAATATATATTTAAATGTAAAGAATGTTCTAGGGGTGACAAACATCTGAAAACAACTTTTATTGACATTTCTGCATAACCAACCATGACATAAAGTAACACAACTTTACTTATGTCAGACAAAGACAGGTCTTAGGATTCAGAGTAAAAAACAGATGACTGTGTGATTAGGAGCTGTAAAATAACTGTGCGTGTGCGCTTTACAATCTATTTTTGGTTAAACATGATGATATTTTAAATATAATTAACACTAGTAAGCCTTCATTTCCCAAGAAATATTCTACTCTAACTAGAAATACTTGAGGAAAAAAACAGTCTTAAAGACAAGGTTTTTGTTCCAGCTAAATTCACTACAGTAACAACAAAAAGTCTCTAAAAAAAATTACTCAACAGCTGTGATCTCGGTATTAAAAAAAAGAAAAAGTAATTTGGTAGGTAAAGCAGCACAGTATACAAAAAAGAATTTTTAATTTGAATTATGAGTTGTAGGTGTTCAAGTTCAGGCTCTGTCAATAGCTCCCTTTGTAAACTTTAATAAGTCACTAATTTTTAGTGTCAGAATTATCACTTAAAAGATGAGAATATTAACCATTTTGTATTCCACACAGGATTAGTTTAAAGATTAATGGAAACGATATATGTAAAAAAACCTTTTACCCTCTAAAGATCTTTATTTAAAAAGTATGTTGCTGGAGCCGGCCCCATGGCCGAGCGGTTAAGTTCACACACTCTGCTTTGGCAGCCCAGGGTTTCCCTGGTTCGAATCCTGGGCACACACATGGCACCACTCATCAGGCCATGTTGAGGCGGCATCCCATACGCCACAACTAGAAGGACCCACAACTAAAAATATACAACTATGTACTGGGGGGCTTTGGGGAGAAAAAGGAAAAATAAAATCTTTAAAAAGTACGTTGCTGCAAAAATCTCTATTTAAAAAATACTATTGCACTTTGTTTTTATGTTCCTCAAAAAATATCACTAGCAGGATATAAAACTTTCATCAAATGCAGGTACAGAAAACAAACAATGTAGTAAAGAGTAAACAGCTCAAGTCACATGCACATGAAGCCTAATGGTTAAAAAAAAAAAGGCTGGGCTCTAGAGTCAAACTGCAAACATTACTGGCTGTGTGGCTTTGAGCAACTCAATTAACCCCTCTGTACATCTGTTTCCTCATCTGTAAAATGCAGGTATCTTACTATGATTTATAATAAGAAATAGATATTTGGTCTTCATGCACTGTTCCTGGCTTACAGCTCCCAAAATCCTTGGAATTTCCTAAGCATAAGAGCAACGGGAGAACCTTTTGTTAAAATATTGGTCTTTTGTTATGGGTTCTTGAAATAGTTGCAGAGCCATAAAAGTGAAAGGAGTGTCTTGTTATTCATAACAACCTGCATTTATGTTAATGAGGTGACTATTGGAAAGCACCTAAGGATGAGGGCTGGTTGCCAGGGGAACCAATCTAGTGATTAGAGGGTTGAACTTTCAGTCCCACCACTTGCTGACTTCCGGGGAGCGGGGAGTGGCTGGAGATCTAGTTCAAGCATCAACGGGCAACGATTTAATCAATCTTGCCTATGTAATGAGACCTCTGTAAAAAATCAAAAGGAGGGCATTTGGAGAGCTTTCAGGTTGGTGAACCAGAACACACTCACATGGTGGGAGGGTGACACACCCTAAACTCCATGCGAACAGAAGTTGCTGCACTCAGGACCCTTCAGGGCCCTTAGGAACCTATTATTATATGAAATTAGAATGATAAAGATTTTCAAAAATGGTCTTCTTTCTAAGGAAGTATCTCAGGTATTGTGAACCGAATTATGAGATGAGATGCGTTCCTTACTTTGAAAGTCTAAATCAGTGGTTCTCAAAGTGGTCCATGAACCCATGGGAGGTTCCTGAGGCCCAAAACTATTTCTATAATATTACTAGTATGTTTCTTGCCTTTTTGACTATTTTAAAATTTGCAGTGATGGTTCAAAAGCAATGGTGGGTGAAGCCACTGATACCTTAAGTCAAGGGAGAGCCCCAAACGGTATTAGTATAGTAGCCTTATTCTTCATCACGACACACTCACAATAAAAAGCCAGTCAGACTGAAGAATGTCCTTTATGAAGCCATTAAAACTTATTAATTTTATTAAATTTCTACCTTTGAGTACATGTTATTCTAATATTCTCTGGGATGACACAGAAAGTACACATAAAGTCATGCGCGCTTGGCGAGCTGAGGAGTAGAAAGAAAGATTTCTTGGACTCGAAAGGTCTGATAGGAATACTTTTTTATTCAGAGACTAGGATGGGGACAGGACCCATGGGCAGTGAAGAGTTTCAGCATGGGGACAGGACCCACGGGCAGTGAAGAGCTGCAATGAGTTGAGGGCAGGGCTAAATTTATTAAGGCATAGGTATGTGAGTTATTTCCTTACAAGACAGAGGAAAGATGAAAAAAACTTAAAATGTTATCAGTGTAGGTGGGATCTGGTTATTGGGTGGTCCTATAACTTTGCATAGGAATCAGGTCAGATCACCTCAGGATGTCCTATGCCTCCAGAGGATGATATAGATGGGAATGTAGGGCAGGATGCCTTGGGCTTCTCTCCCTGGGGCAGCCTTGACCCTCATCATAAAGCACGTCTGCTGCATACCCAAAGCACAAAGGCTGTCTCAAGGACACACAACTGAGTTCTGAGTGAACTTGCACATTTTTAACGGAACACCATTTTTACTTGAAAGAACAAGTGATAGCTCTAGAGTTCTTAGACTTGGGTATTTGGCAGACATTTCTCAAACATGAAAAAGAAACCTGTCATTTCAACGAAAATAACTGACAGAATTTGTTGCCAGTGATAGACCTTGACTATTCAACCTAAAATTAGAACTTTGGAAAATTTTTATTTGACTCTGTGAGCTTACCAGCTTCTCAACACAATACTTAAAATTTTTCTGATGACACTTCTGGTGATAGTATTGAATTTTTTTGATATATAATGAAATGTACAACATTTAGAATATCTATACAACTCAATGAATCAATATTTTCCAAATAACTAATGAATGATGTTAAAATTAAAAAATCACACCCTGGTACAAGAGCCAAAGTACAAGACAAACCAATAGACTTTAATGTAATAAAGTACAAAAAGTTAATTAATGTGGTCAGATTGCACACTGCAACTAGCCTTTAAGAAACTATCACTTGTTGAGTTTTGATGAAGTATCAAAAAATATCCACAACTATCTGAAAAGACAAAATACTCCTCGCTTTTCCAACAACATATGCGCGTGAAACAGGACTTTCTCCATATACTTCAACAAAAACAATATGTATTTCAACAGATGAAATGCAGAAGAAGATATGAGAATCCAGCTTTTATTAAGCCAGCCATTACAGAGATTTGCAAAAGTATAAAATAATGCCATTCTTCTCACTAAATTGTTTTTTGTTTTTGAAAACTACTATTTCTCATTAAAAAAATGCTGTTAATGTTAACATGAGTTTACTATTTTTTAAAATAGGTATTTAATAAGTATTTTGAATTTGTTTTAATTTCCAATATGGTAAATACTGATAACCTACATAAACAAAAGCTCGCAGAGGTCTTCAAAAAAATTTTTAAGTATAAAGGGGAGTCCTGAGACCAAAAAGTTTGAGAACCAGTAGTCTAAATCACATCGGCATATTTTAAGTGATATAAAAAATCATCTATGGATGGTATCTTAATCTCTTCCTATTCGGTTGGTTCTGTAGCGGAAAACAGTGAAATCAGAAGACATTCTATACCTAAAAGTAATCATCAAACCAGCTCTTCCCACTGTTTCTAGCAGTGCTGGTAACTGTATTTCTCAATCAATTTTTATTCATATAGTAATATAAAATAACTAGACGATTCTATACTAGAGAAGCATTATACATACAACTTCAGAAAAATCTCATTTTGGTACGTATCACCTTTTACAGGGTGAAAAATAAACAATTTATATATAACATTAGACTCTTAAATGGATGAAAAGGCAATGTAGGAAATAGCTCATTCATCATTTGCAGTCCCAAAATTGGCAAAGAGAGAATGCTTTAGTCCAAATAAAATAATATTCTGTGATTTACTTATACTATTTCTCTCACATTTGTAAGATTAATAGAGAGACTTCTAAAGGGTATTTTAATTTCTAGGCTGCCCACCTCTGTTGCAAAGAAAAATTCAAAGCTAAATAACTAAGATGAATCCTCAAACTGTTTTCTGAAAAACCCCTATATAACCCCAATATTTACTTAGAAAGAATCTGAAGTCCATAAACAATGTGTCTAAAAATTCCTCAAAGCTTAAAAAACCCATATGTATACTCTATTTGGTTTTATAATGCAAATACCTACTTTTGTTTGCCATGTCCTCAACATTAATTATAGTAAACAATCAATAACAAGTGAAGTCTTTTAATATTTAGACATCTGAACATGCCCTGAGAAATTAACACTTACCAACAATTTATTTAAAAATATCTATATTCTAATCTTATTCAAACCTCTTTTTTCCTCCCTTGAAACATCACAGAGTGTGCAGAAAACAAGATGACTCTGTCAGAGCAGAAGTCAGAAGTGAGAAATAAGACAGAATGTGTAGATATTATCATTTGGATATCATTCTGCAGGTCACGGGGGAGCCATAAAGTAGGAAAGTGACACAATCAGATTCATGAATTAGATTCTAGTTATTAGAAAGATCATTTTTAAATGTACAGGATGAATCACAGACAGAAAAAACCCAGAGGTAAAGAGACCAGTAAAGGCTAATGCAGGTGAGAGATTAAGGCCTTAATCAAAGGTTATACAATTAAAGGAGAAAGGGTTGAAACTAAAAGAACTTTAGAAAACAAGAATAATAGAAGTTGGAAATTAAAAAACAAGTAAGAATAGAGAAGAGGAACACATGAAAGAAAATTCCTTCTTTCCTGGTTTTCAGAATACAGCAACTGAATGCATGGTATTTTAATTAAATCAAGATAGTAGAATAAAGAATAAATAATGAGATAGAGGACCGGATGCTGGAAATAAAACTCAAGTTTGGATGTATTGTGGTCAAATACCAACAGGACCCCCGACAGAGAGAGTCGGTACTGATCTGGAGCTCAACAATGGGAAGAAACTCAACTTGGGATCATTAACAGAAAAGGGAATGAAAGCTATAGGACTACATCACCCAATTGAAGTATATAAAGTGAATGGATTGGGGGAGAGCCCATCATCAGAACACTAGGGAACACTAACATGTAAGAGGGTTAGGGGAAGAGGAGGAAAAAAGTAGCCAGAGAAGGAGACTAAGCAGGAAGGCACAAAAGAGGAGAACCAAGGATGACTGGTGTAACAAGTTAATGAAAGAGAAAATTCTAAGAACCAGTGGTAAATACTGTCAAATGCTACAGACAGATCAAGTAACATAAAGACTGAAAACTTTAAACTGGACTTAGCAATTATGTCATTACTGGTAACCATGATCTGAATCATTTTTTTTAGACTAGTGAGGAAGAAGAAAGACTGCAGTAGTCTGAGGTGTGCAGGAAAGATGACAAAGGAGTAAGACTGGGTTTGCTTTTATTTTGCCCTGCCTTCCCAAATATTTACTCAAACACTTGAGACTATGACAGTCATTTACTTAATGATTGGCGGAATGAAATTAAGAGTTGATAAGAAAACTAGGCAAACTTGCTAGCTTAAAAAGAAGCTACAAAAACAGCCTTTAAAAAGAAAGGAAGATACATCAAAAGGAGAGGTAGTAATCTTCTTAGTGAGAGGGACTGGTGAAGCCAAGTGTGAGGCAGCTAAGTTCTGCTATATTCTTTCTGTTCTGAAGACAGCAATAGAGGCCCTGATGCAAGAAAATAACCCACCCCAGAAGAGAAAGATCAAGAATAGAAAGGGCAAGAAAAGCACATCACAGAGAATCAGCAGAATTTAGATAAAAGAAGAGGAATTCAAACCAAAACTGACTTAATAAATGGTTTTCAAAGGTTTCTTACTGAGGCAGAACTGAGAATTGGTATTAGAATCTCAGAATATAATAAACTATGTAATGCTTCTGTGAAAACTAAGAATATGTAAATTCTGAGTACATACTAAATGAGGAATAAATATTATTAAAAAGGTATTGAAGTTTTAGGTTTCTATCAATCCCTTTATCCTTTTCTATAAGACTTTCTACTGAACATGTGACATCTCATAAATATGTTTGGTGTACATTTCATGGATAAATTCTTCTTTTAAAAAATTAGGTTAAATATCTTTTTTTAAAAAATCAGGTTAAGTAAGTTTCCTTCCAATTCTAATTTGCTAAGAGTTTTAAATAGGGATGGGTGTTAAATTTCATCCAAATAAGGTTATTTTGTACATTTCATTTGCCCTTCTAAATTATAAGCACTTCGAAAGAATGCACTGTTTCATTCCTTTTTTAAGGTTCCAATCTACCTGACCCAGAGTAATAATAAGTACTTGAATATCTGATTAATGACTGTTTATAATCAACTTGGCTATCAAACCAGAAGTAAGTGTACTTTTCAATACCACACATATATACAATCACAGTATCCAACAAAGGTGCTCAACATCATCAAGTTTACAAGGGAACCCAAGTTAACTCTCTAACAGTAAACAATGGAATTGTTGACTAAGAATTTATAAGCAATGTGGACTTTATGTGGAACTTAAAACTCAATGCCTTAGGAATAATTTAATTTCTTTAAATAGGTACATTAAAAATATACAAATTATATCAACAATATTTCTCATGCTAATACAGAAAATGCCTAAATAGAAGTATTAAGATGATTCTGAAGTTTATTAAATGACCTTGTGAGAAAGCAAGCCCTACTTTCTCTACTTTAAGATCATGCTTAAATAGAATAAAGAGAAACAGCAAGTATCCTAGGACCAGCTGGAAAGTACACTATTAATTTAATCAAGAGTTCTGCTGAAAATAGGTATCAGAACAGCAGGTAAAGTCACATTTCAGGACACCCTCTTACTTGAGATGTAGTCTGAATGACTCTGGGGGAAATGCTGCTCTTAAGACTATGGAAACAGTACACCTGTAAGCCACCAATAGAGTCTATTTGTAAAGACTACATTACAAATATTCCCCATGTCAACTATACAGAATTATATTAAAACTAAAAAGAAGCAGCTAAAGTAACTGCAACCTAGTATTCAACTGTCTAACAACTTACCTGAAAGCTCATTCTAACACATCATGTCATTCTCAAAAGATCACTTAAATGACATAATCTTTTAAAAATAAACACATTTAGAGTAAAGAAAAGTAAGTCTTGAAAATAATAAGATTAAAGCATTAAAACATCAAAGAAACTGGAAATAACTGCTCATCAAAGGTCAATAAGACAAACATAATTCTACTGGTTCTTCAAATCTACTTTTATCATGTTAACACTATCATGTGATGATTCAATGCTATTGTGGAAAACCTCATTTCCCATAAATCTGTCCTTGACTGTACATTTTTCATAATGTAAATAAAGAGAATAGATATAAAAAACTGCTTCACACATTAATCTTAACTCTAACTAGAACCACTCATTAAACAAATAATTACTGAGCATTTACCATGTGGCCAGGCACTGTTGTTCAAGGGGTTGGGGATATAGTCAGGAATGAAACAGAATCTTTGTCCTCAAAAGCATTACAATGGGGGAATTGTAAACAATCATGTTTTGTCATTATTTTGAACAAAAATTCACAAAACTCAAAATGAGTTGTTTTATAAGATGAGGAAAATTTTAAAAGCTTTATGAATTACAGTAAGAATTTTTCATTCACTGTTTACATTTAAACTTACCAATGCAAACTGATTGACCTGAATGAAGAGTATTTCTACCTCTTTTTCAGTAACTTCGGTCCCAAAGCCCTTATATTCTTTGTAGGCTTCAAGGTAAGAGCGCAGCCACTGGCCCTGCAGTTCTCTATCTGGATAAAGACTATAGTCAACATCACTCACACCTATAGCGGAAAAAAAGTAACACTGAAGATTTCAAAAGCACATTTTCTTCTGCATACTTTAATAATCCTTACGATGTACACATTTCTTTCAGAAAAAAATTACAAAATGTATCCATTTTTGGCTGAAATACCAGATATTAAGTAAATAAAATTCATTAAAATAATAAACCAAATAATCATAATGTATTCCAATTTGAATTCTAATGCACAAGATAGTTGGATCATCATAATCAACTTTTCCACAAAGTGTGAAGCTTGAATCACATGCATCAGAAGCCACAAATCTTCATTTTAATACGTACCGTCAGGAAAGCTTATGCACACTAATATTGAGAGCATTTCCTAAAACTGTAGCTCCAAAGCTTTTCTGACCATTATTCATGGGATAAGGAATACATTTTATATTGAAACCTAAACACACACCTGATATTAAGTTTCACAAAACACTATTTACCCTGCACATTCCAACTATGATATTTTCTGTCTTTTCTTTTCCATTCCTTACTTTAAAATAACTACCCTAAAAATTTGATTTCATGATCTGCAGTTTGAAAAATACTAACCTAGAAGATAAAGTTCATACTATTTTGCCTAGCATTCAAGGTTCTTCATAAGTCAGTCCCAACTTATTTCTCTAATCTTACAACCCTCTATTCTCCTTCATGAATTTTATATCCTACAAAAATAAGCATACTCACCTTGAAGTTTTCTTCCTCCTTTCTGCAGTGCTCACCTTTCTCTTCTATCTGCACATCCAAATTCTACCTTTCAAGTTTTAACTCAATTTTTCTACACAAAATCATATGAAGATCAATGGAGTTTCCTCTTTCACATCCGCAGCAGTGACTACCCCTATTACTAACACAGCGATATCTCATTATACATACTGCTGCTTTCCCCTCCTATAGATATATGAAAATAGGTACACATATATGTGGGGATATGGCATGTATATAATAAGCTGGGTAGAGGGAAATCACTGATAACATGTAAACTAAAACTTTTCCTCAGCTTTTTCCCCAGTCTGGAAACCTAAAGTATATGGAAAACACATGAATGCATGAATTTATACAAATACAAATTCAGCAATGAAAAATTCCTACTAGGTGTGAACCATCCAGAAGAATTTCCCACTCTTTAGTTTTAAAGCATTTCATGTTTCCAAATATAGTAACAAAATGTATTTTAAATTAATTCCACTTACATAAAAAAAAACAAAACTTTTATACTTAGTGATAACAGATTTTCAGGGGTAAAAATGACCTGCTTTTTAATTATTCATAGCCAAAGACAAAAAAAAAATTCTTGAGCTTTTTAGTTAACTGACATTCCAAAAGCCCAAGTACACAATGGAAATAGCAAAGGCTTTTAAATGATAAAAAACTGGTTTCAAATCTTAATTCTCTGTATTTTACTGTGATCTTGGTGAGTTACTTTCCTCATCCGTAAACTGAGAATATTAACTAACTTACAGGATTGTTGTGAGAAAAAAAATGAGATGAGATGAGATTTATGAAGCACCTTACACTATATCAGGTCTTAATAAAAGTCACAATCACCATTCTTCTCTTATTTTCCTTAAGAGGTCATCTCCTCTTTCCTCCAAAAATAAAGAAAAAAAGGTCAAGAAGTAGTTAAAAAATGTTGCTCCTGCCCCTTAGCTGATCTTCAAGTAAGAAAAAAAGATTCTGAAAGTATCATTTCAAAGTTACATATGCTACTCCATAAGTTAAACCCTGTATTTTACCTGCAAATTCATTGAAATGATTTCCAATATCATATGCCAGGTAGTTGTATCCAGAATATTCATAATCAATGAACTGTACATCACCTATGTGAGACACAAAAACAAAGACATAAGAAATCACATGTAAGATTAGAAAACCCCTATGCTATTTGTAATTAAATAGCTGCCAATATTTTGTCTCATTGTACGTGCTTGATTACATGCACTTCTGAGACAGTACAGGGTAAGGCTGTGAATTTTATGGCAATGAGCTTTACAAAATTCAAATTACGTATCTTGGTCAACAGCTTCTTTGTGAACATTAATGTCCACTATATTAAAGAAAGTCAAAACACAGTCATTCTCCAAGTTCAAATAAAAGCAAAATATATCTTTCACCACACGGGGGCATCAGTTACTTAAAAATTCAAGTTTAATTAGAAATGAAAATTCATCTTTGGAAACTGTTAATAACCTATGCAACTTCAACAAAAATTAATCCATGATACTCCAACAGTGAATTGACAAAATAATCTATATGTGGAAGTCAAATATAAACTTCGAAAGACTTGAATTCTGTAAACCCTACAGTTATGCTGTAACAACACTTGCTGATCAACTTAACACTATCTCTAATTTTAGAAATAAGTTGCTATCAAACTCTTACATTTTCCTGGATTGCTACATACCTAAGGTTTCCAAGAGCATACCTGAGCAGTCTTAAGGTGGTTGTTTTATCATTTAAAAAGAGCAAAAGTATAGTTGTTTTTAAATGTTCTCTAATTTGAGAAATTTTTACATAAGCTAAATAGGTTCCTATTCTAAATTAATGCCAAATATTTTTATGCACATTTCATTACAATTTTCCAAAGACACTCCTGTTCCGCCTGCTCAACATACTACTGCTAAGGAACTCCTTCTGTTTGAGTACTGAGATCACAGAGTTTGGCTCAACAAAGATTTAGGTCCTATTTTTTAAAAGAGAGACAAGAGAAAAAATTAAAAAGAGATAGAGACGTTAAAAAAAAATCAAAATGGGTCACTGTCTACACCAGGGATCACAAACTCAAAGGCTTAAACAGGGACAAACAGTTAAAATGGATAGATGAACAGAGATGGCTGTGCAAATAGTTTCTAAGCTGCTTATATTGAGAAAATGCATAGCATATGCCTAGTTGCATTGTCTTTTAAACCATCAAGCTGAGGTATCAAAACAAACTCCTGGTCTACACACTTTGGCATTTCCCAAATAAAGGAGCTTCTGTACTATAAGGTGTTGACACAGATCTATATGTTTAACTTGGGGATGTATGTTGATCACATTCAAACTCAGAAAAACAGAATTATATGACAAAAAAAATGTCATGGCAAATGGAATATTTTACATAAAAGCAAAAAAAATTTTAATGTAATTGTTAATAATCCTAAACTTGTATAAACAATAGCCATGTCTAGAGTAAAATAAGCAAGAATCATCAAAGTAACAAAATCTATATGCATACTAACAAAATAAATATTAAGGTTTTAAAATGTTGCTGACTATAATAAAGCATTGCAATTCAACCACAAGTATTATATTCTTGAATTCACAAAAAAACTATCCCACACAAAGTCTTAAAGTTAACCAAATCACTTTACTAAACTGTAAAATGGGAAGACGGAATATGTTTTAACCAAATCAACTTTATAAAACTGCAGAAGGAAAGTCAGAACATCCTTTAAAATTTTTTTCTAGTTACCATTGGGAATGAAAGGGTAAAGACCATGATCACAACAAAATACTTTGTAGCCATGAAAAAAATTTCAGTTTCAAAAATTATTTAATGACCAGAAGAATTACAAATGTTATATGAAAAAAAGATACAAAATAGTAAACATGGTGATCCAAATTATTAAAATAGTGTGCCTGAAGACAGGAAAAAAACATAAAATGCATAGGGAAAAAAATAATGAATAAAACAAAACAAAACGTCTCCAGTAGTTTCATTACAGGTGATAGACAAGTGACCTTTTTTTCCCTTATATTTTAAATTCTTTACAATAAACATTACTTTTAGGAGGAAAAAAATGATAGTTTAAAAAGATTAAGATGAATTCTCTAAACAAAACTGTCAATAGGTAAGACAGTAAACACAACGATTTGAGAGAGACCTATCCACCAGGCCTTCAAGAAATCAGGATTCAAGAGGAATTACCAAGTTGCACAACTGAGTTAACCAAACAGTTTTAATATATCATTTTTTAAATTGCAGCTGTTGATTGTTTTACATCTTGAAGCACAAATTCTTGTAGAGCTCATATTAACTGTTACATGCCAATAAAAATACACAGCCCAGTCCTGAAGCTTACTTTTGCCACATAAACAAAAGCTTCAATTCCAATTTTCAAAATTATATTTAGAATTTGGCAAATATAGTTAAAATGGCAGGTAAAACATGCCTGCTTGTAAAGTAAATACAATTTAAATAAAGCATAGATCAGTTTAACAAAAGTTAAAATCTGTTTCAGTATGAAAATTTTAGCAACAACTTTTTGTAGTAGCATTAATTCATTAAAACTAGCCTTTATTTTTAAATGCTATGTTGAGTTTATAAATAATGAAATTTAAAAAATAAGAAAATGAAGCTAACAAGATACAGATGAGGCTGTTACCAGGCTCCGTGCATGTGAACAAGTGATGCGATAAACCTCCAGTCAGTGCGTTTAAGAAGCACGGGGTGCGCCGCCACATGGCAGCAACAATGGCATACCTAATCTGTAGCAGATGAAGAAAATTTGGCAAACTCACATTTTACAAGACACAAAGCTTAAAAGGAAAAAAATTGTTTTTAAAAATCTCCATTAACTATTCTTTTTCAAACTACTGCAAACAAAGTGGAACTCAACCTTAAATTTAATCTTCTGCAACAAAGTAAAATTAAAGAGGCCTGCTTCCTTTATTTTGGGTGCCAGAAAAATCAAATTACTGGAAAATGCATTCCTACCAACAGGAAGCATACTGAAATTTTTTTCTTCTACAAATTTAGCTGTTGATTTCTAAAACCACTACTTATTTAGAGAAACATCCACATCACTATTAGTAACTAATAGTTCATATGACATGACTATCTTGTTAATTCTTTAAGATGTGAATTTTTAACTGGGGTTTCATAGATGAAAAGAAAACGAAAATATTCTCCAAAATTTTACACAAAATTCTATGTGTATGTGTATTTTCTGAGGGGTTTTTCAATTTTCCAGATTCTCAAGGGACCCCTGACCTCTGAAAAGTAAAGCAGCACTGCTTTAATGGCTAAGACTATATTTTATTTATCTTTATGTAATTAGCACACCGACTAGTACTTAATGGGTAAAGCATAAGATTCACTAAAAAATAAAACTATAATCTGTATTTTCAAAAGCTACTTTTTAATGTTATATTTATTGCAATTATATTTATCTTCATGGTAATGAAATCCAAATGCTATTGAGTTAAATTATTCAAATCCCAGTATAGCTGAAAATAGTTGAATTATTAAAGTACTTTAAAACTAAAAAAATTAGTTTATTAACTAAGGCTACATAATTCATATGATACTTTCATTTGGATTTCCTTATTTTGCTGTTGTTAAGAAGAAAAAGACAAAAATAAAAAGCAAACTAACCAATATGAGAACCTGACAATCTTTCTGACTCGCTCTACTTGCTCTGCAGCGTTAGATAAGGCAGAAAGAAAACAGAGCAAAAAAACTGATTACACTAATGTTAACAAAATGCTTTCTCTCTCATGCAGAAAAAGGGAGTCTTCTGCTCTGGGAAACCGTCCCTTCATCCCTCAGTCTGGCATCCAGTAGTACCCTGTGTACACTTTCACCTTAGCACTCATCACTCTGAATATAAATATCTGTTTGATGATCTGACTCCTCCACTATACAGCATATGGCTTCCTAGAGGGGCAGTAGGTCCCTTTCATCACACAACCCACAGAGCAATCACTAGCACACAGGAAGTATTCAAATGCTAGTGGAATAAATGGGAGACTTTTCGGAGAATGCCGAGACACATAATAACACACATGTTTAAATGTGGGGAGGGAGGATAAGCATGAAATACTAAAGAACAAAGTGTGGCATTTCTGACATTCTTATTCAAGTATATGATTAAACATACAGCGGGACTGAATTAAGTAAAGAAAAAACACTAAACTAGTAACTATTTTAGACAGCTCTTCCTTAAGAGTTTGGGTTTTCACAGTCCATTTAAAATTTTTATTACCTGATTTAGGGATATTTTATTTCATGCTAAATAGTGATCTGGAATACAAGTTAAAACAAGGTTAAGATTATCCTTCATAAAAAACAACTCCACCCTGGAAAACACAGATTTCCAAAATATAAAAATAAATTTATATTTACTTAAATTTTAAAGTAAAACCAATAAAAAAAACCTCCCCTAAGCCATTAAAACATCAATGGAACAATCTCAACCACAACAATGCCTTTTCATGAATAATTATAGAGTGGATAAGATTTAGAGTCAATCAAGTAACTAAGAATGGTGACATGCATTTTCTATTTATATTGCGTAGAACTCTAAAGAAAACCTGGTTTGTTCTATAATCCCCAGAAAAGGCTTTCCTTTTCTTCCACTCATTTATATTTCCTTAAATAGCTGTAAATCAGCTTCTTGTATTTTGCTGACAGAGAAAACAATCAATGATTGCCACTAATGAAATTTTAAGTTATACAGTAGATCTTTACACGAGCTTTTACGAAGAAATGGGGGAGAGGGAGAGAAACAAAATAGTCACCAATAAACACTCTGACAGAGCATCAGGACGTGAGACAAACTCAAAAGCTTTAGCAATTACTTCTAACATGTCAGCAAAGGATTAATTAAAATATTAGAACTGAAATCAGTTAGTCAATAAGCAATATTACAATTTGTTCTACTTAGCAAAAAATTTTTAAAATTAATTATTGATTAATTTCAAAGATGACTGATAAGACTTACAGTTCTGGAGCAAGAACCACTGCTTTTGGTTTTCTCATTACATAATAAATTCTATCATCATATCATTAAGTATTCTTTTCTTACCTTTTTAAGATGTCATCTCACTGAAGGCAAGGAATGGGTCGAAGTTTACCAACCACCTAATTCCTGGCACTGACTAACTTTTCAAAAATCTTGACAGCTACCATCAACTTCAGAAAGGAAGCTCACTCTTCTCCCATATTCCTGAGTCCTGTCAACTGACATGGTGAGAACAAGTAGAGGTAGTATTTCTTCCTGCGATGCCTACCAATTCCTGTAACATTCGCATGTGAAAGTGCCTATAAACTGCACGGAGCTCACAGTCTTCATGTTTGTGTGTTTGTGTGTGTGTGTATAAATATGCACTTATATATACATACAGACATTTTTAAACTTTAATCACTCAAGTTATAGTTAAGACAGAATCTGTAAGTTGCACTTAAAAACAAACTGAATTGTCATCTCATACCCATGAGGCATAAATCTTCTAGTTATACGACATAGTTAAACTTCTGGCTTACAGTAACCATTTTCACTTTTTCAGAATCAAATACATTTTGTAAAATGCATCCTATAATCATAAAACAGGTGTTAGCAAAATACATATGCTCAGGCCAATGGCAGCCCACTGCCTGTTTTTGTAAATAAAGTTTTATTGGAACACACCCACACATATTTATTTATGTATTATCTAGCTGTTTCTGTGCTACAACTAGAGTTGAATAGTGCAAAAGAGACTATAATATGGTACTCAAAGCCTAATATGAACTATCTAGCCCCTTAGAAAAAAAGTTTGTCAACCTCTATCACAGCAGAATACTGCCACTGAGAGCTGCTAATAGAATAAGTACATACTCCAGTGCTATCTACTCTATATGCATGATCTAAAATCTTGTCAGGAACCATCTGAACTACATATCATCTCTAAGTTACAAATAAAGCAAACTAAAGTTTTAGACTATCAACAGTATGAGCACCTCCTGAAAATCTGTTAATCACACATATTCCTAAATTCATCTATAGAAATTCTTTTTCAGTTTGTCTTGGATGGGGCCCAGAAACCTGCATTTTCCTCCAAGTACCCTAGGTGATTCTGGTGCCGATAGTCAAGGATCAAATACATTCAACAGAGAGAGAAAATGATTTGTCTAATTACCACTTAATTCCATATATGATTTAGCAGGGATTTGAACACAAGTATGCTTGATTCCAAAATCTATACTCTTTCTGACTTCTCTTGGTTCTAATTAAGCTTTAATACATCTGCTTTTAACAGTTATATGAAATTTTTAATCTAGTTACAATATTCAAAATCTAAGTTATTATAGTTGAAAAATACACGCAGAGACTGCAAGATGATCCACTATAAATTCATGAAGTTTAACTAAAATTTGCACTTCTGAGAAACTAAGAGTCTACAACAGACTAGAGAGAGATACTGAGCTTCACGATGCAAAGGCCAGTCTTTTGGCTTTCATCTTATTATTTTTATATATCTCATAGGTGGGTTCAAAAGGGTAAAGCCCTGAGTTTAAACCACATGAAGGATTTAAAAAGTGATAACAAATCAAACACATTTGTGAATATAATATGCAGTTTATTTATTCTATGTAGAAAATATTTTAATCTCAAAAAACTTAACACTTGGCTTTTTAGATGCTACAACAAAGGAACCAGTTAAGAAGGTAAAGAACTTTGCAGTCTATATTCTCATTTTAATTACCCTCCTTGAGATGGCAGCTCTAAGAACTAACACTATGCTAGTCTCGAATATACATGTTTTGCTTATTAAATGCACTAAATTTCCAGAATTTACATTTTTTTAAGTATGAGGCATGGTATCTTCTCCTTATAACTAAAGACAAATATGTCATACAGTTGTATTACTTCAAAACCATTAGCTCCTAAGTTGAAACAAAGTAAGATAATAATAAACAGAACAAGCTTCTTGCCACACTTTTATGAGTTTTAGATTTTACCTGAACAACATTCAACCATATTTTCTTAATGCTTATGTATCAAGTAATCACATAGAAATTGTTTTTTTTTCTTTAATGGATGCCACACAGTCCAAACTAGCCTTCCTAATGGACACTACAAAACCATTGGTAAGAAAAAATAACAGAACATCTCCATAACTAACACACAAACATAACCACAAAGACGAGAAGAAATAAATGGTACATGAGATTTCTACGAAGAAGGGCCAACTTTAAAAAATCTATCAACATAAGTTACATTTGTTGAACTGTGAAATTTATTCTTGTATGTAAGAAAGAAAAATCAGATGCAAAAAGATGATTTCGGTAACTCTTAGTAAAATAAACAAATGACAACCTTGAACTCTTAAAGCCAAACTAAAGCATAAAGATTTTATATGAAAATATGAGAACTTTTCATATCACTGATCAATAGGTTAGATAGGCAACTAGCTAAATAAAAAAGTAAATGCATTTTTTAAATACATAAGACAAAGTAATCTGATTTTTTTGGTCCCTTATGTTTTAGTTTTATGTATAAGTTTGTTCTGTGAAATGAATATGCAAAAGATATAAAATAAAAATATGAAAAGTTAAAATTATATTATAAAGGAAATTTTTTAAAATTAATTTGCAGTTAAAAATAAAGCTGAGTGTCCACTTCAAAAACGTAAGATGAAGTCCCTCACTTGAAATTCTACTATATAAAATAATGTGTTATTACGTCTTGCACTGAACTTAAAAGCTAACACATCACTTTAACGCATAATTAATACTCTTGTCTCACAAATGGCTTTGAGATTTGGTTACTAGTATATAATGGAGTACATAAATACTATGACATATATACTAGTACATATAGTAAAGGACACTGTCAACTACGTAAGGGTACACCTAAAGTTTTAAAAAAAGTTATTCCACAGAAAGATTTCAAGACATTCAAAATAAAGATGTTAGCTCAATATATTTTAGAAAATAGAATCTCTAATCCACATTAAACTATCAAATATAATAGGCACTCAAACATGGTTTTGAAAATCTGTGCTTCAGTTTACCACCCATGACAGTGTTCTTTGGTTGATTTTCTTCAACTTAAAGTCAGTAACAAATATTAACAATCTTTGCATTAGTATAGTCTCAATTTAGAATCTAATAAGGATGGCCATAAATAGTTATTTAATATAATTATGACCATTAATGAGAATTCTCTGGCTTTGGTATCTTCACAACAGCACACTTTTGATTCAAAATAATCTTCCAGCTATAATGACTATCTTCGAAATTGGTTTCCTTTATAAAACGCAATAGCTTCATAAAGTTTCAAAAGACATTTTGAATTAATACTAATCCTTCAACCAAAATTATATCTTTAAATTTCAATTTAGTATTGAAGAGCATCTATCATTTAGCAACCAAACCTCAAACCACTTTATCAAATAATATAATGCAACCAAGTGTTTCTTAAAGATGAAAACATAGAGAATTTGAATACAGCAAGATACAAACAATCCCAAAAGGCATTTCACCAAAAAGTATTACTGTCTACCTCAAAAAATGTTAAAACTATTTACCACAGCTTCTTGATTACTACTTTAGTAGAGAGAAATTACGGCAACTACAAATAACATTTCCTCCATCTGTAACTCTCTCCTTAGCATCAAAATATCTAACAAATCATCATAATAAACAGATAATAGGAAACCAGGAGACATATTTGTTTCTAATACTGTTGTCCTTCCCAACACTGAGAAAACTTCTGTATCTATAAAGCAGTGCAATGTCAGTTGGTCTTTCATAAACCCCATTACAAGCAGGTGCATTTTCAAACCATGAATTACCAAATAGGTTTTACACATAAATTTATAAACAAAGTCACTTTATCATTTAAAACTCTAACAGGAATCACAAACTGTTTCTAATAAACCAATTTTAAGAAACATATTTTATACAAATAGACACAGAACATATATTCCTAGTTTAGCACAGTTATCAAGACTTTAAAATGTGAAAGAAAACTTTTAAGACTTCATACATGTTTTTAATTCTTGCATTTGAATTAAACTTATTTACTGATAGAAAGATCAAAGGATCATTAAGAACATAAAGAAATCAACTTGACTTACTGCTAAGGTCAAATACCTACCTTGTTTCTCATTGTAGATTATATTCTTACACAATAGGTCATTATGGCAAAGCACAACAGGTGAGCCCAGGTTGGAAAGAATCTCCTTCATCCAAGTCATCTCCTCCTGAAGAATCTGAGGGCTTGGGACATCACTTAGGAACCTTTCAGTTTTAAAAGAAGAGTTATATCTTGTTTATATTAACGGCAACATTTTGTTTCAAGTTTGATTAAGGATTAAAATCTATTTTTAAGAAGTTCTTTCCACTTAATTACAAAGAATCCTAAATT
The DNA here is from genome assembly GCF_021613505.1 of Equus quagga. Classification (NCBI taxonomy): domain Eukaryota; kingdom Metazoa; phylum Chordata; class Mammalia; order Perissodactyla; family Equidae; genus Equus; species Equus quagga. Next base: position 36,888,549 of record NC_060267.1, read on the forward strand.
AAAACAAGCCAATTATTCCAAAATTGGAATAAAGAAAAACCTTTATAATGAACTTAATGATGAATAAAAAGAAACTGAGAAACAGTTAAAATGCAGGGGAAAAACTAAAAAATCTATCACTACAAAATTGGGAGGAAAAACTATATACATAATAGCTAACATTTACTAAGCACTATACTAAATGTTTTACATTTATCTCTGTTTTATAGATGGGGACACCAAGACACAAAGAGTTTAATAAAAAGAGGTTTAAGGATATTATTTAAAGTTACAAAGACAGTCCATTAAAGAGGTAAAACATTTATTTGAAGATTACTAGTGAATGCAGTATAAATCAGCTAAATTCACCTTTTCAAAGTCACAGATATTATCTACTACTGATAAATCAACTCATTATTATATGATAATAATATAATCATTGATTGTTACATCATCATATGATAATGATATCACAGAATACTCATATTATCTATTATAAAAATTACCTCAGAGTAGTGAGACCGGGAAGGATGGGAGAAAATGCGACAAGCAGGACTAGAGATCACAGCTTTTTGTCCTACACTCTTCCACACTATTTATGACACTACATTTGTATTCATTTGATAAAAATAAAATGAAACAAAAATAGGGTGCTACCATTAATTCCTCAATAGCACCATCAGGCTTACAAAATTGCTGTTACTTTCTCTCTTCTTCCCTTAATACTTAAGCCAAGTTCTCTTCATTTTTCTCTACAGTCTCTCAAATTATGTCTTACCTTTCCATTTTACAAAACAATAAAGATTCTGTATCAGTGAATTTACTTTAATGAATTTGCCTATTCAGGTGGTTGTTACCTGTATTTTCCCCACTACTGCATTCTTTTCTACATACATTCTTTTCTGCAAAAGCTTCAAAAAGTAACCCCTATATGCTATTTTCAAAATGGCCTAACTGTTCAAGAATCTATTTAAAAAGTACAGAGTTGAATGGAAATAGTAGGATTCAAACAATTATGAACATAATAATTACAATCATGTAGCCTTACCCATTGAAATGCTCCCCACTCAGTGGTGGAGCTCAGCCCGCAAAGAGCAGCCCCCACCTAGCACACAGTTCAGCCGAGCCGCCCACAAGCCCAGAGCCAGCCTGCACGTGAAAGCAAGCACCCCTCCCCTCACATCTAGCACACCAGCTCAGCTGGTTTGCTGCTGAGCTCAGTGGTCCTGATCCGGAGCAACTCACCAGCAGAACAGAGAGGCCCCACCTGCATGTGCATGCACAACCTCCCAAGCAGCTGCAGCCAGTACGCAAATGCAGATCAGACCTACTAGCACAACTTCCAGCAGATGGGGTGGGATCAGAAAACACAGCTCCTGCCCCTCCTCCCCACCAGCGGTGGAAGGTGGATTCTGTAACCTGCTACTACCACAAATGCACCAGCAAAGGATCATTTCATCAAACACCACAAAGAACTACATTAATACTTCAGAGCAGAAGGAAAATAACCAGTCTCCAGAAACCAATCCTGAACTCACAAAATTTACAATATAAATGATAGAGAAATCAAAATAGTTATAAAGAAACTCAGTGAGTTACAAGAAAACCCAGAAAGACAGTTCAACAAGCTCAGGAATAAAATTAATGAGTAGAAGGAACACTTCAAATTGATTGAAATACTAAAAGAAAATCAAATAGAAATTATTGATATGAAGAACACAATGAGAAAAAAAAATCCAGAATCCATAAAACATAGAGTCGATGTTACGAAGGACAAAATTAATGATTTACAGGATAGAAATATAGAAATGCTTCAGGTGGAGGAGGAGAAAGAACTAAGATTTCTTAAAAATGAAGAAATTCTTTGGGAAATATCTGACTCAATCAGGAAAAGCAAGATAAGGATTACAGGCATTCCAGAGAGAGAAGGGAAGGAGAAAGAAGCAGAGAGCTTGGTCAAAGAAGTAACTGAGAACCTCCCAAACCTTGGGAAGAAACAGATTTACAGGTTCATGAAGACAATACAGCTCCTAAACACATCAAAGCAAACAGGCCTTCTCCAAGGCATGTAATAGTAAAGCTGGCAAAAGTCAATGACAAAGAAAAAATATTAAGGACAGCAAGGCAGAAGAAAGTAACCTACAAAGGAATGCCTATCAGGATTTCAGTAGATTTCTCAGCAGAAACCTTACAGACTAGGAGAGAGTGGAATGATATATTCAAAATACTGAGGGGCAACAACTTTCAGCCAAGTATACTCTATCCAGCAAAATTATCCTTCGGACATGATGGAGAAATAAAAGCTTTCCAAGATAAACAAAAGCTGAGGGAGTTCATCATCACTAGCCCTGCCTTACAAGAAACGTTGAAACTCCCATCTGAAACTAAAAAGCAAAGTTTTACAAAACCTTGAGCAAGGAAATAAATACACAAATAGAACCAGAAAATTGCAGCTCTATATCAGAATAGGTTAGTAAACACTTAACTATAACATAAAAGACAAAGGGAAAGAAAGCATCAAAAATAACTAGAAACACTTCAGTTCAGTCACAAACTCACAACACAGAAAAGAACAATTTGTGACAACAATAACTCAGAAGAGGAAGAGGTAACGAACGGAAACCACTTAGGCTAAAGGAGATAAGAGGCTATCAGAAAATGGACTATCTCATCTATGAGATCTTTTATACAAACCTCATAGTAACCACTAAACAAAAAATCAGAACAGAGCCACAAGCCATAAATAAAGAGAAAACTGAGAAAACCACCAAACTGAAATGGCAGTAAGAAACAGAAGGGAAAAGGAAAAATGGAAATATAAAACACCCAGAAAACAAGAGATAAAATGGCAGTGTTAACCCTTCATATATCAGTAATCACTCTGAATGTAAACGGATTGAATTCTCCAATCAACAGACATAGACTGGCTGGACAGATTAAAAAACAAGACCCAAGAGTATGCTGCCTCCAGGAAATATGTCAACTCTAAAGACAAACATAGGCTGAGAGTGAAGGGATGGAAGACGATACTCCAAGCTAATGGCAAGTAAAAGAAAGCAGGTGTTGCCATACTTATACCAGACAAAGTAGACTTCAAGATAAAAAAGACAATGAGAGAAAAAGAGGGGCAGTATACAATGATAAAAGGGACAGTCCACCAAGAGGATATAACACTTATAAATATATATGCACCTGACACAGGAGCACCAAAGTATATAAAACAACTATTAACAGACCTAAAGGGAGAAATTCATAGCAACATAATAATAGTAGAGGACCCCAGCATCCCACTTACATCAATGGATAGATCATCCAGACAAAGTCAACAAGGAAATAGTGGCCTTAAATGAAATATTAGACTAGATGGACTTAATAGATATATATAGAACATTCCATCAAAAAACAGCAGAACCCCATGGCTGAGTGGTTAAGTTCATGCTCTCTGCTTCGGCAGCCCAGGGTTTCGCCAGCTCGAATCCTGGGCGCAGACATGGCGCTGCTCATCTAAGCCATGCTGAGGCGGCATCCCACATGCCACAACTAGAAGGACCCATAACTAAAACTACACAACTATGTACAGGGGGGCTTTGGGGAGTAAAAGGAAAAATAAAATCTTTAAAAAAAAAAAAAAACAGCAGAATGCAAATTCTTCTCAAGTGCACATGGAACATTTTCAAAGATAGACCATATGCTGGGAAACAACACAAATCTCAAAAAATTTAAGAAGACTGAAATCACATCAAGCATCTTTCCTGACCATAACGCTATGAAACTAGCAATCAATTACAAGAAAAAAGCTGGGAAAGTCACAAATATGTGGAGACTAAATAACATGCTACTGAACAACCACTGAATCAATGAAAAAAATCAAAGGGAAAATCAAAAAGTACCTGGAGACAAATGAAAATGAAAACACAACATACCAACTCTCATGGGATGCAGCAAAAGTGGTGCTATCAGGGAAATTTATAGCAATACATGCCTACCTCAACAAACAAGAAAAATCTCAAATAAGTAATCTTAAACTACACCTAACAGAACCAGAAAAAGAACAAAGCCCAAAGTCAGCAGAAGGAGGGAAATAATAAAAATTAGAGCAGAAATAAATGAAATACAGACTCAAAAAGCAATAGAAAGGAGCAATGAAACTAAGAGGTGTTCTTTGAAAAGATAAACAAAATTGACAAACCCTTAGCCAGACTAAGAAAAAAGAGAGAAGGCACATATAAATAAAATTAAAAATGAAAGAGAAGTAATTACAACAGATACAACAGAAATACAGAGAATAATAAGAGAATACTGAAAAAATATATTGGACAAGATATTGGACAACCTAGAATAAATTGAATTAAATTCTTAGATTTATACAACCTCCCAAAACTGAACAAATAAGAAATAGAGAATTTGAATAGACCAATCACAAGTAAAAGACATTGAAACAGTAATCAAAAACCTTCCAAAAAGCAAAATTCCAGGACCAGATGGCTTCTCTGGAGAATTCTAACAAACATCAAAAGAAGATTTAATACCTATCCTTCTTAAACTATTTCAAAAAATTGAAGACGATCAACTCTTCCTAATTCATTCTCCCAGACAAGGATAACACAAAGAGGTAAAACTACAGGCCAATATCGCTGAGGAACAGAGATGCAAAAATCCTCAACAAAATATTGGCAAATCAAATACAGCAATACATTAAAAGGATCATACACCATGATCAAGTAGGATTTATACCCAGGATGCAGGGATGGTTCAACATGCAAAAGTCAATCAGTCTGATATACCACATTAACAAAATGAGGAATAAAAGTCACATGATCATCTCAATAGATGCAGAGAAAGCATGTGACAAGATCCAATATCCATTTATGATAAAAACTCTCAATAAAATGGGTATGGAAGGAAAGTACCTCAACATATAAAGCCTATATATGACAAACCCATAGCCAACATCATACTTAAAGCTGAAAAAATGAAAGCCACTCCTTTGAGAAAAGGAACAAGAAAAAGATGCCCATTCTCACCACTCTTATTCAACATAGTACTAGAGGTTTTGGCCAGAGCAATTAGGAAAGAAAAAGAAACAAAAGGTATCCAAATTGGAAAGGAAGAAGTAAAACTCTTGCTGTTTGCAGACTAAAGAATCCACCAGAAAGCTATTAGAAATAATCAACGACAGAAAAGTGGCAGGGTACAAAATCAACTTAACAAAAATCAGTTGCATTTCTATACACTAATAATGAACTAGTAGAAAGAGAAGTCAAGAATACAATCCCATTTACAATTGCAACAAAAAGAATATAATATACAGGAACTAATTTAACCAAGGAGGTGAAACACCTATACACTGAAAACTATAAGACATTATTGAAAGAAATCAAAGAATACATACAAAAATAAAAAGATATTCTCTGCTTATGGATTGGAAGAATAAACACAGTTAAAATATCCATGTTGGGGCTGGCCCAGTGGCTTAGTGGTTAAGTTCATGCACTCTATTTTGGTGGCCCAGCATTCAGAGGTTCAGGTCCCGGGCACTGGCCCAGCACTGTTCATCAAGCCATGCTGTAGAGGCAGCCCACATAAAATAGAGGAAGATCGGCACAGATGTTAGCTCAGGGACAATCTTCCTCAAGCAAAAAGAGGAAGATCGGCAACAGATGTTAGCTGAGGGCCAATCTTCCTCACCAAAAAAATAATAATTAAAAATAGAATTACCATACGATCTAGTTATCCCACCTGAGTATTTATCCAAAACATGAAATCAACAATCCAAAGAGATCTACACACCCCTATGTTCACGGCAGCATTATTCACAATAGCCAAGATGTGGAGGCAATCCAAGTGCCCATCAACTGATGAATGGATAAAGAAAATGTGAGAGAGATACATATATGGAATACTACTGTATATATGGAATGGAATATTATTCAGCCATAAAAAAAGACAAAATTGTCCCATTTGCAAGAACATGGATGGACCCTGAGGGTATGAATGTCAAGTAAAATAAGTCAGAAACAGACAAACACCGTATGATTTCACTCAGATGTGGAAGATAAACACATGGACAAAGAGAAGAGATTAGTGTTACTGAAAAATAACAATGTATACCTGAAATTACACAATATGACCTCAAAAAAATTATAATCATGTACAAACAAAAACAAATGGAATATGAAAAATATTTTTAATATATAAATTGCTTTTAATGTTCTAGTGTTGTATATTCTATTGGAGCAGGGTGCTTACGCTCTGTTATTTATCACAGTGCATCTCCAGCTTCTCCAGAGTATTACTAACCTCAAGGATTTAAGGTATATCTTGGAGAGTCTAGGAAATGTAACCCAAAACCTACATAAATAAACTCCTGTGAATAATAATAATAATTTTTCAAACAGCAGCTAACATTTAACACTTATATGGCCAGGCACTGTTCTAAGCACTCTATATATACTAACTCAATTAATCCTCAAAAAAACCCTGAAAGTTAAATATACCACTGCTGTTATTTCCATTATACAAATGAGGAAATAGGTAACTTGCCCAAGGTTACCCAGCAGAACTGTTAATTGGCAGAAGTGAGATTTGATCCCAGGCAGTTTGGCTCCAGAGTCCTGTGCTCTTAACGCATGCAATACTAGACTGCCTCTCACCTCTGCACTATCCTAAAAAGTCAGAAGACCTTGCATTCACTATTGCCATCTACTTCATCATTTTAAGTGGTTTTCCCCAAAACCTTTCAATAAGATAGCTATTTCAAAAGAGAATTTTCCATTTTTATGCTGTCATTTCCTGAATATCCAGCATACTGGAGACTTCCAGATGTTTGCTTACCTCAGTCAAAGGGGTATAATATCCCTATCAAATTCAAAGTCTTACAAACTACCTACAAATACAAACACATACACAGAGTGAATCAAACTAATCTTTGAAATAATCAAACTCAACAGAACAATATATATATTTTACCTAATGAATTATAAAAAATAAAAAGAAAAAATAATTTCTAAGTCCTGCTTGCCTCTGTAGTCTTAAAAAAAAGACTTTCTGAATACAAAAGGTGAAGTCTTCATGTATGTTTTGGTATAAAGGACAAAACAAGATCTCCAATTTCTGTAAGAGTACTAATCACACCCTGTAAAAATATGTTCATATAATTTAGATTCTAAATACTGATTTATAAAAATTTTTATATAGAAAACAATGAAATACCTGACTGAGTGTGAACCTGGGGAGTCAGTCTTACAAAAGCTGAATAAGGCTCCAGTAAACAAATTTTCAAGCTTATTATCTGGGACTTCGTCACAGTAAACTAAACCCAAACTTTTTCACACTCCAGTATTACTACACTGCCCCAATGTTGATTTCTAGTGCCAATCAAAACAGCTTTGAACGAAAGGAAATTATTTTTAAAAAGCCTCTATGGCCAACTCATACTATGGAAAAATGTACTCATTCATAGTGATCTTTACATTACCTTTATTTCCAAATAAATGTTCTCTATTTGTTTCTTGGTCCCTCACCTCTACTCAGCTCCCTGCTCCTCGTTTTTGTACAGTCTTGGGGTTTTTTTTTCCCTGAGTCAGCCGGGGAAGAGAGAGGGGCAGTTTTTTCTGCAGTGCCATCTGAGAGTCAAATGAATCAATGCTTATTTTATTAAAAGAGATAAACCAAACCAGATTTTATACACAGAAACCCTGCAGTTATCTTTGAAACCCTAAATATATAGCAAAGCAATGTAAAACATATTTTTGAATGTAAAAGTGATTTTACCTTTTATTAATGTCTTCATCTGCAAATCCTGTGGGAATTAGAGAGAAATATTTTCCCATCTTTAGCCACAGATTAGATTTGGGAATCCAGCCATTGTGTGCATGAATAGCATGGATTTTAGCAAGCTGACGTGCTATTAGCCTGTTTAAAAGAAACAACATAAAAAGAAAATGTTCAGCATCATACAGTTCATGTCTATCAACAGGCAAACTAAAATAACTAGCATGTATCCATTCATAATATGATTTATTTTTATCATATATAAGATTCAAAATAATTTGGCAAGTGAATTCTCACAGGATAGACAAACGTACGTTTAAAGCATCAGTAGGAAGAAACATCTACAATTAATATGACAATTAAACACTGTGTCCAAAAGGGGATGATAGTCTGGAAGTAGGTGGACTATGTTGATTATATAAACAATGTTTCGGACCAGCAGAACAATACACAATTATAAATGGTTCTAAGGCACACATCACACATTAATCAGAGATACATTTAAATTGCACCAAAACATTTTAATTTTAAGCCTTTGAAGTCACTGAGGTTAAAGGGAAAAAAGGAACAGAAGTAAAAAGGTAATGGGCAAATGAGTTCTGTGAGTTAATTTCTATAATGGCATTAAAGAAAATTCTCTGAACGAACGTTAGGATTTTATGATGTCAGAATCAATCTTCTTGATGCAACAACAAAATGATCTGAAGCTGTGTACACCTGTGTCCACACTAGCTTTGTATCTATAGAACCTAGTACAGCAAATGCTAATGAAGGAATAAGCATACCAAACAGAAATAAGAAATGTTATCAAAGTCTGTAGACTAGCAGGTGGAAAAATGACTTAATAATCTACAAATTAAAGAACTTAAAACCGGCAAATTTTCAAGATTCTATCTATCTAATACAATACTCCCCAAAGTATAGTCCTAGGACCTACAACACAGCACCACCTAGAAATGTCTGAAGTCCCACCTCAAATCTACTGAGTCACAATCTCTGGGGTGGGCCCCAGCACTCCTCATTTTAAACAAGATCTCCAGGTGATCCTAAACCACTGGAAAGTTTGAGGGGCAATGATACAATGCTCCAGTTCTGTAGCTTGGCTATGTACTGAAATCAAACTTTGGAAACTTCAGGAAAAAAAAAAAATGCAGAGCCTTGGGTGCTACTCCCAGAAATTCTCATTTAATTGGCCTGATTTAATTGGAATAATTTAATTGGATTTAATATTTAAATATTAAGATATTTAAAAGCTTCCCAGATGACTTTAAAATGCAAAAACATTTGCGAACCACTCAACTAAGGCGTGCAGGGAATCTAGCACCGTAGTAATCCCTCACCAACCTGTGATTAAATAACACAGTTTTATTATATTTTTACACTATAGCGACCATTCTTATCCACCTTTTTCGAGTAACAAAAGACTCCTGATTTTCGTTCAGACAAACCTCTGTGCCCCTCACTTTTAGTTCATATGGACTGATCTGAATCTTAACTCCCTATCCCGTCTATACCACTAACTTTAGGAGGGATATATATGACAGACCTGCCCAGAGCATTCCATCCTTCAGGCCACAGTGATGGTTTGGGCTTATTACCCCACAGATCCTAAGACATTCATTGAAGCTACTGACTTTGCTGGAAGCTATTAGTAAAAGAGGAACTCCCACCACAGCTAGACTGATTAGATAAGCCTGCAACTGCTGATAATTACAACTGCCTCTCCGAAGGAAAGTTTGCAGAAAAATAAAGCTAACACAGAATAAAACAGAAGTAAGAAAGTGATATTTCTAATGACATTGTTAGAGCTCCTGGATCCACCCATGCTTGAACTCAATATTCTCAGATATACGCAGGAATAAATTCCTTCTTCTTTAAGTCAGTTCGAATTTTCAAATTATTATCCTCGACCAAGAGTCCTAATGCATTAGCAAAAAATTAAAATCTGTAATCTTTTTGGGTTTGTGTCTTTGGCTCATCTCTCTCAAACAAGCTGGCAAACAAACATTTCTTTATATAAATTGAGTACTGTTTGACTGACTTTCCTCAAGACCACATACTCATGTCTACAAGAATACAGAAAAAGGGGGCCAGCCCCGTGGCTGAGTAGTTAAGTTCGCGTGCTCTGCTTCAGCGGCCCAGGGTTTCACAGGTTCGAATCCTGGGTTCGAACATGGCACTGCTCGTCAAGCCATGCTGAGGTGGCATCCCACATGCCACAACTGGAAGGACCCACAACTAAAAATGCACAACTATGTACCAGGGGGCTTTGGGGAGAAAAAGGAAAAATAAAATCTTTAAAAAAAGAATACAGAAAAAAAGAAATCTATTTTATGCCAATCTCTCATATATGCATACAAGGCTAGGCCTCAAATGAAGAGATGATACTTTAAGCACCAGGAAACAACATGAAAAAGCCAGGTGATAAAATCAAAACAAAGGAGAGTGCAAATACATATATAAACACACACCCACATGTAAATATATATAGGTGCATGACAAGAGATTTTCACATATTGAGGTATATGTGGTAGCTACTCTGGTTCAAAACTGATTCGGCTTGAACTAAAAAGCCTGACTTACACCCTATCAAACATACACTGTACATCTGCTTTAACCTCTAAAGAATGAACTCTCTTAAGAATGCATACTTCCCCTCCTACGCCCTGTTGGTAGCGCCCTGTTGGTAATACCCAGGTAAGGCCCTTTAGCAAAATCAGGGTCATGCTGACCTGTCAATTCGCAGCTGAGTACCTCTTTGAAACTTTGATGAGTATGTACCCTGCCATGTTTAATGTATGATTCTTTGTTCTAAAAAGGTGTAAATCTATTGTGAAAACCATGCTTCTCTGGAAAGCTTTCTTCCTTTCTGGAAAAGGCCTTCCCAGGTTATAATCCTCAGTTTGGCTCAAGTCAAACTCACCTATCCCTCTTTATCTATAGAATGGTATTGGTTATTTTTTGTACGTATGTGTGTGTGACACATACATAAGCCAGTAAGAACTGGTCTTAAAACTTTAAGGAGGCTAGCTGGGACAAGAGATTTGAAAAAAGATACAACCCACGTTACACAACTCAAGAGACAATCTATGTCAACAAAACATTATATCCTAGAAATGTTTACTGAACAAATCAGACCAAATGTTTACTGAATAAGTGATTCAGGAGAAGGGTTAAATATTAGGTTAAATATTTAATTAAATAAAAGGTTAAATAAATGCACGATTATAATATATTATTCAGCTGGGAGCTACCGGAATGACAATTCTCTAGTAAATACTTGAAAAATGGATAAAATATGGTCACAACTCCAGGGGTTCTTACAGGTTAATGGAACCTGTTGACACGAACAGCTGCTGAAAGAGAAAGCACCTACTAATTTTGAGTGCCTTAACTTATCTGGCAGAAAGGTGGCTAACCAGGGCTGAGCCAGGATTTGAACTGATCATGTGATGCAAAAACCAAGCCCTTTCCACTATAGAATACCCCCTAACACTGCAAAGCATTAGTTGAGTTTTCATTCTGACTTTGCCATTGTATTTTCAATTTGAACTTAAGGAAATCTTTTAACTTCTCTGAGTCTCAGGTTCCTTATAAGGAAAACAAAATTATTGCCGTATTACATAACCAAAACTTCTCCTTCAACTCTAACACGATATGCCCCTAAATACCAAAAATAAATTTATATAAAAATTTAATCAATTTAAAGATTTAAGTTCAATGACAACATGAACTTCACATTCATATTCATATACAAAGAGTCTGTAGACTAACTTCACATTTCACACCAATTTCCTACTAGTTATAATAGAAATATTAAATGAATATAAACTATATGGAGTGACAGAGGTAAAATTCTCCAAATGACAGTGATTTGTATCAGAAATTTATCAAATATAATTTTCTCCTTTGAACAAACTTCTGAAATTACGCACATTACTTTTATATGAAATTTTAAAAACATTTCTGCATAAGGTGATATACACCTACTCAAATGAAAAACAAACTAAAATATTAATGATACTACAGCAAAATTAGTATTTGCAAAAAATGTCAAAGCTCAAGAGTTAATAATTAACGTCTTCTAAAGTAAATTACAGATATATCTGCCCTATCTAAAGGCACATTATTAAAATAAGATTATATGAGACAAAATTAATACTGAATGATAGTATCATGTTTACACAACAGGTAAAAATATATTCAGTGTGTTTTTTAAAATGTTTTGTAGCATTTTCCTATATAATTCAAAACAGAATAGCAGCAAATAATAATGAGATTGCTTTATCAATACTATTGATAAATACTACCATTAAGTTATCCTACAAGGGGCAAAGACTATGCCTTATTCTTCAATCTATTCTAGCACTCAGCACTTAGAGAGGAGGTACACAATAGATAATTGATGAATGAGTCATTATCCCGGCAACAGACTGAGGGTACATTTAGAAATTGAGCAAGGGATTCCCCTACTACTAGGTTCATTGTCAGGTGGATTAAACTCTTGGATTTTTCAAAATCTCATATAATAAGAACTATAAGAAAATTAATCCCTTGCCATACAAAAACAGACTATCAATTTGAAATACTGCCTCTTCTTTGACAGGAAAGATACATCTTGTATAAGCTTCTCCAAGTCTATAATTCAAGGCAATTTCTACATGTCCCAGAACTACTAGTGTATCTTTTCTGTAGCGAAATAATAAGAAAGGGAAGAAAATCTATTTACTATACAAATATCCTCATGGAAATAACGAGTATAGTTCAACTACAAGGATAGCACTACGTACTTAAAAAACTAGGCTTTGCTAAGAGATTTAAAAATTGAGTCCTAATTACAAGTTCCATACTTATCTAAAATTTCTGATACACTGGGCTTGAACAAAACAAGCAATTTGTGAAGAATGGCTTTTTTAAGAAAATTAATTGTTTTTACTAGTAAATGAATTCAACAAAGTTGCAGAACATAAAATCAACATAAAAATCAGTTGCAGTTCTACATTAACAATGAACAATCCAAAAAAGAAACTGAGAACAATTCCACTTACAATAGCACAAAAAAGAATAAAATACTTAGGAATAAACTTAACCAGGGAAGTGAAACACTTGTATGCTTAAAACTTCAAAACGCTACTGAAACAAATTAAATACACAAGTAAATGGAAAGACATCCCATGGTCATGGATTCGAAGACATAATATTAAGATGTCAATACTACCCAAAGTGATGGGTAGAGTCAAAGCAATCCCTATCAAAATCTCAGTAGTGCTTTTGCATAAATAGAAAAATCCATCATAAAATTCAAATCTAATTTTAAGGAATCCTGGATAGCTAAAACAATCTTGGAAAAAAAAAGAATAAAATTGGAGGTCTCACATTTCCTGACTTCAAAACTTATTACAAAGCTACAGTTACCAAAAGAGTGTGGTAGTGGCATAACAACAGAGATGTAGACCAATGGAACAGAGTCCAGAAATGAACCCCTGAGTTTATGGTCAAATGATTTTCAGTAAGGATGCTAAGACCATTCAATGAGCAAAAAATAGTTTTTTCAATAGCTGGTGCTGGGAAAACTGGATATTCACATGTAAAACAACCTGAACCCATTCCTTACATCATATACAAAAATTAACTCAAAAGGAACAAAAATCTAAAAGTAAGAGCTAAAACTTTAAAATTCTTAGAGGAAAAGCTTCATGCCACTGGATTTGGCAATGATTTCTTGGATATGACACCAACAAGACAGGCAACAAAAGTAAAAATAGATAAATTGGACTACATCAAAATTTAAAACTGGACATCAAAGGACAAAATCAACAGAGTGAAAAGGCAACCCACAGAATTAGATAAAATATTTGTAAATCATATATGTGATAAGAAACTAATATCCAGTATATATAAAGTACTTCTACAACTTAACAACAAAAAGCAATTAGAAAACTGGGTAAAGGACTTGAATTGACATTTTCCCCAAGAAGATATACAAATGACCAACAAACATAAAAAAAGATGCGAAACATGACTAATCATGGGGAAAATCAAAACCACAATGAGATAGCACCTCATAGCCATGAGGATGGCTACTATCAAAAAACAAAATAATAAGGGTTGGCAAGGATATGGAAAAATTCAAACACAGTGCATTATTGGTGGGAATGTAAAATGGTGCAGCTGCTATGGAAAACAGTATGGTAGTTCCTCATAAAACTAAAAATAGAATTACCATATGATTCAGCAATTCCATTTCTGGTTATATACCCAAAAGAATTGAAAACAGGGTCCCAAGAAGATATTTGCACACCTTTGTTCATAACAGCATTATTTGCAATAGCCAAAAAGTGGAAGCAACTCAAATATATCCACCCATGGATGAATAGATAAACAAAATGTGGTATATACATACAATGGAATATTATTCAGCCTTAAAAAGGAAGGAAATTCTGACACATGCTACAATATACATAGATAAACCTTGAAGACATTATGCTAAGTGAAATAAGCCAGTCACAAAACAATCAAAAGTATCGTTCCACTTACCTAAGATACCTAAAGCAGTAAAATTCATAGACAGAAGGGAGAAGGATAGTTGTCAAGGCTGAGGGTAGGGGGGGAATGTGAAGTTGTTTAAGGCATATAAAATTTTAGTTTTGCAAGATGAAAAGGATTTTGGAGACTGGCTGCACAACTATGTGAATGTACTTAACGTTACTGAACTGTATACTTAAAAAAATGATTAAAATGGTAAGTTTTGTTACATGTATTTTACCATAATTAAAAAGAAAAAATTTTTTTTAAAGATTTTTTTTTTTTTTCCTTTTTCTCCCCAAAGCCCCCGGGTACGTAGTTGTTTATTTCAGTTGTGGGTCCTTCTAGTTCTGGCATGTGGGATGCCGCCTCAGCGTGGCCTGACAAGTGGCACCATGTCCACGCCCAGGATCCGAACCCACGAAATCCTGGGCCGCCGAAGCAGAGCAGGCAAACTTAACCACTCAGCCATGGGGCCGGCCCCAAAAAGAAAATTTTTAATTAAATAAATAAATGGTCATAAAAAAGAATATAGTTCTTAAAAAGACTTCATTAGAGCACCTCAACTGTTTTCATTAGTAAATTTTATATACAACAGAAAAAAATCATAAAAATCTCATTACATTAACAGCATTATTTAGTCATTAATTTTTATTTTCATATATAAGAAGGTAATAAAAAATTACTTTAAGATTTCTGGTTTTCACTGTCATAGATTGATCTTTCCTCTACCTAGTTCTCAATAAGTAAAGTTTTACTGCATTAACATGAAGGCAAATGCTACTCTAAAATACCATACCCAACAAAGCCAAATGTTTGAAAATCTCAAGGGTTCAAAGAATTTCCTCCAATACCCACGAATTTAATTGCTCCCTCTCTTGGAAGTTTTTAAAATTTTAAGAGCATTATAACAATAATAGGAATATTCTGAAAGTGAAAAATAATCCCTAATCCTACCATCCCAAAAGAGTTTATTTCATTTTTACAAACTCCCTTTGAGATTTCACATAAGCAAATTACTGCCTGGTCAGCTAATAAGCTGATTTTTTCCTCTTAGCCTTGCATCAGCCATTCTGCATGTTTTAGACACAATATTCAAAATTATCATTTCATTGGTAGCATAATACTTACTTGTGCTGAGGTATCTTAGTCATATCTCAACATAAAGACTTGTCATGACAGAAACATAGCATATAACTTCCTTTTATGAGTTACTATATATACTACCCTACTGATTTCCGAACGAGAACATTACCAATTTTACTTGCAACCCACAATGTACCAGTTCCACTACAATACCCTCAACACTATGTCAGTGTTTTTTAATTATGCTTTTTGATAAATGTACAATAATTCATTTTAAACTGAATTTCTCCTATCGTGTCTCTTGCTGGGTGGTTTTAATTAAACTTCAACCAGGGATTCCCAGCAAGAGGTAAGTTTTGGAGAAATACCTGATGAGAAAATTCCTAAGTACCTTTGAATTTTAAAAATGTTCTGCAGGTCTCTGCAATATTTGATTGCTAGAAAAAAGTTTAAATAAAACTGATCTTGATAAATTTCCGTAAGTCCAGTCACTAGTTAAGTATTAACTGGTGCAACTCATCTTTACCTATCATCCCAATCCCTCAGCGTCCTCCATGCTCTGCCTCATCCTTTGAAGTCCAGTTCGAATGTGATCTCAGCAAAACACCTGCCTAACTTCCCAAGTGTACCACAGTAAACTATCCAAACTTTTTTTGAAAATCTTTTCTGTTCTTCTGTGTAAACCATTTAACTTATTTTTTGTCCAAGGTTATTGTCTTGTCACAGACTGTAAACTATCAGGAAAGCAGGAACTGTTTGCATTCTTTTCCTCCCCTAGGCTAGATTAGACATAAATATCTTCCAAAGACTCCTATATTCAAAGTAGATATTCTGTATTATAATCATAACATGGGCAAGTATCTATGTCTGAATGAGCCAAAGCAAGAGAATACTGTAGACTTTGATCTAAGGCTCAACCAACGTTCACTGAAGCTATGATTAATCAGTCTAGATTGTTGGCTACATATTAGGCTGTTCTAACAACATGGCTCAAAATGTGACACCTAACTAACTCTAACCTCAAATTAGTAACAAGTCCTTATTAATGAATAAATCAAAGATTCTTTTTTACCATAAATACACAAAATTCATTTTTAAAGGAGAAAAGCTAAATAAGCATATCATTCCAAATTTATATCCCTAACCTCTTCTGTGGCTCCAGAATAATCATTTATTCAACTGCTTGAAATTTTTTTAAAGTATTTCTCTACACATATTGAAAACAATAAAAGCATATTCCTTTTGAAATCATCTATAATTCAGCTATTTTAATAATTTAAATAAGCCTTTCCCTCAATTAACTTTTCTTTTTGTATTTTCTGTTGTATAGTAATTAACAAAACCTGCTAAACACTTAAATATGCTATAAGAGAATTACAACACAATCTGAAATAAACTTAATAGCAAAATAAGTTGAATAGCAGTGTTACTACTCATAATGTTAACTAACTATAACCTATTATAGAGTTTCTTACTGTCGTCTTCTTTTGCTTCCTGTCTCAGCTTCCACTCTGCTTCTATTTTTCAAAATTGTGGGTCAATTCAATGTATCACTCATTGCAAGCCAACTGTCACAGGTTTAATTGAGAGTACTGATATCTGGTTTCTAACACTATGTACTCTTTTTTTTTTAATGAAATGTGTGCATGTCTGCATTAGTTATCATTTTTATACATATTCTAAATAAGTGGATCTAACTGAAAGTACAGCAAAAACCTTCTTTATTAATAGACTTTTTTTGTAGAGCAGTTTTAGGTTCACAGCAGAACTGAGGGGAAGGTTCAGAGATTTCTCATAAACCCCCTGGCCCCACACACGCATCACCTCCTCTCATAAACATCCCCCACCAGAGGAGTATATTTCTTACAACTGATGAATCAATATTGACATATCATTATCACCCGAAGTCCATAGTTCACTCTTAGTATTGCACATTCTGTGGGTCTGAGCAAATTTATGACAGGTATCCACCATTAGAGTATCATACAGACATTTTCACTGCCCTAAAAATCCTGTTCCATCTATTCATCTCCTCCCTCCCCACCAACCCTTGGCAATCACTGATCTTTTTACTGTCTCCATAGTCTTGCCTTTTCCAGAATGTCATATAGTTGATTTAATGCAAACATGTTTGTGACATCATATCAAATACCAAAGTGAGATTTGACAAAACTTCAATGTTCTTGATCAAAAACTGCATTCCAACTTTCTACTTGAGGTTCTTAAAAAGATCAATTATGAAAAGCTTTCCTGTTAGAAGAGAAATTCTACAGTAAGCTTAATGATGATTATTTAATTATAGAAAATGATCAGAAATTAATATATAGAAAAGTCTACATTCATTTTCTTCTTGAGTCTATTCAATTCTAAAAATTTTTCACAGTAAGTTATTTTTTATAAGTGGTGTAACAAAGGCCTTACTATTTTCCTTTACATTTTATGCTCTTTTTCTCAATGAGTAAGTAGAAAGGTTAAGTTACTTATCGTTAGTATTCTTTTCAGATGTATTTTTACTAGTCATGCGATCTTAGGCAAATTACTTAAAATCTTTGCACCTTACTTTTCTCATCTATTAAAATGGGATTATATTACCTATCCCCTAGAATTGTTGTGAGCCATGTTGAGAACAGTATCCAGGCTCATTAAGTGCTATATGAGAATTAGGCACCATCGTCATTATTTCAGTATATCATTTCTCCAATTAACAGAACTGTAATATACCCGTTACTATTATTTTTTTAGTAGTTAAAAAAATAAAATCAATTTTTAATATGAAATGGTTGCTTCAAGGAAGTCAAAATAAAAACCAAAACAAGGGAGGACAAATGGGTAGTAATTACCTAAAATTGCTTAGTTGACAGATTCTGAGGTCTCATCTAGGTTCAGGAAGAAAGAGTTCCAAGACTGGTTAGTATTGTCTGTCACAAACAAGGGAGGGGGATAAGTGGCAATAAATATTTGCTATGCCACATCCATATGCTGATTTCATACACCTCAAGGAATACTATATAGTCACATGTCGCAAACTGATGTTCAGTCAATGACAGCATATACGATGGTGGTCCCATAAGATAAATACCATAGAGACTATGTGTGTAGTAGGCTATACCTTCTAGCTTTGTGTAAGTACACTCTATCATGTTTGCACATGACAAACTAGCCTAATGATGCATTTCTCAGAATCTATCCCCTCATTGACAAATGACTGTATGCCATAATAAACAGCTCTTAAAAGCAAAAAAGTCTGTTTGAATTTTAAAATTCAAAAAATGTGTTTCTAAAAGCCAACAGATTGGTAATATCCACTATATTTTGCCTAAGCAGTATTTTAATAACTTCCTTTAGTTAACATCCAAGTTGTCAGAAGCTCTGTAGAAGTCAAGTAAAGTGTGCAAAGTCTTAAGCGGAAAAAAAAGTTAAAAGCTAACGCTTACATAGTGCATAACATATGCCAGGGATTGTTCTAAGCTTTTTACATATAGTAACAACTTTAATCCTTACAACAACCGTACACACAGGTACTATTACTCTTATCTTTTAGATGAGGAACTTGAGGCACATTTAAGCGTTCAAGTACTACATCCAAATTCACACAGCTCATAAAACTGAAGCAATCTGGCTCCACAGTATACCTAGTCACAGGACTATACTGCCTAATATAGAATTTGACATGACTTCTGATTTCATAACTTTGCACTATCACTGAAAGAGAAAAAAAAACCCAGGCCTCTAGTTTCTATCATGTGACTATAGAGTAAAAGGAGTTGAGAATCTCCTGAACATAAACTTCTGATCAGCAGATTAAGTTCAACTGAAAGTTTAAATTTGGTGTATTAAAGGCAGTTTGGGAATATCAGTATGAACCGTACGAAAGTGTGGGTTTTACAAAGGCAGTTAAGACTGCTACACCAGTTATAGTGCTGAAAGTGGGGGTCAACTTGCTTTAACTATACTCAGTCATTTGTTTGCAAAAGTAGTTAGATAATGCATTACTAAAAGCCACAATATAGATACATCTCTGAGGCTGGGGTCACCATCGTAATAGGTTCAGGAACTGAGAGTCAACTCCTTGTCCAGTTCAGGACAGTCGAGACCATTTTGTGAATATGCATCCTATGAAGAGGCATCAAGCTTGACTACACTGGCACAGATCATCAATTAATTGCCTTACTTTTCCTTACCTCCAATCATCTATTCCCACACTTCAGACTGCCCCCCCAGCGCCCACCCCCATATCCCATAAATATCCCTGAGTCTCCATTTTTGAGGAGGTGGATCTGAGATTGATTCTCCCACCTCCTCGCTTAGCCACCTTGTGATTAAATCCTTTCTCTTTGCAAACTCATCATCACGGGGATTGGCATAATCCTGCGGCAGGCAAAATGAACCTGGTTTGGTAACAATGGTATTAGCCTTAAGCAACTTTTTTCTTAAATCTTTTAGACACTGACTCTTAAAACTAATATTTTCCTCTCTGCTTTAGCTACTAGGAAGCTCATATAGCCCTTCTCTAAAAGCTTTATGGAATAGGGCTGGCCCTGTGGCCGAGTGGTTGGGTTCGCGCTCTCCGCTGCAGGCGGCCCAGTGTTTCGTTGGTTTGAGTCCTGGGTGTGAACATGGCACTGCTCATCAAGCCACGCTGGGGCGGCGTCCCACATGCCACAACTAGAAGGACCCACAACAAAAAAAGAATGTACAGCTGTGTACCGGGGGGCTTTGGGGAGAAAACAGAAAAAAATAAAATCTTTAAAAAAAATAAAAAATAAAAAAAAATAAAAGCTTTATGGAATAGATTTTTTTGTATCTGAATCTAATTCGAGCTTTTCCTTTGGCCTAATTTATGCATCAATTCATTTTTTATCCTGTTAAACAGTAGTCCTCCCTTATCCACGGGGAATCCAATAACCCCCTGTGGATGCCTGAAATCCAAGGATAGTACCACACCCTATATATACTGTTTTTTCCTTTACATATATACCTATGATAAAAAGTTTAATTCATAAATTACGCACAATAAGAGATTCACAACAATAACTAATAAGAAAGTTGGCTTAGATGGCTACTAAGTGACTAACAGGTGGGTAGCATATACATGTGGATATGCTGGACAAAGGGATGATTCATGTCCCAGGCAGGACAGAGCAGGACGGTGTGAGATTTCATCACACTACTCAATACAGCATGCAATTTTAAACTTATGAGTTGTTTATTTCTAGAATTTTCCATTTAATATTTTTGGACTGCAGGTAACTAAAACTGTGGAAAAGTGAAACAGTAGGTAAGCGGGGACTACTATATAATTATTTCTCAACCTCTGTGAATGAGACTGAGAATTTGTAAATAAATAAATAAATTTACACATATATAGATATATATATATATGTCTATATATATGCAAGCCTGAAGACCACAAAAACATCTGCACAAAAGAACAAACATAAATCTATTAATCAGGATCTTTCAACATATTCTAAACAGTATACTCCATTATGAGAAGAGACTATATTTGGCAGTTAAAACTAAGGTTTGAGCAGATTTCTATGCCAAAATATTTTAAAATACTATTTGAAACAAGTTTAAAATAGGTAACTGATACTGGTCCATTCCATTTTTATCCGTGTGTTAACTTAGCAAATCTTAAAATATGATCCTGGATCCCTGGAGACCCAAAACCCTTTCAGGAAGTTTGTGAGGTTAAAAGTATTTTCTGAAGATACTGTTTACCTTTTTCACTCATTCTCTTATGAGTGTACAGTGTAGTTTTCAAGAAGCCACATGAAGTGGTATGATGATGTCATCACACTGACAGCTAACAGAATGTGCGCTTGATATCTTCATATTCTAAAAAACTTAATTTCCAACGTGGTAAATATTGATGAATACAACTCACATAAACAAAAGCTCTTTGGTCCTAAATAACCTTTAAGAGTTGTGAAGAGGTCTTGAGATCTAAACGTTTGAAAACGTCTGGTTTAAACTATGAATGAACTTGCTGTTTTCAAATCAAGCCCATTTGCTAGAGTTTTCCAGAACAGAAAGAGCTTCTTTTTGGGGGGGGTGGGGGTGAGGAAGATTAGGCCTGAGCTAACATCTGTTGCAACCTTCCTCTTTTTGCTTGAGGAAGACTGTCACTGAGCTAAGATCTATACCAATCTTCCTCTGTTTTATGTGGGATGCTGCCACAGTGTGGCTTGTGGAACAGTGCTAGGTCCACACCCAGGATGGGAACCAGTGAACCCCAGGCCGCCAAAGCAGAGCACACAAACTTAACCACTACACTACTTGGCCAGCCCCGGAAAGAGAATTTTAAAAGACAGCATTTTCCATATGCAACACATTAATTCTTACAGAAAACATAATTCATTGAATTAAATAATGAAAAGTTTAAAAAGTAACAAAGAAGTGTTAACAGAATTAAAAGAATCTTGATAAGCAAGAACTCTGACATGTGAGCAACTAAGTAATGAAACTTAGTAATAAGAAATACGTAATACTTTGATTCAAGCCCTATTTTAAAAAAATTAAAGGGAAGCCATGACCCTCTGCAGCAGGCTAATCCAAAACTTCTAGCAGTTGCTTCTTTGTAAAGAGTCAACAATGAGAATGGCAGATAGAAAGGAATTTTTTCTCCTTAGCAAAAACAAAACAAACCAAAACCCTAACTAAAGAAAGTTTCTAAGTTAACCAAATAGTTGCTCAAAGAAAGAAAAGGCAATTTTAAAAAATACTTCCTTAGTGTACTTAATACTCTTATTTTTCAAAAGGAAAAATTATTTAGAAAAAGAAAGGTACCTGAAAATGGCAGGGTTGCAGACATGCTTCGGATCCAATGCTTCTCCCTGTATAAATTCATAGCACAGTCCATTATTGAAGGTACAGTAGAGTTGTGGTGCACAGCCATGAGCCTGCAACACTCGGAAACTCTTCACTTCCTCATCTCGATCGACTAACAACTCAGTCTTATTGCCATAAATTCGCACCAGGACTACATCCTCCATTGTATTACCCACGTAACAGCCAATAAGTTTATTGGTGATTCCATCTGTGAAAAGCTGCCAAAAAAAGAAAAAAATGGGGGAGGAAAGCAATTATATACTTTTAAGGAAGGGAATAGGAGATAACATGAAAATAATTAAATACTAATTAAAACAAAATGTCTACTTTTTAACATAAAAGAACTTTTGAATACAACTTTGCATAACATTTCTACAATTTTAATTCTAGATTTAAACAAAAAGGAATGTTATTGTTTAATATGTTGCCCTTAATTCCTATAACATTGTCTTTCTTGATCTGAAAGTGTTAATTACTCAATCTCCAGTATTTCTAAACAAGTTTTTGAAACCTAGTGTATCCCAGTTTGCCTTATATTGCAATCATTGCAAGCACACACAATCCTTCCAATGTCTAATAGATTGGAAAGTCTCTGGAGACAGGGATACTGCCCTCTTCCTAGCATGGTATACGACGTTAAAAAAAAAAAAGTCTTTTTTTCCTCTTCTTAAAGATTGGCACCTGCGCTAACAACTGTTGCCAATCTTCTTTTTTTCCTTCTTCTCCCCAAAGCCCCCCAGTACACAGTTGTATATTCTAGTTGTGAATGCCTCTGGCTGTGCTATGTGTATTCTAGTTGTGGGTCCTTCTACTTGTGGCATGTGGGATGCCACCTCAGTATAGCCTGATGAGAGGTGCCATGTCCACGCCCCGGATCCAAACCGGCGAAATCCTGGGCCGCCGAAGTGGAGCAAGCGAACTTAACCACTCAGCCATGGGGCTGGCCCCCAAAAAAGTCTTTATTAACGCTCACAAGTTTAAATATACAAATATAATCTACCATAATTTAGATTACAGTAAATCTTCAACTTATAAAAAACTGAATTTTAAATGCCAATTTTAAGGTTATTTAACATAACATGTTACTGTTGAAATTATTTTCAGTATTCACATTATAACCTAAACTTGAATGCTACAGCTAAAAAAAGAAGCACAACCTTAATTAGAGGAAGACAGAGAGGTAAGTAGAGATTTCCATAAGATTTCCTAAAAGGGACTTTTGGAACATTTCAAGAGCTTTAAGTCACGTACTTCAAATCCTTTTTTAGATCTGAGCACGAATGGTATAGAGAAAAAGCAAATAGGTGATTAGAAATATTAGTTCTCTACCCAAAAATTGTAACTTTCATTTTCCTGTACTAATCTGGCACTAAAACCAACTCTTCTATTTACCCAATTATAATAGAGTTTTTGGAGGCTCTCAAGTGGAATAAAGGGACAAGAGGTAAAAGTAAAAGCAAGAATTAGGACATTTTTTCCAAGACAACTGAACTAGAACAGGAAAAAAGGATAGAGAATACATTCTAAATGCATACACATTTAACTAATGCCTGAGAAAGAGGGTAAATGTTTCCATTTCAATAAGACTGCTGTTATGATAAAATGACATCTGAAAAGGCTTTAGATCTTCAGATGAAAATTAGAAAGTTATTTACTAAAATTAATACACAGCTAACAAGCTTTTATACAATAGTTTTCTATCATATACAAGGCTTGACTGTTATCCTTATTCACCTAATGCAAATAAATTGAATAAGCTAATGTAAAGAGACTTACTTTGAATATCTAGGTGTTTTAGGTATGCAGAGACATACAAACACTGCTTTCCACCTAGATTTCAAAAAGATTGTATGTAGGAGGACATTCACAAGAAGTATATGCACTTAAACTAAACACTGATCATTTTATTAAAATCTATGTTGAAAAGCATTCTTATTACAATGCCATATCAATTCACATGTGTGCTCTGTAACTTCTTCAGATGTCATGTAGAGATAAACTATTTCAATTACTGTAATAAATATTGAGAAATTAACATTCTGAAATGCTTC
Source organism: Equus quagga (assembly GCF_021613505.1). Lineage (NCBI taxonomy): Eukaryota > Metazoa > Chordata > Mammalia > Perissodactyla > Equidae > Equus > Equus quagga. The sequence goes on from NC_060267.1 coordinate 36,912,797, forward strand.
TAATGAATGACACTGCACACTCCTCAAACGCCAGGACTCATAATCTGTTTTCTGTATCCTCACAGCAAATAGGTACTTAAATACTAGAACCCATATAGTTACCAACATTAATGTCTTCTTGATCTAGGTTATAACAAACACATTCTCTCACTCTTGCCTATAACAATAAATTTCTTTAGCTGAGTATGCTATATTGTAAATTTATGTGTAAATACAGAAACATACATATAAAGATGTATGCACTTAAAAAGGCTATAGACAGATATTAAGATTACTGCATATGGATTACTGAACACTATATAGACATTTATAAAGATGGCATAGGATCACAAATCCAGTGACACTAACCATCACATTCTCTATTGCACAACAGCCACCTACTTGTAACGAAATGATAGTCACAATAAATCCCTAGGATAAAAAAATAAATATATGAATAATGTAATTCCACATTTATAAAAATATTTTATGTATAAATAAGGACAAAAAGGCCTACAAAGATATTCAACAAAATATTAGGTAGTTGTAATCTTGTTTCTTGTTTCTCTCTAAGTAGTTTAAACTTTTTCCTTTTGGCTTATACATGTTTTGTCACTTTCTTTCCCTGCAATGAACCAACTTTACATGTGAAAAAATTAAATTAGTGAGAAAAACAAAAGGAGTCCAACAGCTAAGAACTGACCTGGCACACACAGCAAGGCCTTGAGATTCTGTTGAACATAATTTCACAGAATACCAATATCAGACAAGGCCACTCCATGACCATAATGGATCAAGACAAAAAGAAAACCATTCTGTAATCATGTCTGAATGTAGACAAAATTATGAAATTTTCCAAACCACAAAAATTACCAAACATTCCCCTATTCTGGCTAATGAGTGACTGCTGTTCCTTTTCCAGTCACAGCTTTTGCCCTGCTTCATTCTACCTTCAGTCCCCTAGGTAAAATTAAGATACCCACACAGACTTGCCCCACTTCCTTCCTGAGAGCACCCAATCCAGAGGAAAGCCTTGCTTCCATGAACTCTCTCCCAAATCACCAGACAAACCCAAATCATACATTAAATCCTTTCTAACACTCACTGAGATCCCCAGCATTCTCCATGGTATAAGTTCTTCCTTACCGCAATGAATAATAAACCAAACTTGTTCAGCTATAGGTGTGTTCCCGATGGTCTCTCAATAGAGATCACTGACTTTCAAGATGTAAAGTATATTTTTTGCCCTTGGATGGTTCCCACATCATTTATAAACCTATCAGTAATTCAATCAGTGAACCTTCTGAAATATACTAGACATATACTACAAGATATGTATACCATACTAGATATACGCTAGAAATATAAATTCTCTCTCAATGGAGGAGAGACAAAGGTAGTACAAAACTCACGGAGCTCCTTTTCAAAGGGTTTATCCAGCACTGTTTGTCAAGTATTTAAGATGGTACTAGTTCAGGGGATGAACTACACAGCAAGACTGACTGAGTCTAAATGCTAGCTGTGTTATTTACAAGCTGAGTAACCTTATGCAAGTCACTTAACCTTTATGTGCTTTATTCTCCTCGTGTATAATGTCAACATATTAGAATCTACTTTATAGCATTATTATGAGAATTACTAAGTTAATATACATAAAAACACTTAGAATAGTGCCTGGCACACACTAAGTTTTTCACAAGTATGCAGACAACCACATATTTAAATTTTAAAATGAGACAGAAAAATAACTTGATAAAATCATAAAATAAAACAGCAAATGATTAAGACAAAATCTGTTATAGTTTTACAGATTAGCCCTAGACTCTAAGCTGCACTGGTCTCATCTAACAAATCTTAAAAGCAAGACTCAAAAGATTCAAACTATTCCCAAATAACTATAAAAACTATCCACTGCCGAACAAGGTAAAATTCACAATATCTGATATCCAAGTAAATATTATCAGGCACAGAGAAAAATACAACCCACAATGAAGAGGAAAAACAAAAATCAATCTATTGAAACCAACCCAAAACTGACACAGGTGTTAGAATTAGCAGACGTTAAAACTATATTCCATAAAAATGTTTTTTATTCTCTAACAGAAAGTTAAGCAGACACTGAAGATATAAAAAGGTTCCAAACCAAACTTCTCAAGATGTCTGAGGTGGAAAATATGTGATTTAACAGTAGGTTAGATACTGCCAAAAAAAAAATAGCAAAGTTGAAGACACAGCAATAGAAACTATCCAAAACAAAACAGAGACATAAAAGAAGTAGTAAAAAAAAAGAGAGAGAGAGAAAGAAGAGGATGTTAGTTGAGAGACTCCACACAAAATTTGAGTTCCAAAAGAGAGGAAAAAAGAAAACAGAAAAAAATTTTAAAGAAATACTCAAAAGTTTTCCAAGTTTTATGAAAAATTATAAATTCAAAGATCCAAGAAGTTCAACAAGCCAAAGCTCAAGAAACATGAAGAAAACTACACCAAGGCATATAATAAAACTGCTTAAAACCAGAGATAAATCATCAGTGCCGATTCATTTCATCTTCCATCTCTGCAAGCAAATGCCGGCAAGTCATCCTTGACCCCTCCCTCTCCATCCCCTACATAAAGTTTTCTTCCTGGGTAATTCTTAAATCCACTCCTGTTTCTTCACCCCCACTTACATCACCCGAGTCCAAGACCTTGTCAATCTCTTATTTGCAGTATTTTCGTAGCCTCATTGGTCTCTCTCATGCCAGTTTAGCCACTTTCCTTTCTTCCAAAAGAATTCACAATCTACACTGCCACCAGAATAATCTATCTAAAATACAAATATGAACATGATGATTGGCAATCTTCAAATGGCTCCACACTGTTTAGAGCTTGAACTATAAAGTTCAAGCTCCTTAGGGCATATGAGTTCCTTGATACCTCCAAAGTTATCTAGCAACCTACCTGACAAATTCACCCTTCTTTTTCCCCACCTCACCGACTTCTAACTTCCTTTAAAATTCCAACACAGGAGTGTTGCAGACTCTCTCTAGGAGACAGCCCCTAAACTCAGAAAGGGCATAAATACTTCTCAATGCTTGCTCATACCTTATACTTAGCATTTACTAAAATGCACTGTAAACTGCTTAATTATATTTGCCACAATATAATTTGCCACTGTAAATAATATGGTGACTTCCTCAGAGATTTGGAACATATCCAAAAATGGGGGAAAAAAAGGTGAAAAACAGGAATACAAAACAGATGGCTTGAACAGAAAAAAAGAGTAAGATGGTAGAGAAAAAAACTCAACTATATAAGTAGTTACATTAAATGTAAAAGAACTAAATAATCCAATTAAAAGACTAATTACAAAAAAAAAAGTATATGCTGCTTTTATAAGAGACATGTAAAAGAAAAGCTGATGTAGCTACACCACATCAGACAAAACAGATTCTAATAATATATTCCAGGAGACAGAGGGACACTTTATAACGATAAAAGGATTGATGCCCCAAGAAGATATAACAACTCTAAATTTGTATGCATCCAATAACATAGCTTCAAAATACATACAGCAAAAACTGACAGACTAAAGAAATTCCACAATAATTGTTCAAAACTTGAGCACATCTCTCAAGAGCTGATTTTTTAAAAATTAAAAAAATCACTAGATATATGAAAGATCTGAACAACAGAATTAAAAACCCAACTTAATTACATACACAGAACACTGTACCCAAAAACAGAATATGTATCTTTTTCAAATTTACATGAAATATTATCAAAATTGACTATACGGGAGATTATAAAGCAAGCCTCAATAAATATCAAAGGATTAAAATCATTCAGAGTATTTTCTCAAAGTACAATTGATATGAGCTATAACACAAACCACACATACACATATACACACCCCAAATAAAAATGGTTAAGATGGCAAATTTTATGCTATTTGTTTCTTACCACAATCAAGAAAAAAACTTAAAAATTCTCCCACTCATTTGAAATGATGCAGTGCACACCTAAATAATACTTGGGATGAAGGGAAAAACCATAATGATAACTAGAAAGCATTCTGAACTGAATGATAATGAAGACACATTAAAACTTGTGGGTGCTTACAGGGACACATAAATAAAAATATTAAAAATAAAAAAGGCAGAAAATTAGTGATCTACACTTCCAGCTAAAGAAGCGAGAAAAATAACAACCAAGTAATCTTCAAAAAGTGGAAAAAAAAAAGGATTAGGAAGAAAATAAAAGAGCAAAATTATCAATAAAACAGAAAACTCAACAGTTAAAATGTTCTTTGAAAAGATGAAGTTGGTAACTTTCGAGCAAAATTGTCAAGGAAAAAAGACACAAATTATCAATAAAGTGGACTTCACTACACACATATATTATTATACACAACCCTTCCAAAAGTAGAGAAAGAAATACGCCAACTTGATACCAAAACTTGCCAAGGACATTGAAGAAAGGAAAATTATAGACCACTCTCTCTCATGAACATAGTTGCAAAAATCCTAATCAAAATATTAGCAACTGATACAATGATATATTTTTAAAAAAAGAACACACAACCAAATTAGGGTTTACTCCAGGAATACAAAAGTTTTTAATATTCAAATTTAAAAAATCAAGGTAAGACGGAGGAAAATCACGTAATCATCATGAGATGCAGAAAAAGCACTTGATAAAATTCAACAGTTGTTCATAATGAAAATACTTATTAGCAAGCTAAGAATAAAATGAAACCTCCTTAATCTGACAGAATATCCAAAGAAAACCTACAGTGAACATCATACCTAATAATTACTGGAAATGTTCTCCCTGAGATTGAGAACAAGGCAAGGATGCCCACTATCACCTTCTATTTCAATATTGTGCTGGATGCCCTAGCCAATGCAGTAAGACCAAAAAAGAATAGAATAGGAAAGGAAAGAAAAAAACAAAACTGCCATTATTTGCAGATATAGAGAAAAAGCAAAAAGAACCTAAATGAAAAAAAATTTATGTGTAAATTCAATATACAACAATCAATTGAATTTCTGTATAACAGCAAACCATTTTTTTAAATGATATCCTTTAAAGTTTCAAAAAGCATATCAAAAAGCATCAAATTCCTAGGAAAAAAATCAAACGAAATGTGCAAGATCTCTACAGTGAAAACTTCAAAAGTTTGAGAGAAATTAAACACCTAAATAAATATTTATTGACTGTAGGACTCAATACTGTTAATGAATTAACTTCTACTCAAATAATAGAGTCCACAAAATATCAGTCAAAATCCTATCCAGTTTCTTTTGTGGAAATTGAAAAGGTGAGTATACAATGTATGTGGCAATTTAAAAAGACAAGAATAGGGGCCGGCCCAGTGGCACAGCAGTTAAGTTTGCACGTTCTGCTTCTCGGCAGCCCAGGGTTCGCCAGTTCAGATCCCGGGTGCAGACATGGCACTGCTTGGCTAAGCCATGCTGTGGTAGGCATCCCACCTACAAAGTAGAGGAAGATGGGCACGGATGTTAGCTCAGGGCCAGTCTTCCTCAGCAAAAAGAGGAGGATTGGCAGCAGATGTTAGCTCAGGGCTGATCTTCCTCAAAAAAGAAAAAAAAAAGCATTAAACACCCCTTTAAAATGAAAAAAACTTTAAAAAATAAATAAATAAATAAATAACCAAGAACAGTCAAGGCAATCTTAAAGAAGAACAAAACTAGAGTCCTAAACCCAGGACGACAGCAACTATATCAGATATCAAGATCCACAGCAAAGCTTGAGAGTAATCAAGACAGTGTGATACTGGTGCAATAACAGATAAAACAGACCAAAGGAACAGAAGAGAATTCATAAACCAACATATAGTGCCACCTGATTTATGACAAATTTGACACTATAATGGGGAAAAGAAGGTGTTGTCAATAAATGATACTGGACCAACTGATAGCCATATGGAAAAAATGAATCATGATTCCCTCCACCTCACACCAAAAATAACTCCAGATCAACATGTAAAACATCAAAACAATAAAACCTCTAGAAAACAAAGAGGAATACCGTTATGACTGTGGCATAGGAAGAGATCAAGACAAAACATGCTACTCATCATAAGACTATCAAAAGACTCTATTAAGAGTGAAAATGCAAGCCACAAACTGGCAGAAAATATTTGTCAAACATTATTTCTTAAAAAAGGACTAAAATCTAGAATACATAAAAAACATTTACAAATCATTAAGACAAAATAATACAATAGAAAAATTAGCAGAAGACTTGAACAGACACCCCAAAATAGAAGACATCAAAATATCCAACATGCACACAAAAAAAGATGCACTAGTTAGCAGGAGAATGCAAATTAGACCCATAATAAGATATTCTTAAGGCCCATCAGAATGATAAAAATGAAAACAGACAAGACCAATTGTTGGTAAAGATAGCACAAATGAAACTCTCATATACTGCTATTAGGGGTATAAATCGGCACAACCACTTTGGAAAACTGAAAAGTATCCAGTAAAGCTGAAAATACACACACCAGATGACTCAGCAGGTCAACTTCCGAGTACTCACGTAACAGAAGTGGATATATGTTCTCAAAAGACGTATACAAGTATGTTCACAGCAGTATAATTTGTAATAGCCAAAAACGAAAAACAACCCAAGTGTCTATCAACAGTAAGAGATAAACTGAGGTATATCCTTACAATGGAATAAGTCAGCCAACGAGGATGAACTATATATACATGAATAAATCTCTCAAAATCTCAGGAAAAGTCAGACCCCCAAAAAAGCATATTCCATATGAGTCCATTAAAGAAAAAAAACCAATAGGGGCCAGCCCCGTGGCCGAGTGTTTAAGTTCGCACGCTCCACTTCAGTGGCCCAGGATTTCACCGGTTCGGATCCTGGGTGTGGACATGGCACCGCTCATCAGGCCATGCTGAGGTGGCATCCCACATGCCACAAGTAGAAGGACCCACAACTAGAATACACAACTATGTACTGGGGGACTTTGGGGAGAAGAAAGAAAAATTTTTTAAAAAGGGGCCGGCCTGGTGGCGTAGTGGTTAAGTTCGCACATTCCACTTCTCAGCAGCCTGGGGTTCACTGGTTCAGATCCCAGGTGCGGACATGGCAAAAGCCATGCTGTGGTAGGCGTCCATGTATAAAGTAGAGGAAGATGGGCATGGGTGTTAGCTCAGGGCCGGTATTCCTCAGCAAAAAGACGAGGATCGGCAGTAGTTAGCTCAAGGCTAACCTTCCTCAAAAAAAAAAAAGAAAGAAAACTAATAGTTTGGTTAAGTTCACGCACTCCACTTCAGTGGCCTGCCGTTTGCCAGTTCAGATCCTGGGCATAGACCTACACACCACTCGTCAGGCCAGGCTGTGGCAGGATCCCACATACAAGAACTCTGACTTACAACTAGGATATACAACTATGTACTGAGGCTTTGGGGAGAGGAAAAAAAAAACAGGAAGACTGGCACTGAGCTAACATTTGTTGCCAATCTTCCTCACACACACGCACAAAAAATTCATAAAGAGGTAAAACGACAAGACAAAAAATCAGGATAGGAGTAACCCTTGGTTGAGGAGATAGATGGATAATGATTGCAAGGGAGCACAAGAGAGGATTCTGGGGTACCGTTTCCCCAAAGCTGCTTCCTGACTTGGATACTTACTACATGGGTGTGGTAATTTTGTAGGAAAATTCACCGGGTTCTACACTTACGATCTGTGCACTTTTTATTAGATATATCACACATCAACAACAAATTTACTTGTATTAGGAAGAGTTAATGTAATACTCAGATCAGCAAGAATGTACTTTCATTTAAATCTTTTCATTACCTTCAACTCATAGTAACCCTAGAGAAAATTCCATAAAGCTATAAGGTTTTTAAAACTGAAAAGAAATACACAGCTCTGGCACTTTGGCTTTAATTTCTATCTTACTATTTTAAAGAGACGATATAGATAAAAACATATATATACACAGAGATATACAGATATGCTCTCATATATATAAAAAGATAAAATAAAATTTCTTAGTCTATTACATGCATCTCTATCACCACCAAAGGGGGAAAAAAATCTTAGATTTTACAATGGCTTGTGGCTCTTCAAAGCTCAACCCTACCGGCAAAATCCTATTCTTTAGTATTTAATTTCTCCTGCTAGGAAGACACTAACATAATTTGATTTTAACTAATTTCATTTTCTCTTTAGAGAGTAATTGTAAAAAGGATTGGGTTGAGAAACAGTCACCTAGAACATACAGATATTAAAAAAATATTTGCTTATGTACAGACTGATTGTAAAGTACCTTGGAGATGATCAATTTGTAAGATGAGAAAACTATAGCGTAGGTAAGTTCTCATATTTATCCAAAGTCACAGCCAGCCCTGGTGGCCTAGTGGTTAAGTTCAGCGTGCTCCACTTCAGAAGCCTGGTTTCGGTTCCCAGGTGTGTAGACCTAAACCACTCATCCGGCCATGCTGTGGTGGTGGCTCACGTACAAAAAGAGGAAGATTGGCAACAGATGTTCAATGAAGATGTCAATCTTCCTCAGCAAAAAAAACAAACTCACAGTGGCAGAACAGGTTAAAAAACTGGTGTCTGAAAACAAAGCTGAAGGAATCACAATCCCTGACTTCAAAGCATACTACAAAGCTACAGTAATCAAAACAGCATGGTACTGGTACAAAAACAGGTGCACAGATCAACAGAATAGAATTGAAAGCCCAGAAATAAAACCACACATCTATGGACAACTAATCTTCAACAAAGGAGCTGAGGGCCTACAATAGAGAAAAGAAAGTCTATTCAACAAATGGTGCTGGGAAAACTGGACGGCCACATGTAAAAGAAGGAAAATTGACCATTCTTTTTCACCATTCACAAAAATAAAATGGATCAAAGACCTAAAGATTAGGCCTGAAACAATAAGTCTTCTAGAAGAGAATATAGGCAATACACCCTTTGACATCAGTTTCAAAAGAATCTTTTCGGACAGCATAACTCCTCAGACGAGGGAAACAATAGAAAGAATAAACAAATGGGACTTCATCAAACCAAAGAGCTTCTTCAAGGCAAGGGAAAACAGGATTGAAACAAAAAAAACAACCCACTAACTGGGAAAAAATATTTACAAGTTATTTATCTGACAAAGGGTTAATCTCCACAATATATAAAGAACTCACACAGCTCAACAACAAAAAATCAAACAACCCGATCAAAAAATAGGCAGGCGACATGAACAGATATTTCTCCAAAGAAGATTTAAGGATGGCCAATAGACACATGAAAAGATGCCCACCATCACTAATCATCAGGGAAATGCAAATCAAAACTACACTAAGATACCACCTTACACCTGTTAGAATGGCAAAAATAACCTAAACAAAAAGTGACAAATGTTGGAGAGGTTGTGGAGAAAAAGGAACCCTCATACACTGTTGGTGGGAATGCAAACTGGTGCAGCCACTATGGAAAACAGTATGGAGATTTCTCAAAAAATTAAAAATAGAAATACCTTATGACCCAGCCATCTCACTACCGGGTATCTATCCAAAGAACTTGAAGTCAGCAATTCCAAAAGTGCCATGCACCCCTATGTTCATTGCAGCATTATTTACAATAGCCAAGACGTGGAAGCAACCTAAATGCCCATCAACTGATGATTGGATAAAGAAGATATGGTGTATATATACAATGGAATACTACTCAGCCATAGAAAAAGACAAAATCATCCCATTCACAACAACATGGATGGACCTTGAAGGTATTATGTTAAGTGAAATAAGACAAACAGAGAAAGACAAACCCTGTATAACTCCACTCATAGGTGGAAGTCAAACATAGAGACAAAGAGAATTGATTGGTGATTATCAGGGGAAAGGGGGGGGGTGGGAGGAGGGCACAAACGGTGAAGTTGTGCACCTACAACATGACTAACAATAATGTACAACTGAAATTTCACAAGGTTGTAAACTATCATAACCTTAATAAAAAGTTCAAAAAAAAAAAAAAGCTGGTGTCTGAATTGAGAGCCCAGAAATAAACCCACACATCTATGGACAACTAATTTTCAACAAGGAAGCCAAGAATATACAATGGAGAAAGGAAAGTCTCTTAAATAAATGGTGTTGGGAAAACTGGGCCACCACGTGCAAAAGAATCAAAGTAGACCATTATCTTACACCATACAAAAAAATTAACTCAAAATAGATTAAAGACTTTGAATATAAAACCTGAAACCATGAAACTTCTAGAAGAAAACACAGGAAGTATGCTCCTCAACATTGGTCTCAGCAGCATATTTTCAAGTACCATGTCTGACCTGGCAAGGGGAATAATAGAAAAAATAAACAAATGGGACTACATCAAACTAAAACGGTTCTGCACAGCAAAGGAAACCATCAACAAAATGCAAAGACAACCTAACAACTGGGAGAAGATATTTGCAAACCATACATCTGATAAGGGGTTAATATCCAAAATATATAAAGAACTCATACACCTCAACAACAAAAAAACTAAAAACCCAATTAAAAAGTGGGTAAAAGATCTGAACAGACATTTCTCCCAAGAAGATACAAAGACCGCCAACAGCACATGAAAGGATGTTCAACATCATTAACTATCAGGGAAATGCAAATCAAAACTACAATGGCCCCATGGCTGGGTGGTTAAGCTCTTGCGCTCTGCTCCAGCAGCCCAGGGTTTTACAGGTTCAGATCCTGAGTGAAGACCTAGCACCACTCATCAAGCCATGCGGAGGTGGTGCCCCACATGCCACAACTAGAAGGACCCACAACTAAAATACACAACTATGTACTGGGGGACTTTGGGAAGAAGGAGGAAAAATAAAATCTAAAAAAAAAAAAAAACCCACAAGAAAACTACAATGAGATACCACCTCACTCCCATCAGAATGGCTGTGACTGACAAGTCAAGAAACAACAAGTATTGGAGAGAATGTGGAGAAAAGGGAACTCTCATATACTGCTGGTGGGAATGCAAACTGTGCAGCCACTATGGAAAAGTTTGGAGACTCCACAAAAAATTAAGAATAGAACTACCATACAATCCAGCTATTCCACCACTGGGTATTTATCCAAAGAACATGAAAACATGAATTCGTAAAGATACATGCACCCCTATGTTCACTGCAGCATTATTCACAATAGCCAAGAATTGGAAGCAACTTAGGTGCCCATCGAGGGACGAATGGATAAAGATGTGGTATATATACCAATGGAATACTACTCAGCCATAAGAAACGATGAAATCCGGCCAACTGGGACAACATGGATGGACCTGAAGAGTATTATGCTAAGCGAAATAAGCCAGAGAGAGAAAGTCAAATACCATATGATCTCACTCATAAGTAGAAGATAAAAACAACGATCAATCACATAAGGATACAGACTGGATTGGTGGCTACCACAGGGGAAGGCGGGAGGAAGAGGGAGAAAGGGGTGAATAGGCACATGTGTGGTAATGGGTTGTAATTAGTCTTCGGGTGGTGAACAGCAAGTAACCTACACAGAAATCGAAATATAATGATGTGCACTTGAAATTTATATAACGTTATAAACCAATGTTACCAGAACGGGAAGGGAAAAAAAAACCACAATGATTACAGGGTGGTAAATGTGTTATCTAGGAGGAAAAGCTTAAGAAGCTGGCTATATTTTTCTGCAGAAAAGATGAAGAAGAATTTAATAAGTGTTTCTAAATACATACAAGAAAAAAATAAAATACCTGGTATCATGACTCAATCTATTTCAGGGATATCAAGACCACTCTCAAGTTTATGGGTTCCCTAGCATGATCCCAAACTCACTGTAATATTGCTAAAGCATTACTTGAGGAAAAGAATAAGGAAGGGGCAATAAATCCTTGATGCCTGGTTATTTATCAAAATCACCCATAGTATGGGCCAGCCCCGTGGCCAAGTGGTTAAGTTCTCACCCTCTGCTTTGGCGGCCGGGGGTTTCGCCAGTTCAAATCCTGGGCGCAGACACAGCACTGCTCATCAAGCCATGCTGAGGTGGCATCTCATATGCCACAACTAAAAGGACCACAACTAAAAATACACAACTGTGTACCAGGGGGCTTTGGGAGAAAAAGGAAAAATAGAAAAAAAAATCTTAAAAAAAAATAAATCACCCATAGTATGAAATAGCAGGCCCGTTGCCATCTGTTACAGGAGGTAAAAGTAAACGAAACCTAGAAATGATACATCCGACCCCAGAGGAGCTGAGTCACTGAATCCGCAATAAAGCGCAAAAAAAGGAGAAACTGGCTAAATGCACGATTCCTCGTCTGCTGTTAGTCACTACCTAAAACAGAAAGGTAAAGATAGTTTTAGGGTGGATCTTGATGTTGCACCAGCCCAGCTTCCAGCTCGTCCAATCCAACATCAGGCTGCTAACCAGAGACCCATCACGAGAGAGAGAAATCATGCTGAACAACAGATCACTCCTCTATGACCTCTGTTTATCAAGACTATTTAGGCGGTAGAGGCACAAAATGAGAAAATTAACAAAACCAGAGGATAGAGTATAAAGTTTTTGTCTCATTTTGTGGATCAATACAGCTAGCTCCTTAACAAATCTTTATCAACATGACTCATAAGAATGGTTAAGTTACAAGCACTCTACCGTTTGAAGACCAAGGCACATTTGGGCTAATGCAGGACCCACAGCTCACTATTGAACATTCCTGAATGGCTGTGACAACCTGAACACAGAGCAACCTAATTCCAAGAGGACTGCTAGCCCAGTAGAAGAAAGAAAAGTAGCCAGAAAGTTTGTTTATCCTGAGAAAAGAAATTTTCCTGTCCCTCCTTTGCATGCAAAGTGAAATATTCCAGATGAAGTGGCTGATATGCTGCATATGCAGGTCATATCAGACTGGCTTTATACTGACCAGGATATTCAACCAGATAATATGCCCTGCCCCCAGATCATGATGAATGCTGTGATAAAGGGGCGGGCCCCCTGGCCAAGTGATTAAGCTCGCGCCCTCCACTTCGGCGGCCCAGGGTTTCACTGGTTTGAATCCTGGGCCCAGACCTGGCACCGCTCATCAAGCCATGCTGAGGCGGCGTCCCACAAAGCAGAGCTAGAAGGACCTACAACTAGAATATACAACTATGTAGTGGGGGGCTTTGGGGAGAAGAAGAAAAAAAAAAAAGATTGGCAACAGATATTGGCTCAGGGCCAATCTTTAAAAAGAAAAAAGAAAAGCCAGAATGCAGACATGATATTGAAAGTCTGCCACCAATTTGGGGCTAGGTAATTAATCAAGATGAGAACTGAATTTGAGGCCAGGATTTTGGCTGGACCCTCAGCAGCTGGGGACTCAAGGCCAAATGCACATATGTGGGTTAAATGGCCTGGTGTTGGAGAAGAAACCTTGAGACTCCTTGACATGGAAGTGCAATGCATTAAATCCAAAACCTGTGTGAGAGACTCTAAAAGGATCAACAGTTAAACTGGAAGGATATAGGGATGCTACTGTTGATGGGAAAAGTTTGGATGCAAACTGGAGTGGTGGAACAGGTATTTTGGGAGGTGGTTTTGGATCCTTTGCCAGAATGTATTACTGACATAACGTTTTATAGGAACACTTCCCCTATTTAGGACTGTAAAACAAAACACACATAAATTCACCCTTCAGCCAGGACTAACTGACCATACCAATTAGGAACTTACAGAAGTGCCCAAAACTGCACAGGTTGCTACTTGTAGCAATATAGACTACCCGGTAGGCAAAAAGAGATTACAGCTTTAATGACACCTTAAAAGCTAAAGTAATATCAATGAACTTGAAGGTCATTGAGACCCCCCCCCAAAACATAATCCAGTATCCTCTTTCAGTATGTGACACTGTCCTGCAACTATAAACCCTGAGATGATAAACATATTTAACTCGACTTAGCTACTATGAAATTTCTTCAGTCCTTACAGATGACTAAGCCATCAAGCAGGGAAACAGAGTTTTGATATGTATTTAGGCTCTAGAATGACCAAATAACTAATGAATTCAAAGGAATGAGCTTCAAGCCAATACAGAGTAAAGACAAGTTTCAATTATTCTTTAAGATAAAAGCTACTAGACAAGCCTGGGAAGCCTAGAAAGGTAGAAATTAATATACATCAGTTAACTATTTTCTGGAATAAACTGTATTCCAAAATAAAATTAAAAGTAATGTAATAACAAACAAAATACCATTTTCATGCATCCAACTGGCAAAAATCTTTAAATGTGATAAAAAGGGATTAGACACGTATAAGGAAAACGATACCCTCAAACACTGTTTTGAGAATAAATTAATACAAATTTCATCATAATTTGGCAATATCAAAGTGAGAAAAAGCATGACAGCTTTATGTGTCAAGTTGGACTGACTACAGTACCCAGTTACAAATCAAACACTAACCTAGATGCAGCTGGGAAAGTAGTTTGTAGATCTACAATCAGTTGACTTTTTAAGTAAAGATTATTCTCCATAATGTGAATGTGCCTCATCCGATCAGGTAAAGAGTTATGAAAGCAAAACTTAGGTTTTCCTAGAGAAATTCTGCCTCAAGACTACAGCATCGGGGTCAGCCTGGTGGTACAAAGGTTAAGTGTGCACGTTCCGCTTCGGCGGCCCAGGGTTTGCCAGGTGGGATCCTGGGTGCAGACAAGACACCGCTTGCCAAGCCATGCTGTGGTAGGCATCCCACATATAAAGCAGAGGAAGATGGGCACGGATGTTAGCTCAGAGCCAGCCTTCCTCAGCAAAAACAGGATTGGTGGCTGTTAGCTCAGGGCTAGTCTTCCAAAAAACAAAACTACAGGATCGATTCTTGCCTGAGAGGTTCCAGCTTACCATCATGCCCTACAAATTTCAGACTTACCAGCCTCCACAACTGTGCGAACCAATTCCTTGAAATAAATCCTGTATGTATGTATGTACATGTGTGTGAACATATATGTATATATGGGAGATTCTGTTTCTCTGGACTGACACACAGATATTAACTTTTTAATTCCACTAATAAGAATTTACTCTACAGATACACTTCGAAAAGTTATCCAAAGTATATGTATAAAAGCAGTTCATTGTAATACTGTTTTTAATATCCAAAAAACAGAAACAATTCAATGTTGTTTAAAACATATGGGGCATGGGGCCAGCCCAGTGGCACAGTGGTTAAGTTCATGTACTCCACTTTGGTGGGCCAGGGTTTGTGGGTTTGGATCCCGGGCGTGCACCTACACATTGCTTGTCAAGTCATGCTGTGGTGGCATCCCACATACAAAAAAAAGAGAGGAAGACTAGCAAAGATGTTACCTCAGGGACAATCTTCCTCAAGAAAAAGAGGAAAACTGGCAACAGACGTTAGCTCAGGGCCAATACTCCTGAAAAAAAAATATATATATGGGGCAGATTATACATACTGATATGGGAGGATGTCTAAGATATATTATTTTAAAAAGCAAAATATAGAATAACTTAGTTATACAAAAGGAATATAGTTATATTTACTGATATTCATAAACATAGGTAGATACGTGCCCTGGTAAATCTATAATTTGATACTTCTTTAGAAGTTCAAAAGAACTTGTTCACAATATTACCTTTGGGGAGAATGACTTGGAGTTGAGGGAGTTTAGACTTTTTACTTTTCATTCTATAGCTGTGCACATGCATTAAATATTTTATTAATATATTTATTATTTTATTATGTGTATTTCTTAAACAAAATAAACAGGCTTAGATAGAATATGAGCCTTTCTAATTTTCTTCTTTATACTCCAGAATTTTTTAAAAATAATAAAGTCCGGGGCTGGCCTGGTGGCATAGTCGTTAAGTTTGCACACTCCGCTACAGTGATACAGGGTTCACCACTTCAGATCCTGGGCACAGACCTACACACCACTCATCAAGCCATGCTGTGGTGGCATCCCACATACAAGAATTAGAAGAACTTAAAACTAGGATATACAACTATGTACTAGGGCTTTGGGGAGAAAAAAAAATAAAGGTCACGTGATGTTTAACATGACCAAATATTATGTTTGTAGCTATCAAAAATTATAGTCAATACCATACAAACATGGGAAAATGTTTATGAAATGTGAAAAAAAGAAATACAAAGTTGTACACATAGTATGATTATAACTATATATAATACATGGAAGTAGTAGAAGGTAATAAACCCAAAAATAGTTGATTTTTAAATAAAATATGGATAGGAAATGAGGTTTCCTTTTTCTATTCAAAGTTTTCACATTGTGATAGATCTTTTTAGTAAAACTAAATTATTTCATGTTTATGTAGTCACTTGTAAAAGGAAATTCATGTACTTAGTATATTATTTTCTCAGAGTACTGACTTGAAAAAAATCACTAACTCAAAACATTCTATTTTGTTAACTTAATTGAAAAAAAAAGGGGCTGGCCCCGTGGCCGAGTGGTTGAGTTCGCGCGCTCCGCTGCAGGCGGCCCAGTGTTTCATTGGTTCGAATCCTGGGCCCGGACATGGCACTGCTCATCAAACCACGCTGAGGCAGCGTCCCACATGCCACAACTAGAAGGACCCACAACAAAGAATATACAACTATGTACCGAGGGGCTTTGGGGAGAAAAAGGAAAAAAATAGAATCTTTAAAAAAAAAAAACCTGCTGTTTTGATTACCTCTAGAGAGAGGGAGAGCATGGGACCAGGAAGGGAAATGAGGATATTCTGGGCTGCTGGTGACATTTTCCTTCTTCCCCTGGGTTTGGGTTACACAGGTATTGTTCTACAACAATTTATGTTTCATGCATTTTTCTGTATGTTGTTGTACTGCACAATTTTTAAAAGGGTAATCAAAATGTATTTATTTATAGCCCATCTCTTATATCAAAGAGTAAAATAACTCCTTTTAAGATAAAAATCACAAGAAATATAACCTCTGATTCCTTAAATATAGGTCTTCAATTACTTCCCTATCTTTGTCACCCACAAAAAAAACCTTAAGCTTCCCTCTTCCTCCCTCACCTGCAAACAATTAACAAGTCCTGCACATTTATTTTCTAAAATGTTAAATCTGTCCCTTGTTTCCATCTCCAAGGCCACTGCCCTAATTTGGGTCCTTGTCGGAACTAACAAAACAGTCTCTCCTATGGTAAGTCTTTCATAAACATTTTTTAATGCAACACGCTTCACAAAACAATATCTACCTTATTATTATTTGCAAGGCTCTCTGATCTATGCTACCACAGCCTACATTAACTCATCTTTTTAAACTGTAGTGGTTTCAGCCCACTATATTGATTTAGCATCCTATTAGTGTGTGGTAACCCCCAGTTTCAAACCCAATGTCCTAAGTGATCACTTATTCCCCAATTCAAAACATTTCCTTCAACAGATGCTGGCTACATTGTAGCATGCCACTTCTCTAAAAAATACATGATATAACTCACCTGCTTAAAAACATTCAATGGCTTCCCATTACGTTCTAGATAACAAAATACCACCTCTTTAATGAGGCATAAAACCTTCATATTTAACCACTCCCTTTCTCAATCACTCCCACTTCTTTTCTTGTTCACACTCCACTCTGCCCAAGATACTCGTAGTCTAGCTTTCTGAAAGCAGTTTTCTTTGCTCAGAAATGCTTCACCATTCCATCTGATCCTATCTTTCCTTCAAAGCTGAGCTCAGGTACGCCCTCCTCTATGAAGCCTTCCCTCCTACATTCTCCCACGCCTACCTTCTACTACAATTAAATGTACAAAGGAACGCTGCTAAAACGAGCTTTATGCCTAGGACAAAAACTACACATCAGAATTATTGAATTTCAGGAGCACAGAATTCTTTCACATCAATTTTTCCACTTACGAATGGCGGGGGGGAGTTGGGGGAGTTTTGGAGATGAGAGATGAAAGTATGTAGTACTAAAACATGCTATGCATAATTTTATGTATTTTATTTAATTCTCACAATATTCTACTATTCTATTAGTAGTAAAATCAGTACTAGGAGCAAAACTACTATTGGTAGTACAGTAGCTAAGTAGTAGTATAGTAGTAAAATTCTACTATTTTCTACTATCCTACTATTTCCCAAGGTAGATAGTTTAACCCCATTTTATAGAGATTTTAAAACTTGCTGAAGGTTACAAATGGCTAAAATTGGATTCAAAAACCATCCTCTTTCCACTACACTATGCTGAGGCTCCAAAGAGATGAAGTAGTTGGCGTAGTCCAAGTTACACAGCTGTTAATACTTGGAAATGAACTAGCACATCAGGCTCCTGACTTTTAGTCATCTTAAAAAAATACACGGGGAGCCTATCAAACATTACAGATCTTTGATAGGAGCCTATCAAACATTATATATCTCTCTTAGCCACAGTCAATATAGTTTTAGGTCCCACTACCCACTTGAACACTTTATTATCATAAAACACTGAAAACAGACAGGGAATAGGGAATAGAAAACTGGACCTAACCATTGATATTAAAAGTTATGTTGAATTAAAATTATCACCCCTTACACGTATCTAGAGGACTCAAGGTTCCTACAGATATCATATCCTTCTGAAACTTAATATATTACTTAAATTTACCTAAGACTTTTCAGAAACTTCTATCACTTAAAGAACAAACTCATCTTTTTAAAAATGGGAAAGAAAATTAATTACTAAATTAGAACACTAAAGAAAACAAGATTTAATAGAGCAACTGTATATATCTGGCTTTTGATTGTTCATTTAAAATAAAATATCAAATATTAAATATCAAATCAGCATTAAAATAAAGTAATAGATTTTTAATAGAATACTTCACTATCTCCAACATGGTTAAGTAAAGAGGAAAGGGATATGAAAACTGCTAGGTAGCTAGTACAGAACCTTCCACAAAGTTTCCAAGATACTGTCTGTATGATTAAAAAGTAAAATTAAAAGATTTAAAAATTATGCACACAAAAACTTGAAGTACAGCAGAAAGAATAGTATGCTTTTGGAATGTTCTTGTGTAATCTTTGCATGTGAACAAAATTTGAATGTTCATTCCAAAAACACCATACTGTATTTTTGTCTTCCTGATCAAACTAGGAATTTCAAAGAATGGATGTATTGTTTGTTTTTGATTCGGGCATCCAATATATAGCAAGTACTCAGTAGCAGCAATAATTATCATGAGATGATCACGAGAGAAAGCATTTATTTCATTCTTAAAACAACCCTTTGAGACAGCAGCAATTGGACCCATTTTACAACTAAGGATACCGAGGCTTAGGAAAGTTAAGTAACTTGACAAGGGTAACAAAGTAAAGTATAGAGCCTGGACTCAAAACCAGCACTATGTTCAAACCCTTGACCACTGGAATATGCTGTTTATTGAAAATCTAAGTTAATATAAGGTACCGTACAGCAAGTGATCTCATTGAGACCCTATAGCAAGAACAGATATGTTAGCTTTATAATGTCACATAATAATTACGTTCTATCGGAACTATGAAGGCTTTGCCATCATCTACTAAACGTCCCAAGTTATAGAAAAATTCACATAGTGACAAGTTAATGAAAAAACATTGTCCAACACTGCAGACAGAACGATCCAGAGACAACATACTGGAATATCGCAAACGCTGATTCATCAACTGTTCTGGAAGAAAAACAATTTTAAGAGTCTCCTGAGAATTACTCTGGTGGGCCTAGGAGATCTCACTTGATTTTTTATTTCTTTATACAAGGACTATCCAAAGAAATGGAAGTAAATCAAAACTCCGCATCTTCAAATAAGATAGGAAGGGAGTTGTTACCTCACAAAAGGAGTACTATCTTAAAGGAAATTTAGGCTCACGGGAACTTAAAGAAAAATCTTTTTATGAGCCAAAGCTTTAATTTTTAAAAAATTAATTTTACACAAGAATGGTTTCCCTGCCTTAATTATAATAAAACATGAACTTTCCTTGGTCAAGAGCAATAATTCATGAGTTCTCATTCCAGACCTGCCATTTACCAAACTGCAAGCTCAGTTTCATTAACTATAAAATACATATTAACAGCCTACACCTACCCCACAGGACTGCTGTTGGGTAAAGGAATGTGAAAGTGCTTTATAAACGGTAAAATATTACTAAATCAAAAACATTGTGACTGGTATTGTTTTAGACCTACTCTGCCTATTCTAAGATGCTGCACTCCAAAAAGCTCACCAGCTCTTTTAATGGCCTGGATAGGAAAACAAAACAAACTTGGTAAAATCCTATCTAAAATAAGATACTATTTCCTGTGTCCATAAGTTTTGAGCAAAGAGTGGGCCCTCTATCATTTTGACTGCATCAAAGTCTTTTTTGCTAGCTTCTGGATTTTCTGATATGTTTTGAATAGTTCAGTTGGCAGGAGTTAATTGCCAGATAAAGTAAGTATTACTAGAGTAAGTTTCTAGGTATGTTTAAAGCATTATTTTGAATCATATACAATTTTTTAAAAATCTTTGGGAAAAAATGGGCTATATTACTGCTACCTCACTCTTTTAACCTACTGACTATATGATACATACTTCCCCTTCTGAAATGAGGTATGACTTTTTATACTTCAAAAGAAATAAAAACAAATCTCAAAAATATATATTCCCATTGAGATTTACTAAAGAAATCCTGAAGCATCATAAAAGCAGTTTGTAATGACCTAAAATGTGAGAGTTAGATCTACTAAACTGAGAAATGAATAACCATCAATTCAGCTTCGTAGTTGTCCCAGCTTCTGGATGAAAAGCTTTGCCTGCACATGGAAGGATTGCATTTCTAACTAACAATCATCCTCAGGGCAAAATAAGTGGTAGTATTTACCTTCACTTACAAATAAGTACATGAATTTAGATGATGAGTCCAAAACTCTTACAAGACAAAAGTCGCTACATAGATACAAGACAAGATTCAATCCCAACTACTTTCCAACAATCAAAAACAGTTTGATGTTACCACATTTTGTCCCTTTTTTGCCTATATCCTGGCTTTACTTCTCTGAGCTTCACCTAAAAAAAATAGTACCTACCAAACATGGTTGTTTAGAGGATAAAAAAATCTGGCACATCGTACCTTACAGTGAGTATTATTACTGTTCTACAGAGAAACACTTCAACGGAAACTCTAGTCTTCAAAGCTTCAAACTTTAAAGTTTCTGCTTAAAAAGTAACACAGTTTGCCAATACCAAAGTTACCAGGAAGCAGCACTGCCTTTAGTTAATATCTAATTTATGATTGACTGTCAGAATGTAAATCATTTTAATAAATACAAAAATCTTCTATAATAAACTACAAATAAGTTACTGAATAATAAATTAAAGAAGTCAAGAGTTTCAATTTGGAAGGGTGAACTGTGGAAGTTTCAATTAATTTAATTTTCCTTAATTAAAGAAAATATATTAATTTTTTTAAATAACATATGAAAATAATTTTGGATTCACTATGTCCTATATACTTGGCTAACAAACACTCCCTTAAAATTTCAAAATTTTTGTCTAACAATTTTTTTCCCAAAAGACAGGATCCTCTTGATCTGCTCAAAACTTTTCTGGGCAATAAGAAATGAAACTAACACTCATGACACCCCGAGTGTCAGGAACGTTCTGGGCCCTAGGACACTGTTCATGTTTTATTCATCTTTGTATAGTTGACTACTTTTAACAAAGAATCTGAGACACCGTTAAGTCAGCAACATTGCTAAAATAAATTAGTCAACAAAACAAGACACATGATTTTGCCACTTCAGTGAATGTTCTTACATTATTGCTTAGATCTGAATTAGATCCTCAATTATCCTAACCTTTAAAATTACGTTGTTTTGTGTTTGCAAGGGAACAGAAGGTTCATTTTCATATACAGTTCCTGAAACTGCAAAAGTTAAAAACACTTAGTATTCAAAATAAATTTCACGTATACTAATCATAACTTATTAGAAATGTTATTAGAAAACGCCTAGATTCTTAACTTTTTCCTCCCAATTTTTATCTTCTATGAACACACTAGCTCAAGAAAAAGAAATATTCACAAGCCACTGATCATTCTAACATCAGATACTGTTAATTTAACTAACACGACTGAAAAAAAAACTCAGAAATATCGATGCAAACCAAATAATGTGTATAGTGTTCCCTAAGAACCCAATCTAGCAATACATGATGATCATGGTCTTTACTTTTGAATCAAGTACTCTCGCCAATCCGAGGATTTGAGAAGACAAAACGCAGGGTGAGGCAGCAATGGGTGTAAACCGACGGGGGAGGGAAGGGAAAAGAAAAGATCAGAGAGGATTAGTTATTGCATCATTTATGGAAGGAGAGGAGAAGGTTGCCTGGGCCGACTGGCGAGGATCCCTTGCAAGAGGGAGCGCAGAGGGTTCATTCTGCAGTTAGAAAGGACAGAGGAGGGGGAGGAGGGGCAACTATCAACAGGAATCTTCCCGGGGTAGAAGGGGTGCGTCACTTACGTAGCCGCTTCTAGAAAGAAAAAACGTGCCCTCGGGATAACCTCAATATTAGCGTTGGTGAAAGCAGGGGGGAGTGACCTTCCTAGGTGTAACGGAGGAAAAACGGGATCGCTTCCCAAAGGACTGAGGGAGAAGACGTTCGTAGGTCCCGCCCGCTCATCCGGGAATAGAAGGATTGTAAGGACCCCCAGGGCCGCGTCGGAGTTGGCAGCGACCCAGGGCCGCGGGGGGGGGGGGGGGGGGGGCGTTACCTGCAGGGTCACCTCCTGAGGGTCCCAGTGCGGCCGCAGGTGTTGCAGGAGGCTCAGGGCCCCCTCCCGGCAGCGCTGCTCCTCCTGATCCTGAACCGTGACGTCCAGCTTGGGCACCTCCGGGGAGCCGGGCGGGACGTGGATGTAATTGGCCATGGCCCAGGCGACGGCAGAGACTATTACAACGACGACGGCGACGGCGACCACGAGAACGGCGGGCGCCGACAGGCTGGTGGATCCTTCCGTCCCGGGGCGCCCTCGCGGGAGGGCAGGGGGCGTTCAGACTGACAGGCGAGCGGTAGGAGAACGACTGGAGGGGACACTCTCGCTGACCTGGGTCTGGACAGCGGCTGAAGCGAGCTGGAGCTGCTCACGGGGAAAATTCCTCCCGTCTGCACCCGACCGCCGGCGGCCGCGGAGCACGCCGGGACTGGCCTGACGCTGGCGTCACACGCGGGGTGGGGCCTCCGCCTACGTCAGGGGCCGAGGCCGACTTTCTAGCCCCCGACACAATGGGCTGGCGGACCCAAGCTCGGTTCCTCCGCTGTCAGCGGATGCTACTGCAGTGTGTGCTGCTAGGCTGAAAAACGCGGGGCTCCTCCTCCGGACTGAGCCTCATCCCTGCCAAGACCTGGAAAGCGTTGAAGCTTTAGCTCACCTGATCAGGAGGGTCTTGGGGTCCGAGTTAGAGTTAGATCTTGGAGCTGCTGTGTACTGGGGACTACGTAGTTGGGTTGACAACTAAATTCTCATTAGCTGTACGCTCAGATCATGGTCTTTGAACCAGTAAAGGTATTTGGGTAATACAACGACAGACATCACTTCAAGATTTCTTTTGAAGTGAGATGTTTGACCATACTGAGAATGATTCAGAGCCAGGGAAAATAGGTTGTAGACTGGGATGAAGATGAAAGGGAAGGAAAGCAAATAGTTTGGAGGCTCAGCGCTGGAATAGCTCAGTGCCTGTTGCAGGGTATCGCTGAGTGGGCCTTGAAACGGCTAACTTCAAACTTTTACTCTTAAGGTTTTATAGCAGCTATTTCCCCTCTTGAGGGAATATCGGAAACTGGGTAATCTACAAATAATTTATTGGGACCACCTGATTTTCCTTATGACTGAGGAAAATGATTTGAGATTTGACCTCTTAATCTGTCTTCTTTGCAGCATTTAGTACATGATGAATACAGTTTGTTAGTGGTAAATTAAGTCACTAAGTGGATTCAGCTTAACATTCAGAATGTTTGTCATTACCTCATTAACGTCAATTTACGTTCTGATTGTTCGGAAAGAACCTACTTACCTTTGAAAATTACAAAATGCATAGCTCACTATCAATAAACATAAACTAAAAAGAGGGAAAAGAAGGTATAATTTTCTAATATAGAAAGTTAACTCAACATTTTCCAGACAGGCGTGTTTTTTTTTAAATCACGTACTACAAGAAACACTAAATTATACGTTCCTTCCAATTTGGGGAGCAATAATATACTAATACCTTCTCATTTCAAGATAGTATCTCTTAAATTTTTGTATAATTTGCATTTTTTAATAAACAGTACAAGTGGGATTAAAAATTAGGAAAGGATGGGCTAGTCAAATGGTGCTGGAACAATTGCCATTTGTATGAGAAAAATTTTTTGATCCCACCTCATTATATACAAAAATCAGTTCTAGAAGATTAAAAGCCTAAATGTTACAAGCAAAACTTTCAGAATATATAGGAAATATCAGTTCTTATCAACTTGATCTATAGATTCAATGCAATTCCAATCCACATCTCAGCAAGTGATTTTGTGGATATCCACAAACTGATTCTAAAGATTATGCAGAGAGGCAAAAGACTCCGAATAGCCTACACAATACTGAAGAAGAACAAAGTCAGAAGATGGACACTATGCAACTTCAAGACTCAGTGTAAAATTACAGTAATCAAAACAATGTGGTATTGGCAAGAGATTAACCAAATAAACCAATGGAGCGGAATACAGTCCAGAAATAGATTCACACAAATGTAAACTGATCTTTGAAAAAGGAACAATAGCCATTTGTATCAGATTTCAATGGAAAAAGGATAATCGCTTCAATAAATGACACTGGAACAACTGGACATCCACGTACAAAAAAAAGGTGAATCTAGGGGCCAGCTCCTGGGACTGAGTGTTTAAGTTTGCGTGCTCTGCTTTGGTGACCAGGGTTTTGCCAGTTTGGATCCTGGGCGCAGACCTAGCTCGGCTCATCAGGCCTTGCTGAGGCGGCGTCCCACATGGCACAACCACAAGGACTTAAAACTAGAATCTACAACTATGTACTGGAGGGGTTTGGGGAGAAGAAGAAGAAGAACAAGAAAGAAGATTGGCAACAAGTGTTAGCTCAGGCGCCAATCGTTAGGGAAAAAAATGTGAATCTAGACACAGACCTTATACCTTTCACAAAAATTAATTCAAAATGGATCATAGAACTAACTATAAAATGAAACTATAAAATTCTTAAGAGAAAATTTGGGTTTGGCAATGACTGGGAGAAAATATTTGCAAAACACATACCTGATAAAAGACTTGCATCCAAAATATACAAAGAACTCAAAACTTAACAATAGGAAAACAAACAACCCAATTAAAAATGAGCAAAGGGTCAGAACAGCCACCTTACCACGAAGATATACAGATAGCAAACAAGCATATGAAAACATGTTCAACATCATATGTCATTAGGGAATTACAACTTAAAACAACAGTGAGATACCACTACACACCTGTTAGAGTGGCTAAAATCCAAAAGACAACAACAAATGCTGGTGAAGATGCAGAAAAACAGGAACCCTCGTTCTTCATTGGTGGGATGCAAAAAGGTACAGCCACTTTGGAAGACAGTCTGGCAGATTCTTACAAAGCTAAACATAGTCTTACCATATGATCCAGTAATCTTGCTCCTTGATATTTAGCCAAATGAGTTGAAAACTTACAAAACACACAAAAACCTGCACATGAATGTTTACAGCACCTTTATTCATAATTCCAAACTTGGAACTATGATATATGTATTATATCTATATTAATAATATGTAATATGCATATTATTACATAATATATAAATTCATAATTTATTCATAATGCCAAAACTTGGAAGCAACCAATATGTCCTTCAATAGGCGAATACATTTATAAAAAATGGTACATCCATAGAAGGGAATATGATTCAGCATTAAAAAGAAATGAGGGCGTAATCCACACAAAAAAACTTGGAGGAAACTTAAATACGTATTTTTAAGTGAATGCAGCCAATCTGAAAAGGCTATATACTGTATGATTCCATCTATACGACGTGCTGGAAAAGAAAAAACACTAGAGACAGTAAAAAGATCAGTGGTTACCAGGGTTGAGCAGAGAGAAGAAGGGATGAACAGATGGGACGCAGGAGATTTTAGAGCAGTGAAACTATTCTGTATGATACTGTAATGGTGAACACACGACATTATGGATTTTTCAAAACCTATAGAACTTTGCAAGATGAAGCGTGAACCCTAATGTAAACTATGGACTTTAGTTCATATTTATATCTTCGGCAAGGCAGTAGTTACTCAATAAATATAAATGAATGAATAAAAAAATGTATAATAAAATATAGGATCAGCTCTCTGTGAGTGTAAGGTAAGGAAGGATTTCCTAAACAAGACTCATAGAGCAGACACCATGAAGGTATAGGACAGGTAAATTTGAAAACGTGAAAATTGAAAACTTCGTAAAGTTAAATGACAAGCCATAAAAGAAGAAAAGATAATCATGATGTATATGATCAGAAAAAGAGTAGTATTCAGAATACCACTAATCACTAAGAAAGCCAAACCACCCAATAGCAAAAGGGGCAAACATCAATTTTCAGAAAAGGAAATCCAAACAGCCAATAAGCTGATGAAAATATAACTTTCTAACTAATAATTAAGGCATTGCAAATTAAAACAACAATGAAATAACATTTTATATCCATATTGATTGGAAACATTTTGAATTCTGATAATGCCAAGTGAATATTATTGGTGGGAAAGTAAATTTATTTTTTTAAAAAACTGGGAGCCGGGCTGGTGGTGTAGTGGTTAAGTTCGTGCTCTCCACTTTGGCAGCCTGGGGTTCATGGGCCCACGATCCCTGGGCGCAGACATACATACTGCTCATCAGGCCATGCTGAGGAAGCATCCCACATATGACATAGAGGAAGACTGGCAACAGATGTTAGCTCAGGGCCAATCTTCCTCATCAAAAAAAAAAAAAAAAAAACCCCAAAAAACTTGGAAAACAATTTTGCAATATTCAATAAAGTTGAAGACAGGCATTTTTTACCATCCACCAATTTCAATTCCAGGTATATACAAAGATCCCACACATATACATGAGAAAGTGTGTACAAGAATGTACACTGCAGTATTGTTCATAATAAATAAAAACTGGCTGCAACCTAGCTGTCTCTTACTAGGGAAAGGATTGGATGGATGCATTGATAGAGAGAGAGAGATGAATATCCTTTAACAGAATAAAGACGGCGGATGGAATGTATGCATCTCCTTATGCACACATTCAGGAGACAAGAGTGGCCCTAGAAGTCAGAAATCAAGCAGTGGCTCTGAGGACCCAACAGCAACTGAACCTCTGCTTAGTTTGTGAACAGTTGACTTCTCTGCCTGTTCTCTCTCCACCCGTTTTTATCTCTATTCTGCTTCTAATTGTCTGTTTTGGCTTCCTTGTGATTTCTACCTACTGGTTTCTCTCTGTGTGTCTCCCTGTCATTCAGATTTTACCCAATAGTTGTTCCCAGTTGCTTTCTATTGCTTCCTTTATCACAACAACCTGTTTTATGTTTTGTGTATCACTGTTACTCTGTAATCTTGAAATCAATGTACTTACTTTTCTAGAATCTATCTTTTGTACTACAATGTTAGCCCCAAGCGAGCAAAGACAATCTATCTTGTCTAGTGCCCCATTTCCACTGACTGGAATAGTGCCTGGAAAATAAAAGATACTCAATAAATAAATGCTTTAAGCCCACCTAGTTTGCTTCCGAAACTGCCAGTTTCACATAAGAATAGCCCTCAGTCAGGGCTTGTATTGGTTTATCACCATAGAGTATTGTGATTATGCTAAACTCTCCTGCGTGACCACTTCCTAGCCCACAAGCCAACCCGTAAATTATCTAGGGCTTTGGAACAAATCCTTAGCTACAGGCATCATTAAAACCATCCAGCATCTTGCAAGATGTCTAGAGGATACAAAATAGTTATGGAGATATAACATCAGTATAAAGTGTCCGGCACATTTTAGTCCTCTTCCTGTATTTAGCATGACATTGGGGCCCTCCAATACCTGGAATGACCTGCCTCCTATCTCTGCTTCTTGAAATTGCACTCATTCTTCACTCTCCAGCAATCATCTTCATGGAGCCCCCTAGATTTCTGAGTCCAAATTTACTTCTGTTTTTATACATCTGTTAGAACACCTAACAAACTTTGCCTGATGCCACCCACGTTGTCGATGTAAGTCATAAAGATTGTAGCACACGTAAAAGACTAGTAAAACATTTATAACTTACTACATAATAAGCATCTTGTAATGAGGGAATGAAAGGATCACTGAATGTAAGTCCAGAGCCTCTAGTCATAACTATTTTAATTACAATGGACTCAACTTTAGTTACCAGAGTAATAACATAAAGAATTTGCAGAAGAAAAGATTCTGTGAAATAAGATTATGTGGGCATGACTAATAAGCTAGATCATCCACCAAATTAAAAACATGTTTAAAATGAAATCATTCTTGTATGCCTAACAGAGTTAATGTCGTTGTAGAGGGAACTGAAAATTCAGAAATCTAAAACATCTGTGATACCTGACGTTCCAGGACATGAGTGTTCTGCTCCTCGACTCTCCCTCCAAAACAAAGGAAAAGGAAGAGCCTCTGAGAGCTTCAATTTTCAGAGCTGCTCCATAAAAATGAGGCTGCACCTGTTCTGCACTTCACATCTTTAAGATAGCCTAAAGGAGCTGGCTGTCTATAAACTACTGCGACGACCACATGAAATATCTAAGAAAGGCTGTGCTAGTTATAGGTATGCTCAGTTATAAGAGCTAATAAATATTTAACTCTATAAAACATGTCACGGGTGCTTGTTCTAACTTGCCTCTTTTTCATTTTCCTAGAATCAAATTATAACTCTACTTCATATAATAGATTAATTTCCTGAGAGCAAGAATTCTCTCAATTTCCTTTTTATATCCTTTATGGTCTCAAGAGAGCACCTTGCATATTGTAAATCACAATTATTGATTTAATTGATCTGAGAAATATATCAAGCGATTCCTAATTTTATCCATCTAAGGGAATAAGACTTTTTAAAGATCCTTATATGAGTAATGAAAGAGGGTGCATCTTACCAAGTGTCGAATCATATCATAAAGCCATAAATTATGAGGCTGGCACAAGAATAAACAGATCAAAAAAAGAAAAAGAGAGAAAAATCCAAGTGTATATGCGTATTTAGTATGTGATATTTTAAATCAGTGGGGAAAAGCAGATTAATTTTAAAAATAATGTTGAGATTATATGCTTTATAGAATTTGATAAAGTTGGTTTAGCAGTCCTTATTATTGTTATTTAAGTGGTATTAATTAAAAATCCACAAGTGCTGGTCAATACTTCATCGTAGTTCTATATATCACAGTGGCAAAAACATCACTTTAAAGATGAAAAAGCAGATATTTAGCTTTCTTAAATCCTGTGTTTTTGTTTTTTTTTAAAGATTTTATTTTTTCCTTTTTCTCCCCAAAGACCCCTAGTACATAGTTGTGTATTCTTTGTTGTGGGTCCTTCTAGTTGTAGCATGTGGGACGCTGCCTCAGCGTGGTTTGATGAGCAGTGCCATGTCCGTGCCCAGGATTCGAACCAACGAAACACTGGGCCGCCTGCAGCGGAGTGCACGGACTTAACCACTCGGCCACGGGGCCAGCCCCCTGTGTTTCTTTTTTAATCTGTTTTTCCCAGGACTTCGCTGATGGTTGTCATTAATAGGCACCTAATAATTATCTTTTGAATGATAAAATGAGTGACCGGCTAAACACGTTCTGCATTATCATTTAAAACCATTTTTTCAGACTCCTAAGGTATACTGAATTGAATAATCACTCTATATTCTTTTCCTACCATTCTAACTTTCCCCCAAATGCACCTAATTACTTTAACACCAATTCCTAAATTAAACATTTAATATCTCTATTCTTATGCCTATTCAGTCCTCCATACGGAGTGTTTGAAACAGTATTTTGATATTTGGAAGTAAGGATTTCAGAGTAATTGTGTGTGCACACAAACTATAATGGTTAATCCCTACTCCATAGCATTTGACAAACACACAAGTCCAGCTTCAGATTCTACCCTATCTTGCTCCAAAGCATGCAGTTTTGCTTTCTGGCTCTTTAAGGCATATTATACAGAGACTAGAGAGATAATGAAGGGTATTAAAAGGATTTGAGCTTTGTAGTTAGACATTCCTGCTGTAGAATTTGAGCAATTTTTAAAATCTCTTTTAACCTTTGTTTCCTTATCTGCAAAACAGTGATAATAACAGAGATGCCGACATTGTAATAGATGATTGTCAAATCTTCAGAATAATACTGGTCCTAGTAAGGGCTCAAATATATTTTGAGCCCTTATTGTTAAATTTTTACCTGAATTAAATGAAATGGTACATAATAATTAGCTATTATTAAATGAGATGGTGCCATTATTATTAGATAGTAGAAGATAAAAGGCTTTCTTAATTTAAGCCAGGGGAATTGTTCAAATGTTAAAAGCTTGGTTCAGTAAAGGGATTTCAAAATCCAGAACTGTGTTATGGCTTTGGGTCTGCCTAACTGAAGAATGCTTCTCCCTCCTTTCCTTGGGATAGGTTTATCAGAGGCTGGCAGAGAATATTCTAGAGGAAAGGTAAGGAGAATATCAGGACCTACTTTCTCTGGCCCTTTGTAATCCACTAGGTCTGCTCATGTTACTGTCCTTTTCTCCTCGTTGTATATTTTAAAGCTGCCCTGAGTAACATGACCTGGAAAGAGAGCACAATAGCAAAGAAAGAGGAGTGACAAAGTGACTGGTGCCTCAGTGATAATGTCTGCAAGTCACCTAAAACCAGAGCAGATGCGAGGAGATTGGCCATTATTGTGGAGGATGTATTGATATGAAAACTCTGAAGATTGCTAAAGAAATCATTGAAATACAAGTTTTCCTTTTTTTGTTTTTTTTGGTGTGGAAGATTGGCCCTGAGCTAGCTTCTGTTGCCAATCCTCCTCTTTTTCCTTGAGGAAGATTGTCCCTGAGCTAACATCTGTGCCAATCTTCCTCTATTTTGTATGTAGGACATCACCATGTCATGGCTTGATGAGCAGTGTGTAGGTCCGCACCTGGTATCTGAAACCATGAACCCCAGGCTGCCGAAGCGAAGTGCGCAAACTGAACCACTGTGACACCGTACCGGCCCTGAAATACTAGTTTGTTTAATGAAGATGGGCATAATGCAGCCCTATTAAACTGGTGAGAGAAACCAGGATGCCTAGATAACCACTACATGACAGGTTTCAAGCAATCCAGTAATAACCACCAAGTACAGTAAGGTGAATTCCTGAAGGCTTAAAAAGGACAAAGCCTACTGTACTAATAAATTAACTTTTGTGATAGTTATCAGGCCATTAGCGATAATGAGGGAACATTGGATTTCATGTATTTTGACTTTGGGTAAGGTGATTCTTTCTCCTTTTCAACACGTTAAGACCATATGGTCTAGACTCTGGCATTGTAAATTAGAGAGAAAGTTGTCTGAATATCTTATCCAAATGGTTAACACTGCTGCCGAAATATGCCAAATGGGGCTACTCAGGATCAGTCCAAGGAATTTTTAATATACTTATATGTGACAAGTATGAGACATTTTACAAAAACCTGTAGGAGTTTCTACCCATGCCCACACCTCTGAGTCACTGCTCAGAAAGAGTAATAGCCAAACCAAGGTATACCGTCTGAACCCAAAACCAGATGTCTGAAACAAACATATGAGAGGTGACCAATACACAGACCTTAAGATGGAAAAAACAAAAAGTTGGGTGGGGAAGAAAAGGAGAAGAGGCAAAGTGGTAAAAAAATCCAAATAATGTAATGTCCTAATTAGCCATAAAAGAAATACAAAACTTATGTGTTTATATAGATACAAATTGATTCTTTTAACGTTAATTATATCTCAAGTTGATCACAAAATAATAAACATGAAAACAGGACACATGCCAAATCATACAAAATCAAAGTATTAACCTGAGGTTGAAAACAAAGGGCCCACCATTAAGAAGCCACTGAATATTCTTCTAAATAAAAACTGGATCAAAAAAGAAATTAAAAATATAGTAACAATTTTTGGGAAATAATTGATATGAAAACAATATACACGAGATGGGCTGCTGCTAAATCAGAGCTACACTTGTAGGTGAATTTATGATTTTTAAGCGTTTTATCATCAAAACAGGAAAAGAAAAAATAAGCACTACGTTTATCATTTAAAAAATATCCCAGGGACCGGCCCCATGGCCAAGTGGTTAAGTTGGCGCCCTGCGCTGCAGGCGGCCCAGTGTTTCGGAGGTTCGAATCCTGGGCATGGACATAGCACCACTCATCAAGCCACGCTGGGGCAGCATGCCACATGCCACAACTAGAAGGACCCACAACTAAGAATATACAACTATGCACTGGGGAGCTTTGGGGAGAAAAAGGAAAAGAAAAATACCCCAGGGAGGAGAAGGTGAGGGGTCTACAAGCCCCATAAAATCAATCTCTCTGTCAGCTCAGCCAAGGCTACTTTCGCTATAATAGAATATGCAAATTAAGTGGGGTTCTTATGCACCACCAGTAACTAGTTTGTAAGTAAAACAAAATAAAATTTTTTGATTGTATTGGCAATTGCAGCAAACCGGATAAATTACCTAGGAATAAAGATGCGCAAGGCTTTTTTTCCTATAGTACACACTCATTTTTTAAAACCATAAAATATTAACATGCAGAAAGAAAAATTCTGTATTTTTTCCTACAGAGCAATAATTATCAATAACATCAGCTCCACGTGATTTGGTTAAAAATAATTTAATAAAAATGACAATTGGTCAAAATGACAAAGTGGTCAAACACATTCTCAGAAACTTTAATTTTCACACATGGGCCCCATTTAGCCAATTTCTGAATCTTTATACATATTTAAAAATTTTTGTTTCAGAATTTTTCAGATTTTTTTTGCTTTTCGTCCTAAGTATTTTCAGCTAATTGTACTGCCCTGAGCTATTTGAAATAATGAAATTTGAAAGTAACCTACATACTCAAAAATAGGGAAAATATAAGTAACTTGTGATATACCCGTGTAGCATAAATTTATGCAATCAATAAACTAAAATGTAATTGCAAAAATGTATCTATTGAAATGAAAGACAAAATGAAAAGGTGACCAATGTATATGTTTTCAAGTTAAAAAATATCTGTGTGTGTGTATGCACAGAAAAAAGAATTAGGAAGATAGACATCATTGCCTTAACAGAAATGATGACTTGTTTTTTTTCTTGTGTATTTTTTCCAATTGCTCGGTAATAAGCATAGGAGATAAAAATAAACATTAAAAGACAATGAAGTTTAAAAGAAAAGATCTTGAATTTAGGAGGAATGAAATTTTTTCAACTCTTTTTTTTTTTTAACTTTCTGATTTAGCTATTATATCTCTTCTCCCTCCTTGATAAAGTTTTGGGTTTTGGGGTATTTTCCTTTAAAGATTTTATTTATCCTTTTTCTCCCCAAAGCCCCCTGGGACATAGTTGTGTATTTTTAGTTGTGGGTCCTTCCAGTTATGGCATGTGGGACGCCACTTCAGCATGGCTTGATGAGCAGAGCCCTGTCCGTGCCCAGAATCTGAACCGGCAAAACCCTGGGCCACCGAAGCAGAGTGCGTGATCTTAACCACTCAGCCAATCGGCCACAGGGCCAGCCCCTGTTTTAGTTTTATTTCTTTTTCTCTTTTCTCTCTTGGTCTTGCTTTCCTCCCACCTGGTCAAAAATAATTGATTCTAATCAGCAGTTCACATTTTTCTCTCTTTTCGAGACCAAAAATAATCAACATAAGCCTAACATCTTTGGCTGAAAGTATATATAAAAGTGGAGGGCGGGGGCTGGCCCAGTGGCACACCTGTTAAGTGGGCACACTCGGCTTTGGTGGCCTGGTGTTCACCAGTTCGGATCCCGGGTGTGGACGTGGCACTGCTTGTCAAGCCATGCTGTGGTAGGCGTAACCCTCAGGTACCTGGCCTTACCCACACTTATACACTGAAATGATCTTTGACAGGGAGGTTCCCAGACTCAGCTGGAAATAATATATAAATTTTGTTATATGCTCTCCTTTTCTAAAATCCTGAATTTCAAAATAAATCAAACCTCATGGGTTTCTGATAAGGGGTTATGGACTTGTAATAGTTTAGATGTTTTATAATGTGTATTCTGTACCAGACTATTCTAAGTGCTTTATTTTAACTGAATTCATCTCATAAAACTTGTGAGAAAGGGTTACTATAAATATTCAATAAGAACATGGTTAGCATTGCTCCCAATACAGACACAGATGAAAAGAAGTTAATCTGGTTAATTTGTTGTTTTCTTGTTTAACCTGAGGGTTGACTCAAGGGTCACAGGGATTTATGAGCTTGTTTTGCAGAAGAAAAAGAATGTCTTCAAGGAAGTAAACAATCACCAGATAACCAGCGCCCTGCTGCTACTGACACCCAGAAGTCTGATTGCCCATGGGCTTATCTGGAGTGAAAGAAACGCAGATTTCCCCTTCACTTCTCTAAAACTCTTTCTTCCAAGCCCCTTAGCTCTATGAAAACCCCTGCTTTCTTGTTTCCTTAAGGAAGATTTCAGAGAACCTATCCTCCCACCTTCACATTTTGGCCAATTAGAATAAAACTTTATCCATCTCCAAGCACCAATGTCTCAGTGATTGGTTTATTGACCGTCAGGCACACAAATTTGAGATTAAGAGGTTTCGCATCATGAGTTTAACTTTGGATCCTCTTTTCTGTTCAGTTGGTCCATGTGTCTGTCTTTATGCCAGTATCATATACTGCTTTGATTACTTTAGTTTTTTGAAATCAGGAAGTGTGAGGCCTCTAGCTTTATTATTATTTCTCAAGATTGTTTTGGCTATTCAGAGTCCTTTATGGTTCTTTATGAATTAAGAGTATTCATTCTATTTCTGCAAAAGATGCCACTGGCATTTTTTTTTTTTACTAAATAACTTGAATTTATTGAATCTGAAAGGAAGGACTATTTAGATCTCCCTAAATGACACACACAAAATATAATGACAGCCCATGCTGTTTTCTGTAAAGTTTTCTCACCTCAATAAATCTTTGGCAAAGATTTTTTAAAAATTATTTTATTGAATAATAATTGACAAGTAAAATTGCAAGACATTTAAAATGTGCAACGTGATGATATCATATAGCCATTGGTATTTTGATAGAGACTGCACTGAATCTGCAGCTTGCTTTGGGGAGTATGAACATTTGAGCAGTATTCATTTTTCCAATCCATAGATACAGGTTGTCTTTTGATTTATTTGTGCCTAATTTCTTTCAGCAGTGTGCCATCATTTTTTTATTCGTTCTATTTTCAGTAGATTTTTAGTTTTTCCCAGTTGTCCTCTATTATAATTAACATTTTGAGTAACATCTTTGTGCATGTATCTCTATTTTCATTTCTGATTTCTTCCTTATGGTAGATTCCAAGAATAGAATTACTGTGTCAAAGGCTATAACTATATTTAAGATTTGATTCATGATGCTATATTGCTTCCCCAAAAGTCTGTTTCAACCACATTTCTATAAGCTAATGTGCATGCCCATCTGCACTGAACTCTCAGCACTTAAGAAGAAGCCTTTATTGTTTAAGCCGTGGAGATTCAGGGGACTGTATGTTAGCTGCAGTAAAATCCAGCTTATCCAGAATGATAGTTATAACTTAAAAAGTTTTCAGCTTATAGCACCAAAATGATTAAGGTTGGGAAGCTTTTATATGACTTTTGAAACCTGATGGCGTAAGATTTAAAATCTAAATGTGAATCAAAAGC
Organism: Equus quagga; assembly: GCF_021613505.1. Taxonomy (NCBI): domain Eukaryota; kingdom Metazoa; phylum Chordata; class Mammalia; order Perissodactyla; family Equidae; genus Equus; species Equus quagga. Next base: position 36,948,672 of record NC_060267.1, read on the forward strand.
TTTGTATTGGGCAGCTAGCAGAAATTTTATAATGATTTAAAATGTCTTTTGGAACCTCTAAAATGGAAACTCAATTCAGAGAACTTTTGTGGAACAGAAGAAATGAAACTGGTTATGTCAAATAATGTCACTGAGTGTTAAATTCTGCCAAGTAACTGCTAGGGAGAATTTACATGGGAAATGTTCCTTTGAATACTATTTGAAATTTTAGAGCCTGAAGTAAAGATGATTCTGACCCTTATGGGATAGGTAATATAACTTAGTTGTTAATAATAGGCCCTTTACCAAAATTCTCAAATCCGAAAGGGCCTAAAAGCCAAAAGTTCTTTTTGACTTTTGCCACAGACTAATTGGGTAACAAATTCAGACCAGCTGAAATCAAACTACTTATAGTCCTCATTTGTTCCACTTTGTGTGAATTCACAAGTTTAAATCAGATATATTCATATCTTTGCTTATGGGGAGGTTCCCAGACTCAGCTGGAAATAGTAAATAAATTTTATTATATGCTCTCCTTCTCTAAAATCTGTAAAATCCTGAATTTCAAAATAAATCAAACCTCATAGGTTTCTGATAAGGGGTTATGAACTTGTAATAGTTAAGATTTTTTTATAATGTATATTCTGTACCAGACTATTCTAAGTGCTTTATTTTAACTGAATTCATCTCATAAAACTTGTGAGAAAGGTACAGTGCTTATTTACATTTTACAGACGAGGAAACTGCCACACAGAAAGGTGCAATAACTTGCAAAACTATCAGGGGTGGAGCCTAGATTCATGTCATGGCTCCAATCAGACAGCTGGACTAGCTCAGCCAGCTTTGGAATCAGACAGAGCTCAAGGCTTACTTAGCAGGTAGTCAAACCAGGCTAGCTTAATGACTACTCACCTTCTATTTTCTCTTTGCAAAATGAGAATAATATTACTAACGAGGTCATCAGATTCTTATGTAGATTAAATAAAACATGCATGTTACTTAACACAGTGTCATATAGTACCTACTTAATGTTTGTTTGCTATTGTTGATACTGTTGGTCAGTTTAAGTCAACCTGAACTATCAATCACACTGGGGACCTTGAAATTTTCAGAAGTAACTTAGATTTTGCATCAATAAAGAAGAAAATATTTGTTTGGACCACCTAGGACCTTGTTTGTGCCTTTAAAAATATATCCAAATGAAACCCATTTGTTTTGCTGTGCTATGGTTTGACCTATAAAACGAAGTCTGTCAGAGAGTAGGTAATCATAAATATTTCTTGAATGAACAGTGTCGTAAAGTTATAAACAGGCAGCCACATGCTTCAAATTGTGAAAGCTTGATTCTGAGTCCACACAAGATACATGCCACTGAAAGCCTTGGTTGATAATGGTAGATAATAAAGATGTTGCTGGGTTCATTGACTTCATGAAAACAAACAGGAAAGTCCACAGTCTATACTTCATTAGAGTTGTGCTGAAGAAGAGCTTACTATATTTATCTGGGAAGACATCCAACAAAGCCTAGAAGAACAGAGCTCCTCTTTCCATTTCAATTCCCTCAGGCCACGAACTGGCTAACATGGGGGAAGCAGGGCACTTGGGTGAGCAGAAGTAGGTCAAACTAGGCTGAATTTTAAATAACTGAATATAATTGGAAAGTTCTGAGATCTGACTGGGATGTCATTAAGAGATGAGTCAGGGGGATTCGATAGAAGAGTTGAAGTCATTTAGAAAAATATAATCTTTATGTTTATACTGTACTGAGAGGACACTGCTTATTAAACTAGTTACATATATTTTTCTGGCAAAAGGACTTTGAAAAACTCTTAAAGCCCTTAAAGATTTTAAGAACCCATCAAATACTTCAGAAGAAAATGATTTAAAATATATGTGAATCACTTGACATTAACATTATTAATAAATAAAGTGTACCAAAATGTTACATTATTTGTTTCACTTAATTTTATCATGCTAGAAATATCACCTGTGAGTTGTAATTAATGATTTATAATAAAACAGTAGAACACTTGAAGTATGCCCCTTCTTCAGTTTGTGCCTAAAAAAACTCCTACTCATATTTCAAGACCATTACAGATCAACAAAATGAAAAGGCAGCTTATGGAATGGGAAAATATATTTGCCAACCATATATCTGATAAAGGATTAATATCCAAAATATGTAAGGAACTCATAAAACTTAATAGCAAAAAAAGATTAATAGTCTGGTTAAAAAATAGACAAAAGACTTGAATAGACATTTTCCTAAAGACAACATACAAATGGCCAACTGATCCAAGGACAGGTGCTTGACATCACTAATCATCAGGGAAATGCAAATCAAACCACAATGAGATATCACCTCTCACCTGTTAGAATGGATATTATGAAAAAAATGAGATAAGTAATGGCCAGAATGTGGAGAAAAGGGAACTCTCTGCTTTGTTGGTGGGAATGTAAATGGTACAGCCACTGTGGAAGACAGTATGGAGGTTCCCCAGAAAATTAAAAATAGAACTACCATATGATCCAGCAATCCCATTCTGGGTCTATATCTGAAAAAAATGAAATCACCATCTTGAAGAGTTGGAAGAGATAACTGCACCGCCATCTTCACTGCAGTGTTATTGACAATAGCCAAGACGTGGAAACAACCTAAGTGTCTACTGACAGAGGCATAAAGAAAACAGTGTGTATATATATACACACACATATATATACATATATATACAGTGGAATATTTTTCAGTCATTAAAAGAGAAGGAAATCTTGGGGCCGGCCCAGTGGCACAGCAGTTAAGTTCACACGTTCCACTTCGGCAGCCTGGGGTTCACTGGTTGGGATCTCAGGTGCAGACATGCCACCGCTTGGCAAACCATGCTGTGGTAGGCAACCCACATGTAAAGTAGAGGAAGATGGGCACACCTCTTAGCTCAGGGCCAGTCTTCCTCAGCAAAAAGAGAAGGATTGGTGGCAGAAGTTAGCTCAGGGCTAATCTTCCTCAAAAAAAAAAAAAAGAAGGAAATCTTGACATTTATGACAACATGGATGAACCTGGAGGGCACTATGCCAAGTGAAATATCAAACAGAGAAAGACAAATACTGTATGATCTCATTTATGTATGGAATCTAAAAAAACTGGATTAATAGAAACAGAAGCAGATTGTAGGGGGAAGTGGAGGGAGAAATAAGGTGAAGGTGGTCAAAAGGAACAAACTTCCAGTTATAAGATGAATAAATTCTGGGGATCTAATGTACAGCATGGCATATATAGTTTATTATACTGTATTGTATACTTGAAAGTTGCTGAGAATGCATCTTAAAAGTTCTCATCACAAAAAAAATGTAGCTGTGAGGTGATAGGTGTGCTAACTAACCTCATATGTGTTAACTAATCTCATTTCACGATATATATACATATATCAAATTATCACGTTGTACACCTTAACTTACAGAATATGTCAATTATATGTCAATAAAGCTGGGGAAAAAAGAAAATATTTTGGAACTAGATAGAGGTGATGTTTGCATAATATTGTGAATGTACTAAATGCTGCTGATTTGTTCCATTTTAAATGGTTAACTTTATGTTATGTCAATTTCATGTCAACAAAAAAAGAAAGAAAAAGGCCAGTACAAATGTCCCCTTCAGTAACATTGTAAATAATATGGCTCCATATCATATTGTATTATAATTATTTATGTTTCTTTTTCCATAACAAGATGTTCTTTAAGGATAGGAATTATATTTTATTTGTTTTTGTATCCTCTACCTAGCACAATGGCTGACACATAGCAGGCATTTAAGAAATAACAGAGTTAATTAATGAATTAAACAAGTCACACATATTTCTCATCATTGAAAAGTTGAAGTTAAGTTTTGGATAACTAGCACACTTTGAAAAAGTCACTGATGTTTGTGAGCATGAAGTGCTGAATGTGCTAGGTTGTTAAGACCTTTTTTTCCTAAGGTTACAGGAGACTGACCTAACAGAGCTGATAATTGACTTTGTTACTCACCAAATCGCTGAGCTCAACATAACTGTTAAAATTATGAAAAACATCTAAATTGCGTTGGGTTTTTAAAGATCGATCTGTTTACTTCAGGCTGTGACGAATTCATTATTGTGAAGTCAATGAACAGTTCTAAGAGATCTTAAATTCCCAGTAATGCGATAGAGAGCTGGACGGTGGAATACGATCTAAGGCTTGCAATTCTACACCAGTGTTTAACTTCTTCAAGTAACTCATTAACTATTTGTATTGCAAATATAAAGAGACAGATGACACTGAAATAACCAAACAGGCGAATGGCTTTTATGCTGTTAAGGTACTCTGCTGCTTGTGAGTTGTTTTTCATTCACTGACACATTCCCTCAAATCTTTCCTTCGTGTGTAACTACTCCAACTTCAAATGTGGCAGTTAGGGTCGGAAAGCCTTCATTTGAACATTGTTTGGTGGTTCATTTCTCATAACAATGAAACTTTCAACCTGGCACATACTCAAATATGTGCATGGAAATAGGCTACAAAGAAATAAACATAGTGATGCAGTGATGAACTAAAAAATATTCTATTGAAAAAGCAAATTTAATATTGCTTTGTTCAGATTCTTAGATGGTGGTATACCTTTTAGATTCTAACTAAAGTGACATTGGTATTAATATGGCTATTATCTCAGTTGTACAAGTCTGGCTACAGATATCTTCACATCTGTTGACTTGGGTAAAGTGTCTAATGTAAACATAAAATTTCTTCAAATAAAGATGGAATATTTTCGGAAGTAGTACTACGTGAAAACCCAGCTTGACAACAATCTAGATACTTATTTCTGTCTTGTTCACCTTTTGTTTCCTTGCAAAAAACAAAAAACAAAACCCTGGACTAATTATTTTGTAATTTATGAGTACTTCAACTGAGCTGCAATTAAAACATTTCCTTTCTTTTTGATACATAGCTATGTTTCCCACACAGATGAGTATCGAGATCAAGGAAAGTAGTAGATCCACTGAACTGAGTTCAAATCAGACCTTTACAGGATTGTTACTAATTTATGATGTCATTAAGATACAGAAAAGCATAATACTTTTTTAATGAGCGTGTGGATAAATATAACCAGGAAATCTAGGCTGATTATATCTGTGCCTCCTGGGAGCTAAAGTAATATGTTAGTTACTAATATACAAAGGATATTTCCAACATAATGGACAATTATTTTCAGTTGCAGTTTTACAAAATGCTGTATAATGCCACATCTGAAATTCTGCTGTCAATTCCAGGAAAGAGTAAAGAAGAGCATGTCCAGAGAAGTTTGAGCAGGTTAGTGGAGCATTTTCAAACGCTGTTGCTTATGGCAAGGTTAAAGTCACTGTAGTTCTTTAGCACAGGGAATAGAATAGTTAGACAGCTATCTTCAGTCAGTCGAAGGGCATTATGTACAGAACAAATTAGACCTTATTTTTGTATGGCTTCAAGGCACAAACAAATAAGATAAATGAAATGGGACAGGGAGACTTTGCAAGTGAATGAGTTCCCTTCATATTATTAAAAGTACTCAACATTAACATTACCAAGATAGAGAACTTGTTTCTGTTTTTCTTATTAAATATATTCCAAAATAAATATAAAAGAGCTTTACCAAAAAATGAGAGGAAAGGAAGGAAGGGAGGGGTGGGAAGGAGAGAATGGAAAAAAATCTAGGGATGATCTATCAAATACCACTTTAAGAAATAAATGTAAAGTAATTTAAGATGACACATTTATTATTATTAAGATGATAGTGATTAAATCTCTTTTCTTAAGAGAATAGGAAAGTTTGTCCAATTTATGATTTGGCAAGCATATCAAAAGTCGGAAAAACAATCACATTAAAAAAAGACAGTAAGAAATAAAATACCCAGTGCTGAAGAAGTTATATACGATGGGTATTCTCATATATTTCTGGTGGTGTCACCCAGAGAAGTCGCTAAAACATTTTCCACGTCTAAAGCTTTGTTTTTAAGTTATAGTTGCTTATAAGAAGCAAGGCAGAGCATTGCCAGAGGACCAAACCCCAGAACAAGTCCAAACCTGAAAGGTCCAGGATGGCAATGGGCCACCATAGCAAAAGGAAACATGCCCAAAAGGTGCCGTGTGCCAAAGGAAACGTGTGCAAAAGGTGCCATGTTCAAGAAGGGAAGATCTGCGCATGCCCAAATGGCCCCACCCCCAGCGGTGATGCGAAGACCCTTTCCCCTCCACATGCCATCAGAATCCTGCTCACCTCCCCTTCGGGCAGGAGTGTTAGAGCTTGAGCTCTGCCTCCTCCGTTGGTGGATCAATGAGGAAAGTTTCTGCTCTGCTACTCTGAACCTGGTCTCCTTCTATTGGCGCCAGGGGCTCCTGGCAAAAGGACCCACTTGCGGGTCACCTGTCCCTTAGGGCTCGGTAACAGTGGTAGTGTGTTGGAGATTTACAACTTTCATCCTATAATTCTACTTCTGTGTGTCCATCTGAGTGAAATATTCTTAAGTAAGAAAGAAGCTGTGAGTCCAAATATATTCATCACAGTGGTTTTTAAATAGCAGAAAAATGGAAATAATATAAATCCAATTATAGAGGAATGATATATTAACTACAATATATTCACTGGATAGAACCTTATGCTGTCATCAAAAAGATGCTTTCAAATAATGTGTACCAGTAGAGAAAAACATTTGTTGATAAACAGAGACACTGACAGAAGTACAGTGCAAACTGCCAAAATATTTTTAAAGGAATTCTAATAATTTACTTGGCTCTCCAAGTAAACTGTTAATAAATTCCCATTCATATACCCCAGTGCCACTTCTCACACCTCTTTTTCTCTCCTTTTCAATTTTCCATAAGCCCACATTATTCTGGAGCCTCTTATTTACAAACCACACTCCAATATTCTCTTCCTTTTCTCAACCGCTTTCCCTTTCTCCCCACCTTCTGCTTGTTATTTAACTTTTTAAATTACCCTAGATTGATTAGCTTTTTTCTACCCCCACCCCTTCTTAATCTTGAATTTTGCATCTCAAAAGTCCATGAATCCAGTCTGGCAGAGGGAACTTTTCTGTAGAGGAAAAGGGTGGAAACCTGGAAAGGAAAAAACAGCCTTCTTTCTTTTAGCAAAGGGAGGGTCATTACCACATTAAAATTTTTTTATTCTGTTCAATTATGGAAAGGCTAACAGAATTTAAGATACCAAAGATTGAAACTTGGTATCAAGTTCCAAATATTGAAACTTGATATTCAAGTATTATTATCAAACTGGTTTCTTGTTTAAATATATCAAATTATATATACTCCCACCAGAAATCCATCATCAAAATACCTTCATCAAAACTGGATATTTTATTTCATCTCTTTTTTCATATGAAAATAAGAATTTTTTTTATAATACTGATAAATACAGTTGCAGTAACAGTAACATAAATGGAAGTGGTAAAATATAAAGGACTAGAAAGGTCTCCCGGACAGAAGGGCCAGGATTTTCCTGTAAAAAATGAAAATTTTTGTTGGAACTGTCTCAGGATCCTGCCAATCCCTTGCTGAGTTACACAAATATGATTTACATAATCCTAGTTATGTTGAGGAGCCAGAGTGCTGAGACACAGCTAGTTGTTAATAGGGAATATGTCAAGAGGAAGGAAAACCAAAGTAAGGGCTTAAAAATACTTTAAATTGCTTCCTTGTTTTTGATTTTTTAAAAATTTCCACTTCTAAACATAATTGATATTACTAGAGCCCCGCTGCTCTCTTTGATTAATGAGAAAAGATTAATTGCCATACTTTGCACCTCACTGCATACTTCCTGCAATATCCTGTTTTTCTGTTAACTACTTAATCAATAATTTAATTAAAAATAAGTAGAATTATAAGTAGGTAGAATGAGGTCTCATGAGGTCTTCGATTTACTTTAAAATATTTCAGCAACAAAATAAAGAAAATGAAGATAGATGAAGCCAGTATGGCAAAATAATGATAATTTTTAATCTGGTGTTGCGTGTATTAGGGTTCAATATATTTGTCTCTCCACTTCTGTGAATGTTTGAAATTTTTCATAATAAGGTCAAAATCAGTAGTTACACTGAAGGGAATCAAACTCTTAGCTTTAAAGAAGAAAGTTTCATATTCTACTGACAAAATATTTTCACATATTGGGGAATAAAGGGTAACTATTCTGATTCAAAACTGATTCAACTTGAACTAAAAAAAAAAATGCCTGATTTAAGGCCTGTCAAACATACATGCTATATCTGCTTTAACCATTAAAATAAGAATACGTACTTCCCCTCCTACAAAGCCCTATTGGTAATGCCCTATCGGTAATGCCTATATTAGTACTCCTAAAATAAGATCACTTTCTCAACATCAGGGTCACGTTGACCTGCTAATTTGTAACTAAATACCTCTTTGGAACTTTGACAAAAATGTATGCTGGGTGTGTTTAATGTACATTCTTTGTTCTAAAAAGATATAAGACTGTAACGAAAATCATGTTCCTCCAGAACGCTTTCTTCCCTTGTGAAAGCTGCCTTACTGGATTATGATCCTCTCTTTGGCTCAAGTAAAGGTCACCTTATTTCTCTCATGCATAGATTAGTTGTTGGTTATTTTGCATCAACACTACAGTAGGGGAGGAAAACAATTCCTCTACTCTCTAGGTCCTTCTGGCTGGTCTAAGAATTAAATTGACATGAGACAGAATAACAGGAAAAATTCAAACAAAGTTTCATAACATGTATACATGGGAGAAACCCAGGAAAACTGAGTAACTCACCAGAATGGCCAAAGCCACCACCTTAAATACCATCTCCAGCTAAAGACAAAGGAGAATGTTTGAGGTAGTGGTTTGGGACTTCAAAAAGGAGGAAGGCAATTTACGTGGAGATGGAAATGCAAATGTTTGTTAAACAAGTGTTTGCTGGGCTACCTAAAGACAATGTGACCCGAGAGACAGATATTTGATAAAAATGGGCTTGTTGGTGCCTTTCTATCACACCTATTTTGCGTTATACTATAGTTTTCTTATGGTATTAGCTCCTTCCTGGAACAGGACTTCTATCTTAAACTCTTTTAGACAGTTGGGGGAAGGTTGATGTTTCTTTCAGAATCTTTTCTTCTTAAAAATAATCAAGGAGGGGACTGGCCCGGTGGCACAGCAGTTAAGTATGCAAGTTCTTCTTCTTGGTGGCCCAGGGTTTGCCAGTTCAGATCCTGGGTGCAGACATGGCACCACTTGGCACCACTTGGCGAAAAGTCATGCTGTGGCAGGCGTCCCACGTATAAAGTAGAGGAAGATGGACATGGATGTTAGCTCAGGGCCAATCTTCCTCAGCAAAAAGAGGAGGATTGGCAGTAATTAGCTCGGGGCTAATCTTCCTAAATAATAATAATAATAATAATAATAATCAAGGCAAAGAGATACATCGTGGGGTGGCTAATTCTGATCTCCCACACTACCAATGAAGATTTTGTTGTTACGTCTTGATTTATCCAGAATGGTATTAGAAATTTCTGATATTTGAAAATGTTCTAACTGTCCAAGGATGAAAAGAAACACATGCATATGATAAATATCAGATTCAAGACATTTTGACATTCAGTATACTTAAAAGTAACACCAACTTACACTTGTCACAAGTGAAAATCCAATTGTTCCTTGATTCCAAGATTCTCCACCAGCTCTTTCTTACCTCCCACCTCACTCCTCTTCTTGCTCTTGTACCTCAGTCTTGGGTGTAACCTTAAATACCTTTTCCTTTACTCTATTGCTCTCAATGACTTACTTGAATGGAAATAAGCTATGTAATATTCAGGAGAAAAAGATTCAGATCAAAAAGAATCTTAGGGGCCAGCCCTGTGGCCGAGTAGTTAAGTTTGCATGCTCTACGTCAGCAGCCCAGGGCTTCACCAGTTTGGATCCTGGGCATGGACCTAGCACCACTCATCAAGCCGTGCTGAGGCAGAATCCCACATAGCAGAGCTAGAAGGACCTACAACTAGAATATACAACTACACATACCAGGGGGCTTTGAGGAGAAGAAAAAGAAAAAAAAAAAAGAATCTTAGAAGAACTGGGACAAATAATAGGAGTGGTGGTAATAGAGAAGACGGAAGAACATGTTTTGTGCCTTTTACTCTGGACCAACACAGTGTTATGGATATTTTAGCAGAGTAGCAAAATAAGACATTTTTTGATATTGTTTGCAAGAGAAACTTATTATTTATTTCTTGAAGAGTCACTAGAGTGACCCTATCAAGACTTGATCAAGTCTGTTACTCACTGTGATTCCTGAAATGTAAAGCTGGTTACTGGGGCAGAGGTAAATACATCTGCCTAAGGAGCCCAGGGCCTTGTGAGTGGAATAAATCCTAAATATCCTCTCTGGGGATATCCTACTCCATACTTTCTGAGATATGAAACTAGAGAATGTTGCTGGGATGGAGAAGGCTTCATTCACCCAATGTCCAGTGGTAGAGACAGGCAGCATTGTTACTGAACCAGGTTTGTTTTGCCAATTGAGAGGAAGGTCAATCACCAAGGTGATAAGTTTGCAGCAGAGAAAGGGTTTATTCACAAGGCAGCTGAGAGAGGCGATAGGAGAATAAATCTCAAACCCACCTCCCCTAAAAATGAGGATTAGGGATATTTATGGGATAAAGGGGAGGGGTGGTCTGAAGTGTGGGAATAGATGATTGGAGGTAAGGATAAATCAGGTAATTGATGATCTGCGCAAGCATAGTCAAGCTTCATGGCTCTTCATAAGACACATGTTCACAAAATGGTGGCATTACCATGATCTGAGGGTGGAGTTTTTGACTCCCTGACATCAGGAGTTCACCTATCAGAAACTGCACAGGCTGAGTTGGTGGGGTGGTGGTCTCGACTGGCCTGAATCAGACAGGGGTAATTGTTACTTTCTGAAAAACAACTCAGGCATCCATTATGGTGGAGACCCAAGTGTCAGGGAGATGTTACCTATGAGGAACCAAGTGGGAGTCGGATAATATATTGCCTATCTCCACGACATTTAATAATAAACAGCACAACTAACAATGGGCAGGTGAACAACTAAGAAACTTTAGTTACTAGCTACCTAATCATTAATGGCTAACTGTCTGCCAGTTTCAGCATGTTTCCCAAAATAAAGCTATTGTAGAGAAAGGGGTTATCTGGACTGACAGCTCTAACTTGTGACAGAAATACATACAGAAATAATAAAGGAGCAAATACAGTAATAAACATATTTGTACTCTTTTTCAACATAAAGAACTAATTGGCACTTGTATCCTTCCCCTGAAGAAGATAAAACTTTTACCTGCAGTCTGGAAATTTAGTTTTAAGGGTTTTTTTTAATATCATACCTCTAGTTTCTTAGGAAAACTACCTAAGTATAAAATAGTATTGCTTGCATTTTAAAATTAGGGGAAAATAATTTGGAGTCAGTTGTCATGAACAAAGCAAGAGGTATTCAAATCCCAAAACTGTCTTCTCCACGGCCCAAGACTTCCTCATCCTAAACACTGACTTAATTCCCACCTGCCTTCTTTATCTGATTAGTTCTCACCTTTGATTTCTAACCTCAAGTGCCCTTTTCCCCTTGAAATCTTACAAAACATCTCACTTCACAGAGGTGTTTTTTGGCCTCCAAGTTCTTGTCATATTTACCTATCATGTTCATTTCATGCTCTTCTCTATTGTTACATTTTAGGTATATAAATTAACATGGAACTTCTTTGAGAGCAGTAACTGCATTCTAGATCTCTCTGGGCTCTTCAGGGGGGTTAATGTGCTATTTTATATGAGGTTAAACATTAGACTAAAACTAATTTGTTCAGAATACATGAATTCTTCCCCTACCTCTCTTTGGTTCTTTTCAGCTTAGCAACCATCACAGACAATTGAATATGAATCTTAGGGCTGTTATTGGCCTACCTAACAACCAGAAGTGTGCCCAAGGATACAAACTCTGAAGTCATACCCTTTTGTTATGATAATGAATGAAACTAAGGAGGTAGTACAAAAACAGAACATTTCTGTAATAACTTAAAATCATGTCAATATTGGCACTACTGAAGTGAAATAGAGACTAAAAAAGCAGTAGAAAGGATTAATGAAACTAGGAACTGGTTCTTTGAGAAGATAAACAAAATTGACAAATCCCTAGGCAGACTCACAAAGAAAAAAAGAGGAAGTCTCAAACAAATAAAATTAGAAATGAAAGAGGAGAAATTACAACAGATGCTACAGAAATACAAAGGATTATAAGAGAATACTATGAAAAGCTATATGACCACAAATTGAATAACCTGGAAGAAATGGATGAATTCCTAGACTCATACAACCTCCCAAAACTAAATCAAGAAGAAACAGAGGAGCCAGCCTAGTAGCACAGTGGTTAAGTTCACATGTTCCGCTTCTTGGCAGCCCAGAGTTCGCCAGTTCAGATCCCAGGTGCAGACATGGCACTGCTTGGCAAAAGCCATGCTGTGGTAGGTGTCCCATATATAAAGTAGAGGAAGATGGGCATGGATGTTAGCTCAGGGCCAGTCTTCCTCAGCAAAAAGAGGAGGATTGGCAGCAGTTGCTAAGGGCTAATCTTCCTCAAAAAAGAAAAAAAGAAGAAGAAGAAACAGAGAACCTGAATAGTCCAATCACAAGTAAAGAAATTGAAACAGTAATCAAAAACCTCCCCAAAGACAAAAGTCCAGGACCAGATGGCTTCTCTCGAGAATTCTACCAAACATTCAAAGAATATTTAGTACCTATCCTTCTCAAACTATTCCAAAAAGTTGAAGAAGATGGAGTGCTTCCTAACACATTCTATGAGGCCAGCATTACCGTGATACCAAAACCAGGCAAGGACAACATGAAGAAGGAAAACTACAGGCCAATATCACTGATGAACTTAGATGCAAAAATCCTGAAAAAATATTGGCAAACTGAATACAGCAATACATTAAAAGCATCGTACACCACCATCAAGTGGGATTCATTCCAGGGATGCAGGGATGGTTCAACATCCAGAAATCAATCAATGTGATACACCACATCAACAAAATGAGGAATAGAAATCACATGATCACCTCAATAGATGAAGAGAAAGGATCTGACAAGATCCAACATCCATTTATGATAAAAACTCTCAATAAAATGGGTATTGAAGGAAAGTACCTCAACATAATAAAAGCCATATATGACAAACCCATAGCCAACATCATACTTAATGACAAAAAACTTAAAGCCATCCCTCTGAGAACAGGAAAAAGACAAGGGTGCCCACTCTCACCACTCCTATTCAACATAGTACTGGAGGTGTTGGCCAGAGCAATTAGGCAAGAAAAAGAAATAAAAGGAATCCAAATGGAAAGGAAGAAGTGAAACTTTCACTACTTGCAGATGATATGATTTTTTATATAGAAAACCCTAAAGAATCCACCAGAAAACTATTAGAAATAATCAACAACTACAGCAAAGTTGCAGGGTACAAAATCAATTTTAAAAAATCACTTGCATTCCTATACACTAACAATGAACTAGCAGAAAAAGAAATCAGGAATACAGCCCCATTTACAATCACAACAAAAAGAATAAAATATCTAGGAAAAAATTTACCCAAAGAGGTGAAAGACCTATACACTGAAAACTATAAGACCTTATTGAAAGAAATTGAAGAACACATAAAGAAATGGAAAAATATTCCATGTTCACGGCCTGGAAGAACAAACATAATCAAAACATCCATACTATCAAAAGCAATCTACAGATTCAATGCAATCCCAATCAAAATCTCAATGACATTCTTCACAGAAATAGAACAAATAATCCAAAAATTTATATGGAACAACAAAAGACCTCGAATGACCAAAGCAATCCAGAGAAAAAAGAACAAAGCTGGAGGCATCACAATCCCTGACTTGAAACAATACCACAAAGCTATAGTAATCAAAACAGTATGGTACTGGCAAAAAAAACCTGACAAACAGATCAATGGATCAAAATCGAGAGCCCACAAGTAAAACCACACATCTATGGACAATTAATCTTTGACAAAGGAGCCAAAATATACAATGGAGAAAGGAAAGTCTTCTTCAATAAATGGTGTTGGGATAACTGGACAGCTACATGCAAAAGAATGAAAGTAGGCAACTATCTTGCACTATACACAAAAATTAACTGTAAATGGATTAAAGATTTGAATGTAAGAACTGAAACCATAAAAATCCTAGCAGAAAATATCAGCAATGCATTCTTTGACATTGGTCTGAGCCACATCTTTTCAAACACCATGTCTACTCAGGTAATGGAAACAAAAGAAAAAGTTAACAAATGGGACTACGTCAGACTAAAAACCTTCTGCAAAGCAAAGGAAACCACCAACAAAATGGAAAGACAACTCACCAACTGGGAGAAAATATTTGCAAATCATTTATCAGACAAGGGATTGATGTCCAAAGTATATAAAGAACTCACACAACTAAACAACAACAAAAAGAAACAACCTGATCAGAAAATCGGCAGAGGATATGAGGAGACATTTTTTCAAAGGAAGATATAAAGATGGCCAATAGGGACACGAAAAGATGGTCAATATTACTAATCATTAGGGAAACGCAAATCAAAACTACTATGAGATATCGCCTTACACCAATCAGAATGGCTATAATCATGAAGACAAAAAGTAACAAATGTTGGAGAGGATATGGAGAAAAGGCAACCCTCATACACTGCTGGTAGGAATGCAAACTGGTGCAGCCACTATGGAAAACAATATGGAGATTTCTCAAAAAACTCAAAATAGAAATACCATATGACCCAGCCATCCCACTACTGGGTATCTACCCCAACAACTTGAAATCAACAATCCAAAGTAACATATGTACCACTATGTTCATTGCAGCAGTATTTACAATAGCCAAGACATGGAAACAATCCAAGTGCCCCTCGACTGATGATTGAATAAAGAAGATGTGGTATATATATACAATGGAATACTACTCGGGCAGAAAAGAAGACAAATTCATCCCATTTGAAATAACATTGAAGGATCTGGAGAGAACTATGCTAAGCAAAATAGGCCAGTCTGAGAAAGGCAAACATGAGATGATTTCACTCATATGGGGAATATAAACAAACACGTGGACAAAGAAAACAGTTGAGTGGTTACCAGGGGAAGGAGGATGGAGGGTGGGCACAGGGGGTGAAGGGGAGTACTTGTGTGGTGACAGACAAGAAATAATGTATAACTGAAATTTCACAATGATGTAAACTATTATGAATCTCAATTTTAAAAATAATTAAGTAGGGGGCTGGCCCCGTGGCCGAGTGGTTAAGTTTGTGTGCTCCTCTTCAGCAGCCCAGGGTTTTGCTGGTTTGGATCCTGGGCTTGGACATGGCGCCGCTCATCAGGCCATGCTGAGGCAGCATCCCACATGCCACAACTAGAAGGACCCACAACTAAAAAAACACAACTATGTACCAGGGAGCTTTGGGGGGAAAAAGGAAAAATAAAATCTTTAAAAAATAATAATTAATTAATTAATTAAAAAATATTGGAACTAGGGGCCGGCCCGGTGGCGCAGCGGTTAAGTTTGCACGTTCCGCTTCTCGGTGGCCCGGGGTTCGCTGGTTCGGATCCCGGGTGCGGACATGGCACTGCTTGGCAGCCATGCTGTGGTAGGCGTCCCACGTATAAACTAGAGGAAGATGGGTACGGATGTTAGCTCAGAGCCAGGCTTCCTCAGCAAAAAGAGGAGGAC
Source organism: Equus quagga (assembly GCF_021613505.1). NCBI lineage: Eukaryota > Metazoa > Chordata > Mammalia > Perissodactyla > Equidae > Equus > Equus quagga. The sequence continues at coordinate 36,964,422 of NC_060267.1, forward strand.
TGGCAGTAGTTAGCTGAGGGCTAATCTTCCTCCAAAAAAAAAACAAACAAACAAAAACAAAACAAAACAAAACAAAAAATATTGGAACTAATGTATAATTAACTGTGGCTTTATGGTCTCAGAAAGAGCCATTATTATTGCCCTGTCTATAGTCAAACACTTTATTTTAGTCACATGGAACAAACATCTCTAACATTTTATAAACAAAATATTGAGGACATATAGAGAATTACCAAGAACAACATAAAAAAAAAACATGTACACATAAGCCAGATTTAACAAATATTCACATTCAGTCATTTTACTTAAGAAATAAACATTATAGAGTTGAAGGCCTCTTATCTCGTTTTTCTTTCTCTTTCCTCAGAAGAACTGCTATCCTAAAGTTTATATGTGTATTCTTCACATCCATGTTTTTATGTTTTTTACCCTATATGTACGTATCCATTAACACTATGTACTATTTTTTTGCTTGATTACAAATATTACACAAATGTATCATACATGGTATCCTGATGACTCTTTTTCAATAAAAATTATGGATTTGACATTGGTGCATGTAGATATATGTAATGGATTTTTTTTTCAGTTATTTTATGGAGATCCTAAAGTTTTATAACTGTGTAATTTCAGGTGTACAATTTTTGTTTATCAATTTCTGTATAGACTGCATTGGGCTCACCACCAGTAGTCTAATTTTTATCTGTCACCATATATATGTGCCTATTTACCCCTTTTGCCCACCCCCCAGCTCCCTTCCCTTCTGGTAACCACTAATCTATTCTCTTTATCCATGTGTCTGTTTATCTTCTACATATGAGTGAAATCAAGCAATATTTGTCTTTTCTCTATCTGACTTATTTTGCTTAACATCATGATCTCAAGGTTCATCCATGTTATTGCAAATGGGATGGTTTTGTCTTTTTTTTATTGCTGAATAGTATTCCATTGTATATACGTACGACATCTTCTTTATCCATTAATCAATTGATGGGCTTGGATTGCTTCCACATCTTGGCTATTGTGAAATCTGCAGCAATGAACACAGGGGTGCATAAATCTCTTTGTATTGTTGATTTCATGTTTTTTGGATAAATACCCAGTAGTCGGATAGCTGGATCATATGGTATTTCTAGTTTTAATTTTTTGAGAAATCTCCATACTGTTTTCCATAGTGACTGCACCAGTTTGCATTCCTACCAGCAGTGTTTGAGGGTTCCGTTTTCTCATATCCTCTCCAACATTTGTTACTTTTTGTCTTGGTAATCATAACCATGCTGACAGGTGTAAGGCCATATTTTACTGTAGTTTTCATTTGCATTTCCCTAATAATTAGTGATGTTGAACATCTTTTATCATGCCTGTTGGCCATCTGTATACTTTCTTTGGAAAAGTGTTCATATCCTCTGCCCATTTTTTGATCAGGTTGTTTGTTTTTCTGTTGTTGAGTTGTATGAGTTCTTTATATGTTTGGGAAATCAACCCCTTGTCAGATATATGATTTTCAAAATATTTTCTCCCAGTTGGTGGGTTGTTTTTTTTGTTTCGGTCATGCTTTCCTTAACCTTGCAGAAGCTTTATAGTCTGAGGTAGTCACATTTGTTAATTTGTTCTTTTGTTTCCCTTGTCTGAGTAGACATGGTATTCAAAAAGATGCTGCTAAGACTGATGTCAAACAGTATACTGCCTTTATTTTCTTTTGGGAGTTTTATGGGTTCAGGTCTTACATTCAATTCTTTAATCCATTTTGAGTTAATTTTTGTGTATATTGCAAGATAATGGTCTACTTTCATTCTTTTGCAAGTGGCTGTCCAATATTCCCAACATTATTCATTGAAGAGACTTTCCTTTCTCCATTGGATGTTCTTGGCTCCTTCGTCAAAGATTAGCTGTCCATCTGTGTGTGGTTTTATTTCTGAGATTTCAATTCTGTTCCATTGATCTGTGTTCTGTCTTTGTGCCAGAACCATGTTGTTTGGATTACTATAACTTTGCAGTATATATTGAAGTTAGGGATTGTGATGCCTCCAGCTTTGTTATTTTTTTTCTCAGGATTGCTTTAGCTGTTCGAGATCTTTTGTTGTTCCATATAGGATTCTTTGTTGTATTTCCATGAATAGTGTCATTGTGATCCTGATTTGGATTGCACTGAATCTGTAGATTGCTGTAGGTAATATGGACATTTTAGCTATGTGAATTCTTCCAATCCATGAGCATGGAATATCTTTCTATTTCTTTATACCTTCATCAATTTCTTTCAATAATGTCTTATAGTTTTCAGTGTACAGGTCTTTCACCTTTTTCATTAAATTTATTCGTAGATATTTTATTCTTTTTGTTGCGGATGTAAACGGGATTGTGTTCTTGACTTCTCTTTCTGCCAGTTCATTATTAGTCTACAGAAATGCAACTGATTTTTGTAAGTTGATGTTGTACCCTGCAACTTTGCTGTAGCTGTTGATTATTTCTAATCATTTTCTGATGGATCCTTTATGATTTCCTATATGTAGAGTCATATCATCTGCAAACAGTGAGAGATTCATTTCTTCCCTTCCAATTTGGATTCCTTTGTTGTTTTTTTTTTTTAAGGAAGATTAGCCCTTAGCTAACATCTGCCGCCAATCCTCCTCTTTTTTGCTGAGGAAGACTGGCCCTGAGCTAACATCCATGCCCATCTTTCTCTGCTTTGTGTGTGGGACGCCTGCCACAGCATGGCTGGGCAAGCAATGTGTAGGTCTGAACCCAGGATCCAAATCAGTGAACCTCAGGCCACTGAAGGGGAACATGTGAACTTAATCACTGTGCCCTTGGGCTGGCCTCCATTTTTGTTTTGTTTTGTTTTGTTTTTTAAATATTGGCCCCCTACAGTACATAGTTGGGTATTCCAGTTATAGGTCCTTCTGGTTGTGCCATGTGGGACACCAGCTCAGCATACCTTGATGAGCAGTGCCATGACTGAGCCTGGGATCTGAACCAATGAAACCCTAGGCTGCCAAAGTGGATCATGCAAACTTAACCATTCAGCCATGGGTCTGGCCCCTGGATTCCTTTTATTTCTTTTTCTTGCCTAATTGCTCTGGCCAAAACCTCCAGTAGAATGTTGAATAGGAGGGGCTACAGTGGACACTTTTGTCTTGTATCTATTCTCAGAGGGATGGCTTTTTTTTTCTCACCATTAAGTATGATATTGACTATGGGTTTATCATATATGGCTTTATTATGTTGAGATACTTTCCTTCTATATCCATTTCATTGAGAGTTTTTATCATAAATGGATTTTGGAACTTATCAAGTGCTGTCTCTGCCTCTATTGAGGTGATCATGTGATATTTTATTCCTCATTTTGTTAATGTGGTGTATCATATTAATTGATTTGTGGATGTTGAACCATCCCTGCATCCCAGGTATAATTCCCACTTGATCATTGTGTATGATTCTTTTAATGTATTGCTGTGCTTGGTTTGCCAGTGTTTTGTTGAGGATTTTTGCGTCTATGTTCATTGGTGATATTGGACTGTAATTTTCCTTCTTTATGTTGTCCTTGCCTTGTTTTGGGATCAGGGTAATTTTGGCCTCATAGAACAAGATAGGAAGAGATCCACCTTCTTCAATTTTCTGAAATAATTTGAGAAGGATGGGTATTACATCTACTTTGAACGTTTGGTAGAATTCTCCAGAGAAGCCATCTGGCCCTGGACTTTCATTTTTTGGAGGTTTTTGATTACTGTTTCAATCTCTTTACTTGTGATCGGTCCATTCAGATTCTCTGTTTCTTGATTCAGTTTTGGATGGTTGAATGAGTCTAAGAATTTATCCACTTTTTTCTAGGTTATGCAATTTGTTGGCATATAGTTTTTCATAGTATTCTCTTAGACTTCTTTCTATTTCTGTGGTATCCATTGTAATTTCTCCTCTTTCATTTCTAATTTTGTTTATTTGAGGTTTCTCTCTTTTTCTCTTAGTGAGTCTGGCTAAGGGTTTGTCAATTTCCTTTGTCTTCTCAAAGAACCAATCTTAGTTTCATTGATCTTTTCTATTGGTTTTTTGTTCTCTATTTCATTTATTTCTGCTCTAATTTTTATTATTTCCCTCCTTCTGCTGACTTTGGGCTTTGTTTGTTCTTCTATTTCTGGTCCTGTTAGGTGTAACTTAAGATTACTTATTTGAGATTCTTCTTGTTTCTTGAGGTGGGCCTGTGTTGCTGTGAATTCCCTCTTAGAGCCACTTTTGCTTCATCTCATAAGAGTTGGCATGATGTATTTTCATTTTCATTTCTCTCTAGGTTTTTTTTTATTTTGCCTTTGATTTCTTCATAGATCCAATGGTTGTTCAGTAGCATGTTGTTTAGTCTCCACATATTTGTTGTTTCCCAGCTTTTGTCGTGTAGTTGATTTCTAGTATCATAGCATTGGAGTCTGAAAAGATGCTTAATGTCACATCAATCTTCTTAAATTTATTGAGGCTTGCCTTATTTCCCAACACATGGTCTATCTTTGAGAATGTTCCATGTGCACTTGAGAAGAATGTGTATTCAGCTGTTTTGGGATGGAACGCTCTCTATATATGTATTATGTCCATCTGACCGAGTATTTCATTTAAGGCCACTATTTCCTTGTTGACTTTCTGTCTGGATGATCTATTCATTGATGTAAGTGGAGTGTTGTAGTCACCTACTATTATTGTGTTGCTGTTGATTCTTCCTCTAGTTCTGTCAATAGTTGCTTTATATACTTTGGTGCTCCTGTGTTAGGTGCATATATAGTCATAAGTATTAGGTTCTCTTGGTGGAAAGTCCCTTGTATCATTATATAATGCCCTTCTTTGTCTCTCATTGTTTTTTTTTTTTTTTATCTTGAAGTCTGCTTTGTCTGATATAAATACGGAAATACCTGCTTTCTTTCATTTTCCATTAGCTTGGAGTATCGTCTTCCATCTCTTCACTCTGACCTTGTGTCTGTCCTTAGAGCTGAGATGTGTTTCCTGGGGGCAGCATATTATTGCATCTTGTTTTTTTAATTCATCCAGCTACTCTGTGTCTTTTGATTGGGGAATTCAATCCATTTACATTCAAAGTGATTATTGATATGTGAGGTCTTAATACTGCCATTTTATTTCTTGTTTTCCAGTTGTTTCATATTTCCATTATTTCTCTTCTTTTGTATTTCTGACTGCCATTTCATTTTGGTGGTTTTCTGTGGTGGTTTTCTCAGGTTTCTCTTTTTTTATGAATTGTGGCTCTGTTCTGATTTTTTGCTTAGTGGTTACTGTGAGGATCATATAAAACATCTCATAGATGAGATAGTCCATTTTCTGAGAGCCTCTTATCTCCTTAGCCTAAGCAGTTTCTATCCCATTCCTCTTCCCCTTCTGAGTTATTGTTGTCACAAATTATTCTGTTTTGTGTTGTGAGTTTGTGACTAAATTAAAGTGTTTATAGTTCCTTTTGATGCTTTCCTTCCCTTTATCCTATATGTTATAATTAAGTGTTTGCTACCCTGTTCTGAAAGACAGCTACAGTTTTCTGATTTTTTTCTGTCATTTCATCTCCTTGCTCAAAGCTTTGTAGACCTTCGCCTTTTTTGTCTCAGGTCTGAGGACATCCTTAATCATTTCTTGTAGGGGAGGTCTAGTGATGATGAATTCTGTCAACTTTTATTTATCTGGGAAAGCTTTTATTTCTCCATTATTTCTGAAGGATAGTTTCGCTGGATAGAGTATTCTTTGCTGAAAGGTTTTGTCTGTCAGTATTTTGAATATAAAATTCCATTCTCTCCTAGCCTATAGGTTTTCTCTGAGAAATTTGCTGAAAGCCTGATATGGGTTCTTTTATAGGTTATTTTCTTCTTCCTTGCTGCCCTTAATTTTTTTTTTGTCATTCACTTTTGCCAATTTTACTATTATATGCTTTAAGTAGGTCTTTTAGCATTGATGTAATTAGGAGTTCTGTCGACTTCAAGTATTTGTAATTCTGGTTCCTTCCCTAGGTTTGGGAAGTTCTCAGCTGTGATTTATTTGAACAAGTTCTCTGTTCCTTTCTTCCTCTCCTCTCCCTCTGAGATACCTATAATACTATGTTGCTTTTCTTAATTCAGTTGGATATTTCTCAAAGAATTCCTTCAATTTTTTAAAATCTTAGTTCTCTCTCCTCCTCCACCTGAAGCATTTCCGTATTTCTATCCTCTAAGTCACTAATTCTTTCCTACATAAAATCAGCTCTATTTCATAAGGATTCTAGATTATTTTTATCTCATTAATTGTGTTCTTCATTTCCAGAAATTTTGCTTGTTTTTTTTTTTTTTTTTAGTTTCAATCTCTTTGGTGAAGTACCCCTTCTTCTTATTAATTTTATTCCTGAGCTCATTGAACTGTCTTACTGAGTTCTTTGGTAACTCATGAGTTTCTTCTTGACAGCTATTTTGTATTCCCTATCATTTAGATTGCAAATTTTTGTGACTTCCAGGTTGGATTCTGGAGCCTGTCATTTTCCTTATGCTCATAATTGTTGCTGTAGTTTCTCTTGGTGTTTGATGAGCTAATCCTTTGCTGGAGCATTTGTGGTAGTATCAGGTCACAGATTCCACCTCCTACTGCTGGGGGGGAGCAGGATCTGTGCTTCTGATGCCACCCCATCTGCTGAAAGTTGTGGGGGCATGGTGGGTGCTCCCACCAGCCAGGAAAGCGTTCATGCATGGGCTCAGGGCTGCTGCTGTCTCTTCTTACAGTTGTGCTGATGCACATTCCCACCTGTGGGGCTGCAGTAGTACTATGGGTGCTTCCACTGGCCAAAAAAGCTTTTGCACATGTGTGTGGATCTGCAACCACATCTTATGGTCATGCCAGCTGCTGTGCTTGGTTCAGGCTCCATGCCTGGGCCACTGATTGAGACCAAAGCAGCATGGTGGGCTCTCCTGCCAGTTGGGAAAGTGTTCATATGCAGGCTCAGGGCTGCCAATGCCACTTCTTACAGTCACACTGAAGCACATTCCCACTTGAGAGGCCACAGTGGCACTATGGGACTCCCAGCTGGGAAAGCATTGGCATGCACAGGGCTACTGGAGAAGGGTCAGGGAGTGCTCACCTATCTCCACTACTTACTGGAGGCTCAGCCCATCCACCTTCAGATGTTTAGCTGCATGGGTCTCTCAGGCATCCTATTGTGCTGTGTGGGTACTCTATGTTGGTCAATGAATGTCCATTTAGTTTTTGTTCAAAGCAGGAGAGACAAAGGGAACAATGCAGTCTGCCATGTTGCTGACATCACTCCTCTCTAATAGATTTATTTTAATTGCTGCATAAGATTCTGCAGAGTGAATAATATATGATTTGCTTATTTATTTGTTTATTAAAAAGCATTTATTTCCAATTTTTTTGAAATTACACCAAAATAGCTGCTGTGAATATCTTTATACATGAGTTGACATGTGTGAGAATCTCTTTTACTGTAAATATTTGAACATGAAATAACATTAATATGATAAAGTGCTACAGATTTTCTGGTGTTGGACTATGCTTATATTCATGGAAAAAACCTTATTTGGTCGTGACTCTTTTTTCAATTACTGGATTTGAAAAAAATTTTATTTATGATCTTTAGCTCTGTATTCATAAGTGAGGATTTTGTATGATATTTTCTTGTAGTGTCCTTACTTAACTTTGGTACCAAAGTTATACAGCTTCATAAAATGAGTTGATGAGTTTTCTCTTTATTACTATTTTTTAAACAATTTGATTACAACAGAATTTATCTCGCACTTCAAAAACTTTGTAATATTCTTTGCTTTGTTGATATTTTTCGATTGATTGAATGCTTTTTTCAATAAATATTAGGATGCTGATTTTTCCAGAACATTACCCATTTCACCAATATTTTTGTATTCATTGATGTAAATTGTTCATAATATTTTCCATATGATTTTAACAATCTAAATTGTACCTGACAAATAAACGTAAAGCAATAGTATATATTGGAGTACATGAGGAAGCCATTTGGTTTAAAACTAATTTGACTTGACCTTGTTCTTCCAAAAGGACCTGACATGGCTTATTGAGCATGCATTGTACATCTGCTTTAAGTACTTAGTATGTCCTAAAGACAAGAATTATGCCTTTAATGATAGGAATGTAACTTCCCCCAAATTGGCATTTCCTTTAGGATAAGCATCTCTTCCTAAACTAAGGATTGGTTACTCACCTCCTTGTGACCTTGTGACCACAGACCTGCTGTGTTCATCAATCTGCTGGGTCAGCAAAGTAATCTTGTGACTGTTGTAAAAGGGACATTCCTATCATATGTGACGTATTCTCTTTGTTCCAAGATGGTATATAATCACTCTGTACATCCTACTTCTCCAATGCCCTCCTTCCTTGGAGAATGAAGGCTCTGGACTAGTTCTCAGATCTGGCTTATAATAAACTCACTCAATTTTGAGTTATAGGTTGATAATGGATTTTTTGCATTAACATATCTACAGTTATAGTCTCTTTTAAGCCAAATATTATTTATTTATGGCTTTTCTGTATTTTTTTACTAATGGTATAACTATTTTATTAATTCCTTCAAATAACTAGTTTCTCAATTTACTTATTGTCTCATTTTTCCTCCTTTTCCATTATTTTCTACTCATTATTTCTTTCTATTTTCTTTGGCGTTGCTCTATTATTCCTTTTGTAAATATTCCATATGAGCTTTAAAAATATACATATTCTCTGATTGCTGTGTGTAGGTATATATAAAAATGAATCAAACTTGTTCAATTGTATTACTCAAGTGTTCTATATCATTTCTAATTATTAGTCTGTTTGATTCATATTTTACTGTAAAGAAGAGCTTTCCATCTCTCCCTGTGGAATAAGAAGAAAGATATTTGGTCTTTTTCCCAGGTTCCTGGCACACAGCTCCTAAAACTTGAAATTTCCTCAGCGATGTGTGCTAGGAGAATCTTTGGTTCTAGTAAAGTGACTCTTTGCAGGCCCCTAGATAGTTTCAGGACAAGGGCTGATTGCCAGAAAGACCAAACCTTGATTAGAAGCTTGGAACTTTCAGCCCCACCCCCCACCAACCTCTGGGGAAGGGAGAGAGGTTGAAGATTGAATTAATCACTAGTGGCCACCATCATACCTACATAATTAAACTTCCATAAACACTCTTAAATGACAAGGTTTTGGGAGTTCCTGAGTTGGCAAATACGTTCATACACAAGGAGGGTGGTACACCCCAGCCCCACAGGGATAGAGGCTCTTGGGCTCAGGATACTTCCAGACCTTGCCCTATGTACTTCTTCATCTGGCTAGTCATTTGTATCCTTTATAATAAACTGTAATAGTAACTATAGCATTTTCTTCAGTTCTGCAAGTTGTTTTAGCAAATTATCAAGCCTGAGGTGGTGGGAGGGGGGGTTTCAGGGAACTCCTAAATTTGTAGCCAAGTCGGACAGAAGTGTGACTGGCATCTGAAGTGAGGGAAGTCTTGGGCTGAGCTCTTAAACCTGTGGAGTCTGACACAAATACTGGGTAGTTAGTGTCTGAATTGAATCGAATTGTAGCACACCTAGTTGATATCATAGAGTTGGAAAAATGGTGTTCGGAAAGATACCATGTATTTATTGTCAGGAGGAAAAACTTCTCACCACCAGTGTGGATTTGTTTGCTTGTTTTTTGTTTGAGGAAGATTAGCCCTGAGCTAACATCTGTGCCAATCGTCCTCCACTTTATACGTGGGTCACCACCACAGCATGGCTGACAAGTGGTGTATGTCATGCCTGGGAACTGAACCCGTGAACTCAGGCTTTTGAAGCAAAATGCACCAAACTTAACCACTATGCCACAGGGCTGGCCCTGTATTTTCTTTTAAGGGTTATAATCCGGGGTATGCTGGAGCCAGCTTATATGGCTCAGAAGAGCCATTTGTTAACTTTCATGAAATACATGGGCTAGTTGTTAAACACAACTACACACACACGTACACACTACACAAATGGTAGCATGTTTTGTGCACTATTTTGACCTTTCTTTTTTCATTAATGATATATCTTGGAGATTGTTCTATATCAATAGAGAAAGCTTTTTTTTTAACAGCCATATCAAATTCCTTTTTTACTTCTAAGATGATCTATTATTGCATTCACTATGATGAGTTTAGGTGTAGATTATTTTTTAAATTTATTTTATAATATCTTATTAGAACTTTGGTGTACATCTTGATTTTTAAGATTTCTGACTTTCTTTAATTGTGGAATATTCTATTTATTATCTCTTCAAATACTAGGTCCCACCCTACCATCTCTTTTTCTGAAACTCCTACAATTGCTTACTTATTATGCCATTTAATCACATAGATATCAAAATTGCAGATGTATCATTTTACATTTAGTAGCAAAACCTATGTTCTATGTATTTCTTAAGGTAAGCTTTTATAAAAGAAGACATCCCAACATACGGTGACTTAAAAATGTCATTGTTTAGTGCTCTCACATGTTACAATCCTGAGGTGATTGGGCCAAGTTTTCAGGCTGATTCTGCTCCACACAGTCATTAAATGGACCTAGTTCCTTCCATCCTGTGTCTCCATCATTGCCTGTTTATTTTTTTCTTCTTCTTCTCCCCAAAGCCCCCCAGTACGTAGTTGTATATTCTAGTTATGAGTGCCTCTGGTTGTGCTATTGGGACGCCATCTCAGCATGGCTTGATGAGTGGTGCTATGTCCATACCCAGGATCCAAACCAGCGAAACCCTGGGCTGTCAAAGCAGAGGGGGCAGACTTAACCACCTGGCCACAGGGCCGGCCCCAACCTGAACTTCTTTAGCCCTCTATTCAAGCATATGGACTCTCTCTTATAATAACATTTTTAACGTCTAAAATGAAATACATTTGGATTCAAAGGAAACTGATTATACTGCATTACAGTTATCAAAATAGTTTTCTAAATTGTGATACAATAATAAAGTTCTTAGTTCATTGAACAATACAATCTAGCAATGGGTATAGTAACATCCATAACTTTGAAGTAGGGTGGAGCATAAATGATATTTAGAGAGATCTGAAGAAATTGTAATGTGATATGAAAATATTCTTTTGGGTGGCAAATTCATAGGTATTGCTAATATTATGTGGTGGTTTGTTGTCTACATTCATAGTTGAAGAAAATATTAATTTCAGCTGGGGGCTAGGGAAGATAAGGATGTAATATTTTCCCCTCCAAGTTCATGAACCTAAGAGTAGAAACTGCTGCCCTAAAGTGTCTCTTTGGCTTGAAGCCGAGGCCTAGGCCACTCAGTGTTCTCGCTTACAGAAAGGGGAAGAGCGTGAAGAAGTGCACACTCAGTGTTTTAAAGTTCTGCTCTGGAAGTGACATGTATTACTTCTGTTCATGAGGATTTAGTCAGTGGCCACATTTAGTGACAACATCAACTAGGATATGTAGTCTTTGACTGAGTGATCATATGTCCAAATATAATTGCATTACATGAATTTTAGTAAATAATCAGCAGTCTCCTCCACATTCTTATAAGAAAAAATACGTTTTAAATAAATTTTAACTTTTAGAACAGATAAACAAGAGGTGGATTTCCCTGAGCTTTCCTTAGATGTGTAAACCTCCTAAGCATTTTGCTGTGTAAGATGAAACACACTTTTAAATTGCAAACCGAAAGCAAATAACCAAAGCTAGAGTGGAACTAGGGAATTAGCTTACCACATAGTTGTGAATTAGATAAAATTTATTTCAGTCTTTACGACATTTTCATTCCTATCCATTTTTTAAAACATCCTTTCCTCTTCTCTCCCATTTTATGAATCTGCATCTTTCAGTCTTCATTTCAAACATTTTATTTTGAAAATTTTCAAACATATAGAAAAGTTGAAAAATAATGAATAAATACCTATATACTCCCCACCTAGATTCAATAATTGTTAACATTTGCTTTCTCTCTCTTTATTTTACATTTATATATATATTTCTGAACAATTTGAATGTAAGTTACAGATATCATGGAACTTCATCCCTAGATACTTCAGCACATATCTCCTAAGAATTAGGATGTTCCCCACATAACTACAATATATTACCAATCTTAAGAAAATTAACCATTCTCTAATATCATCTAACATGCATTCCATATTAAAATTTCCCAATCATTTCAAAAATGTTTTATATAGCTAGTTTTTTTTTCTAATATGCATCTTTTAGTTTGGTAATAGATCTTTTCAATTTTAAAAGAAAGTCCTTTGTATCTAATAATATCTGTGTTTTTCTAGAACTGTTTCTGCTTGTGGAATAAAATGCTTTGTATCCAATTACCACAAGGGAAAGAGGGAAGAAAACTTGTTCGTTTTTTCCATGTAATTAAGTGGATCTTTCATACTTAACATTAAATTAGACCTAATGCTGGTGCTGAGAGTATATCGGCTTAGTGACTTTAGACAGGAAGGGGTGGATGACAGGGTATTCTGGGACTCCCTGTTCCCACCTTAGAACACAATTGACCCCTTTGATTTCTTTTCAATTTTTCAAGATTTTCTAGATTATACCAATGTTTATTGATTAGCTAATATGTGCTGGGGACATATAATTAAGATAGACATGGTCTCTGCCATCATGGGTGATAAATAGTTTCAATAAGAAGATAATCATCTTTATTGAGAATCTGCTATACGATAGGCCCAGGACTGGTATTCACTTAATCCTAGCCTTCAATCCTTTCATATTTTTCAGCTCTGAGATTCCCACATGTCAGACTCAGGTATCATTACCAATGCACCATCTCCCCTCTCCAGTGCCTTAGCCTGGTTGCCCGAATTCTCCATTTCTCCTGCAGCATTGGTGTTACGTATTCACCCCTGAAGCACCAATATACAACCTCTAGGCACAAAGGTTCTGGTCCTTCAAACGTTTGGTCTCAAGACTCCTGGATTATGACTGGGGTGAAGGCAGTAAGTGTCCAAATGTTTCAGTCAGCTATTGTTGCAATAATACTGTAGAATAAACTACCGCCAAATTCAGTGACTTAAAAATACAAGCACTCATTTTTCTTTCATAGGTCTGTGGGTTGCTTGCTCCTTGGCTATGCTAGGCAAGATTCTTATCTCTGGCCTCTGGGTTCCAAGTTCCACGTTGCAGTTTGGGTTCAGGTACGCTCCATGTGTCTCTACAGCAGCCGCCCACATCAAATCGGCAAAGCACAAGAAGACAAGACAAACTTTATGAGCACATTTATAGCTAGTGCTCATATAATTTCCTGTCATATCATATTCTTTTGACCAGAGTAAATCACATGTCCACACCCCAAGTCAGTGGAGCAGAGAAATACAATCCATTCCAAGTTAGAAGGGGAGCTGAGTGAATATTTGTGTAACGTTAACCTATTACACCAAGATTTCCATGAAGAAGGACACAGAAGAGGGTAAAGAGGATAGGCTCCCCAGGGTAAGGCACAGAAGAGCTTACTTCTGGCCAAGTTTGGAGATGGAAAAGGAGGAATAGCGCCCCCTCCCCCCAAAACACCACCTATCAGGAAGTAATATGGAGGACCTATGGCAGTGTATGTGATGATAATAATGACGAAATGCTACAAGGTATCACAAAAAATCATAGACATTGATGCTGGTGAGAGAGATAAAGAATTAAATAAGAGGAAAAATTAAAACTTCTGTTGTTTTTTTTTCTTTCTTTCATTTTTTAGAAATTTTATGTGATTATATATGATGAATTACAGCTATTTGTGTGAGCTGCTTGCCTTTTATGATTCACAATCTCTAGGTACAGTAGCTACCACAAATATCATCAAATATGTCAAACTGTTATTTTAGTTATAGTAGAAAAGTGTAGGTACTGAGTGTTTATAGATTTTTATCATGCAATCTGATTTTTTGCTCATGATTAGACAGATGCATGCTCTAAACTAGGGTGGAAGCTAAGAGAATAGAAATCAAAGAACATACTTAAAAGCTATTTTGCAGAAACTATGAATAGAAGGTAGTAAATAATTGGATTCGGTTTAAAGGTGATGGATGAATCCAAGATATTTCTGTACACAGCTTATGTGACTTCTCAAATCGTACAATCTACAGAAGCGAGTAAGTTGGGAGAAGTCTGAGAGAGAATCTCTGTGATATTGTGATTTATCATAAGAAATATATTTGGTCTTTCTCCCATTCCTGGCACAGAGCTTCTGAAATTCTTATAATTTCCTAAGTGATGAGAGCATTCGGCGCATCTTTTGTTTTAATGAGGCAACTCTGATTGGGATCTTGGGTGGTTCCTGGATGAGAGCTGGTCACCAGGAAGATCAAGCCACAATTACAAGCGTGGAATTTTCAGCCCCACACCCCATTCTCCAGAGATGGGAGAGAGGTTAGAAATGTTAATAATTAATCATGCCTGCTTGAGGAAGCTTCCATAAAATCCCAATAGTATGGGGTTTGGAGAGCTTCCAGGTTGGTGAACACATCCATGTACTGGGAGGATGACATACTCCTAACTCCACAGAGACAGAAGTTCCTGTGCTCAGGACCCTCCCACACCTTGCCCTACCTATCTCTTCATCTGCCTGTTCATTGGTATCCTTTATTATAAACTTTAGTAAACTGCTAAATGTAAGTAAGTATTTCTCTGAGTTCTATGAGCAGCTCTAGCAAATTAATCACTGAGCAGGGGATCATGGGAATCTCAGATCAGAACCATTGGTCAGAAGCACAGGTGAAAATCTGGACTTGAGATTGCCATGTGAAGTGGGGTGGGGGCAGTCTTGTGGGACTTAAGCTGTGGGATCTGATGCTGTCTGCCGGTAGAGAGTGTCAGAATTGAACTGAATTGTGCTAAATTGTAGGATGTTCAGCTGGTGTTGGAGAATTGCTTGATGGGGGGAAATTCCGACACATTGGAATTGAATGTAGAATCTTAATCTCCAAAAATGACTGCTGGCATTTCCTCTCCATCTTGTGCAACACACGCAGCTCTTCTCATTCAGATTGCTTTGTGACTTGTTTTGACCAATGAAATATGGTTTACGTTATACTGCGCAGTTACAGACCTTTCTTTGGGGTCATTTTGAACATTGCAGTCCCAGATGAGCTCCCAACTGGATGTAGCCATAAGAGTGACCCGAGTCCACCTCATGTTGGCAGAGTTACCATTCAGCTGAGCCTAGTCAACTTACAGAGTCAGGAGAAATTATAAATAGTTGTTGTTTTAAGTCATTAAGTCTGGGGATGGCTTGGTACTCAGTAATGGATAACTCAGAGAGAAATTGGTATTGGGCACAGAGTTCAGTCACAACAAAAATCTTAAAATATGCAGCCTTGGCTTTTGGACTGGGTAGCGGGAAGAGAATGCAAGGATGCAAGGAGACTGTTAGGGAAGGCTGGAAAAGCAGTGAGGAGGCTGTTGATAAAGACTGAAGAAATAGAAAAAATAACATTTAGTGAGACCGGAAAGGCAACAAGGAAATTATTGTTGGAGAATAGGAAAGAGGAACCCAAAGCACCTAGCGGTAATTAGCAAGCCTGCCATCTGCAGTAACTTGGAAGAGAAGAAGTTCTCAGTGAACCTGTAGGTTTCTTTACAGAGATTTCCAGGGAGAACGCTGAAACTGTCAATTGGTTTCTTTCAGCAACAACATGTGATAAGGCATTAAAAGAGAAGGATGAGGGTAAAAAAGGGACTGTTCAGTTTCCAAGCAGAAGGTAGAGGACACATAGAGGGCCTAGGACAGTCTTTCTAGCAAGCAAAACTTCTCAAAAGTCAGAAATATCCTCAGGCCAAAGTTAAAATCCAGAATTCTCCCAGTAAAACATAGTCAAGATCAAGTCAAGGGTGCAGCTATAAGACCCTTTATCAAGACCTCAGAACAATTTATTGAAGTGTCTTGCGGATCCTTAGAGTTACAGGGAATGGCCTCTAAGAATCCTAAGGGCATTGTCCCATAGCAGCCTAACACGCTCCAAATACAGAGAGGGTTGTCTTGGAAAAAATTATCAATATATCTTTTGAGGCATAGAGCAAACTCCAAAAAGATTTATCTAAAGCTTCCAAAGTTGTTAAGAGAATTGCCCCGGCAAAAAAGTGACATCATCTTACACTGAGAGACAAAGACAGTTAACATTGAAAGAAGCCTCTGGGCCCCCAATTTCTAATGGAAGAAAGCAGGTTGTGAGAATTACTTACGGAAAAAGGAAGGATGACTTAGACGGGACAAAGATCCCACAGAAGCCAAAACCAAGAATCGATAGAACAATGAATTTGGAAATCTCCCAGAGAACAGAACTGGGACCTTTCTCTGGAGTTTGAGGAATGGGCCACACGCACTGGCCAGATTTCAGATTGCTATGACCCGGTGACTACTATGTGTCTTTCGTGTCCAACTTTTAGAACAAATGAGTTTCTCTTGCAATTATCCTATCCTTTTCTTACTGTTGTATACTGGGTATGGTCAGGTGTGGTGGGGAGACAGCTCGTTTCAACTCACAGCTCTCTAGATAAAGATGAACTGAATGAGGCTGGCCCAGTGGTGCAGCGGTTAAGTGTGCACATTCTGCTTTGGCAGCCTGGGGTTTGTCAGTTCGGATCCCAGGTACGGACATGGCACCGCTTGGCACATCATGCTGTGGTAGGCGTCCCACATATAAAGTAGAGGAAAATGGGCATGGATGTTAGCTCAGGGCCAGCAAAAAGAGGAGGATTGGCAGCAGTTAGCTTAGGGCTAATCCCCCCCCCCAAAAAAAAGATGAACTGAATGAACCTAAGAATCTCCTCCACATCTGGACCTCATATGCATTACAAGATCTTGGACTTTGAGCTAGCAGAGTAATGGCATGAGATTTGAGGGGGAGAAGGAGAGATGAATGTATTTCCCATGTAAGGGGAAGATAGATTCTAGAGAATAGACTGTGGTAGATTGTTTATAAAGATAGCTGCCAACAGTTCTTCCCATCTCTGCAGGTGCATGTCACTCCACCAATCAAAAGGTAGAATGTAATTCCCCTGGCCCCAGAATTTGGGCTGGATTGTGACTTGCTTTGACCTATAGAATGTGTTAGAAGTGACATTCTAGAACACCCAACCACAGGTTTTAAGAAGCTTCTGCTTTTTTGGGATCCAGCTGCTGTATAAATAAGCTTGGGCTATACTACTAAATAGTGAGAGAGCAGAGACTTCAAAAGAGAAGTCCTGGCTTCCAGAGCTCCCTGCCAAGCCCCAGACATGTGAGGGAAGCCAGCCTGGATATTTCAGCCCAGCTTAGATCCCAGATGCATGAACGACTTCAGCTGACACCATATGAAACAGCGATATGCCATTGCCACCAAGCCCTGCAAAAAACTATAGAATCATGAACAAATAAATGCCCCTAATTATTTTTAAAAGCCCCTAATCATTGGAGTGGTTTACTACGCAACAATAAGTAAAACAGGGCGCTTGAGAACATTTTTGGGATGGTGGAATACATTTAGGGAAATAGAGAATGATTTAATAATTAAGGGCTCAAATATGTGGAATTTGAGATCAGAGTGGGATATACAAACAGAAATGTGTTGCTGTCAAATTGATAACACCTTTCAGAAGAGTTAAACAGGATTGTATGTTTATATAATACTTTAAGCATTGATTTATTCAACAACTGTTTACAGATAATCTGTTACGTGCCAGCCACTGTGCTAGGGGTTGAAAGGCAATGTGTTTCAAGATGACGAATTAATTTGGCCAGTTAGCAATTTTCAGAATATTTCTGTAAATATTAGTAATTTCTAGCGATTAGAGGTAGGTGGGCTATTTCCCTACTCCCCTCCCCACCCCCATTCCCAACAGCCTTGATATCAGTGATATCTTACAATAGATGTAAGTCATAAGTCACATTCTGACAAATGTACTAACGTTTATTAGAATGTCATTTTAACATATATAGTTCTTCCATGATGGGAGTGCAGAATTCCGCTAAGAAATACATATTAAGATAATGAAACAAACCACAATTGTAGTATTAATATTTTTACGAAGTTTTGGAATAAGCTATTTTTCATTGGTATATTTTAATGTTTTATGTTTTAATGCTTTAAGGAGTTTGGTATATTTAACATTTTACAGATTATCCTTATAATTCCAGTATAAAAAGTTTCATTGATTTCGCTTTGCAATTTTAAGACATAAGACACGTTGAAAGGCATAAGAAAATGTTATTAGGTTTATAAATACCATTATAACTTTTAAAGTAATTTGAGATTCAATATAAATATATATACATATTTAATTTTCTAGATTTATGAGTTACTTAAATACTTGGGAAGTTTTGCCAATCGACAGTTGAAATATTTAACCAAAATTGTAAATGGGACCAAATATTAATCAAAGTTCTCTTAAAAGTAAATATTAAAAATTTGCAGATTTATAAATTAATAATTTGATCTATAAGTGAAGTTAAAAGCTTCAGAAGAAATGTTTTTAAATTTTTAACATTAATAAATCAAACATTAATTTTAATAACCTCCACTAATCTTTTCTTGTGTCATTGTCAAGGACATCAAAATATTCTCATTAACGTAAAATGGATCAAGAGTTCATCAATGTTACATATAGCTTTTGTTGAAAGGGAATAAAATGCTATGATGTATGTGTGTGCGTTCTTTTTCTTTGTTTTTCTATTTGTTTAATTTAATGGCTAACATTTTTATTTCAATACTTAAATATTTTAAGTAATAAACTGCTAAGAGAAAGATTTTGTTTTTTCTTTTTTGAGTACTGCAAGGAGCAGAATTCTTCAAAAGTGGCCCAGAGAACTCACTGTTGGTTTCCCAGACAATAAGCAGCTCTATCTCCCAGGGGACAGGACTGTAATTGAACCCAGCTATCCGCTAGCTGGTGGCCTCTTCTACCAAGCCAGAGGATTACACTTTCCCATGGGTCCCAAGATCTCTAGGAAGCGGTGGATCTAGGTTTTGTGGGGCCTGAAGTTTATATGTCTCCTTTTGCTGACTTTTTGTTTTTATTTACCAAATAAATCTTCTTCCTTAACCACACCACGTGACCTGGTGGAACGCACTTTTACCGTCTTCATCTCAGGTTCTACTGTTTGTGTTGCAACTCAGTGCTATTACTTTACATCTCTTTCAAACGCAGCTATGAGGGAATTAATTTGAAATTTTATCCTGATCAAATACAATGGAAGCGTAAGATATAGCCCTGCAGTCACAATTATGTGTAAAGGGAATATGAGAGACTTAGAAAGATAATTAAATTAGAAATTGTTGTTCTTATCAGCAAATTATGACAGATCTGAAAAATATCTTAGGAATAAAAGTGGTTATTGCTGCAAATTAGGTGTTTTTGCACTAGATAACCCTTTTTCATTTATGCAATTAGCTTGTCTTTATTATTAAATACAAGGTTTTCAAGAGTAAACCTATCTCGAGCCGGAAACAAAACCATCTAAGTATACGGGCTTTGGTTTCTACAAATGCCCTGGATGATAAGCAGTTTTAGAAAGAAAACTAAAGAGAGTGGGTACTGGTCCTGGGTCCTGGCTCTGCCTTTTACCTGGTATGTGACTACACTTTAGCCCCTCCTAAGTCTACATAGTACAGCTCACTGAGCCAACCTGATAAAGTTATTTCGTAGCTTAGCTGAACAAGTGGATGCGAAAGGATCTCTAAAGTTCACAGGAGAGGTACTACTGTACTCATCACTTAATTACAGTTCCATAATACCGAACACACAGCATCCCCTGTGCATGGGATACACTGCTCTCTCCTCTGCCTGTTGAAATTGCACCTTCCCTGTAAGGCCGTGTTCAAGAGTTATTACCTCCTAGAGCTTTCACTGAACACCCCATCTGAAGTCTTCTTTAGTCTGAAAGCATCTACTGGTCATATGATTATTTAGCTCATGCGTTTTGCTATTTCGTTAGGTCAACTGTATTTTTTAAATATAGTATAAAGTCACATATTGAAGGGAGGAAGCACATGGTATTCAGTTTCACATGCTGAGAGGACATCTGCCTATCCTTTGCTAGGCAACGTCAGGATTCTAAGGTGAACATTCTTCCTAGTTTCAGAAGTATCATTATGTAGTAGCAGAGATGAGACATGTTGTTTATTAAGTATTCAGAGTTATTACTATTAAACACTACAAAATCATTAGCATCTAGATGGTACCTGAAGCCCAGCCGGCAAAGGAGCTTGATCTGGAAAGACAGTTGGAAGAAGAGGCCTAGGGAGAGCCTCAGAAATTCAATATGAAACGGATAGGAGGAGGATGCCCAGAGTCCAGGGAAGGCTGTGAGCCTATCACTGCTCTAAAAAAAAAGTCTATTTAAAAAAATGAGAGCTGAAAAAAATGCTCAAGATGATAAGTCATCAGGGAAATGCAAATTGAAACCACAATAAGATACCATTGCCCATCCATTAGAGTAGTTAGAATTTAAAAGACCTGAAAACATCAAGTGTTGGGGAGAAAATAAAGCAACTGGAAATCATAGATTGCTGAGGGGAATGCAAATAGTGTGGGCATTTTGGAAAACAGTTTGGCAGTTTCTTATAAAGTTAAACATACACACTGTACAGCCCAGGAATGCTGCTCCTCCATTTTGATCCAAAGGAAATGAAAACACTTCTACACAAGGACTTGACCATGAATATTTATAGCAACTTTATTCATAGTAGCTCATAAACTGGATCCAACCTAAATGTCCATCTATAAGTGAATGAATAAGCAAATACATTTCTTTTTATTGCTAAGTAGTATTCCATTGTATGTATGTACCATTATTTGTTTTCTATTCATTAGCTAATAGATACTTGAGTTGTTTCTGATTTGGGACAATTATAAATAAAGCTACTATAAATATTCATGCAAAAGTCTTTGTATGGACACAAGTTTTCATCTCTCTTGGGAAAACATCTAGGAGTGGGATTGCTGGGTTATGTGTTAAGAGTATGTTATTTGTGAAATTAATTAACTTTATAAGAAACTGCCAAACTGTTTTCTAAAATGGCTGAACAATTTGCATTCCTACTAGCAATGTATGAGAGTCCCAGTTGCTCTGTATCCTAGCCGGCATTTGGTATTGTCATTTTTAAATAAATGTAACGTTTCTGATAGGTATTATTGTGGACTGAATTGTACACCCGCCCCCCAAATTTTTATGTGGAAGCCCTGAGCCCCAATGAGACTGTGTTTAGAGATAGAGCTTTTAAGGAGGTAATTAAGGCTAAATGAGGTCATAAGGGTGGGGGTCTAATCCAGCAGGACTGGTGTCCTTCTAAGAAGAGGAAGAGATGCCGGGAGTGGAGTGCAGGCACACAGAGGAAAAGCCTAGCGAGGACACAGTAATACATGGCAGCCATCTGCAAGCCAGGAAGAGAGATCTCACAAGAAACCAACCCTGCCAGCCTCCAGGACTGTAAGAAAATAAATTTCTGTCGTTTAAGCCATCCAGTCTGTGGCATTCTGTTGTGGCAGCCGGAACAGACCAATACAAGTGTATAGTGGAATCTCATTGTGGTTTTAATCTGCATTTCCCTAGTGATTAACGAGATTGAACCTCTTTTCACGTACTTATTTGACATTCCCAGCTCTTCTTGTGAAATATGTGTTTGCACATAATTATAAATATTAGTGTACCAAAACCACTTTTTGCTCCACAGATTTCTTAATTTAAGGTCATTGTTTTTGCCATGATTCTGTGATTCATCAGTATTTGTTTGAGTAATATTCACAAAAATTAGGTTCCAATGCTGAGATTTTTAAATGGTATTCACAACAGTTTTTACAATCTTGTTAGATATTTAGAAATTTCACCTTAGACAGAATGACCTTCCAAAAACTTTATTTTGATTCTAGGAATTGGATGAAAAAAACTATTATTGAAATGAACTGATTTTTGCTTTGAAGCACTGATAACGCTGACATAAAAATAGGCATCATTTAACGGTGTGTAAAGCTCTTGTTCTGTTAATGGAGCCAACACATTAATAGCTATTACTCCCCTTTTTGTAAGTGAACAAGAAAAGCTTCAACAAAAAATTGAGTGAAATTAGGGGCTGGCCCCATGGCCTAGTGGTTGGGTTCAGCTTCACTTCAGCAGCCCGGGTTCACAGATTCCAACCCCAGGCAGGGACCTACACCCTTGTCAGCCATGCTGTGGCAGCAACACACATACAAAATAGGGGAAGATTGGCACAGATGTTAGCTTGGGATGAATCTTCCTAAAGCAAACAGAGGAAGACTGGCAACAGATGTTAGTTCAAGGTGAATCTTTCTCACCAAAAAAAAAGAACTGAGTGAAATTAATTGAAATAGTCATTTGATTTAGTGAATCACAAAGTGATATGTAAATGGACTTTCTACACCCGCACATGTTAAGTTTTTGTCTTTGGACATAGTTCTTTTTAAATAAGTACTCGCATTTGAAGTAGAAGCCAATGCTGTTTCAACTAATTTGTGTCCTCTGGATTTTCAGTAGTCAGTGCCATCACTATGGTCCCATGGTGGATCTAAATAGTGGCAAATGTGCCAATTATACTTCTATGATCAATATTCTTAAGAAATGGAAAAATAATACTTAATACTTAATTTCTCAATAAACATGTATGTTATGGGTTGAACTGAGCTGTGTTCCCCTCCAAAATTCATATAGGCTGAAGTCCTAGCCCGCAGCACCTCGGAATGTGACCTTATTTGGGAATAGGGTTGCTGCAGATTTAATTTGTTAAGATGAGGCCCCACTGGAGTAGGGTGGGCCCCTAATCCAATATGGCTGACGTCCTTATAAAAAGGGTTAATTTGGATATAGAAACGCACACAGGGAGAATGCCATGTGAAGATGAAGGCGGAGATCGAGGCGACGCTTCTACCAGCCAACAACTTCCAAAGACAGCCAGCAAACCACCAGAAGCTGGAGGAGCGGCATGGAACAGATTTTCCCTCACAGCCCTCAGAAGAACCCTACCTACCAAGACCTTGATCTTGGACTTCTAGCCTCCAGAACTGAGAGAGAATAAATTTCTCTGTTTAAGCCACCCAGTTTGTGGTACTCTGTTATTTCAGCTTTAGAAAACTAATCCATGAGTCCACGTGCGTTGGAGGTGACGATATAATTGGAAGTTCTCTTCACTTACTACCATGTAGAAAAAACGATTAATTAAAAAGTGATGAAAATGTGATATTCAAAGCTTACATATGCATTGTTACATCTCAACAGTATCTATAACAACAGTTTAAATTGTAAAACAACAAGAATTTTTCAGGGAGGAGTATTTTGTCATTGCTACCGTCATGGGGCATATAAAAAAATCAAACCAACTGGCAGTAGATTTTAGCATTGTTTTAAAATACCCACTTTGTGCCTGCTCCCAGGGTAGCCTGCACCCACCGTCCCACCCTCGGCACACCACGGATCTACACCCTTGCATAGTCCCCTTCTACACTGACTCTAGGCTCGACTCGATGATTTGCTTTGGCCAATGGTACATTATTAATCATGACACAAACAGAGGCTTAGAAAGGCCTTTGCACATTGAGGCTAGCTCTCTTTTATAGTCTTGAGATTGCCATGTGAAGAAGTCTGGGCTAGTCTGCTGCATGCGGGATCCTGTAGCCAACCAATAGATATGGCCAACCAGATATGAGAGTAAGGTCTTCTTATACTTCACCTCTAGGTAGGCTACCAGATGACTGCAGACATGTGAGTAACCCCAGGCAAGACCACCGAAGAGGGGTCGGCCCTGTGGCCTAGTGGTTAAGGTCACGTACTCCCCTTTGGCTGCCCAGGGTTCTCGGCTTTGCATCCGGGCACAGACCTACACACCACTCATCAGGCCATGCTGTGGTGGTCTCCCACATACAAAATAGAGGAATATTGGCACAGATGTTTGCTCAGGGCCTATCTTCCTCAGACACACACAAAAAGAGCATCAGAGTGATCTTCCACTTAACCCGAGCCCAAATTGTCCTGATCCATGAATCATAAGCAAATAAAATGGATGTTGTTTTAAGCTGCTAAGTTTTGGGGTTGATTTTTATGCAGCAATAGACAACTAGAGTACCATTGTAAGAATTTTGGCTTATACTCTGAGTGAGATGGTGCTATGGGCTGAATTGTGTCCCCCTGCCCAAACTCATATGTTGAAGTCCTAATCTACCATGTGACTGTATTGGAGGTAGGGACTTTCTAAACGTAATCAAGGTTAAATGAGGTCATAAAGGTTGGACTCTAATCCAATACAATTAGTGTCCCTATAAGAAGAGACATCAGGTGCCAGCCCTGTGGCCAAGTGGTTAAGTTTGTGTGCTCTGTTTGGCGGCCCAGTGTTTTACTAGTTCAGATCCTGGGCACAGACCTAACACCACTCATCAAGCCATGCTGAGGAGGTATCCCACATAGCACAACCAGAGGACCTACAGCTAAAATATGCAACTATGTACTGGGTGGCTTTGTGGAGAAGAAGAAGAAGAAGAAGAAAAAGAAGATTGGCAGCAGTTGTTAGCTCAGGCGCCAATCTTAAAAAAAAAAAAAAAAAAGAAGAGACACAAGAGGGCTTGCTTGTTCTCTCTGGTGAGGACACAGGGAGAAGGCAGCCGTTTTTAAGCCAGGAAGAGGGCTCTCACCAGAACCCAACCATGCTGGCACCCTGATCTTGGACTTCTAGTCTCCAAAACTGTGAGAAAATAAATTTCTGTTGTTTAAGCCACCTAGTCTATGGTATTTTTTATGGTGGCCCAAGCTAATTAATACAGAAAAGAGCACAGTAGAAGGTTTTGAGCCAAGGAATGACATGATCTGGACTTTCAAAGGATTATTCTGGCTTCTATGTTGAAAAAAACAAAACCATAGGTAGCCAAGGAAAGAAACAGGGAGACCGGTTAGAAAGGTGGTGGAATAATCTAGATGAGATATGATGATGGCTTGGACCACTTGGGTAGTAGCTGTGCAGATGATGAGAAATGGTAAGAATTGGGTTTCTGAATTTACAAACAAGGGTTGCTGACAAACCGAATATTCAGTACAAAATAAAATGGCTCAAAGATTCTTTGCCTGAGCAAGTGGAGAGATGATGAGATCACCAGATGAGATGGGGAAAAATGGAAATAGCAATTTGGGGAAGGACCTAGTAAGATTAAGAATTCTTTTTTAAAATGCTTAGCTTGAAATACCTATACACATCGAGTCTACAGGAGAAAGATTCAGGCTGGAGATACATATTTAGGAGCTGTGAGCGTATAGACAACAGTTAAAGTTTGAGACTAGATTGAATTTTTTAGGGATTGAGAGTAAATTGAGAAAAGGAGATCCAAGGATTAAGTTTTGGGACACTTCAATGTTTAGAGGAGCTGTTCTCAAAGTATGGTCTGTAGCCCTATGACATTCCCTGAGACTCCTTCATGGGGTCCTGGAGGTCAAAACTATTTTTGTAATAATACACAGACATTACCTGCCTTTTTATTGTGTTTACAGTTGCACTGAAAATACAAAAACAGTGGTGAGTAAATCTGCTGTCACTTTAGCACAAATCAAGACAGTGGCATCAAACTCTGTTAGAAATTATTGTTGCCTTCACCATTGCTCTTTTCTTTTTGCTGAGGAAGATTAGTCCTGAGCTAACATCTGTGCCAATCTTCCTCCAATTTATATGTGAGTCGCTGCCACAGCATGGCTGAGGAGTGGTGTAGGTCTGTGCCCAGGATCCGAACCCATGAACCTGGGCTGCTGAAGCGGAGCACTCTGAACTTAACCACTATGCCATGGGGCTGGCCCCATTCACCCCTGCTCCTGTAGTTAAAAAAAAGAGTGCCAGTTTCACTTAAGAATGTCCTCAAGGAGAGAGTAAACATTACTGACTTTATTAAATCTTGACCTTTCAGTACACATTTATTTAACATTCTATCAACATAGAAAGTCCTTATGAAGCATTTTTGCTATAAACCAAGATCTATGGTTGCCTTGAGGAAAGACACTTGTACCATTGTTTGAATTGCAAGTTGGACTAACTGCTTTTTATCATGGAACAAAATTTGTACTTGAAAAAATGACTAAGAAAAAACTATGCTTATTCAGACTGGGATTTCTGACAGACATTTTCTTGAAAATGAACCAAGTGACCTTGTCAATTTGAGGAAAACAACTGGCAGCATTTGTTGCCGGGATAAAATTTGAGCTTTCAAGCAAAAATTAGAATTTTGGAAAACTTATATCTGCCCCTGTGAGCTTGATGCATTTCCAATACTTGTTTGATGAGATCAGTGGTGATAATAGCAAATATGGTATCATATAATGAGATATGTTAACATTTGGAATATCTGCATAATTCAGGGAAACAATACTTTCTAAATGACCAATGCATAATGTTACAATGGTAAGAGAGCCATTCCAAGTGCAAGATAGA
Source organism: Equus quagga (assembly GCF_021613505.1). NCBI lineage: Eukaryota > Metazoa > Chordata > Mammalia > Perissodactyla > Equidae > Equus > Equus quagga. The sequence continues at coordinate 36,990,787 of NC_060267.1, forward strand.
CCAATAGATTTCAATGTAATTGAGTATAAAAAGTTTATTGATAAAGTTTCAGATTGTACTTTACAACTAATCTTCAAGAAACTACCACTTGGAGTTCAGACATAGGATCAAAGGAGAAGATCCAGAATTAGCTCGAAAGGCCATTAAAATACTCCTTCCTTTTCCAAATACACATCTGTATGAGGTCAGATTTTTTTCATATGCTTCAATCAAAACGACATATTACAATACATTGAATGAGAAGCAGAAATGAGAATCCAGCTGTCTTCCATTAAACTAGACCAGGAGTAGGCAAACATTTTCTATAAAAGTCCAGATAGCTAATATTTTAGAATTTGCAGGCCATATGGTCTCTGTCACAAAAAAGGCAACTCTTCCACTGTAATGAGAAAGCTGCCATAAACAGTATGAAAGTGAATGAGTATGTATGGCTGTGTTCCAATAAATCTGCATGTACAAAAATAAGCAGTGGACTGAATTTGGCCTGTAGGCCACAGTTTGTTGCCCCCTGGACCTCTAAACTGGAGGGTGAAGAGATTTTTCAAAAATGTAAAACAACATCAGTTGGATTCTTTCATAACAATATTATTTACGCCCTTGTTTACTGTTGGGGGGAAGGTAAATTGGTACAGCCACTATGGAAGACAGCATGGAGGGTCCTCAAAACATTAAAAATAGATGGGGCCGGCCCCGTGGCTGAGTGGTTAAGTTCGCCTGCTCTGCTTTGGCGGCCCAGGGTTTCGCCGGTTCGAATCCTGGGCGCAGACATAGCACTGCTCATCAAGCCATGCTGAGGCGGCATCCCACATGCCACAACTAGAAGGACCCACAACTGAAAATACACAACTGTGTACCAGGGGGCTTGGGGAGAAAAAGGAAAAATAAAATCTTTAAAAAAAAATTAAAAATAGAACTACCATTCCACTTCTGGGTATTTATCCAATAAAACCCCAAAAACACTAACTCAAAAAGATATATGCACCCTCCTGTTCATCACAGCATTATTTACAATACCCAAGATCTGGAAACAACCTAAGTGCTCATCAATGGATGAATGGATAAAGAAAATGTGGTGTGTGTGTGTGTGTGTGTGTGTATATATATATATATATACAATGGAATATTATTCAGCCACAAAAAAAGAAAGAAATCTTGTCATCTGTGACCATATGAATGGACAGTGAGGAAAGCATTACACTAAGTGAAATGTCAAACATAAAGAGACAAATATCATATGATCTCACTTATATGTGGAATCTAAAACAAAAACCAAGCTCATAAGTACAGAGAACAGATTGGTGTTTGCCAGAGGCAGGGGGTGGGGGGACAAAATGAGTGAAGGGGGTCAAAAGGTACAAACTTCCATGTGACCTCATGGAGATGTAATGTGCAGCATGGTGACTATAGTTAATAATACTGTATTACATACTTGAAAGTTGCTAAGAGAGAAAGTTCTCATCTCAAGAAAAAAAAATTATAACTATGTATGGTGCCGGATGTTAACTAGACTTATTGTGGTGACCATTTTTCAATATATACAAACATCAAATCATTTTGTTGTATACCTGAAACTAATATGATGTTATATGTCATTTATATCTCAATAAAAAAATCTAAAAATTTTAAAAATAGTATTTGTGTTAACATCTAATGGGTTTATAATTATTATTTTTTTAATGAATTAATAGATAATTTTTTAAACCCTCAATTTTAATTTCCAGTGGAATAAATATGAATAGATATAAGCTACATAGCCAAAAGCTCTTTGAGGTTCTCAATAATTTTAAGAGTGCAAACGGAGTCCAAAAAGTTTGAGAACTACTGGTTTAGAAGTTGGAGACAGGAGAAGGAACCAGCAGATGAAACAGAAGAAGACCAGTTCATGAAGAAGCAAGAAAACTGGAAAGTCATGTCCTGACAGCCAAGTGAAGAAGTTGCTTCAAGGAGGACGCTGTGAAGTTAACTGTGTCAACTGATAACAGTGTTGTCAACGTGCTAATGGCAAAGGACCAACAGGGAGGCAGAGCTTCGAGGGAAAGGAGGGCTGATCATTTGCAGTAGGACACTGGAAAAGAGGAAGGTGGTGGCATCCAGAGCACTGGTTGAAGAATTTGCTTTAAATGAGTGAAAAGTCCTCACTTCTACTGAAAGAAGAGGTAGTAAACAAAGGACAAGGGCAACTGTAGGCAAATTTGTACATGCAAGAGCAGGAAACTGAGGGAGTGCCAATCTGATGGCTTCTATTTTTACTGAGAAGTAGGTGAGGCATCTTTTGAGGTAAGTGGGTGAAGTGTGTGGAGGTTTAGAAGAGAGAAAAAATTGAAAGGAGACAAGAAAGAGCAGCCTACAGAAATTAGAGGATATTCAGGTAATGTTGAGTTTCTAGGTGGGGTTAGGAATCATAAATGTATGATCCAGTGCAGCAGTCTATAAAATTGATGGATTTTCTCTAGCAAATATTTAACAGCCCAGGTGTTGGTACAGGGAAGACAGACAACAGATCTGCTGGACCAGGAGCAGGCAAGTTTTTCTTTAAAGAGCCGGACAGTACATATTTTAGGATTTGTGGGTCATCCAGTTTCTACCACAGCTATTCGACTCTGTCTCTGTAGTGTGAAATCAACCATAGATGATATGGAAATGAATAAGTATGACTCTATTCCAATAAAACTTTATTTACGAACACTAAAATTTGAATTTAATACAATTTTCATGTGTTGCAAAACATTACTCTACTTTTGATTTTTCTCAACCGTTTAAAATGTAAAAATAATTATTAGCTTGTGGGCCATACGAAAACAGGCAGCGGGTGAATTTGGTCTTTGGGGCCCATAGTTTGTGAACCTCCGCACTAGACTATGTGGCAGATTAGAAAAAGTTGCACTTTCTGGGAAGAACCAATCCAGGACTCTGAGTGGAACCTGGATTGCTTTCCATGTGTTACCTCTGCAGGGTGCTCTTGTGCAGTGCACAACATGCACTTATGTAAGGGATGATTCTCATAGAGTTAGAGTCTATCAGATGAGATGACAACAGGAAACAAAGCATGGGAATTGAGGATGTTGGCACAAAAATGGCTGAAGTGATGTGCTACTGCAGTGTCAGCTGGATAGGAATAGAAGTGAAGATAGAAAGGGGATGATAGATACCCAGTTGAGCGGGTCAAGGACCATTAAGTCTTAATGAGCTCAAGGAACTGACATAATAGGAGTGACTGAAGGAAGAGTTGGGAGGGAAGATTAAAGTCTTAGAGTGGTGTGTTTGAATTTAAGATTTTTAGAGTGGAGGAGTTCCAGGTAATAAAAACAGGATGTGTTTGGCTCATTTAGGGGTCAAAGTCTTTGGTGAGAAAGAGGGAATGATAAAGTTGTCGATAAGTGACAGGATGACAAAGGTTAGAGGTTGATACAGCTGACAACATGAACAATAAAGGAACAGAGAGGGTGAAGGTGTAATGATCTGAAAATGGTTCAGGGACAGAGGGAGGATCCATTAGTCACTCTAACACACGCTTGACACTCCTTGGTCATCTCCTTTCCAAAAATTAGCTTCCAACTTTTTGCTCCTACACCCCAAAGAATTAGGTCCTTCAAGATCATTTTCTTTCTTCCCAAAGCACTGGTCTGGCAGGAAACAATAGTGAAGAAACTCAAAAGCCAACAGGCGAGGGAGTAGAAAAGTTGCAGTAACAATTTTTGCTTCATCCTATTCATATATTTCAATTGCCTACTGGAATCTACAGTTGAACGTGTCAGAGGCTTCTTAAACTCACTACGTCCAAAACAGAACTTAATGTCCTCCTTTACACACTCTACCATCTCCCCCATCTAAATTTTTCCCTCCTGTTGATTATATTCTCTTAGTAAAACACATCACCAACCCTCCCCCTGCTGCTGCTCCTTTCGTTGGTTTCCTTGATCCATCCACCTGTCTTCATATCAGTGCTACTACTCCTTTGCTTCAGGCTCTCTATTCTCTCACCTGGATGATTATAACATCTTTTCAATGATCTCCCTAGTAATCCTGCCTTTATTTAAAATTTTCATAAGTCGTGCATTGTGGATTTTTTTGCATTACTTTTGATTTTTTAAAATATTGCATTAAGCTATCATTTATCTTGTTTACTGAGTCTTTTGGTGCCTCCTTAAATTGTGCATAAAGAAGTGCCTCACTCATTTCACCCTTGTCCCAGCCCTATTTACTACCTCTAGTCTTATTTCCTGTAGTTAGTTTTCCATTCAGGGAGGGCAATCAACTAAAATACAGGTGTAGGGGCTGGCCCAGTGGTGCAGCCATTAAGTGTGCACGTTCCACTTCAGCGGCCCAGGGATCCCGGGTGCGGACATGGCACCTCTTGGCACGCCATGCTGTGGTGGGCGTCCCACGTATAAAGTAGAGGAAGATGGGCATGGATGTTAGCTCAGGGCCAGTCTTCCTCAGCAAAAAGAGGAGCATTGGCAGCAGACATTAGCTCAGGGCTAATCTTCCTCAAAAAAAAAAATAAATAAAATAATAAATAAATAAATAAATAACATACAGGTGTAATCATGCCATACTTCCGTTTAAAATTCCTCAATGGATCCCTTTCAGGCTAATTCAACAAGACCTCAATAAGATCAGCCTTTTTCCAGTCCCTGGTTACTAGTTTAGCCTCTTTTCTAGATTTCCTCCTCCTCCTTTACTCATCATCCATGACTAATATTATGTATGAGCACAGAATGAGCACACTGTTCTTAGAGATTTACATGTATTATCTCATATATGACGAAGTGGAGTAAATACTATTATTAGATGGGGTAAATAATATTTTTTTATTTCTGTATTATTTTATAGCCAAGACACTGAGCTATAAAGTTTCACAATTCCCCTCCTCTAGGTCTCAGAGTTTTCCACATGTTTCCACTGCCTGGAAGATTCTCCAATCTCTTCTGTGGTTACTTTCTGTGGTAGGCTGAATAATGTCTCCCCAAAGATGTTCACATCCTAATCCTCTGAACCTGGAACCTGTTACCTTACATGGTAAAAGAGACTTAATAGATGTGATTAGGTTAAGAATTTTGAGATGGGGAGATTATCCTGCATTATCTGGCTGGGTCCAATATAATCACAGAGGCCCTTACAAGAGGGAGGCAGGAAGATCAGAGTGAGAGAGAAGTTGTGACATGGAAGTAGAGGTCAAAGTGTTGCTATTGCTGGAAGGTGGCATGAGTCAAGGAATGCTGGAGGCCTACAAAAGTAGGAAAGGGCATCCCACTACTGGGTATTCATCCAAAGAACTTGAAATCAACAGTACAAAGAGACACTTATCCCTGTGTTCATGGCAGCATTATTCACAATAGGCAAGATGTGGAAGCAACCCAAGTGCCCATCAACTGAAGACTGGATAAAGAAGATATAGTATACATAGAAAGTGGAATACTACTCAGCCATAAGAAAAGACGTAATCGTTGCCTTCACAGGCACAGGGATGGACCTTGAGGGCATCATGTTAAGCAAAATAAGCCAGACAGAGAAAGACAAACATCACATGATTTCAGTTATATGTGGAATATAAACACTAACGGACAAAGAGAACAATTTAGTGGTTACCAGAGGGAAGGGGGGGGAGGGTGGGCACAAGGGGTGCTGGGGCACATTTATATAGTGTTTGACAAATATTAATGTACAACTGAAATTTCACAGTGTTATAAACTATTTAGACAACAATAAAATTTTTTTTTTTAAAAAGTAGGAAAGGACAAGGAATGGATTGTCCCCTGGAGCATCTGGAAGGAGCACAACCCTGTGACATCTTGATTTTGGACCTCCAACATTCAGAACTGCAAGATAATAAATTTGTGTGTTTTTTAAATTGAGGTATAATCGGCATAACGTTATACTAGTTTCAAGTGTACAACATAATGCTTCAATATTTGTAGATGTTGTGAAATGATGACCACAATAAGTCTGGTTAACATCTATCACCACACACAGTTAAAAATTTTTTTTTTTGTGATCTCTCTTAACAACTTTAAATATACAATACAGTATCGTTAACTATAGTCACCATGTGGTACAAATGTGTGTTGTTTTAAGCCACTAACTTTGTGGCAATTTGCTACAGCAGCAATAGGAAACGCTTTCTCAGGGAAGCCTTTCTGATCCCCCAAAACTGGGTTAGATGCTCCTCCTCCATGCTGCCCCAACGCCCTGGCCTCGCCTCTCTCGTAGTACCTGCCTTGCTGCATTGCATTTCTCAGTTAGAAGCCTAGCTCTGCCTCTAGCCTGTACGTTCCTTTGACAGGGATCATGTCGGTCCTCTGTCTTCCCAGAGTCTAACTTAAAGATACACAGCTGCCCCTCAATAGACATCTGCTGGGTGAGTGAATAAATGTGACTTCTCAATCAAAGAGGGCTGAGACTGTGTTCATGCTAAAATCATGTGTAGTGGCTATTAAGTTTAAAACGCAACTGAACTTGTCTTCTTGGCAAGAAAAAATAAAAATAAAAAAGGCACGGAGTGAGCTTTTCCCAAATGCCCCAGGAACACAGGTGGAGTGGTTACCTTGACACCAATGAGAGACCTGCTTTTCTCAGAGAAACCTATGAAGCAGCAAAGCAAGAGAGAGGGAAATAATTAAGAAATTTTGAGGTTTAACAGGGCCTTTTATGTTTTTTACAGAATAAGACACGTACTTAGACCTGACATACGTGCCCTCTACCAGAAGTTTTTATTCAGGATAATGGTGAACTGAATGTGGCTGTGCTGGGCTTGCTACTATTGGATATGACTCCAACATGAGTCAGGGCCACAGGACACTTTATTTATTCCTATTTTCATTTTGTTGTAAATCCTTGCTATGCTCTGGTTTTATGATGTAATTTAAGTATGTTGATTTTCAAAGGGAGAGGTCATTATAGAATTGTGAGGGGTCATGAGAGAGTCACCTGAGTTTCTCTCCCATCCTCTACCCTCACCAATCTGTCACTGCAAAATAACCAATGACCATTCTATAGATGAGAGAGAAGGTGAGTTTTACTTGAGCCAACCTGAGGATTATAACCCAGGAAGGCAGTCTCCACAAAGGAAGAAAATGTTCTGGAGAAGCATGGTTTTCAGTACAGTTTTATATTGTTTTAGAACAAAGAACATACATTAAACACACTCAGGATACATATTCATCAAAGTTTCAAAGAGATATTCAGCTGCAAATTAGCAGGCCAACATAACACTGAATTCCAGGAAAGGGAATCTATCTTCAGGAGGACTAGTACCTGATACTGGCCAAAGTAGGAGAAGTAGACATTCTTATCTGAAAGAGTACAATCTTTTACTTTGAGATAATGTTTAGGCATTCTTTACTTTAACGGTAAAAGCAGATGCATAGTGTATGTTTGATTGGCCACAAGTCAGGGTTCTTTAGTTCAAGTCAAATCTGTTTTGAACCAGAATAGCTACCCCATACACCTCAATATGTGAAAATCTCTTGTCAAATTGTTGAGAAGTCTGGCATGGTGTGGCTGGGATCTCTGCTCAAGGCTGAAATCAAAGTGTCAGCTGGATGGAGTTTTTGTCTGGAGGCTCTTGGGAAAAATTCACTTCCAAGTTCATTGGGTAGTTTGCAGAATTCAGTTCCTTGCAGTTGTAGGACTGAAGTCCTGTTTACTCGCTGGCTGTCAGCTGGGAGCTGCTCTCAGCAAATAAAGGCTGCTCATAGGTCCTTTCCCCGTGGCCACCATTGTCACTTCACAACATCAACGTCTGCTTTCTTCTAGGCAGTCAGAGCACAATTCTTGAACTTCCCCTTCTTCGACTAGCCAGGGAATACTCTTTACTTTTAAAGAGCTCATAAGATTAGGTCAGGCCCACCTAGATTATCTCCTTATCTGAAGGGCACCTCTCCCATGTAAAAACATAATTACAAGAGGAAAATTAATCCTATTCCCTATCCCAGGGATTATCAGGGCATGCACAACATGTGAGTGGAAAATTTGGGGGCCATTTTAGAATTGTGCCCACCATACCACTAGCCATGAAAGTTTATCAGGATGAGGAAAGGGGGTGTATTTTGAAAACAAATAAACAAACAAAAAACACCTAAGGTTTTTCTTAATACTTTTCCCCACATTCCCATAGAGAACCACTCCTTTAATAGAATTAAACTTGAACTTACAATTATATAATTAGTTTCACTCGGTGTGACTAATCTAATTCTTCCAGCAAGACTCTTAACTTCAATTGATTACACAATGATGGTGGCAGGTAAGTAGCCTATGCAGGCTACCCCTGCTGGCTGATGAGTTCACATGAGTTAGCTAATCCATAAAACAACAACAAAACATTTTTTGGGAGAACTAACAATATCAGGTGATGGTTGTGTTATTGGACTAGAGTTTTGCAAGATGTTACTACTGGGGGAAACTGGGTAAAGGGTACATGGGATTTCTCTATATATTACTTCTTACACCTGCACGTGAATCTACAAATTTCATCTCAAAATTAAAAGTTTAATTTAAAAAATATCTGGTTTCTAGTGACACATTAGATCCAGGTGCCACATGTCAGATATCTGGAATGCAGGCATTGGTTTTTCTCTTTCCAGAAAAAAAGAAGCATGAATGGAGGCAGGATAGAATTGGAAGCTTGAGGAGTGGAAAGAGGGTTTGTAACACCCTAAGTGAGGAATCTGATAAGAGCTCAATGAAAGATGAGCAAAAGTTCTAGACAGCCTCTTCTTCAGTTGACTTGGCAGTCTCCAGATTTTACAGAGTAGGTAAATTGACTATTCATTTTTTGGAATTTGTGCATTGTTTAGAAGATTAGAAATCCAAAGCTTTTCTAAGTTTCTATTATATTATGCAGAGAACCAGATATTTTAAGCAAAAATATTGTAACCTTTGTGACCACTTAATAGAGAAAGACAAGAAAAAACTTTTAAAGCCCCCAAGGAACAACATGCCTATTTTCTCCTGGACACTACTTCTCTGACTCCAGTCACCATTACCATGTGACAGAGGAAGCCCATCAATGTGTCCTTCTCTGTGGATAGGTTACACTCTGGGCAAGGTGAGATGAGAGCTGAAATGAGCCTTTGATTCAGTCAATTATGATTTCTACTACGAAATGTATTTAAACTATTAAATTTTGTTACATAATGAAACATCGAAATAAAAGTAGCATATTCTAAGACTGATTTCAATCTGCATAACATTTTTTCTATTTGACCCCAAGCAAAAACTTTTCAGGCAAGTTCCAGATGCCACCCATCAGCTTTTTCCTTACATCTTAGTTATTAAATCCACACGCATCATTACTCCAAGCCTGTAATAATTGAGGTCATTGACTAAAGTGTCCTCACTCTGCTAATCTCTGCTTATTTTTCATAAAATTACTAAACTTCAGGGAATATCTGAAATCATCATTCCTATTTCTGAATCAGAAAAACAAAAAGTGGAGAAAGTTGCAGATGACAAGGACTCCTGGAACATTAACCTTCAACATGGGCCATGTGACAATCTCTATTTTACCTGGAAAGAAATAGATTTGATACACTGTCATTAGAAGTTGAAGGTGCCCCAAAGCTAGGATTATTTGATTCTCCATGTGTAACTTTTAAAACTAAGACAAGGTCTGGGGAAACAGTATGAAGGATGGTTTTGTCTTTGTATCTTTGTTTCCTTTTTTGTTTTTTTGAGGAAGATTAGCCCTGAGCTAACATCTGCTGCCAATCCTCCTCTTTTTGCTGAGGAACACTGGCCCTGAGCTAACATCTGTGCCCATCTCCCTCTACTTTATATGTGGGACGCTTACCACAGCATGGCTTGCCAAGTGGTGCCTTGTCCGCACCCGAGATCCGAACTTGTGAACCCCGGGCCGATGAAGCAGAACACATGCACTTAACTGCTCCGCCACTGGGCCAGCCCCTTTGTATCTTTCCCTATGTCTTGAGAATTTTTGTATGTGAAACTAGCAAACAGCCATTGATGATTAAATATTGAGGTACTAAAGTTTTTTCCTTTTTGCAATTACCAATTATAGCTTTTAGCTGTTTAACCCACCCATTGTTAACTGTGCTGCTTAGGCAATATGCTCTCTGATTCCCTCTAGGCTCCTATAGATAACATCTCCCTGGACTCTGGGCCACCACGGTAATGGGTATGTAAGCTGTTTTTCAGCAATTAGAACTCCTTGTCCACTTCAAGCTGGTTGAGACCACCAACTCATCAACTGGGCCCAGGCAGATATCTGATAGGCGACCTTTTGAAGTCAAGAGGCTAAACATTCCACCCTCAGGCTAATGTCACCATTTGTGAACATGTGTCCTTTGAAGAGGCATGGAGTCTGACTATGCTTGTGCAGATCATCAATTACCTCACCTCTCCTCACCTCCAACTGCCATTCTCTATACTTTAGACCACCTTGCCTCCCATCCCGTAAATATCCCTGAGTCCCTATTTTCAGGGAAGCGAATTTGAGGCTCATGTTCTTGCTTCCTCTTGTGGCTGCCTTGTGAGTAAACTCTCTCTCTGCTGCAATCTTGTCATCTCGGTGTTTAGCTTTCTGGGTGGCAGGCAAAAACGAGCCTTCGGTAACAAATGGCGAGCCAGCCAGGAGCTAAGTCCAGATGGACCTTTTTGCCCGAGATTCGTGAGCCCCTTGCCAGGGCGAAGGACCTGTTGGCAAGTCCAGCAGCTGCCAGGAGTGTTTCTCCTGGGACTGTTCCTGGATTCTTTCCCGGTTTGGCACTGCTGACTGCTTGGCACATATTTTCACTTTGCAGTAGAGAGATGGTTTCTGGGTTTGGAAGATGTCTTTTTGGTGAGTAACTTCGGTACAAGTGACTGCATTCTTATTTCTTCTTCCTTTAAACCTGACTTCCAAAAGGAAGCCTTGGTCTGGCCTTCATTGTGAGGGTCTTGGTTTCGAGGACGCTGGATAATAAGGAAGAATTAGGGGATCCACTCGCAGAAGTGCTCTTGGCTTGGTTTGGTTTGGTTTTGAGATCTGGTTCTAACTGCAGCATAAGTATACTCTGACCAGCCGTGTCTAAATTATGCTAATTTGATTCCCACCTGCAGCCCCCTAGGCTGCACTCCTGAAAATGGGACAACTTTGTATTACGAGTCCATGAAAAAGAAAAAGATGGTATTTTTCTGTAACACGACATGGCCACAATCAGAGAGCTCTTAAAATGACTAGTCTTAAGAACTTAATCAAATTTGAAATCTCAGCTTCCGCTCCTGGTCTTACAGATGCTAATGAAAGCTCCACACCTCACCCCCATCCCGCCTTTGCCTGGTTTTGAAGAGTCCTCATTCCACCCAAGGAGCTCTCCTCTCCTGGTTTCACTGAGTCCTCATTCCACCCCTGGGAGCTCTCCTCTGCCTGGCTTCAGAGAGTCCTCATTCCACCCCTGGGGAGCTCTCCTCTGGTTTTTGGGCACCTGGAGTGATTCCAGGTTGGCCCTTTGGTCAATTCTTTGACTGACAATCTGGAACTCTCTTTTGGCTCCTGTGAAGAACTTGTTGAGGGGCCAACCCCGTGGCCAAGTGGTTGAGTTTGCACACTCCACTGCAGAGGCTCACGGTCTCGCCGGTTTGAACCCTGGGCATGGACATGGCACTGCTCATCATGCTATGCTGAGGTGGCATCCCACATGCCACAACTAGAAGGACCCACAACTAAGAATATACAACTATGTACTGGGGGACTTTGGGGAGAAAAAGAAAAATAATCTTAAAAAAAAAAAGAGCTTGTTGAGGATTTTAGGCACCTACTAAGTCAGTTGTGGGGATAGGAGACTGGTAACTTATCCTGTAAACTATCTTGCCCAGGAACTGTTGTTTGTTTGCCCTTTATCTTGATAACTCTTGGGAAGAGGCTGGCAGCGCGAGGTCTGATCACCTCTTTCCCTTCTTTGTCTGTCTCGTTTATCACCTTCTCTGTTGTCATCAAGTTGGGGTTCACTTCAGGCTGGACCTGAGCAGAACCTAGACCTTCTGTAAAATCAAAACTTGAAAAACTTTCTGCTAGGGACTTAACTCTCAACCCTGGTATTGGGAGCCCACCCCGGCCAGCTCCAGGCCTTTGCCTCTTGCCTCCCTGGCTTGCCTTGTGCTGGCTCAGGGACTAAGTGCCTGGGCTGAATGGGACTTGACTAAATCTTATAACTATGTTGACACCTGCAGTTGGGTTCTGCACCCTTCTCCAGCCCACTGTCACCCAGACACCAAGCATCCTGAGATTCACCCATTGGGTGCATTTTAAATAATTGGAAACACCTTCAACATTGGATGGATTATGACCCAGAAACTCCATCTTGGAGAAAACTTGAGTGGTTTCTCTGTGCTTTTATGTATGGTTAAACAGGTAGATCAACCCATAATGTCATTTGAGTTACAACCCAACTTATGAGAAATCAAGATCAAGTGTCCTAGGAAAATCCTTGTAAGACTGGAAATGCAGCTTTAGAGGCAGTTCCACCCATTTCCCTTACCTCTGAGAGCTTGAAAATCCTCTGCGGACTATCTAGCCCATGACTAATTCCTAAGATTGAAGGAAAATTAAAAGGAAAAAGGCCAAAAAAATGGCCAGGAGAGTGCCCTCACCAAAAATCTAGCATCTTGAGTGTTTTCTCCACAAATATTAGTAAAAAGGCTCAAAACAAAATTTGGATTCATAACTAGGGAGCCTTGTACCTGATTCATGGCAGTAATTTTAAAACAATAGCTGTGCAGTCTCTGTGTATGTGTGTCTATGTGTATGTTATATGTGTGTGATATTTTTACCTCGCGAGGTATGGCCAAAAATTAAGAGCTCTGTTTAATTGGCTTAAAGTAAGCACTTACCTAAGTTATTTCTAAATGGAAAAGAAATTAACGCAAATGTCTTTTAAGTTAACATGATATAAAATTAATCTTTGGTAAATGAAAGCTTATTTAAATTAGTTGGTTTGATTAAAATGGACATGTCCTCCAGAGTTAGCACTGGATATGATGCTGACATACAGCCTTTATTCTACATTGATTGGTCAAATAAGATGATGCTATCTCTATTATAAAACTGGTTAGCAAAAATAATAATTTAAAATGATGGCTAATTTTGTCTAATGTCTCGTGAAATTTTATAGGCAATCTAAATAATTATTGGGAAGGAGTAAACTAAATAGATGTGAAAAAGATAAAAGTGCTGGGTGGACTTTTTAAGATAAATATGTCTTATGATATGTATATTTAAAATAACTTCCAAAATCTTTCTGGTAACTTGAAACTTTGAAGTGTTGCTAGGTAAAATTGAATGACAAAAAACTCACTGGGTCATTTTTCAAATAAGATAAAATACTGAAACATTATCATTAGACACATCTAGGTTTATCTACTTTTGGCTTCTTATTACAAAGAAACTAAAAGATGTTTGGGTCTATTAGTAAACATGTCTTGTATTTTATTAAGATCGTACCATGAAGTAGCATGTTTCTAGAAATTATAAAACATATTTATAAATTTGCCAAGCCACAAGACGCTCATGTAAAGGACAGTTCATAATTGCTTAGTTTTTAGTCTTTACTAGGACCTGTAAGGATTAAAAATTCTAATTAATATATGTAATTAAAGCTACTAAAAATTAATGAGGCAAACAGCTCTGTATATGAGGAAATTAAAATGTATTTTTTCACTAAGAAAGTATAAAGAATGGCAGTATTTTTGTTTGTTGGATTAAGAAAGATAAATTTGTCCTTAAGTACTAGGAGGAAGAAAGCAAGCATGGGACAAATTCTGAATGTAAAAAGAAAGTTATAGAAGGTTTGTGAAAGAGAAATTCTGAAAGGAGTTTTATGCCTGGACAAGTTGGCTAAGATTAAAGTAAATCAAATTAAGTAAATGAGTTTTAATGTAAAAAAAAAAAAAATGAGCTGGTGCAAAAATTAAAATTTGGTTTTCTCTCTTAAAAGGATAATTTTCTTGAACTTTTGGTCTGCTCTTGATAAAGAGGTTACAAAAGGTTTTTTCCTTTATTTTTGAGAAAGTCTACCTAAAAGACAGAAAATCTGTTTTGTTAAAATAATTTCCTATGTTCAGAAAGACTAAGGTCTCTCTATTAAGATTTTTTGACTGTTTTAACTGTTTGCCCTTGACTGTTTCTATTGTCACTTTGAATAGATAACTGAGCATTGTTTCCTATCTGAGCAAGAGTTTTAAAACCTTTTCATATTTTTGACAAGCTCCCCCCTCCCCCCGCCAAAACATTCAAATCCTGAATAAAGGCTTTCTTTTGGCCTGGAAGAAGGAAGAGAATTTCTCTGAGGATTTTCAGAGGGCCCTTGAGAATTCTCAAAGAGATCTGCTCTCTCTTCCTCTAAGGAGGAAGACACTAAGCTAATTAGGCTTATTTGGTATGTTAAATTACATGGGAAGCATTGTCAAATAAGTGATGATAAACTTTCTTAGGTGGTACTATGTGGATAAATGTCATTGATATAAATGTTTTAAAAATTATATAACATTCCTAAGATTCTGATCAGTCCTGATTGTCAGCCATAATTCTGGTTATTATTTCAAAGTATTATATGTCAAAAAATTAACCAAGTTTCTTTGTCAGTTGCCATTTTGGAATCTTGTTGTTTACAGACAGTTGATGTTTTACTCTGATGCTTTTGCAAAATATGTTTCATCTTCAGAGAAATTTTTGGAAAGGACTCTGACACTCTACAGGTTTCTGATAAACTTTCAGATTTTAAAACTGAACTGGGTAAGAAATTATAGAGCTCTAACAGAGAAACTGATGACCTCATAAAACTGCCAACAGAACATTAAGATCAAGAATTGATTACATACAACTGAATGAACTGATGAGGATGATTATGATTTATATGACTTTTCATTTGAGATATTGCTGATTGTTTGATGTTCTGTTTTGTTCCCAGATTTAAGGAAGTCTTTTTCTCTCATGCTAACCATAACTTACATCAATTTGATAAATTATACCTTTTTAAGCAGATTTGAAACATTTATTTCTCTCCCTACCTGATCCCTCCAGGATTTGAAAACTCTTAATGAGTGAGTATTGTGGTTTTTCTTTTTAAAGATTGGCACCTGAGCTAAAACCTGTGGCCAATCTTCTTCTTTTTTTTTTTCTTTGCTTTTTTCCCCCAAACCCCCCCAGTACATAGCTGTATATTTTAGTTGTGGGTCCTTCTAGTTGTGGCATGTGGGACACCACCTCAACATGGCCTGATGAGTGGTGCCATGTCTGTGTCCAGGACCTGAACTGGTGAAACCCTGGGGTGCTGAAGTAGAGTGTGCTAACTTAACCACAGGGCTGGCCCCCGAGTATTGTTTTCATGGCAATATGGTTATTTGCATAAGTTCAATAAGAATCTGTTCTCCTTATAACAGGACACAATTGGAAATACTGGTTATCTTACCAAAGCTTTGCCTAGAATGTCATATTTGAGAGAAATATACAGACTCAGATAGGACAAGACAGATTTTGAGGAATAAAGGTTGACTTCCTGGAATAAAGCCACTTGGAAATATTGGCCTGGTACCTTGTTTACAAGGATTCCAGCAACCTGGGTAAGTAAGGAAGATCACTTATCTGGCAGTTGCCTGAAACCTTGAAATACTTTGGGGAACCTCAAGAGAAGAGAGGAACCCACCCAAATCTGTAGGTATTGCAGGCAAAATATGATGACAAGTCCTTGGCTTGGCTTTCCTGGCTTCAAGAAGCCTTTAAAGTTCAATCTGAGATTCCTCAGAAAGAGTTCCAGCAAAGCAGATTTGAAAGAACCTATATAATCAATTGCTATTCTTGCTGTACTTATGTAAATAATTGGGCCAAATTTATTGAAACTAAACTTATTTTGCAAACCGATTAGTCTTAATTTGGCTATCTTTGGTAAAAATGTGGGTGATTTTAGAGTGAAAAATTATGTTTCAATAAAAACTATAGAACACATTCACGGATATTAAGTTCTAGTTCTGATAATTGTCTTTGAGGTTTCTATTTTATATCTGTTAACTTGACTGGATCCTGAATTCTTCTGGCGTCTTGAAATATCTGGCTACCAATCTCCAAATTAACGTTTTCAATTTTTTTCCATATCATTTTCATTTGGAATCATTGAGAACTGAACCTGCCCTTTTCCTGAAGCCTTGCAAACTGAAGCTGGACAATTTGATATAAACTTAATAGAGACTCATGTCTGTTGCTGTGTAAGACACTCAGTAAGATACCTGAACACCTAATGACATCATCAGAGACATTTCAAACTGCCAAAGATGCTTTGATCCTGACACCTAGAAATCTTTTGACTGGCTCCCACCTGGGCTCAGAAAGGTTTATAATTTGCTCCCACCATTAACTTTTTCTTTTTGTCTCTCTAGAAATACTTCTTATTAAATACCTGGTTACTTGCTAACACAATATAGGCTGAACTTTGGGAGCCCACCTGCATCACCATCTTCCTAAGAGAATGGTTCAATGAGATGCAACAACCTATGCCCCTCATCAACAGGATAACCCCTCAAGATTGAAGATGAACAACAAAAGGAGTGATTGATACCAGTCAACACAAGGTTGACATAAGGGAAGCCATATTGTAAAAAAGAAACCATGTTGTAACTTTGAATGACTTCTGATTAACTAATCCAGAGAAGCACTGTAGATTTTATGGACCCTCTCAGCTGCTATAAGTTGATGACTTTGTTTTTTTGAGTTCCTTAGGAATGTGATGACCCCCAGGCAGAGAGTCTGTGCTGATGGCCATCATCAACGACAACTGAAAGATCAGGGTATAGGCCGTTGCTCTGGTCTCTGATGCATATGCAGTAAAACAAAAGACTATCAGGAACTGAGACCAGATGTCTGCCCCTACCTGGAGATCAGATGGAGGCCTCACTGGGATTAGGTCTATTTTTCAGGGACTTTTAAAATTTAGATGTTCTATACTTCTTATGCTTCTGTTAAGCCAGGAATAAGAGACTATTTCAAAATGAGTGCTAAACAGCTTCATTCCATTAACCCAGATCTATGCCACAATTCAGCAGGAAGTAGCTAGCTCAGTCATTACCCCGAATCCTTCGAGAATGAGGAATGGCCAAAGAATAGGGGGGATTGAAACCAGAAATCAGTCATTGATGATTAAGTATCTAGGTACTAAAGGTTTTTCCTTTTTGCAATTACCAATTATAGCTTTTAGCTATTTAACACACCCATTGTTAACTTGCTGCTTAGGCGATATGCTCTCTGATTCCCTCTAGGCTCCTATAGATAAAATCTCCCTGGACTCTTGGTCACCATGGTAATGGCTGTGTGAGCTGTTTTTCAAGAATTAGAACTCCTTGTCCACTGCACGCCAGTTGAGACCACCAACTCATCAACTGGGCCTACACAGATGTCTGACAGGTGACCTTTTGACATCAAGAGGCTAAAAACTCCACCCTCAGATCATGCTAATGCTGCCATTTTGTGAACATGGGTCCTATGAAGAGGCATGAAATCTGACTATGCTTGTGCAGATCATCAATTACCTCACCTCTCCTCATCTCCAATCACCTACCTCCACATTTCAGACCACCTTGCCCCCATCCCATAAATATCCCTGAGTCCCTGTTTTCAGGGAAATGAATTTGAGGGTCATGCTCTCGCTTCCTCACATGGCTGCCTTGTGATTAAACTCTTTTTCTGCTGCAATCTCATCATCTTGGTGTTTGGCTTTCTCAGCGGTGGGCAAAAACGAACCTGGTTTGGTAACAAATGCATGTAACACATCAGTTAAAGGAAGCCCACCTTTCAAGACCCTAAATATAAAAAATAAAATGTTTTAATCTGATGTCATTTTAGACATGAAGGTCACTTTGCGAGGAAAGATGTGACTAGATATAACAATGGGTCCTGACTGTAGATACACTTTTCAAACTTTGGAAATAATTAAGGCAAGAAATTTCACCAGCAGATAGCTTTTGCCCTATTGGAATGCTGCCTGAAACCACTGTGTTAGACCCAATCTGTCCTACCCCAGGATAGCAGGCCATGCAGAGGAGACCTGAGACCCCAAGCTGACAGCCAGTGCCAAAGTGCCAGACCTGTAGGGCCACATTCCATCCTAGCCAACCTATATGCAGCTACATGAGTGGGCCCAGCAAAACCAACGGAGGAACCATCCAAGGAACCCACAGAACTCTGAGCATAATAAATTCTTGTTAAATCACCAAGTTTTGGGGTTGTCAAAACAGATTGGAATAGCTGAGGAAGACTTCATGGAACTCAACATGTACAGAACTAGCCTCATTTTTCTTGACTTGCAGACTTCACTTTTTCTAGTAACAGTGCCACCATTTCTTTTACTCTGTTCTGAAACAGAGGCATGTTTTTTCTTTGTTTTCTCTATTTCCCTCCATGATATACAGTATCTAAATCTCATCAATTCTTCCTTAATGATTTCCTTCTCAATGCTCCCTTCTATTAATGCTGTCACTATGTTCATGTTTATTTAATAACTAAAGTACAGCAATGATTCTCTGCTTTTGGTCTTCAGCAGTTCAATTCATCCTGAATCCTCATGAAACTGTCATTGTAGTAAAGTGTTGCTCTAATTATGCTTCTTTCCAGCAAAAGTCCTTAAATGGCTTCCTTTGCCTACACAATAATGTTCTTGCTCCTTAGCCTTATCGGTTGAATCACCTCCTCCGAATTCTGCTTGTGATGTAACTTTCCAGGCATAAGCTATCTTTCTTCTGAGTTATCACTGTCAGAATTGACTTCAGCGGAGCATTTTTTAAAATGGACTCGGAGACGTCTTTCCAGAGAAACTGCCATGCTGTCTTGAACCTTGGACTGGGCCAAAACAACATCTGTTTTATAAGCAATTATTTGAGAAGCCAGCAGGAGAATGAGCATCGAGATCACAAAGACTGAGGATTGTGGACTTTCTGAAGACAGAATCAATAGTCAATCAATGTTTAACCAAGACTAGCTCTCTGAGTCCAACTCCAGTTAAAATTCTTTGTAATACAACCTCTTTTCTTTGACTTTAAAAGCCCCTGGCTTTTTTTTACCCCCTAGCAGGACACTATTTGGATTTCTACTCGAATCTGTTCTCCCCAAATTGCAATTCTTTGATCTGAAATAAATGCTTTGCTTCTTAATCTGGTTTTTGTTTTTGTAAATTATCACTTTTCTCCAAAAACCCCAATTCCAGCCACATTCGCCTAGTTATTGTTTCTAGACTATATTATAAGCATTCTTTCTTTAATGCATTTGATCTTGGCTTTTTTCCCTCAAAAGAATCCCCACTATCTAGATCTTGCTCATCCAAAAATGTCCAACTCAAATTCTGCCTTCTATGTGAGGCTGCTTTCCTGACCATTCCCAGATTAATTTTTGAACTCCTTTAATATTTTATCGTCCAAGCCATTCAGTTAACACCCAGTATATAGTCATTTATTATAGTTACGTTTTTTATGAATAATAATGTTTTAGCCACACACCTAAACTGCATCCTTCTGGAGACGAAGATCCATATCTTATGCCTTGTATAAGTATAAAGTATTGTCAGTAAATATTAATTGCTGTTCAAGGAGGCAGTAAGATTTGGGAAGGTAGGGAGAGAAGGAGCATTCTGGAAGAAGAGGAACAAAGTGAGAAAATGCATGGTTTGTTCCAGAGATGGGAAAGATAACATCAAATAAAGGGTCAATTTAATTCCCTAACAATAATAACAACAACAACAAAAGCAGCATTCAGCTATGTTCCTCCCCTGGCTTACTTTTCTCCAAGGCACAATGGTGCTCATTTTTGCCTCAGGACTTTTACACTTGTGGTGGAAAATATGATCACCAAAATAGAATTTTAAAATTACTTTGTTGTTTGCAAGAACTGTCTTACAGGAAGGAAAGAGGGGGCGTGTTCACTAACCGTAGGCAAATTACCACCATACCCCAGTTCCTTAACATATGAAATTACAGGATCTATTTTATACCTATGCCCCTCCTCCATCTCCCCAGAGTTGCCTTGCGGTTAGCGAGGGAGGAAATGCCTTCTAACACCCAGCAGGATGGGGGAAGGGAGAGCCCCGTAGTCAAAAGTTCCTAAGAGCTCTTTAAAATGGGTGCTGTTTGCATATATTTGAAAGACTCTTATAGTTGGTCCAGTAAAACCCTGTGGAACTACTATTTATGCGAGACCTTAACTTCCTCTAACAACTGACACATAGTGCTGTCAGACAACAAACTCATTTATTCAACAAATACACTGAGTGCCCATTATGAGATAGGCACGATTTTGGGGGAAACATGCCTGACAAGAAACAAAAATTATTTATGCAAAAGTTGAAAAATTAGGAAAAAAACAGTCTATGACAATAGTGACCAAAAGAATGCTGGTTTAGCTATATTAACATAAAAGAAATACACTTTAAGGCAAAAATATTACTAGCAGGTCACTTTGTAGTCTTGAAACATCCAGTTCATCAGGAAGATGTCACAACTTTATTTCTGTATGCTCTGAATAATAGCCTCAATAATTATAAAGTAAAAAGATTGACAGAACAATAATGAAAATAAATACATCCACAATCATAGCAGATTATTATGGAGAAGCTAATTTCTTTACCATCCCTTTTCTCCTTACATCTTTGCATTGCATAGTCCCTTCCTTTTTTTCAGTTATTATCTCCTTAGAGAGTTATTTTCAAGTTATTCTATTTACTGTTTCCCTATCATTCTTTTTTGTTTTTTTGAGGAAGCTCAGCCCTGAGCTAAGTACTGCCAGTCCTCCTCTTTTTGCTGAGGAAGCCTGGCCCTGAGCTAACATCTATGCCCATCTCCCTCTACTTTATATGTGGGACGCCTACCACAGCATGGCGTGCCAAGCGGTGCCATGTCCGCACCCAGGATCTGAACTGGTGAACCCCGGGCTGCCAAGAAGCAGAACGTGCACACTTAACCGCTGCGCCACCGGGCCGGCCCCTCTCTATCATTCTTTATTGTATATATATATTTGCCCAAAGTTATAGTATTCATTTACTTGTTTATTAACTTCTCGTTTACTAAAATGTATTCCATGAGGGCAGGGACATCATTTTTCTCATTCACCATAAAATTTCTGGTTCCCTGAACATTTCCTGCTACATAAAAATGTTTGTTGAATTAGAATAACTAAACAATAGAAAATAATTGTTGGACAATTCTGTGTACTAGAAACTTTAAACGCATTATCTTAATTCTCCCAACAATCGTTTATTTGACAGAAAGGGGTAAGTAATTTAATCTCACACAGTTAGCAAATGACAGTCAAGATTTGAATCCAGGGATCTTGACTCACGAGTCCTTGAAATTCCACTGGACTTGGGAATCCACCATAGGCTCATCTTACAGAGAGATGTGACATTTTATTCATTCAATAAAAGTGCATTAAAATACTTACTGTGTGCAACGTGCCAGAGATGCAATGGTGAGGCAGAAATGGACAGTGCCTGATTTCATGGGTCTTATATACCATTATGGCAGAAGAATTAAATAACTACCTACATAATTAATTATTTAGTTACAATTATTTTAGTATCAGCAGGGACAACTTAAAGTTCTATAAAAGTACATAACAGGAGAAACTGACCTAGTCTGGGGATTCAGGAAAGGTTTCTTTGAGGAAGTCCCATTTGCGTTGAAATTGATTTCTAATCGTCTTTCAGATTTTAACCTAAATGTCATGAGCGTCCTAGACACAGGGTGAGTAAAATACCTCATGGTAGAAGAAACTTTAAAAGAAAACTTTTATGGGGCTGGCCCTGTGGCCGAGTGGTTAAGTTTGCGCACTCTGCTGCAGGCGGCCCAGTGTTTCCTTGGTTCAAATCCTGGGCACGGACATGGCACTACTCATCAAACCACGCTGAGGCAGCGTCCCACATGCCACAACTAGAAGGACCCACAACGAAGAATATACAACTATGTACTGGGGGTCTTTGGGGAGAAAGAGGAAAAAAATAAAATCTTTAAAAAAAAAAGAAAACTTTTACTATTGTATGTATCTCTTGTAGGGATGGAAAAATTTTCCCTTCTTCCCTTCTAGGTTCTTTGGCTGGTCTAATAACTACTTTGATATAAGACAGATTAACAGGAGAAAAACAAATTTAATTACGTATGTATGGGTGCCCCACAAAGACAGGGAGACTCAAAAGGCAGTCAGGCAATTGAGGCTTACGTGCCATCCTGAACTAAGGAATGGGATAGGGGCTTCAAAGGGCTGTAGGGCAATTCACAAAAAGATAAGAAAAGCAGATGTTTGGTAACCAGATGTTTGCCCTGCCATGCAGGTAAGTCTTTCAGATAAAAAGTTATCTCTGGCAATAGCTCGCTTTCTGGGCCAGGCCCCCTATCTACATTCTGTTAGGCAGTTAAGGGAGAGGTAAGTTTTCCCTGAGTCTGTTGGGTCTTGATTACCTTCAGTTCAAAATAACCCACATGCCAGAGTGGCACATTTTAGGGTGGCATATTCTGCTCCCCTTCACTCTAACATACAGAGTTAAACTATCTATAATCCTGTTATTATGTCTAAGAAACTTGATAATAAATATTATCAAATATCCAGTCAAAATTAAAATTTTTGTGATTGTTTCAGAAATGTTGATTTTTTAACACAAGGATCCAATCAGGATTCATACACTACATTTAGTAGAATTGTGTTTTAAATCTTTTAAAATATATACCATTTCACCATCTCTTTTGTTTTCTTGCAATATATTTGTTGAAGAAATTGGGTCATTTGTTTTATAGAATTGCCCTTATTTTGGACTGTCCTGATTGCATCCGCATGGTGTTATTTAACATGTTCCTCTGTCTCCTGTATTTTCTGTGAAACTGGTAATTAGGGATAGAGATTTAATCAGATTTGTCAACTTACAAAAACAGAAACCAGTTTAAGAGGCAAAGTGTTTACTTGGGATCAAAGAATTACAATTCAGGAACACAGATTCATGTAGAGACCCAAACAGTGTCCCAATTACAGGAGAGGGTCTTGCTGTTTTTTATGGGAAAATGGGAAGATAAGGTGAGTTGTATTAAAGAAGAGATCATTGCTACTAGATGAGGTGGGGCCTAGATTTGTACTTCATAGATTGGTCTGAGTTCTAATCACCAGGCAAAAGGCTAGACTTGTACTTCATCGATTGCTTAACAATCCAGTCACCAGCAAGGTCCAGTTCCATCAGTCCTTATAGACAGGATATTCTTGCCCTTACTGATTTCTTGGAATGTTGGTGGTTTGGTCCAGTTCAGAAGATAAAAAAAACAATACTTTCAAGCCAATTCCTCTGGAATGGCAGTTCTGGCTCTCTTTTAATATGGCTCCACTCATGTCATCTTTCACAGACTCAGGTTCCACTTTTTTGACAGGAATATTTCATAGGTGTTTCATACATCCTCTTGTATCATATCAGGGGACATATTAACTTAACTGTCTCTCCTTTGTGATGTCAGCAGCCATTGATCTCCATTGCCTGAATCCAGGATTTCATGAGGGACGACAGATGGGCAATGTTTTAATTTTACCATCTCTTCTTCATTTATTAACTGGAAAATTTCTATATAGAGAAACTTTCTTTCATAAATTATTACGTCAGGTTACACTGAGGTGCAGTTCTCTGAGGAAAGGCAGGGTAAGTGCTCCATTCATTCTCTTTATTTAGTTTCTGTTTTCAGAATAATGTGTTGGTTTCCTAGCATTCTCCAAAGGGATCAATGAGGTTTTTTTTTCCCTGCTGTTCTAAATATCATTATGGACTCTGGATTTTTACAAATTGTTTGTGTTCCTGTAAAAAAATATGTATTATTAAATTTGATGTATTCTGATAACATGTATGTATATAAATATAATTTCAGATATACAGCACCAATATTACTAAAATATGATTACCAAAACAGATTAATATTTCTTTGCAGGGCCAGCCCTGTGGCCAAGTGGTTAAGTTGGCAGGCTCCACTTCGGTGGCCCAGGATTTCGCTGGTTCGGATCCTGGGCGGGGACATTGCACTGCTCTTCAGGCCATGCTGAGGTGGCATCCCATATAGCACGACCAGAGGGATCCACAACTAAAATATACAACAATGCACCGGGAGGCTTTGGGGGGAAGAAGAAGAAAAGAAAAAGATTGGCAACAAATGTTAGCGCGGGTGACAATCTTTAAAAAAAAAAAAGATTTCTTTGCAGTTATTTTTTTCCTTAGGATATTTCTCAGTAGGGATGTATAGATAAATTCATGGTTCTACTGGCACTTGGAATAATTCTTTTCTATGTGGCTAATGTGCCATTTCTCTACATATTTAATTTTATTTATTTCATTTTGCTTTCAACTAAAATGTTTTGGGTTTTTTTTGCTTTATAATTATGTAAAACATTTACATGTTTCCAAAGTCTATGCTATAAAACAAGGTACTTTTCTGAAAAGTTTAGCTTTCCTATCTCACCCATCCTATCTTCTCTATGCCCCAATAGGTATCCATTTTTATTAGTTTTTGTTTACCCTTCATTTAAAAATAATATATGCAAATATGTTTCTCCATATTATTATTCCTCCCCTTTCTTAGATAAAAGATATTTGGGGGCCAGCCCGG
This sequence comes from Equus quagga, assembly GCF_021613505.1. NCBI lineage: Eukaryota > Metazoa > Chordata > Mammalia > Perissodactyla > Equidae > Equus > Equus quagga. The sequence goes on from NC_060267.1 coordinate 37,015,375, forward strand.
TGGTGCAGCAGTTAAGTTCACACATTCTGCTTTGGCAGCCTGGGTTTTGCCGGTTTGGATCCCAGGTGTGGACATGGCACCACTCATCAAGCCATTCTGTGGCAGGCATCCCACATATAAAGTGGAGGAAGATGGGCACGGATATTAGCTCAGGGCCAGTCTTCCTCAGCAAAAAGAGGAGGATTGGCAGCAGTGAGCTCAGGGTTAATCTTCCTCAAAAAAAAAAAAGAGATTTGCTTTTTTTTCTAAACATGCTTCTTTTTAATGCTTGCCCAGTATATCCCGGTGATTACTCCACAGTAGTATATAGACATGGTCTTCATTCATTTTATAGTAGCATATTATTTAACTATGCAAAATAACATAGTTTATTCAACCAGTCTTTTTTATGATGGGCATATATGTTGTTCTTAGTCTTTTGCTGTTACAAAGAGTGCTGCCATTAATAGCCTTGTGCACTCAACTTTTTGTGCTTTTGTTATTGTTTCTTTGGCATAGGGTCCTGGAAGTGAGATGACTGGGTCAATTTGAAACTTTGCTGAATATTGCCAAATTCTTCTCCATATAGGTTATACGACTCTGCATTCCCACCAGCAATGTATGATGCCCATTTCCCCACAGCCTTGCCAACAGAGTATGTTGTCAAACTTTTGGATTTTTCCCTATCCAATGTGCAAGAAACAACAACTCATTATGGTATTAATTTGCATGTTTCTTATTATGAGCATCTTTTTATATGGTCAAGGACCATTTGATTTTCTTTTTCTGTGAACCATTTGTTTACTCTTCTTATCTATTTTTCAAAAGCTCTTTTAGAAGCTCTTTATATATCAAAGATGTTAATTTTTTTCTGTGATATAAATTTCAATTATTATCTTGTGAGGAATACATTCAACTTTTCCTTTTTTCCATACAGCTTTCAGTTATCCCAACATCAATTATTAAGAAATGGAACATGGTGTTGCTTTGCAGTTGAAAAGAGACAAATGCAGTTGGAATAAGTCAGTGGCAGGGTCAATGAAAAATAAAGCTAGTAAAGTTGGCAGGGACCAGATCACATAGAATCTCATAGTACAGATGAGAAATTTTGGTTTTTATCTTCATAGCAGTAGACAAACACTGAAGAGTAGTATGTGTCAGGGGATGTTTGAGCAAACCTCCCTTAGCTGGGGCTAGTGGTGGTGGGTCAGTTTCTTTACCCAAATGGGAGGAAAGACAAAGCCACAGGGGAGAAGTAGTGAGTTAGGTCCCAGGGTATGTGCTGAATTTATACTTGGAATATGTATTCAAGCCCCAACATCTTTAGTATTAAAAGACATGTAATTGACTTTTCTTGGTCCAATATGGTTCCCATAAGTATTGCTAAAATTTCAACCCACTTCATCTGAATTGCAATAGCTGTCTACATGTACGGTAGCTGTAATGTGTGAAACTAATTCCTCCTGTGGGAAGCAACAGAACCTACAGCAGGTTTAGAAATCCCTTAGGCAGCTGTCTGGAATAGAATGAATACGCATCATCTCACAGTGGGCTATGCAGGGACACTAGCCATAGATTCAGCTCGCTTTTGCTCTTCCCATCAATTGCAGTAATTAATAATTACTGCCACACTTGTTAGCACTCCTCCTTTAAATAACACAAGCCCACAGTGAGTTCAGTTTGGAAGTTAAATCTTGCTCTTGACAAATTTAGTAAATATATGTATCTAGCTTTGCTTTGCAAGGTACACTAGATACATTACTGGACCAGTCCACTAACAACAGGAAAAGAATGGAAGTTAACAAAGGGGTCGGGAAAATAAGTATCAAAGTAATTAATTCAACTAATGTTACAGTTAGTGTCTCTGTGAAGATAATGGCTTATAGGATCATAAAAACTCTATTAGTGCTACCTAATTGGTCAAGGAAAAATGGTGTGCATAACAGGAAATACAGTGTCGAGTTTAAACTTCTAAGGGTCAAGTATGTAACTTGGATCCCATGAACTGAGGTGAATTGGGACCTACTTCAGTTTGTAGATACTGAAATTGAATAATTCATTCAAACAACAATTCCGTTGAAATAACCCAGCATAAGGTGATAGATTACCATGGTGAAGAGTTATAGTTTGACTTTAAACAAACCCAGCAAGGCAAAAATAAGATAAAAACCCACTTTTGACTGAGGTCTCTCCCTTTAAGTTCTGAACATTTTTACTTTCTTATAAAGAAAAGTGTCTGACAAGAATAATGGAGTGTCTCCTGATCTTGGACAAAAAATTTCCCTAAAACAGAGCAATACAAACACATTTGCTATTTAAAAAGATCACGTGGGCTGCTTTACGATGAATGGATTAGAAGCAAGAAGTGTAGAAGTGGGGATACCAGTCTTCCAGGTGATAAATAATGCAGGAAAGCAGACGGATTTGAGAGATCCGTAGGAGTTATAAACAAGAAGACTTGGTGGTTAGTCGGATGTCAAGGGTAAGGAAGAGGAAGATTCAACCATAATGGTCAATTGTGGCTAGTTTTCCACAAAGGCCTTAAGTAGACATAAATGGAAAACTTGCAGGATTTGCAGTACAGGTACTAATAAAGGGAGCTTGTGCAGGTGCTGGCACCATAAGAAAGGCAAGGCCTAAAACCTGGTCATTACATAGGGGTGACATGGCTCACTGAGTGCGTTGACAGGAACTGATACAAAGCAATGTGTTTTGTTTCAAGAATCTTCCAATCTGGAGAACACTGTACTCAATGTGGCCACTATGCCCACTGTACATTAGGCATGCCTTTATGAAATGTGAGGGAAACAACCGGAAGATGATCCTACCTAGCTGCCTATTTGGTTCATTTTTACCCTTTACTCAACTGATTTGCTTCTTTAGAAGTAAATCAAAACAAATATAACTGAACTGAGTTCGAGCAGTTATCTGTATCCACCCCCAAACTTAAACCAGTGAGCTTCTGGCTTGGGCACTTGACTCAGTAGCTGGGATTGCTACTGTTTGAGATAGGGAACATAGTGGAGGAGGACCTGGCTTTTTATTCTGTTGTTGAAATTGCTGTTGTAGCTGCGGAGACGTAAAGAAAATAAGTTTAGTTTTGGATATGTTGACTTTAAGGTCACTTTGATATTCTAAGTGGAAATAGGAACTAGGCAGTTGCCTATGGGCACAGATCCTAGAAGAAAGTTGTGGGCTAAAGATAAAAATGTGACAGGGGCCGGCCCCGTGGCCGAGTGGTTAAGTTCGTGTGCTCTGCTGCGACGGCCCAGGGTTTCACCGGTTTGAATCTTGGGCACGGACATGGCACCGCTCATCAAGCCATGCTGAGGCGGCATCCCACATGCCACAACTAGAAGGACCCATAACTAAAAACATACAACTATGTACCGGGGGGCTTTGGGGAGAAAAAGGAAAAATAAAATCTTAAAAAAAAAGATAAAAATGTGAGAATCCTTTGCTAAACAGATAGAAATAGAAATTGAAATTACGGACATGAATGAGCTCACCTAGGGAGAGACTATAGTTAGAAGAGAAAAGGGCCAAGAGCTGAACCCCGAGAAAAACACATATTTGTTAAGGACCGTGAACAGGCTGAGAAGACAGACGTATACAGCAGAATAGGTAAGAGAAGCATGGTAGCTGAATACCAAGAGAAAGAGTATTTCAAGGAAAGCGTGACCAACAGGGTCAAATGCTACTGAGAGTCATGTAAAATGAAAACTGTCCACTGAATTAAGCAATCAAAGGTTACTGCTGGCCTTGGAGAAAGCTGTTTTGGTAGAGTGATGGTAACTAAGCCCAGACAGAAATAGTTTTAGGAGTGCCTGGGAGGTGAGGAGAGGGCACCAAATACAGATAACCCCTGACAAGTTTAACCTTGAAGGGATGGAGAGAGATAAAAGGAACGTTTTAGGAAGCCAAGAAAGCAAGCCAAGAAAGACGAGAGAGTAAAGTGATAGTACGGGCGTTAAACGTTACTCAAATTTGAGGCCTCAAGCATTTGTGGATCACATGAAGGGTACAGGGCAAGGAACTGAGAAGTGAGAGATGAGTAGGAAAAGGTCCCCCCACTCAAGGTGCTCAAAGTTTAATAGAGGAGAGAGAGATGGATCAATAATTATGTATATGGTCAATGCAGTAACAGATGTACTTACTAGATTCAGCGGTAGCATAGAGGTGAGAGTGGAGAGTATGTATGTTTATTAGTAATGAGATCAGGGAGCACAATAGAAGTGACAGTTAAGCTGAGTTATGAATTCTTAAGTGTTTGCTAGGATGACTATGGGAATGCCATTCCAGGCAGAGAGAAAAACAGAGTTTATTGGAAAACTACACGTAGCCTTTAAAGACCATGGGTTCTTCCAATCACATTGTCTAGATACAAAACCTGACTTCAATCTTACCAGTTCCATGACTTTGGGTAATCACCCTATCTTTGCCAAGCCTTGATTTCCTCATTTATAAAATGAAGGCTGGTAATTCCTATCTTGTAGGATTTTAGGGAGGCTTAAAAGCTGTGAAGCACTGAATTCAGTAGCTGATACACAGCAAGTACTCAATACATGTTAACTCTTGTTATTACTGTAGGCTCTAAAATGCAAAAAGAGTGGCAAGGTCTTAAGCTAAAGAAGAAAATCAAGAACCAGATCATGACAGATTTGTCAGGAAAGCCAGCATTGTTCCCAGCATTAATTAAAATAAACTAGTACAATTATTAGAAAGCAAACTGGTCAGGATTAATTCTACTAAAAAAAGTCTTCAGGAAGCATTTTAATTATAATCTCCTGCTGATGAAGCCTAAGGCAACAGGTATGTACGAGTACTTTACAGGCTACTAATTAGGAGCCCAACTGCTAACCTCTAATTGTGCAATTTGCAAATTTTTTACGTAACAACATCTTGTAATACAGTGCATTACTTCCTATTGACTGTTGCTAAACTTCAATTTTCTGATTTTTTTATGTTTCGGTATCAAAAAAAAAGAACTGCTAGTATGGTAATACTTTGACTTCAGTAAAAATGCTATTTTAACTCTACCACCAAAACAAAACAAAACAAAGCACACCGGAATTAGCTGATAACATAGTGTGGCTGACCTTGCGAGTTTGGCTAAGAGTCTGCCTCCACAAACAGCTGCAGGTGGATCTAAGGAAATTTGCATGGGAACTTTAGTGGCTTCTTTCCTTTTGTCATAGTTTGAATGGATAAAGCTTTCTCTAGTTCAACAAGTCAGCGGTTTATATTTTAAATTCTTATTTTGAGGTAGCCTTTTTCTTTTCTTTTTGGGAACCCAACTTCTCACTTATGTGAACAAGACTTCCACAGGAGAAGGAATTTTTGCCTTGAAAAGAGAATTCTGCGTCACCAGTGCCTGGACCACTTAACCTGCTGAGTCACTGTTAGAGTTAAAAAGATCATCCTGATACCTTCATTCGGGAATTTTCCATTCCTGATGAATCCAGTGGCATAATCTTTCCACCGGAATTTTAATGCTGATTTTGGTATTTGATATGTCATGTATTGTTAATGCTGTTTTTGATATTTGGTATGGAGCGATTTGTGTTACGTCCCGTGTGTGTGCCTCAGTTTCCCTAATCTTTTTCTCACGGCCTGAGCCTACAGATTATGCCTCATTTTAGCACTTTTATGTATATATATATACTTGGGTCGATTCTTCAAGATGTTTACTTTAGCTCATCTGGTCCATTTCTTGTAGTTGACTATAATTTCCTGTAGTAGGAGATCCTGAACTCCTGCCAGCACTGCTGGTTTTTAACTAAAGATAAAGCTTGTAGACGCTTAATAAGCACACAGAGACCGCCTAAGAGCACAGGGCAAACTCCTTTAAGCGGTGGCTCTGAAATTTCAAAGTTTTTGTTTTGCCCAAGCCCTACAGCAACATCTGTAACCCAGTGCACAGTACACGTGTATACGACCGAATGCAAAATGTTACTCTAGAGCACTTATTCGACCATCCGAGATGTCCCTGAAATTTCTTCCTCTATTTCATATAAAAGAAAAACTCCACTCCTTCCAGGTAGAAAAGCTAAATTGATTTTAATAACCACTAATGGGTCGTGAAAGGCAGATTGAAATAGGTCCTCTAGCAGTCTCCACGGCTGCTCCTTCTGTCACAGCCCTTCGGAAACGCGTCGCTGGCGGGTGGCGTGGCAGCGGCCCGCGGAGAAATCACTGAGCCACACCAGCGCCTGGTCCCGGGAGGACGGAGCACGTTTTCTGCAGGGCAGCAGGAGACTAAGCTACAGCCCCGACTCGGTGGATGATGCAGGGCTCGACCCATTTCCCTGTCCTCCAGCTTCCTCGAAGTCCGCCCCGCCCCCTAGCTCTTTTCTCTGCGCATTTCATTTCTCCCCCGCGAAGGGGGCCGAGCGCCGAATGATCGATGCTTCCTCCACGCCCCGAGAGCCGCCATCTTGGGGGGAGGAGAAACACTTGTCGGGGCGGCAGACGCTGAACGGGATGTCGACTGGCTTTTGCTTCTCTTGCCAGCATTGTGGGACCGGGGCAGAAGAATCCACCAGGGCCACTCGTCCGGCTGCCTCTCCGGAATGAGGCCTCGGCTCCCGCGCCGGACGTCCCCCTTCCTCCTCCGAGGGTGAGTGGCCGCCGCCGGCGCGGCGCGCCCCCGCGCGCCATCCGCTGTCAGTTACCCCGCGCGCTCCCGCCGGCGCGCGCCGCTCTCCGCGCGCTCCCGCCCCTCCCCCGCCCGCCTGGCGCTCGGCGCAGACTCGCTTGTTTGTTTCTGCAGGAGCCCAAGGAGAGGCCAAAGCCGAGACGATGCCCGGGAAGCTGAAGGTGAAAATCGTGGCCGGGCGCCATTTGCCCGTGATGGACCGAGCTAGTGACCTGACTGATGCCTTCGTGGAGGTTGGTGCAAAGTCCTGCCCCTCAAAACACCAGGAGCGCCAAGCCCTGTGAAGGATCCTACCCACCTGGCCCCAGCCCCTCAGCCCATTCCCCTTGACCGCCCCCCGTATGTGGTGCTTGTCCAGTCGTCCCTCGAGGGCTGCCTGCCGACACTGCAGCCCATGCGATGGGTGCACGGCTCGCAGGCGTCCGCGGCACTGTCCGCCCGCGGGGAGGCTGTTACTGCTCTGCATGCTGGGGTGACCCTGATGTCAGGACTCTTAACAGGCCGCCTGCCAGTCAGGAGATCCCAAGGCGTGGCCACGCGGCCACTGAAACACACACACATCCACACGCCCTTCTTTTGGGGAGGGGCGGCGCTTCACGCTAGAGTGATGGAGATGTTTAAGAATGTAGATCCAGTCCGTTATGGGCAGTTGGAAACCTACAAGGCGAGGAGATCCACGCTCTAGGATGATGTTTTCTGAATCATCAGTGCAAGTTCTAAAAGGCAACTGTAACACTTTCTGCTCTTGTATTGACTGGTGGGTCTGATGAGCTGTTTCAGTGTAATTTAGTCCCTTGCGGTAGGAAGCCAATTAAGTGCCATGGATTTAAATTGCAAAATTGCTTTTTAAATCTAATGATTAGTTTAAGACTCATGCAAATTAGCGCATGCCTAGGGCCCGGAAAGTAATAATGTGGTCTTAAAGAAGCCAGGTAAAAATTGTAGTAAAAATTGACATGATGAGTCAGAGCATTAGAACAATAATCATTTGGGCTGTTAATGCTTAAAGTTGATAGATACGTGATAAGATATAGCCAGATTTCATCTCAATATAGAATATTCTTTATGTTCCCTAAGGGTTCTCTGACCTAAAAACTGAAGTTTTCCCCCCAAACATTTCCATGGTAATTCTTAGTCACAAGTTCATTGTCAGTTGAGAAACAGTTACTGGGTGGGTTCCTGGACCAGATGTTAGGTAATGTGGACACAGAGATTACCAAAGCATAGTCTTTGCGTTCAGGTAGATCAGAGACTGACCACACAGGTTAGGTTAATAACTAATAGCCAGCGTGCCTTGGTTCTCATTATTGCCAGGTATGTACTAAGTACTTTGTAAATCTTAGTCTCCACAACAGTTTTGCTATTGTGTTGTTATTATCCAGTATTACACTTGACGTAACTGAGGCCTAGGAACAGTAAATAATTTGCCTCAGGTTACTTAACCTTGTAAATTTCTATAGCCTTGTGGTCTGTTTTCTTAACCACTGTGCTAATACTGCCTTGCCAGACAAGAGGATGAATGGTGTTGTAGAATATGGAAGCTTAATTCTGTCTCTGAAGGTTTAGGGAGGCTTCCTAAAAAAGTGATATTTGAGCTGGGCCTCGAAGAACAGCCAGGGTTTTACCAGGCAGAGGGAACATCAAAGGCGCAGAAGGGAATACATGGTATATTTAGGAAACCATGTTAGTTTGGGATGTGTCTGGAGTCAAAGGGGATGTGTGGGTAGTGGAGGTTGTAGGGGATAAGGCTGGAAATGTAGGTTGGAACCAAACCTCGTTTTCTGTGCTAAAGAATTTCTCCTTCTATAAGCAGGAGTAAGACGGGGGAGCTTTTTAAGTAGAAATGAAATAAGTGGTGTTTGTATTAGGCTGTTTCTTTATAGGATTACTTGAATGGTGACATTATTGACGGGCTGGACAGGTGAGAGATCCGACAGAGAGATCACTTCAGAAGGTGGTAAAATTATGCAGGTGATATGTGCACGTTGAGCAGTGGCGTTGGCAACGGTTGAGAGGAGAAAAATTTGAGGGACGTTTCTTAGGTAAAATTGTTAGACCTTGGTATCAGATGGTTTTTGCTGGTGAAGGAGGGGTCGGATTCAAGAGTAACTCATTAATTCCTTCTTTGAACAAATAGTTACTGAATGTCTGCTATTTGCCAGGCCCAGTGCTAGTCACTGGTCTAGCCATGCATATACAATGGTGAACAAAATAGACTTGGTTCCCACTTTTATGGAGTTTATATTTTGATGGGTGAGACAGACCTTAAAATGTAAAGAAATGATTAAATATATAATTACAAATTGTGGTGAATGCCATGAAAGAAAACAGTAGAAAGAGAGTAACAGGGAATATTTACTTTAGGTTGAGTAATCAGGGGAGGCCTCTGACGATGTGTCAGTGAAGGAAAGACCTGTTGGACAAGAAGGACCTGGCTGCTCAGGGAGTGTATTTGTGTGTGTAGGCCAGGGGTGGGGCAGACGAGAGGCTGGAAGAGGAGGAGTCTCAGCAGAGGGCCGATCCCGAGGAGATTTGCTCTGTTTTAGGAAGAGAAAGAAGACGTGTGTGGCTGGCAGGTAGTGAGTGAAGTGGTGTAAGATAAAGTGGGAGAGTTAGTCACGGAGCCAGTCGTGCAGGACCTCAGAGGCCTTGATTAGGAGTTTGGGTTTTATTCTGAATTGAGTGGGAAGCAGTTAAGATGAGCACGTCTGTTGCTCTCTGGAGAATGGACTGAAGAGGGGCAAGAGCTGAAGCAGGCAGCTAGTTACGAGATTCGATAACAGTTCAAAAAAGAGGTGGTGAGGGCCAAGGTCATGGTTTTGGTAATGGAGAGAAGCGAATGATTCCAGATACACTTTTCAGATAGACTCGAGGGGATTCGTTGGTAGTTTGGGATAGGGGACCAGGGAAAGGGAGACTAAAAGATGACTCTTAGTTTTCTGGAGTCTTTGGGGTAATTTCTGAGACTCCATGGGAGTGACAGACGTTGATTGAGTAGATGGAGAATGAGTTTCCATTTGGGCATGTTAAGTTTAAGATGTCTTTAGGACCTTTAATTGGAGTTGGCAAGGAGGAAGTTTGGTTTGTGAGTATGGTGTTCAGAAATGGGGTGTGAGTTAAAAATGAACTCCTACAGGCCAGTGCTTCTCAACTTTGTGAGACCCAGTGTCCCCTTTATATAGCAGATATTTTGAAGTCTACCCTCTACTATCTTGGCATGTTACTCATAGCTAATATAAACCATCTATGCTCACAGTTTAAAAAAAATCAAATACTCTAGGGGCTGGCCTGGTGGCGTAGCGGTTGAGTTCGCATTCTCCGCTTCAGTGGCCTGGGGTTTGCCAGTTCAGATCCTGGGAGCAGACCTACGCACCGTTTATCAAGCCATGCTGTGGCAGGCGTGCCACGTATAAAGTAGAGGAAGATGGGCACAGATGTTAGCTCAGGACCAGTCTTCCTCAGCAAAAAGAGGAGGATTGGTGATGGATGTTAGCTCAGGGCTAATCTTCCTGAAAAAAAACAAAATCAAATACTCTAATTGTAATAAGGCAAAGAAAGGAAATTTTTTAAAGTTTTATTTATTTATTTTTTTGGTGAGTAAGGTTGACCCTGAGGTAACATCTGTGCCAGTCATCCTCTATTTTATGTGGGATGCCACCACAGTGTAGCTTGGCAAGTGGTGCTAGGACTGCACCCAGGATCTGAACCTGTGAACCCCAGGCTGCCAAAGCGGAGCACTTGAACTTAACCACCATGCCCCTGGGCTGGCCCTGAAAGTATTTTTTTAATATGTATTTCAGTATGGAAGCACTTGCTCATGACCGTAGTAGAAGATATGAAGTAATCAGATTGAATCCATGCATACGTATTCAGCCTTTGTGCATGTCAGGCACTGTACTGGATATAGTACAGTATGCTGGGCATATAGCAATGAATAAAACAAAGATTTCTGTAGTTATGGAACTTAGATTTTCATGCGAGGAGGGAGTTCATAAAGAAGAAAATTAAGTAAAAGATAAAGTATACTAGATGGTGAGAAGTGCTCTCTGGGGAGAAAATAAAGCAGGGGACCGGGGTAGGGAGTGCCTCACCTAGCTGTCAAATCACGTGAATACGACTAGTCTTACACAAAGGGAGCCAGTAGTTCTGGCATCTCAGGTGGGTCCTCATTGTCATCGGCTATCTGATTGTCCAATATAGTCAACTTACGGGAAAGAAACAGAGTTGCCCCTTACTTTACATAATGGTTGCATTTCTTGACAATTATGTATTTTAAAACCCCATCACAACACTTTTGTCTGTAAAACTGAGTTAAGTTCTATGTAGGTTTTTTACCCATGTGACTGGTCGGACTTTTGAAAGTCATGACATGGGATAACTTTGCATTGCTGGGGCCTGTCTCTTGCATTGCAGGACACCTAGCATCTCTGGCCCTTCCTCACTAAATACTACTACGATTCCCCCAAAAAACGCCCCTAGAAATTTCTAAAGCTTCCTTTGGACCTGCTTCTTTCCTTTCTGCAAACCTCTGGCTTAGGGGGAGAGAGAGAAGAGGGATGGATCCTTGAAAAAACTTGACAGTAAGAGGTCTGTTAGAGGAAGAGGGGAAGGAAACTGAGATTGTCAGCTAAAAGGGGGCAGAAAAATCAGGAAAGTAATTTCTCTGAAGGCAAGAGAGGAAGTTTCTAGAAAGAGGAAACCCTCAACTATAAAATGACACTGAAAGGTCAAGTAAGAGGACAGAAGAATCACTGTATTGGGCAACATGGAAGTTGTTACTGATCTTGAGGAGAGGAGTGATAAGGACAGAGGCCCATAGGAGTGAGTTAAAGAGGGTTAAAGTACACGGGAGGCGAGGAACCGCAGGAATAGCTGTTTCAGGAAATAGGGCTCTGAAGGGCAGGGGAGAAATAGTGTGGTATTTGGGGAATATGTAGCTTTTAGTACTTTAAAAGAAATATGTTAGAAGCTATTAGAACATATTTGTGTGCTAATAGGAATAATCCAGCAGAAAGGGAAAGATTGATGCAGGAAAAAGGGCATAATGGAGGATTACAATATAACAAAGGGATAAATTGTGTGATGGAGACGGTGAGTACTGTGGAGGCTCACAGGAGAGGGACATGGTGAAGCCTGGGCTAGTCAGGAGAAATCTTTGTGCCAAGGTTGAAGGATGGTAACAGTTCCGTAGGCAGAGAGGAAAAAGGGGCATTTTTCAGATGAATAGGACAAACTTGGTAAAAGCAAGAGAAAGGATAGAGCATTTGTAATTGAAGGGAGGGTTCTTGTTGAATAGAAGTGGGAAGCAAAATTTGACTAGGTAAGGGGGCGTTACAGATTACCAAGTGGTCTGAAAAGCAGGGGGAGAAGTCTGTACAGTAGGAGCTCTTAACCAACTTTCATTAACTGACTTGTTACAGTCCCTGGGGCTCTGCATTCCTTCCCTCAGCACAGTCCTGAATTCCTCATATCTTTAGATTATTTTCCAGTGTGCCTGAGTGGCTGCTTCTCCTGTCAGTTGGCCATTATACTTCACCAAGAGGCAGTTGTGTTTATTCCGAACTTGTTTATGCCAACTGTTTGTTACTGTAATTTGTTTAAACCTTATATAAGTTGGTGAAATAAGCATGAAACTGAAGTTGATAATGCTATGTAAAGACTTTTGGATACACTCACTAAAAATGACTCTTCAATTAGATGAAGATTGTAAAAAATCTAGGATTCTATGTTCATAGTTTTTTACAAGTGATTTTGAGTTCTGCCACCACATTTTAAAGAAACCCAAAGTGGCAATCACAGATGATACATTATGGGCGTGTGGTTTACACAAAAAAGATGATGCAGCACTCTACAGAGTGCCCCTTTACTCAAAGAAGAGGCCTTAGTCTTTCATTAAAAGATAGAGGGATCAATATTTGTTTATATCTTTTATCTTAAAATATTTACTGTTTGTATCATTTTTAATGATTTCTCTGATTTAACCAAATGACTTGATTATCTGATCAAATACTGGTCCTGATTGCATTGGTTGAGGGAATTTCTACTGTATGTGATGTGAGGCGTTTAGGAAGCCATTGAAGATGACCAAGTAGTATTTGAAGATGCTTATTCTTGCAGGAATCTCCGGGATGAATGGGATGGGATTCCGTACAAGGGAAGTACTAATGGCAATATATCTCCATATTAATGTGCATGTTACAAACTCTTGCCGCTAACCTACATTTTCATTTTGTGTTTATCCGGGAGCCTTTGAGGGAACGGGGAGAGGAAAAGAAATTAATATTTAATGAGTATTTTCTATGTACCAGCCATTTTGCTGGGTCTCTACATGCATTAATCTCTTGTAAGGCTCACAGCAGCCCTGCTCTTCAGAGAGGAAGCAGCCTTAAATAACAGGTTAAATAACTTTCTCAAGGTAATTTAGCTAATGAGTGGGGAGCAAGAATGCTTTTACTTTACTAGGGAATCTCATTAAAATCCCTGGTGTTTAACAAAGTTGTAAGGCATTCATTTAATTGCTGAGTAATAAAATCTCCTTTGAATTAAATCAGACTAAATGAACAGTGACTCTTGTTTAGAAGGGGAATCACCACAGTGTTGGCAAAATATACACTCCAGCCTTTTTCTTTTTCTAAAATCTTGTTTCTCTTTGTTTAATGCAGTGTGGAGACTATCAGGTGTTTACTCTATCTATAATGGACAGTTGACCAAAAAAAGAAAAAAAGGCACAGTATGGCACTGCAATATAGTGGGACAAAACTGAAGAGGGCTCTGAAATCATAACTTGAAAAATGGTATGCTGTTTTTAGCAATTGAGCCAAAACCCTTAAGTACATTTGGCTTTTGAACGGTTTTAAGTTTTATAAATACTAATAATATTTTACTTCAAATTAGGCAATTTTTAGGTAAATTAAACAGTATTTCTTTGATACTTTGAATATTGAAATGTAGTGAAAATTAGGTTAGTAAATGAGCAGTAGCCTCTATTCTCAAATTTCTTTTCCCTCATTAAATTTTCTTCTTTTCTTTTTTTTTTTAAGGAAGATTAGCCCTGAGCTAATTGCTGCCAATCCTCCTCTTTTTGCTGAGGAAGACTGGCCCTGAGCTAACATCCGTGCCCGTCTTCCTCTACTTTATATGTGGGATGCCTACCACAGCATGGTGTGCCAACTGGTGCTATGTCCACACCTGGGATCCGAACCGGTGAACCCGGGGCCGCCGAAGCGGAACCTGCGCACTTGACTGCTGCGCGATTGGGCTGGCCCCTAAATTTTGTTTCTTTAACATTTATGATTTAAAATAAAAAGAAATGGGGCTGACCCTGTGACCAAGTGGTTAAGTTCGCTTGCTCCGCTTCTGCAGCCCAGGGTTTCGCGGGTTTGGATCCTGGATGTGGACCTAGCACTGCTCATCAAGCCGTACTGAGGCGGCGTCCCGCATGGCAGAGCCAGAAGGACCTACAGCTAGAATATACAACTATGTCCTGGGGGGCTGTGGGGAGATGAAGAAGAAGAAGAAGAAGAAGAAAAAAAAAAGATTGGCAACAGATGTTAGCTCAGGGCCGATCTTTAAAGAAAATAAAAAAATTATGCAAGTAATCCATGAATAGCTCCCATTACAAAAGATTTGAATACTTAGAAATATAACTTGAAAACCCCACTTCTTACTTTCTACACTGTATAGTATTGCTTAACCCTGTCGGTCTTCTTCAGAGACAATTGTCAGTTTCTTGGCGTGTGTTCATCTACTCTTTCTCCCCTCTTTTAAAAAAAAAATTTGCATATCATATTTTTAGAAACAGATGTAATGTTACATTATATATTCTGCTACTTGGTGTTTTCAGCTATTATGTCACTGAGATCTTCCCCTAACAGTACGTCTGACTGACTTCCTTCTTTAGTAGGAGCATGTCATTTATTCACTTTCCTGTTGAATGACTATTTTGGTTTTTGTATATTTTTGGGGAGGGGGCCTTATGTGAAAGTGCTTTTCTTAGGATAAATTCCCAGAAGTAGATTGAGAATTTTATAATTTGAATCAAAATAAAGTTTTTGCCATTTGAATTTTGTTTTAGTTTTTGATGTTTTTGAATTTTAAAATAATATATTTAAAAAATAGTTAATATATATGCATGGTTCAAAATTCAAAAGGTATAAAATGAATCAGGCTCTCATGGCCTTTCCTTTAACCAAGCTGTTCTGTTCTTTGTCATGGCCACTGTTAACAGTTCTTGTGGGGGCCAGCCCCATGCCCGAGTGGTCAAGTTTCCTTGCTCCGCATTGGCGGCCTGGGGTTTGCTGGTTCGGATCCTGAGAGCAGACCTATACACTGTTCATCAAACCACGTTGTGGCAGCATCCCACATAGAAGAACTAGAATGACCTCTAACTAGGATATACAATTATGTACTGGGGCTTTGGGGAGAAGAGGAAAGAAAGAAAAAAAAACAGAGGAAGATTTGCAACAGATGTTAGCTCAGGGCCAATTTTCGTGACCAAAAAAAAAATTTCTTGTATATCCTTCTACAAATAATCTGTGCATATATAGGCATTTGTTATATACCTTATAACATTTTGTCCTTTTTTTTTTTTGCCACGAAGAATGGCATACACACTGTTCTGTAGTAGAAAGATGTATCTTGGATGCTGTTCCACCCCAGTGCATGGAGAACTGCTTCAGTCTTCTCTTTAGCACTGCATTGTGTGGCTTTATTTACTGCATTTAACCAGTTCCAAACTGATGGACATCTGGGTTGTTTCCAGTCTTTTGCTACCATAATGCTGCTTATATATGTCTTGACCATCTCTGTATGAACTTAAGAGATATAGGCATTTAAAATTTTAATATGTGTTGTCAAACTGCACTCTATAGAAATTGTTCTAATTTACACTCCTACCAACAGAGTATGAAAGTACTTCCCTAACATTGTGGTTTCAAACTTGTTGATCTTTGCCAACCTGATAAGTAAAAATGTTGGTTTAATTTGCATTTCTCTTGCCATGAATGAGGTCGATCATTTCTCACTATATTTAAAAGACATCTTTATTTCCATTTCTTTGAATTGTCTGTTCATGGCTTTTGCCCTTTATTTTGTTGGTTTGTTGATCTTTTTCTTATTGCTTTGTACGAACTTGTTAGAAATGGAGGAACTTAGCTCTTAAGCTTCCTGACCACTTCTCAAATCGAGTCTGAGGTTTCACAATCTCCATTCGCTGTTGGAAGCGAGTCCCAGGGATTAGCCTGCTCTCTGCCCTCTTTCTTTCTTTCTGATTTACGTAGTTTTGGGGCTTCATGATTTAGTGCTTGCCAAGACTGGCTATGAAATAAGATAGTCTGCCCATCCATCCCCTTTCATTGCCCCCGAAGGTAGAAACATAAAACCGCTAATGATCCTAGTTTCTTGCTGGTCACCGTGCACTGTAAGAGTAGAGTAAGAGTCAGCTGACCTTTTACCTTCTGATTTTGTTTTTGCTGGTCATCTGCTCTTAAGACTTTCTGCTTTCGTTTGAGGTTGTGTTTAGTAAAGGCCATACCAACTCCTTCCTCCGTGCTGACATAATGGTCTCTGTTTTTAATTTCCCTGTGGAGCTAGTGAAGCATAACAGTGGGTAATCTCTTGTTCCAGATGTATTCTATAAACTTACCTGGACCCATCCATAGTTTCTTCCCTTTGGTCTCAGAATAGTTGTCTTTTTTCTCCTCTGTGGCTAATCCTCCCATTGGTGGCTGACATTAAATTTTATTTTTATTCACATTTTGGATATTTATATTTGAATTGTTTCTTATTTGTTTTTAGGTAAAATTTGGTAATACCACCTTTAAAACAGACGTGTATCCGAAATCCCTCAACCCTCAGTGGAACTCTGAATGGTTTAAATTTGAGGTAAGTTTTTAAATGTCAGCATTTGTGAGTGTATTTCTTTGAGTGACCCTTTTCCCCAGGAATGATGAGTACCTTTTATTTCAAGTATAGGAGTTTTTCTACAACATAAAAATATTTCCTAGGAATATTGAGTTTTTAAGAAATTGTGTTGCAGTTAAGAAAGTATAATATGTGAATATGGGAACCCAGATTAAAAAAAATAGAATTCCTCAAAAGTATTATATTATTACTATAGCAATTTTCTCTGGGCTTACTTATACCAAAAATCGCTTAAGAACAATGTACAGATTTAAAAAAATTTTTTCAATTGTGGTAAAAAATATATATCATAAATATTGCCATTTTAACCTTTTTTTTCTTTTCTAAAGATTTACTCTTAGCAAACAGCTGTTGCCAGTCTTCTTTCTTTTTTTGCCTCCCCAAAGCCCCAGAACATAGTTGTATATTCTAGTTGTAAGTCCGTCTAGTTCTTCTGTGTGAGCCACCACCATAGCATGGCTACTGACAGAATGGTGTGGTTCTGCACCCTAGAACCAAATCTGGGCTGCTGAAGCAGAGCACACCAAACTTTAACCACTAGGCCATCAGGGCTGGCTCAACCATTTTTAAGTGTACAATTCAGTAGCATTAATTACATTTATAATGTTGTGCAATCACCACTATTTCCAATTTTTTTTTTTGATATCACTGTACTAAATGGTTTTTTAAAATTTTTTAAAAATTATTTATTTATTTATTTTTGAGGAAGATTAGCCCTGAGCTAACGTCTGCTGCCAATCCTCCTCTTTTTGCTGAGGAAGACTGGCCCTGAGATAACATCCATGCCCATCTTCCTCTACTTTATATGTGGGACCCCTACCACAGCATGGCGTGCCAAGCAGTGCCATGTCCACACCCGGGATCTGAACCGGCGGACCCTGGGCCACCAGAGTGGAATGTGTGCACTTAACCACTGTGCCACTGGGCCGGCCCCTATTTCCAAAATTTTTTTATCACTCCAAACAGAAACTATTCATTCAGCAGTA
The DNA here is from genome assembly GCF_021613505.1 of Equus quagga. Lineage (NCBI taxonomy): Eukaryota > Metazoa > Chordata > Mammalia > Perissodactyla > Equidae > Equus > Equus quagga. Next base: position 37,032,919 of record NC_060267.1, read on the forward strand.
AGTCCCCACTCTCTCCTCTCCCCAGCCCCTTGAAACCTTTAATCTACTTTGTATATCTTTGAATTTACCTATGTTAAGTATTTCATATAAGTGGAATTATAAGTATTTGTCCTTTTGTGTTTGGTTTCTTTCATTTAGCATAACATTTGCAAGGTTCATCCATGTTGTAGCATGTATCAGAATTTCATTCCTTTTTATGATTGAATAATATTCCTTTGTATATACCACATTTTGTTTATCGTATTTATCTATTGATGGACACTTGGGTTGTTTCTGCCTTTTGGCTATTGTGAATAATGCTGCAATGAACATTGCTATACAGGTATCGGTTTGAGTCCTGTTTTCACTTCTTTTGGGTGTGTACCTACAAGTGGAATGGCTGGGTGTTATGGCAAATTCTATGTTTAACTTTTTGAGAAACTGCCAAACTGTTTTCTGCAAGTGGCTTTACCATTGTGCATTCCCACTGGCATGTATGAGAGTTCCAATTTTTCCATATCCTAGTCAACACTTGTTATTTTATGTTTTTTTAAAATATGTAAGCCATCCTAGTAGGTCTGAAGTGATAGTCATGTATAATTTTAATTATGAATGAGGCGTTTTTGTTTTGAATGAGACAACTTATGACTTCTGTGGCTAAGGACCATTTGCATTTCTTTTACTTTGAACTATCTCCTCGTATTTTAACCTTCCAAAGAAGACATTTAGAGATGACATTATGGTGGTAGACTTACCACGACTTGGTGGCCAGCTTAATACGAAGAAAGTAGATGTGAGGTGGTATCTCATTGGTTTCAATTTGTGTTCCCCTAATTAATAATGTTGAGTATCTTTTTATGTGCTTATTGGCCATTTGTATATCTTCTTTAGAAAACTATCTGTTCAAGTCCTTTGCCCATTTTTAAGTTGGGTTGTTTATCTTTTTGTTGTTGAGTTGTACAAGTTCTTTTTATATATTCTGAATGTTAAACCCTTATCAGATATATGATTTACAAATATTTTCTCGAGTTCAGTAGGTTGTCTTTACTTTCTTGATAATTTCCTTTGATACACAAAACTTTTTAATTTTGTTGAAATCCAGTTTATCAATTTTTCTTTTACTTCTCATGCTTTTTGTGTCAATTCAGAGAATCCATTGCCAAATCTGAGGTCATGAAGATTTACGCCTGTGTTTTCTTCTAAGAGTTTTATGGTTTTAGCTCTTACCTTTAGGTCATAGATCCATTTTGGCCTAATTTTTGTAATGGTTTGAGGTAAGCATCCACCTTCATTCTTTTGCATGTGGAAATCCAATTGTTTCAGTACTGTTTGTTGAAGAGACTTGTTTTTTCCCCACTGAATCGTCTTGGCACCCTTGTCAGTAGTCAGTTAGACATAGATGTATGGGTTAATTTCTGGACTCTCAATTCTATTCCATTGTCTATATGTCTATCCTTATGCCATTACCATACTTCTTGATTACTGTAACTTTATAGTAAGTTTTGAAATCAGGAAGTGTGAATCCTACAACTTTGTTCTTCTTTTGTGTTGATTTTTTTGTCATGGGGCATTTCGATTCCCTTTTTGTTTTCTTTTGTGTATATATAGACTTTTTTTAGTTGTTTCCAAAAGGACATGTATTTTGAAAGACCCATAAATTATTGCACATGTGTTAAATCTATTGTGCTGTTAGTGTAAAAATGTGAAATATATGAGTCACGCATGTAATTAAAGTAACTTGCTTAGCTCATTTCAGATGGAATTAGAATTATGAAGTACATCTTCATTACCCAAGCAAAACATTTAAATACTTATATAGCTTCATTTTCATGGCTTTTTCTTTTTTCCATAACCTAGAAATGGCTAAAAACGAATGCTCTTGGTCAATTACATTGTTATTGGAATGGTAGGAGGGGCAGGCTTTATGAATTAGTAATTTTCATGGTAATAGGACATTACTATTTAAGAAAATGGATATTTCATTTTATTGATGACACAATACTGATAAGTTTGAAAGCTACAAAGTACTCAAGTAGCTTAAATAACTTTAAAAAATAATATATTTGTACTTCTCTGAAATGAGATTTTTATAATATTAATGAACTTTATTAACTAAAGTTACCAGCCATTTCCCTTAAAATTTACTATTTTGGCTAGTACTTCTAATAGCACTATATATTGTGTGAAAAATGTTCTGAAATTTTATGTTTAGAGTTAACAGTAATTATATACTTCTTTTTTGACCCTGTTTATCAGCTGTCAGTTGCATTTAGTTATATATGTTGTAAACTCTCAAATAATATCTTAAACGAAATAGATGTTTAGTTTTCTTTCATGTAGAAGAAATGTTGAGCAAGGCAGTGTAAGGGTCTTTTGGTAGCTCCATGCAGTCATTTGGGACACACGATCCTTCTGTCTTTCTCCTGTGTCATCCATAGCCTATGGTTTCCATACTCAAGGTCACTTTAGCCTCCAAGTTAACAGCTGGAGTTATAGTTCACGTCAGTGTTCCAGGCTGAAGAAGGAGCTGGAGTGAAGGGGGGTATAGGAGGAATGGTGGTGAATTAACATACACTTTTCAGCTAAGCAAGCCCTGTTTAAGTTTTTCCCCACCCTATCTAGCTACGTAATGACTTACACTTGTATCTCATTAGTTGCAAAGGAGGCTAGGAAATGTAGTCTTTTAGCTGGGCATCTTGCTGTGCAGCTAAAATTTTTAAACACTTGAAACATCTCTGAGACTCTTAATTTATAATATTTTATGATTGAAATTGGTTCAGTTTATTGGTTTGAAATTGGTTCATTTACTCTATTAGATGTCTATGTATATTTTTTGAGGAAGATTGGCCCTGAGCTTATGTCTGTTGGCAATCCTCCCCTTTTCCTTGAGGAAGACTGTCCCTGAGCTAACAACATCTGTGTCAGTCTTCCTCTCTTTTGTATGTGGGATGCTGCCACAGCATGGTTTGATGAGCGGTATATAGGTCCGTGCCTGGGATCCGAACCCATGAACCCCAGGCTGCTGAAGTGGAATGCGTGAACCTAACCACTATGCCACTGGGCTGGCTCCTCAAATATTCATAATTAAAATTAATTCCTAAACTTCTCTATTCAGATTTTTCATATAATTAGTTATCTACATGTATCATGAACTATTTCTAGTCACCCAATCGGTATGGAGCCCTATAATATCAGGGAAGGGATACCGTAGTGTCTCATGAGATAAGAATGGTAGTACTCATAGGTGGATGTGTAGTGGCTGAATAAATGTACACAAAAATATTATTAATGGAGTTAGAAATTGGAGGGACATCTTTGGAGGCATGGTTAATGGCTTAGTTTGTGACCCCCTTTTGTTAAGCATATAGTAGTGCAGTAGTGGTAGTATGCCGTTGATGACGGATGATTCAGAATGGATTGGAATTCAAAAGAATTGTTTTATTTTAACATTTCATTATGGAAATTTTAAAAAATGCACGCAAGTAGACAGATGAGTATGTTGAACCATCTCATGGATCTGTTACCTACTTTTTCCCTTTACCTCCCAAAGTTGTTTACATTCTTCTGCGCTTGTTTCATCTGCTACCCTATCCCACATTTTTTGTGGGGGGAGGCAGGAATATTTTAAGGCAAAGTAAAGATACTATGTAATTTTATCTAGAAAATTTTAATTATATCTCTTTTATAGAGAAAGACCCCTTTTTTAAATCATCCATTATGTTATCACATCAATGATATCAACAATAATTCCGTTATGCACTTTAATTCTTAAAATAATCTTCAGGGGGCTGGCCCCATGGCCAAGTAGTTAAGTTTGCATGCTCTGCTTCATCGGCCCAGGGTTTCACTAGTTCAGATCCTGGGTGTAGACATGGCACCTCTCATCAAGCCATGCTGAGGCGGCGTCCCACACAGCACAACCAGAAGGACCTACAACTAGAATATACAACTATGTACTGGGGGGCTCTGGGGAGAAGAAGAAGAAGAAGGGAAAAAAAAGAAGATTGGCAACGGATGTTAGCTCAGGTGCCAGTCTTTAAAAAAAAAAATTCTTCAGAGGCTGGTTGTTAGCCTAAAATCAACAAGAAATTAAACAGGGAATGGGGAAAGGCATAATGTTTCAAAATTCAGTTAAAAAAATTTAACCAAAGTGTAAGGATTACAGAGATACCACTTGACCAAAGCATATGTAAGGAAGATAGAGAGATTTTAGTTAACCACAAACTCAGTCTTAGTTAACAGTGTGGTATGTCTGCTGTAATGGCAAACATTCATAGACTGCATTTAAAAAGTATAATATTTGAGTTAGAGGAAAAAATAATCTTTTGTATTTTGTCCTCGTCTTATTGCTGTCTATCATGTTGTGTTCCATCTAGCCGTTATATTTGATAAGGAGAACTGGCAAATTAGAGGATGGCTTGGTATGCAGAGGATGGCCGCCAAAATAGTGAACGTGTCTTCCATGAGGGAGCAATCTTTTTTTTGCCTTGTTCTTTGTCTCAGTCAATTTGGGTTGCTGTAACAGAATACCAGAGACTGGTGGCTTAAACAATAGCAATTTATTTCTCACTGTTCCGGATGCTAGGAAGTCTGAGATCAGGGTACCATCATGGTTGGGTTCTGGTGAGGACCCTCTTTTTGGTTTGCAGACGGCTGTCTTCTTGCTGTGTCCTCACATGGTGAGAAGAGAGATTATCTCGCCTTGTCTCTTCTTAAAGGATACTAATCCCGTTCATGAGGTCTCCAGCTTCATGACCTAATTACCTCTTAAAGGCTCCGTCTCCAAATACCATCCTATTGCGGATTAGGGCTTCAATATATGAATTTTGGGGGGACACAGACATTCAGTCCATTGCAGTCTCTCTTTTGAACAGTGCTTGGCACATGGTAAGTACTTGATAATAAGTAAATAAAAGGAGAGAGGGTAGACATTTATTTCATGGACTTAAATTGTTTTCTCTTACAAATAGTATGTTAGTTTTGCTTACAGTTTTATTCTCTGACATTGTCCTTAGAAATTATGGTGTCATTGTGCTTATTAGCATCCTTATTCTCTGTATATGATATGTGGACTCTATTATGACATTCCTTAAGCATTTTTGCTGGATACCATTGGTAGAGTAGTAAAACACAGGATTATATGTAGAAAAAGGAATTAAAACCTAATACTTTTTGTGTGTTCATCATCTTAATTTTGTGCTTGGAGGTAAACTATAGCTTTTTTTTTTATAGCTTTAACTGTAGCAAAGAGTTATAACTTTTTCTATGTATATTAATCCCTCTACCTTTGTGCTTAGAGATAAATCTATAAGGTTTTCTTTTTTCCAGAAATAAGTAATCCTTTACATTTGGTGTGTGTATACATTTATGGTAGCGAAGATTTTTGAATGATAAGATTTAATGTTAAGGTATACTTTTAGGTGGATGATGAAGATTTACAGGACGAACCTCTACAGATCACAGTTCTTGACCATGATACCTACAGTGCGAATGATGCCATTGGTAAAGTCTACATTGATATCGACCCTTTACTCTACAGTGAAGCTGCAACAGTCATCTCGGGATGGTTTCCAATTTATGACACCATACATGGTAAGGAGTGTATTTTAAGAAGATAAATCACCACCTTTTAAATTTATCCTAAGACTTTTGTGTTACGCTTAGTGGTTTTGAAGTATGTATCTTTAAAAGATGTCGTCTTTTTAATAGACATGTAGTAGTAAAATATCATTGGTAGAATTGTTACACTTCTCAACATAATTTGAAATAATGCCTGCTAAATTTGTACAATATAGTAAGTGAATCCATTATTTAAAAATGATCTAGTATTGGTACTCTGTGTTTGTAAAACACATTTTCAAATAGACAATATTGATATTTCTCTGCTTAAAATTCTTCAAAGGCTTTTTGTTACCTGAAGCAGGGTTTTCAAAGTGTGGTCTGGGGATACCTATGGGTCCCTGAGATACTTTCACAGATTCTGTGAGGTGAAATGAGAACTGTTTTCAGCAGAATACTTATATGTCATTTGCCACTCTTACAAGTGTACAATGGAGTTTTCTAGAACTTTTATGATGTATGTTACCATACACCGAACGTAGAAGAGAAATGAGAATCTAACTGTATTCCATTAAGCTAGACATTATAGAGATTTGCAAAAAGGTAACACAGTGCCACTCTTAACACTATTATCACTAAATTTCTTTTTGTTTTTCAAAATAGTTTTTATTAAAAAATATTATTTATATTAACATAAATGGATTTATTATTTAAATTAAGTAGTAAGTATTTTTTTCAATTTCAATTTTAATTTATAATATGGTAAATATTGATAGATATCATCCACATAAACAAAAACTCTTTGAAGTCCTCAGTCATTTTTAGGATTGTAAAGGGGTCCTGCGATCAAAACGTTTGAGAACAGCTAGTCTAAAAATATGCTGTCTCTTTAGAATGGCACATGGACCCATAAGGAACTGGCAGGCGCTTCTCTCTACAGTCTTGCATCTTTCTGCCTATTTTACATTTTTGACCTGGCAATTCCATTGATAGTAGTTTTTTATAAGAAAATAAGATATTTGCTGAGATTTATGTATATTTATTGTGACATTATTTACCTTCTGTTATTATTTACTAATGTCTAAAATGGAAAGCAAGATTTACTTACATTAGAGCATATATTGACCATAAATTATACAGCCAGAGCAAAAAGCATATTTTCAGAATACAGTGGCATCAGGAAATGTGCATGATAAATTAAGAATTGCAAAATTCAGATTATAAAACATCATAAGATGATCCCGAATTGTTTAGAAACAAAAGAATTGCATGTATATGATGTTATTGGGTAAATGGGCAGAACACATACTGAGATGTTTATCCTTGGATAGTTTCATTTCTGGACTGTAATACTAATTTTCCTCTTTTGCTTTTTTCCATATTTTCTATGGTATATGTATTATAATATATGTATTATCTTTGTAATCAGGAAATAAAATCCAGTCAAATGTTACATTACCAGTAAAAAAAAGCCACTGGAGAATTAATCTGGGCTTGGATTAAAGGCAGTGGCTATAAGAGTGAATGAATTTTCTGAACCTTTTATATTAAATATTGTTTATAGTTGGTTTAATATGTTATATGGGCCCCTTGTTAGTAACATAATTTTCTTGTATTATTTCAGTGGGTAAATGAACAGGTCACTCTTCTTATAAGATCTTCCTTCATAAGCATGAATCTGACATGAAGTCAGGATGGTCAAGCGAAAATATTTAGTAAATGTTTAGAGATAGGGCCTGGGTCATTTTTATTTGTTAGGATATTTTCTGATAAACTTTTATTCTTGGAATTTCTTAGTTAGCTTACTTTAACTGATTATATTTGTTGTAAAGAATAAAACCTCTTTTGTGTTAAATTGGGTTCTTACATTACTTGTGAAGAATATTTACTCTGGGATAATAAAGATCTGACTTTTAATCCTGGCTCCACCACTTACTAGCTAATGATACTATGTAAATTAGTTATCTTTTATTAAACTTTAATTTCTTCCTCTATAAAATGGGGATAATACTACTACAGAAATTCCCTTACTGGGTTGTGTGAGCACTGTGAGATACTACGTGTAAAGCACTTAGAACATTATCAGTGCTCAGCAAATGTCATTGTCATCGTCATCATCATCCTCCTCAATTTAAATGGGACTCCTTTCCGGTTAGTCTTGGTTCAAATAATTGGAGACTTGTTGTAAAAATGAAAATTATTCATTCTCTAATGCATACATGTTCTTCAGAAAATGTAATAAAGAAACCCACTTAGAATCAAAGTAACTGGGAAGCAAGTTGAGCATTGCTGTTATGATTGATCCATTATTTTGAAATCCTTAATTGGCACTTATTTGCTTGATTATTTAATTGTACTTTATTTTCTAACAGTAGAAACTTGATTTTCCTTTTGTAATTATAGGTATCCGTGGAGAAATCAATGTAGTTGTCAAAGTAGACCTCTTTAATGATTTAAATCGATTTAGGCAGTCGTCCTGTGGAGTCAAATTCTTTTGCAGTAAGTAAATACATTTTATTACTTACTTAGAAATTTAATAATTGTTAAATATGGAAAATCAAATTAATATTTCAGAAGGCTAATGGAAAACCTATTATACTTTGGTTTTAATGCCAAAGAGAAAATTGTTAATTTTTCAGAACCAATTACTGTAGCTTTAGGGACCATTTATCTGATTTTAAAGTAAATGATATCTAATTTTTTACAAGTTTATAGAAATTTTTCTTAGAAAAATCCAATGGGGCATGCATGCATGTGGTTGTCATGACAACACCACCAGAGGCCAGGAGGAGGCTGTGCCAGGCTGGCCTTTCCCCCTCCTGCCCCTGGTGCTGCCCCTTCTCCAGCCCCTGCTGCAGCCTCCATCCCACCTATGAACGTGACCGGAAAGAATCCCATGAAACGTTGCTGGTAACAGTCGCTTAATGCCAGTAGAAAGAGTAAGAAGTGGCAATTTTTGGATTCTTTCCAGGCTTTTATAGAAGAGTCTGTATATTAAAACAACTTAATCTCATTTACTTAAACCTTCTGTTTAATATTATTGGGTCTGAAGCTGGAGAATTGATTAAAAATTAAAGCATTCCTTAAGAATACCATTCTGAAATACCCGTGAATGACTGGAAACAAAATGAAAAATAAAGGTGAGATTTTTTTTCCTGTAGTGCTACAAATTAATTCATCCTTAGAGAAATGACGTGTCTGGGTGACTGTGATCTGGGAATGGAAAGTGTGATAGCATTTGCTACAGTCCTAACTCAAAACCAAACGATTAAGGGCATAAACCTAACCGACCTATACTATGTGGCAAACAAGAAGAGCCCAGTGTTCATCTAGGCCACATGTTGAAAGAAAATCACTGCCTTGTGGAGCTACACGTGTGTAAGCATGATATAAAAAATTGTGGTACGAAACAGGTGATGTCCTGTATCTGAACAGTGGCGGGCACTATCTTGATGTCAGCTGGTCGTCAGTCATCAGCCACAACAGAGAGGGAGGAGGACTTGTTGCACTTTCTTAATCAACGGAAACAAATCCCACACTCTCTAATGTCTACATTTGGGGAAACAGATTTGATGAGGCTACGTTTGTAGCAAATTTAGACTTAATTCAAGTGGGCTGTCTAAAACCAGACAGTACAGGTGTGGAGCCGTTTGTGGTGGATGGGTTTGTAACTTGCAGAAGTCTCCGGTGGCCTTAAAAAAGCAGAATTATTGGGCACCAACTTATGGAGAAGCTTTACTCATCTAATGCAGACTTCACTTCTGTACCAGTAGATCAACAGCAATGAAAAACAAGCTCTAAGACAATTTTCACATATTTGTCGTATTACTTTCACAGAGATTAATATTTTATTACTATTAAATTTTTCGTTCATAAATTAGAACAAACTACTTTTGTCAAATATGTAAAAGATGTAACTATATTAAACTTTGTGTGGCTATCAAAAAAAGAGAGAAAAATCCAGTGGTATATCCTCTAGTATAGGACACTGAAAGGTAGGAGCAGAGCATGATAGCCAGGCACTGTGGTGCTATCCAAAATGACATAGGCTCCTACAGGTATGGAGTCCCGAGAATACTGTGAAATACTACGGGTCAGAATTGGGCAGATCTGGGCAATTCATAGCCAGCCTGGATTAATAGGGTTGCAGACTCCTAGGTAGTTGAGTTAGCTTCAAGGCACGAATGTCTGTTATAAGAGACTAGTTTGGTGTAGGTGTTCTCGGGTTCTCCTCTTTTTGAATCTGACCAGATCTTATATAAATCCAGTGACATTTGGGGTTTTTTTGTGTTAAATGAGTCTGTTAAGTAGTAACGGCTGAACCAGTTGGCCATATACCATGGATTATTAGAAACTGAGGGCTGTATGGCTCCTCAGATATGTCAGAAAGGTCATTTGATTTTTGAGGCTGCAGTACGTGGTGTACCGAAGAACTTTTTCAAAGCCCTTTGAATAATTAAAGTTTTTTGTATGCATTATCTGCCTTCTACCTATTTATGTGATAATCATCTAGCTGACTGATTTCTTAAACTTTGTGTTGAAAGGTATTTAACATAGTCTAGAGCTGTTTTCTAAATTATAAACATGCAATTTATGTCTACTATGCTTACATGAGAAAGGTGAGAGTCTCCATGTGAGAAAATGATTATTTCTAAGAATAAAATGGAACTTAGACGACTGTTTGATTGGAAGTATTATAATTATATTGAGATTATCACAGTAAAAGATGTTCTTGTAACTTGTATCCTAAAGGTAAGAGCTTAATTGTACATTTCTTAAAAATTGAATTTCACCTTGTGATAAGTAGAAGCATAACAGACTTTTTTTTTTTTAACAGCAACATCTATTCCAAAGTGCTATAGAGCTGTGATAATTCATGGGTTTGTAGAAGAACTTGTAGTCAATGAAGACCCGGAATATCAATGGATTGATCGAATTCGTACACCAAGGGCGTCAAATGAGGCCAGACAGAGACTCATTTCTTTAATGTCAGGTATTTAAAAAAGATAGTGTCATTACTGATCGACTTAATGTTCCCAAATTTTTCGCTTCCTTTTGACATGCCACCTGAAATTTGACAACGAAGACTGAATTGTAAGCGACTGATTCCTTACTTCTGGCCCCATCCCCCTGAATTGCCATTTTAGAACAAGAAGAAATCTGAATCAGCATCTTATAGTTCCTCTTAACTAGGTAGTAAAGGAAGTTGTGCTCATGAAGTGGCCTAGTGGAAAGTGCCCAGAGCAAGGAGGTTGGAAATGGGCTCTAGTTTTCTCCTCTCTAGCATTTATTTGTGATCAGAACTCAGGTCATCACTCTAATGCTTTTTGTTCTAATGTTGTCTTTTCATGGTCCTTCTCTGACAAGTTGTAGCTCCTTCTACCCTTCCCGCCACTCTTACCTCATTACTTTTCTTTGTTTGTCTTTGAAGAACTTATTTACTGTCTAAAATTTATATTTATATATATGTGAGTGTGTATATATGCACACACACTCTCACACATATATATCAGACAATAAATAAGTGTAAATGTTATATTTAATAAGTATAAATGTATTTATATATAATAAATTTATATATTTTAAATAGAAAAATATAAATATCTTAATACTTATATTAATTATATTTAATATTTATAAGTTTAAATGTCATTTAATATAGTATATTTAATTATATGTTATGTTTGTAGTCTACATATTTGTATTATGTGATATCATATATAATGTATTATATATTACAATTAGAATATATTATATGCTATATATTCTATATGTTATATTTATATTATATGTACTATTTATATTGTTTACTTGTTTTTTGTCTGTTTCTCCAACTGTTATGTAAACTCCACTAGAATTGGGGCTTTATCTTTCTTGTTCATCTCTGCATCTCTAGCACTTAGAAAGGAAGAATGCCAGGTACAAAGTACACATCCAAAAATTACTTGGTAAATGAATGCATGAATGAGTGAACCTTACTTGCCACATTGGTAAAATGTTGCTAATAGTCTTACCTCCCTAAAAGTAGAAGGCAGATCATCTTTTAGCTTCCTTTCATGTTCTAAAAACCTATGATTTTTTGGACTCTTTTCTGTTACTGCCATTTCCAGCTTTGTATTATGTTATGTGGCAATATGAAGCAGAATGAGTTTTCTTCCCTTTTGCAGGTGAACTGCAGAGGAAGATTGGCTTGAAAGTGCTTGAAATGAGAGGAAATGCGGTTGTTGGGTACTTACAGTGTTTTGATCTGGAAGGCGAATCTGGGTTAGTGGTACGAGCCATAGGAACAGCGTGTACACTGGATAAATTAAGTAGCCCAGCAGCGTTTCTTCCTGCATGTAATTCCCCATCCAAAGAAATGAAGGAGTAAGTATGAATCAATGAATTGTTCTTATGGAGCTTTTTATCTTTTAACCTATACATTTTCATTGGATTTGAAACATTTTAGTAGATTTGTTCAATGTACATTTGGTTCTCTGGTGATTGTTCTTCTCAGAGATGACTGTCAAAACTGAAAGCTTAAAATTATTTAGATATTCCTAATATTTTATTTATACTGTGTTGATAATGAAATTCAAATTAAGCAATGTAAAATTAAACTCATTCCAGATCTTTAGAACTGTATATCTAAGGCATAAATGAATGTTTATGCATTGTGTGGAATTTTACTAATTCTCTTGGAGAATGCTTAAAACTCTATACCTGATAATCCACTTAGGCTTATTATTAGCAACATAGTATAGAAGGCCGGAAAGATTGACTTGTACAGGGGTTTCATTCTCAGATGTCTACAGAAGCCAAGCTGTTTATATAAATAAAATAGTGGGGTATAATTAAATAGGGAATACTTGAGACTGAGTAAAGCTGGTTTTACAGACTTTTCTATAAAAGGCCAGATGGTAAATATTTCAGGTACTGATCATATATATAATCTCTATCTCTGTTGACTGGAATAAGCAGTTTGCTACTCTTGATCTAAAGGAATTTAGACTCATACATTTTTTATTTTTATTTATTTACTTATTTATTTATTTTGTGAGGAAGAGTCGCCCTTAGCTAACATCCATTGCCAATCCTCTTTTTTTTGCTTGAGGAAGATTAGCCCTGAGCTAACATCTGTGGCAATCTTCCTGTGCTTTGTATGTGGGATGCCTCCACAGCATGGCTGATGAGTGGTATAGGTCTGCACCCAGGATCCAAACCTGGGCCCTCGAAGTGGAGCACACAGAACTTTAACCACTCGGCCACAGGGCTGGCCCCTGACTCATACATTTTTTTAAAAAGTATGTGTGATCCAACAGAACACTTCTGTTGACTGGATTTGGCTTATGTGTCATCATTTGTGTCTAAGGCAGGAATTGTAAACGTGGTGGTACAGTCAACAGGGAATGTTTGAACCGAAAATTTTCTGTCATGAGTGAGATGAGAGGGACAATCCTGTTGGGGACTGGAAGTACTGACTATCCTATACAGCAAGGGACAACTCTGTATGGTCATGCACCGCATAGCGACATTTTAGTCAACAATGGACCGTGTATACAATGGTGGTCCCATAAGATTAGTACCATAAAGCCTAGGTGTGTAGTAGGCTATACCATCTCGGTTTGTGTAAGTACACTCTGTGATGTTCACACAATGACGATATAGCCTAATGACATTTCTGGGAACGTATCCCTGTGGTTAAGTGATGCTTGACTGCATAAGACGACTTGTTCCATACTCAGTGCCATTAATACTTTCATTAAGAACCATTGATCTAGAGATTCTTCTAGATCAGAAGTCAACAAACATTCTGTAAATGACTAGAAGGTACAGGTAAAATAATTGTCTTTGCTAACAGCAACTACTCAACTCTGCTGTTGTGTGAAAGCAGCCATCAGCAGTATGCAAATAAGAGTGTGGCTGTGTTCCAGTAAGACTTATTTACAAAACATGGCAGGATGGATTTGGCCTGTACTGTGTAGTTTGCTGACCCCTGCTCTGTATCATCAGAGAGTCAGAATTCTATAGTCAGAAAACCAGAAATGTTTCCCACTTCAGCAGTAGTCAGGAGAGGTTGACTAGAAAGCAATCACCATCTTTTTTTTAAAACAATCTTTTTTTTTTTAATAGCACTAAACCAGTGATCTTAATTAACAAAGGAAATACAGGATTCTTGGCCATGGAATGTTTACAAGACAACCCTTTTTTTTTTTTAAAAAAAAGATTGACATCTGAGCTAACAACTGTTACCAATCTTTTTTTTTCCCCTGCTTTTTTCTCCCCAAATCGCCCCAGTACACAGTTGTATATTTTAGTTGTGGGTCGCTGTAGTTGTGGCATGTGGGACGCCGCCTCAGTGTGGCCTGATGAGCAGTGCCATGTCCGCGCCCAGGATCCGAACCAGTGAAACCGTGGGCTGCCGAAGCAGAGCGTGCAAACTTAACCACTCCGCCACGGGGCCGGTCCCATTAAACAATCTTTTTTAGAATGAATTTTTTCTGTTTGTCTTAAGCTTTTTGTTTTTGTTTAATTATTTCCTTTCTGCTGGCTTTAGTTATTTGGATTAAATTTTAGTCGCAAGAAGGAGTACAGGGTTACATATATTGCCTAATTTTATTTGGAAATACATTGACAAGTGAAATAATTTTTTAAATAAATTGAAGAGTGAATTTGCTTTATATTCCATTTAAAATATGTCTTAAAAAGATATGAACTGCCTGCTGCTGTGGGTAAAGTCAGATTGCAGGTAACTTTTTGAGGGATTCAGATTTTTTTTCTCTTAGCATAGCAAATTTAAGTAAAGGCCTGGGTTCCTCCTTCTCCTGCCCCCCTCCAGCTTTATCTGCACTGCCTCAAGGGGCCTGGCTTTTGCAGCTGTGTTGTCTGAAGTTTTCCTCTTTTCACAAAATTACTTAGCGGAACGAGAAAGCTATATTACGTGTTGGTGTCTCAGAATGCTGTGTGGATAGTAGGGGAATACATTTTGCCTGCATTCAGGAAGAGTTCCATTAATGTAAATCTTCTGGGATTGTGTAAGTTTTCTCCTTTTTCATTTTGTTGTAGCCATTGCCTTAAACTGTCAAAGATTCACACCGTGAAGCATTTAAGTTGCTTCATTAAGATTTTCTGAATGGCATCTTACTATCTAAGTCATGTTATTAAAAAAAAACAAACCCTCAATACTCAGGCTGCTTTATTTCAACCAGCTTCTTTGTATTGTTGATAATGAATCAATTTGGGTGCTAGTTTAAAATTGTTTTATGATTCAGCTGATTATAATTATTCTGGTATTTAATTATAACATTGTTGATTCTAGACAGAGATTTGATAAAAGGTAGTCTGGATTATGTTCCCATCTGAATGGATTTAATATTAGAAATACCACTAAGGTATTATGGTAAGGCAACCTTTCCTGCAAGGTTGATGAGAACTAGAACTCCAAGAATTCATTATGGTGATGCTCCAGTGTATTTGGATTTTAATTTGATATCATAATGTGAACAATTTACAATGTTCATTTTATTTTACCTTTATTAATGGTACGTTCTACTCTATCAGTTTGTTTTTTTCTTTTAGATGTTTAGTAATGCATAGTATAAATCTCTTGGGTGTTTTGTAGCTGAACTATCTTGATGGTAGAAGTGCTTTTAAATATGATTTATTGCTTCTCTACTTTAAAAAGAAAAGTTCTTCCTAATAGACATTAGGTGTAATTTCTCTTTTCTACAGCATTGGTCCTTAGACTTTTTAGAAACTCCATTAGTCACTTCAACAGAGAAAGAAAAACCAAAAATGAAAACCTCACTCAGTTGTTTGAATATAAATAAGTCACCAATGAGATATTTGACTTTCATCAGTTATATTAAGCACATTTTTAATTTAAACTAGCAGCAAAAGCAGAAACATTTGTCCTATGTAAAATCAGTGATATTTTCAGAAAGTAGTCTGTGGACTCTATGAAAGACCATTACTGCCAATTAATGATAGCTTATGTTTGAACCTTGACCAATTGTGATTGTTGGAAATGGCCACTGGGAATAGAAAAGAAAAGGCCAAGAAGAGTTGGGCTCTTGGCCTGCTTTTAATTTGAATTCTAAAAAAATGGGGATATGGTAGTTTTTCAGAATGTATTCACATGTGATTCTTTCCCCCTCCTTGTGTGTAAGCAAAGGCATTGCACAGTGAAATAACTGCTAATATGAAGTCCAGGATTCTTAGTTATATAATTGACCTTTTTTTTCCCCTCCAATGTAACTATGCCCTTTAGCCAGATTTCTTTGTGAAAAATTTAAATGTTGTGTATGAATATTTATTAGTGTATCTGATCCAAATATATCTACATGTGCGTAGATATGGTCCTTGTAGGATGTGTAAGTTGTATCTTACAAAATTTCAGTTCAGAATGTAGTTTAAATGGTAAGTTCTGTTTATGTTTAAATAATATATTCTGTTTGAGAGCTGGACAAAAAACATGTACATTGGTATTGGTGTGTTTTTAAAGCAGTGTCCCCTTGCTTTGTTTTGTTCCCAGTGTAACCTGGTTTTGAGCTAAGTACTTGGTGTCCGGAAATACTGGAATGTTTCTGTCTGCTTATATCCATTCAGTTCACTCATCTCTCTTTATGCTGTCATTTTTCATATTGTTAAGTGCCCCTGTGTTGAGATTCTAGACAGAAACAGTCCTGTTAGTTAAACTTTCTTCATTGAAAAATGTAATTAATTATATCAGCAATTATTCATATCTCAGTTTCAAAGGTAATATAAGAACTTTATATGTGGCTTTTCCCTTTTATGAGTGTTTTCTCTCTAAAATACCATCTAGAAGCTCTATGGTGATCAAAATAATAACATTTTAAAGCAACTTAAAATCCGAATCTTAGTCTTTTTCTTATTTAATTCCACTGACTATTCTGCTTGCTCTTTTTCTTACAGTCCTAATTTATTACTCTGGTCCTTTAAAACTAATAACTCTATCCTAACAAATTAATATTGAGCTATTCTTTTTTAATTGCAACTTGTTTTTTGCATGCTAGGGATTGAGAAATAATTCCTCTTCCTTAACTAAAGGTCCTTTGAAATTATTTTAACATAACTTTGCTCTCTGTTGTATGTATTGTGTTCTTTTCTTCCACTTTGACCACAAATTCCCTCAGGTCTCCGCTGGTTCACCCTCCAAGCCATGGATGCCGCTCGACTCACAACAGCCCAATTCACACTGCTACTGGCTCACGACTTACTCAGAACTTCTCTGTGTCTGTTCCCACTCTCATCTATACTGGTACGAGACTGCTCAGACTCCCGAGCTGGGGAAGGCAGACCACGGGCAGAGTGGCTGCCGAGGGCAGGCAGGCAGGTAGTGCAGGCAGATACCATGAGTCTTTGCTTCCTCCTTTTCTCACTTGAAGTCCAGCCGCAGTGAAGAAACACTGTATTTAGGCGCCACAGAGGCTCTAACTACGTGGAAGTGAAAGTGTTCTTCTGGCTTCCAAAGTCTCTTCCATAGACCCTCTAAGGACCCTATCTTGTGTACGTGTACTGTGAGTTTTTAGGAGACTCCTCCAGTGTGTGTTTCTGCCATTATTTCTGCATTTGGCTAGAAATGAAATTGATCATTGGATTCTAAATGAAGTAGATCCCAAAGCTTCTGATTTGCTCATTTTCTTTATGTACAAAACCTATTACAGTAGGGTCTGTTTGATTCTGTGGAAGAGAACTATTGGAAAACAGGTAAGCGACTATTCTGCATCAAATGCAGTTGTTTCTGTGTAGCTGTATTCATTTTCCACTCTGCTCTGTTTTTAGCTGTGGCACTCTTGTTGCTATAGGATAAGGAAACATATTTTTCTTTGGAAGATTATGTGTGTGTGCAAATATAAAAACGATTGTGAATATTTACACACACCATTTACAGTCATCATTTTTTCTTTCGTAACTTAAAAGAGCATTGTTTATTTGAAAATGTTTTTAGTCACGTATTTATTCTTTTCGTTTATTTCTCCTTTTAATATTTTTTACCCCCTTAGTCTGTCATTTCATGCTTTTTTGCTTTTTAACTTGGCTTATTAACTGTTTCAATGCAGATAATTATTTATCTGGAGAATGATGAATGGTTAAACAGCATTTGGTTGTCTTTGGCCTCAGACCCAGCTCCACACTTAAGAAATGACTGCTGGCCCTGCCCCAATACTTTCCTGGTGTTTGGATCATGCTGCCTTCTGTCAAGTCCTTGGCACATGATTACTTAATATTTCTCCACCTTCTTCTGGCAGGATTCCCTTCAATGAAGATCCCAATCCCAATACTCACTCATCAGGACCCTCAACCCCTCTGAAAAACCAAACCTATTCCTTTTCACCTTCCAAGTCCTACAGTCGACAGTCCTCTTCTTCTGACACAGATTTGAGTTTGACACCCAAAACTGGTAAGGCGCTTCCACCCATCTTTTTTTTTGTCTTTTCTTTTCAAATTTGTTTCTGTTCCTTATTGGCTTTCCATCCAAGCCTTTCTTCCTGTTTTTGGCATTTAAGTTAAAAGATAATGTAAATGCTGATCATTTTCAGTTACTACAATTAAAATATGAACATTTTGTACAGTTCAGAAATTTCCTTGCTCAGAGATCTACATTTGTTGATTTAATGGTAGGATAGATGTAAAGTCAAAGATGTTTTTTTGCATGTAGACGTTTTTCATTTCATGCTCACATTAAAAGGAATAACATCTTAAAGCATTTGAATAGAAAGTAACACTAGTAGCTTGCAATCTGCTTCCTCATACAGTATAAGCATTTTTGAATTCATTGTTTCTTTCCATTTCTGAATTTAATTCTAAGATTTTATTATGAAAAAAATCTTAAGAACTACTGAAATGGTTATATTGAAGTACATATATCTATTTATTTACTAACTTCTTGTTATTTAAAATGTTTGGTTTTGCTAGGCTTACTCTCTAGGTTATAAAATAGCATTTTTACTTATTCTTGCATATTTCTCAGTGTATTAAATTTATAATTTTCCCTTTCTTATTTGTATTTTGATAATCTCTGTGAGTTTTTATATGTTTTATGATAAAAAAATTGATAAAAAAGTCAAATTAATTTCATACTCCCGAAAGCAGAATTAGCTTATTTAAATCAATAAATTATTATTCTTAAGAAAAAATAAATAAAATGTCTAAAAATTAATAGTTTGCAATTTTTGTAAATGATTTTGTCTGGCAGTTTCCTCTCCAGATTGATGAAAACACTTTGCATAGTTCTTGTTTGTGTTATTTTTAATTTATCATGTTTAATAACCTTATTTTTGTGCTAGACAAGAAGTTTATAAAATGACTCCAGATTTTATGAAAATAATAAAAAGAAATCTAATTCTAGAACCAGTGTTACTTCCAAAGTAAAGAAAGGATGTTCAAAAAAAGCCTGTAGATTTAATATCTATTTTTATAAATGTCACAAAATATAAAGAAGATAATTATGAATACCTAATTCTTTGAAGAGAAAAGCTTTATTTTTACATATACGTGATTATGAATAACATCTAAAAATAATGTGATATTTGATAGTAATGGATGCTTTGGAATGTGGCATCTTAACCATATTCATGTCATAAAAACTGAACCATTCAAATTGTAGTGAAGTGTTTTTTTTTTAAAATAAAGAATGAGATTCTGGCCTTGAAATTCATGACAATCGAAACAAGAAAGACAGGATAGTATTTGAAGAATAATTTTTCTTGAAAATATTTTTGAGACTTTGTGCACTGGCTGTTTATTTGTATATTGCAGGCCACTTTGCAATATTCTTGTCTTTATTTTCCATTGCTATAGCACAGACAAATTTTTGAAAGTATTTCCTTGGTCTTTCTATTTCTTTTTCTTTAATTCACCAAAAAGGCCAAACCTAAAGAAGATTGTCAAGTAATAAATTAACTCAACCAGATGTTTCTTCCCTTAGCTTTCTAGTAGGCAATCAGTTGTATTATCAGTGAAAACTTATTTGCATTTTATTTTGTAGCTCCAGAGTTTTAGTTTTTAAAAATTCCTTTAGGGGGCTGGCCCTGTGGCCGAGTGGTTAGGTCTGCGCCCTCCGCTTCAGTGGCCCAGGGTTTCACCGGTTTGGATCCTGGGTGTGGACATGGTGCTGCTCATCGGGCCATGCTGAGGTGGCGTCCCACATGCCACAACTAGAAGGACCCACAACTAAAAATACACAACTATGTACCAGGGGGCTTTGGGGAGAAAAAAGGAAAAATAAAATCTAAAAAAAGAAAAGAAAAGTTCCTTTACAATAGAGGCATTATTCTCATGTATTTCTGTATTTATAAGCTGCCTCTAAATAAATTATTTTGTTTTGCCTGTAATTATTCACTACCTCAGTAGCATATTTATAGGATATTAGCAATTTTTAGTCCTTTGACCTTGTCATGAGTCCCTAAATATCTTTGAATACTCCTGAGCAGCATTCCTATTTCTCGTGGAGATTTAAAATGGCAAAATTATTATTGTTCTAAAATTTCTCAAACTTTAATTCATCATATATTTCATGATTCTCTGCCTTCTAATTTACCTGTATACGAAATCAGTCTCTTGAGAAATCCTGAGAATAGAGAAGCTGTGTATGATTGATTTATTATATGTAAACTGGGGAGCCAAAAATAGAATAAACTTAATCAAGCTGAGACTGAGAAAGTTTTTCTATTTGTAGTTAAAACTATCGCTTGTTTTTTAACTAGGTCTCGTTTTTAAAAAATTTCATACTGAGTTATTTCTGTAGATTTTAGTTTTTGACATTTTACAGGGTTTTACTTTGCTATTTTTTTCCCAAGTACTCAACTAGTAGAAGTAGGATTTTAGAATGCTCATGTTAGGATATTGTTTTGACACCTGACTCAAGCTAATTTTTACTTTTTTTAGTCAGGCTTTTAGCCATGTATAGTTTTTGTGATCCAAAGGGTATTTGACCCTTAAGTACTCAAATCTATGTAAAATGCAGTCAGTACTGTGTCAGATTTGAGTATTGAAAATGTTAGAGAAAAGAGAAAAGTGTTAACATATATCTCGAAGCTGAACAGAAAGAAGTTACTATTTTATTTATTTAAAATTAATAACAACAACTGCTTAATGTGGTACTGTTTGTTTTTTTGTTGTGGATATTCAGTTAAAATACTCATAAGTGATATGTGTTTTACCAGTTCAAATAAGTGTTGATATTTGAGGCAACAACTTTCTAGCCTTAAAAATGTGTAAAATGTGTTACATTTTAATCTTACACATTCTTAAGCAAAAAAAGGAGGGTAATTTAAGTGTTTTTAAGAAATCAGTTAGAAGTGATTAGAATTGAATAAAATCCTATTTAGTAATTTAAAAATTTTTAATGAATGCAAAATTTGTAAAGGTTTTGTTGAATTTTAGACTGTGCCTTTTATTTATATTATGCTGAATAGATGGTCTTGCTAATGACTTCATATGCTTAGTGTAATTTGTGTATGCATTTTAAAATTCATTTTTACTGTTATGTTTTGCTTCATCATTGCTTTCCTTATCCTGCATTTTCTGGTCATCTTCTGAATCTGCATCTTTTCTCTGCTACTTTCCTCCACAGCACCTTACCCACAAGGGCCTAGGATTTACCTGTGTCCCAGCTCCCCCTCTCTCTCTTGTGGGTCCCTTCATCTTAAAAAGTCCTGTCTCCTCCTCTCGGAATCTAGCCTCCCCCCTCATCATTCTAGCCTTGTCAGCCCAGTTCTGAGGAAAAGTGTTTCTTTCAGTGAAGAGCTGTTCCTGGCTGCTTCTGGTAGGATTACATTATGTCAGCTTTTTAATCCCTGTATTTTAAGTCATCTTAAAAGAAATTAATTAGTTCATACTATAAAGAAATATTGGGTATTTTACACAAGGTGTACTTCTTGTTTTCTTATTGGCAGACAGAGTTAAATGATTAGAATTATCATGAAGACATGATTGAGGATTACTTGATGAATAATTATGAATATTTTGCTAAAATTATTTTATGTATTAAAAAAATTATATATCTGAGAACATAAATCTGTATATTTCCATTAATTATTAACTTTTTATTACTAGAGTTTCTGTTTTAGATACTTTACTTTCTTTCCCTTCACACCAGCTCCATTCACGTTGGACCTGTACCATTATGTTGCTAAACCATATGGTTACATTAGTAAATTATTCTGTTTGAATCAGTTTAAGTCTCATTTTTGTGATATTCTTTCATTATTCATTTTTTTATGCCCATTACCTTAATTTACAAATTATTCTGCTGTATTTTCTGATATTTCATTTATCTCTGCGAAACTACATTTTATTTTACGGCTTTCAATATGCTTCATATGAAGATCTTCGTTTCATTTCTGTTTAGTATTGTATAGTCTCTAAAAATCATGTGTAGGTTACTACAAGAAAAATTTCTTTTTTATTTTTAAAGAACAGAATGAGACTATACACATGCTAACCTTTGTTTCCTTATCCAAGAACAGCTAAAAATGTAAAAGTAAATTAGTTCCTTTTTTAAGCCACTGTAGTAAATCTGACTGTATGTAGCTTCAGTTTCGAAAGGGTGGGATTGAACTGTTAACTCTAGTCTGTGGAGCACTGACTTCTCACCTGTCCCCTGCTTTCTATAATCCTTTGACCATAGTTGGTCTATTGGTATTATCAAAAGAATAAAATAAGGTAGGGAAAGAAATTTAAAATCAAGACTTTAAAAAATACATCTAAGAGCTTGGGAAATATAATTCTTTCATCCATAACTTTGTACATTTGTGGTGTGTCTATTATCTGTCCGTGACTTTTAGTTTTTTAAAAAAATTTTATGTTGATTTTTGCAAATGAGTGTTGAAAACTATGAAAATGAATACTGTTTTTCATGAATCTTACGTGTAGGGATGGGAAGTTATCAGAAAATAGGTTTGACTATATTTCACACTTGCCTAAAATTCATGCTATTTAGAGAATTTTAGAATATTTTAAGAAAGCACAATTAATGTTTTCCTCTCTATATTTACTTGTAAAAGAACATTTAATATTTCTCTTATTCTTAAATTGTTAGCATAGTAAGTAATTGGTGTTATCTTGATTATTTTTTGTTAGAAGACTCAACTTTCAAAAACTGAATATTATACAAAAATAATATACAACATAATTTTTAAAATAACTTTTAGACTAAGTCTAAAACTAGCTGCAATCAGTAAGACTTTGACGTCTTGCTTCTAAAGAAAACTTTGTGAATAAAATAGAGTAAAATATGTGTTTAGTTGTATCCCGAATGTTTTAAATGTTTGGATTATAGTAACAGATTTTGACTCATGATATTTGTGAAGATGAATGCAATTCAACTTTGTTTCTATAGTTGTTTTTTGGTTGTTCTTTATGTACTGATGTTCTGTAGGAATGGGAAGTGGTAGTGCTGGAAAAGAAGGGGGGCCATTTAAAGCCCTTTTAAGACAACAGACCCAGTCAGCATTGGAACAGAGGGTAAGAGTCTCTCAACCTTCTTTACTCTTACACTGTTAATAGGATTTTATTATCATGCTTCTGTGTTATTTATTGATGAATATTTTATTATGAATCATTATTTTTAATTTGGAATAATTCTATAATCATTTTTGTTTTGTCCTCCAATCTTATTATCTATTATTATCTATTATCTATTATTAGAAACAGTTTATTTGGAAATATCCTTTGCATAGTAAAATCATTTCTAATTTTACATTAACGTTATATAAAAGGAGATACTTTTTCCAGAAAAACGTTTTAGTTGTAATATATTAAAAATAATTCCTTACTTTATTAATATACTTATTTGCTGAGATTATTTTCATCACTGGCCAAGAAGTGCACAGATTCCATATTTCTACAGATTAACATAAATAATATAGTTATTCAGTATGTGAATAAATCTCTTTTAATTATTGTAAGTTTAATGTTTAGTTAAATATGTTACATGGGAAATGAATAAAGTTTTTGGATGATTTTTCTTTTTTTTTTTTTGTATAAACTTCATTGCTAAGGGAGGATCACCTCATAGGTTCTGTAGAAGGCGGGTATGTTTCTGAACGTGTGAAAGCCTATTGTATTGGTAGCTTTTCTAGTTTTAATCTTGATCATTTAAGTTTTATTTAAGCTTTTAACAAATGTTGCCAGCTTTTTTTCTTTTCGTAATGTGTTTTTTTTTTTTTTATTTAGTAGCTCTATGAGGCTCGTTTTCTTTTTTCTACTTAACTAATACAGTGCATGATTTTATATGTCATGTTAGTTATTTTAAGGCACAGTTCCATAGCTTTCATTATGTCTCATTTGGAAGTTATAAGCGTTTACAGAATTTTATTTTACATGTTGCATTTTACACTAGCATTTACAAAAAAAGATGAAACATAGCAAATACCTGTAAAAGAAGGCATTTTATAAAACAAAAGTATTTCTTTTCTAGAGGTTGGCTTTTGAGAATAGTGTTTTTCAGATCCTATTATTATAAATAATACAACCATTTTTTTTTATTAGACTTTCTTTCCTTGTGCTCAAAGTGTCTGTGTATGCACTCTTGGCCTTCTAGACAAGGCTGGGGAGAGCAGAGCTGAACTCAGCAGAGTGATGATTTAGCTGGTCCCAGGTCTTTGCTTTAGACCCTATCAAGCAGTAACTGCCTTTCATCTGCTCTCGCACTTGCAGGCGTGCCAACTACTGCCATCAAAAAGCCCCGCTAAGCATTCAAACCCTCCATTGAACTCAAATACAGAGAAAGACTAAAAACATGAAGAAGAGGGTAGAGTGAAAGTGTGTGTGTCCAGTTATTTTTTAGGTCAGAATGCTCTTATCTCCTCCCTCCTCCCAGTTTTACATTTTCTACAGAGTCCCTTACACTAGGAATATTGCCTGTAATCTAATTAGATTGTTCGAATTCACATGAACAGGAAAACTTGGGTTGTCTTAACATTTGATAGAATGAGATTTTGCCTGTATGTTGTGCCTGTGACTTCACTCTCTGTACTAAGAACTTTTAAAAGCATCTAGCTTTAAAAGGAAAAAATACTAATCAGTGGAAATTGTTTTGGATTTAGTATGGATAAAGTTTATACTTTCAAATATGCTTTTAAACGTTCTTAAAAGTTTGGACATGTTAACGCATTGGGCATGCATTACCAGATAATCTTCATGGAATTAACAGCAGAGGTGTGGCAAACTACAGTTTCCACTTACAACTTTGTAAAACCTGAGTGGGCAATACATGTAAGTTACCTAACCTTGCAGCAGCAGTTAGCTGAGTTTCTGGGACCACCTCTCTACCCTGTGTACATAATAAATGGAAAAAGCATTATCATCTTTGGCTTCCCCATTCGCCTACGGCTGCCATTAGTATGGCTTTGTTTTGGAAAAATTTTGTACAGAACTATGAAGAATTCTTCTCATATATATTCAGATATCCCTTATCTCTGCCAAGTTGAACACTAGATCCAGCTGAACACATGATCTACTTATATCATTTAAAAATATTTATATTAATTTTTTAAATATTTATATTCATTTTTAAAATACTCATTTCTACCCCTTGTCACCCTTAATAAAATTCTTTGGCTTTTTCTTCCTGAGGAAAAGAGAAACTATTTGTCCAACATCTTTTATTTAAATGGGTTATTCACGTAGCAGTTCTCAAAAATAAATTTTTTTTTTTCTTTCACAAAAACATTAAAAAATAAATTGACAAGATCTTGGTAATAGGTGTTAGATTATTGGGAGATGAGAAATGGAGATAAAAGTTTTATTTAGATTTAGGTTCTGCCTATGAACTATTTAATGTAAAGCAAATAGATTTACTTTTCAATGATTCTTCTTTCACCTGTAAGAAAAATGAAGTTACTTTTTAAATTCTGGGATGTATATTTTTCTTCAAGAGAGAAACCCAATTGACATAATTTAATCTAGTATTTTCCAAATGTATTTTACCAGGGAGTTTTCCATTTAAAAAACCTGTTAGTAAGGAACACACTTTGGCAAACATTGATGTAAAGCAAACTCTTGATAAATTATGAACTTTTTTAGAAGTGGGGTAAAATTATACAATAAATCATGGTAGGAATCTGGCATGGAGCTTCTTATCTAGGAAGTTTACTCTGGTCTCTTGGGATAATAAAAAGAATATTTGATTAAAAAATAAACTAAGTATCTTTGAGAAAAATCCTATTTAAACCTTAAAAAAAATATTCTCATTGTGCTCTCAGATTTTTGTTTTTTTTTTTTTTTGAGGAAGATTAGCTCTGAGCTAACGTCTGCCACCAATCCTCCTCTTTTTTGCCAAGGAAGACTGGCCCTCAGCTAACATCCATGCCCATCTTCCTTTACTTTATATGTGGGACTCCTGCCACAGCATGGCTTGCCAAGCGGTGTATAGGTCCGCGCCCGGGATCCAAACCAGCAAACCCCCGGATCGCCAAAGCGGAACGTGCAAACCTAACTGCTGTGCCACCTGGCCAGCCCCTCAGATTTTTCAACTAGCCTGTCTCTGAGCACATGCTATTAAGTGGATTTATGCTGCATGCACTTGGCTTAATGTCAAAGCATCAAGTTATGAAGTCTTACCTTGGTAGCAGAAGGCAAGGTACTTTAAATATAAGGACTTCCCAGAGAAAATGTCTTCTACAGTTCCTGAAATTCTCATCTAGGCATTGAAAGTAGTGTGTGCTTGGGCTGATCTTAAGGAAGCTGTCCTTTTCAATGGAAGAGAACCTGTGGATTCATCAGGGATAGTAATAGACTAGAGATTAAAATTGACTTAACTCAGTGTTTTCACCAGATGATAAGTTTATTGCTGAGAAAGACTCTAGGCCCTCTTGACCTCATTTTTTCACCTAAAACGTGGAGATAATAGTACCTCCCTCTCAGCGTATGGTAAAGATTATGAAGGATAGTTTCAAGACACTGCACAGGGCCTGGCACATTGTAAGTACACCATAGTAGTTGCTGGTGTTGATAGTGGAGATGGTAGGAGTTTGAACAGTGGGCTGTAGGTGTCGGTAGTAGCCCTTCTGAGAGCGTTGTCTGAAGCCGTAGTTTTGGTTGAATAACTGCTGTTTTTATTTACTCCAGGTTAAATTTTGAGTGTTAAAGTGTGTGGGTGAGCTGTTAGATAAACTGGGGACATGTAGGACAGAGTTGAAGTTGGCAGAGTGGGCTGCTGGCTCTTTTTCTGTTACTTCTACCCCCAGTGGGATGCTTCCGCTCTCGTCCCTTTATCCCATCTTCTCAGATTTGGGGAGAGGAGTCAAGGATTCCCAATAGAGAGATCATTTAGATTTGATTTTTCATACTTACCTAAAGTCTTATATGAGGATATTTTCCAATATCTAATTTTACCTAATTTATTTCTCAGTTTTAGAAGGAGGTACTGCTTTCCATTTAGCTTTAAAGAGTTTTATTTTCAGTGAGTTTTGTCCAGAATATTTAAAATGGTTAAGTATAAAGATTAAATGTAAAATGCTTTTTTATAGTATGCTTCAGTATTTTGAGGAACTTTTAAAACTTGTGTTCTTAAAATTGAAAAAAAACTTAAAGACCAGACTTATTAATACTTAACTTTCTGAGAAGATAAGCTTACCTGTACATTTCTCATTTAAAACTTATATTTAAAAAGTTTAGATGGAAATAAGGAGGCATTTTGACTAAACATTTTATAATACATCTAAGTGAAATTCCCCTCCCGTCCTCTCCCTTCTCCTCCTTTCCCTCTGCCTATCAGCTGGACCAAACTTAACCATTTTTTTTTTTTTAACTGGGGAAGATTCACCCTGAGCTACCATCTGTGGCCGATCTTCCTCATTTTTCTTTTTGTTTGGCTTTTCCTCCCCAAAGCCCCAGTGCATAGTTGTGTATTCTAGTTGTAAGTCCTTCTCTGTGAGCCACCACCACAGCATGGCTACTGACAGACAAGTGGTGTGGTTCTGTGACTGGGAGCCACACCTGGGCTACAGCACCGAACTTGAACCACTAGGCCATCAGGGCTGGCTCTGCCTATCCACTTTCATAGACTGCTTTTTCACTTTTTTTCACATAGCCTAGGTTTTTCTTGCCCTTGTTAATTTAAAGATTACTTTTAAATTCTAACTGAATTTATTTCTAAATATATGTGTGTGTATATATTTATACACATATGCATACATATATTTTATAGTGTATCTTCATGGGTTACTGAGGTGTGCAGGACTGTTTGCTTTTGTGTAAATGGCTCCAAGTTGCTATGCTTTGTGAACTATGCTTTGGTGAGTTCTTATTCTCCATGCTTTAAGCAGCCAGTCAGTAATCTTGCTGCTTTTAATGTGCCTGCTTCTAGTACTATTCAGTATCTCTTTATCTCCCAGCTTTTATTTGCTGCATTTAATCTGCTGTGGTCCAGAAAAAAAGATAATGATAGATTTTAGAATATGTTCCTAAAGCTATATATTTATAATTACTATATATAATTGTATGAATATGATCTGTGGGGATCTTTTATGAATGAAGTACATAAACTTTAGTACTTGGAACTGTAACAGTTCTTTTGACTGCTGAGAGCCCTGTTTTGCTTATTTTCCAGTTCTCAGTTATGTTCTGAATAGCTGAGGCTACTGGTAAGTGACTTCTGGTTAAGTGGGCTACATTAATCTTGCAGCCAGACAAGTCAGATACTAAGTTTCCCTTACTTGCACCCAATTTGTGTAATTTGAGAGGCCTCTATATTTGTACAGCCACAGGAGCTCCCCTTTCTTCCTGGCTGCTATTTCAGTAAATTTCCTTTCTCTACCATTTCTCTCTTGCATGCTTGTCTTTGTCTTTAAATTGATGGGATTGATGTCCTTGAGAGAAAAGGGGAGAATAAGCTTGGAAGAACTTGTGGAATTG
Organism: Equus quagga; assembly: GCF_021613505.1. Classification (NCBI taxonomy): domain Eukaryota; kingdom Metazoa; phylum Chordata; class Mammalia; order Perissodactyla; family Equidae; genus Equus; species Equus quagga. Next base: position 37,061,320 of record NC_060267.1, read on the forward strand.
TATTCCCTCTCCCCTTCTTAATATACATTTGTGTGCTTACATTTTCTCCTGCTGGCCTGATGTTGATAGAGTAAATAATCCACACAGCGATTCTCTACCCACCTCAACTTGGTATTTGCCCTTAGCTTCACCTTTCTGCACATCTCCTAACCCACAGTGCTCATCCTCTCCCCTTCACTCCCTCAGTCCCACATTCTTTTAGGTCTCTTGCCCCAGGCCTTCAGAGTCTTTACCAGTAGCCTGGAGTTGGGTGTGTGTGTGAGGGGGAGTCTACCCCATTGAGAAGTAGATATGGGGTAGGGGGCTGGGAATCCCTCATCTCATTGTTAAGTTGCGTCAGAGTAGGACTTTGAGAGAGGAAAGAGGAGTGTGTTCAGATATCTCAAACTGGAACTCTGAGAACTTTTTTTCTCATTGAGAATTGATGAAAAGAGTGTTCGGATTTTGAATAACATGATTATATATGGGAAAATGGATTTAGAATTCTCAACATCCAAAGAAACTTTTAATTACAGAGCATGTATAATATGTAATTGGTCACCTATTGTTAAGGGATAGAATTCGTTTCGTTATGACAAGGTTTTTAGTAAGCATATTTTTTGTACTCTGCACATGGTGAGTTGTATTTTTCCCTCGTTCTTTCTACTAGGAATTTCCATTTTTTACCTTGACGGCGTTTCCCCCTGGATTTCTCGTGCACGTTGGGGGCGTTGTTAGTGCACGCTCTGTGAAGCTTTTGGATCGTATCCACAATCCTGGTATGTCCTTTAGAAGTTTGTTTTCCGTGTTTCATTTACGTAAATGGTGATTATTAAACATGATTTTTATAATGTTGTTTTTTTAAGCCAAATCTATCTGAAAAGAGAAATGAAAAAGAAGATATAAACTGGCACATGTTGCTTTAAGACATTTGCAGTAATCTTAATTAAAAATAAACTAAGTAGAAGTAGATTTTAGTTACTTTTTTATACAAAACAAATTTTCATTCGTTTTTGGCTAGGGTATCACTTTGAGGGATCCTTAAGAAACTTTTGGGTCAGCTGTTTTCTTTGACCCAGGCAGATAACAAATATTATAATTTGACCATTGTGGCCATTAAGATGTTAAGTTAATTTGTTTTGCTAGCAGTAACTCTTTATAGATTATTTGAGTAACTTCCTTGTTCCTAAAAGAAGCATTCTTTTAAAATGTAATTGTAAACATTGTGTAGAATATCAAAGAATTTTTTAAAAAGCTGCTGTCTGTGGTTCCTCAGTTTCTTTTATGTAGCTGTGTGTTCTATATAAGTGGACAAGTAAAAATAGTGGCTCTCTTCTTTAAAACAGGCTCTCTTCTTTAAAACATGGGGCCATGTTTGTAAAGGAGGAAAGGCATCAAAGTCCCAATAATTTCAGGCCCTTGGATGAGAAATGCTTTGGTGATTTTTCTAAATCTAAAATAAGCATGATAAGTGTAGTAGGAACTTGCTGTATGGAATGTGCTCTTGTATCTCTCATTGATTAGATGCCCAGTAACTTGCTCCGGTCACTTACTATTTTCATGACATACCTTAAACCTGAAGTTATATTAGTATTCTTATTTGGCATATATACATATACACACATATATATATAGTTTTTAAAATTTTAAATTGTCACTTCCAGTAACCTCTTCCTGAAGCTTGTACTAACAGCTATAAGAAGAGTAAAATGCTTTGAAATTACTGTTTGCAAAACATTGCGGATAGTGATTTTGAGGATACAGAGCGTTACCATTTAAAAGACTTAAACAAATTTAATCTATGCCCTGTGGTTTGATGTCATTTGAGTTAATAATTACAGAGAAACAGAATGGAATTTTTTTAGACCCTGAATGGGATTTCAGAAAAGCAGTACTAGCTAGGATTATCTCACTGAAGCTGAGCAAATGCATCTTGTAAGCATCAGTCTTCTCTTTTTCTTCTGTGGTTTATTATTTTTTTTCCCTCTTCCTTATTTTTCTGGTCAATTTAAGATCTTTTCTTCATGTAGTATTTGTATATTCTGTAGTAATTAAAGACAAATTTAGACTGTTAGCAGTTTAATGTATTGAGACCTTGAAGGCTATACCAAGTTCCACAGCTTTGTGTTTAGGAACTTGAATTATTTGGAAAGTGCAAGGAAATACTGCTTTAAGATACCTGACATTAACTGTGTGACCCAAGGCTAGTTACCCATGTTTCCATGGACCATTGACTCAAATATTTTGATAGATGACACCCACTGGTATAATAGCTCCAACAATAGTTTCACAAATATATTCAATTGTTGGTGATGTCTTCTGTTTCCTGAAAGCATTTCACTTTTATTGTTGCTTCCATGTACTCTGAGTAAGCTGTAGAGTCTGGGAGAACAAGTGAAGGTTACTTAAATAAGTTTAAGTAGAGAGCTGTATTTAAAGTTGCCTTACTTTTTTAAAAGCGACTTTTGGGTGTTATTCATATTTGTCAGTTTATTCTAGCTGTGTAAGAAATGTAAGAATCCAGGCCTGGGAAGAAAATAGGAATCCTTATTACAAACTACGTTTGTGTATTGTAATTACCAGCTTTTCCATTCTCTTCCTTTCTTCCCCTTTCAGAATATTTTTTCACTTCACCTGTAGAAATTCTCAGTTACTAATGGACTATTTCCCAAAAGATTATGGTCATATACATGTAAATGCTTGTAATGGTGTATAAGTTATATTTTAGTTTTGTTTTATTTTCAGTTAAATACAAATCAATTTATATGTTCTAATGGTTCCAACATTGCATTATTTTGATATAAATATCACATTCTTTAGATTGTTTTATATATGTATTAGGCATTAAAAAGGAACATTTTCTTAAGGACATTTTATTAATCTACAAGCCCCTTAAAAATTATTTGTGGAAAAATTTCAATTTGTTGAGAAAAGTTGAACATTAAAACAAAACAACGCTCTCGATTAGCATCTACCATACTGATAATGTGTTGACTTTATGACACCGAGTTAACTCTGCTGAGAGAAACTTAGGGACTGAGATGCATGTGCTAATGTTAAAAGAGCTGTATTTGCACTTTCAAATGAATCTTACAGCTATTTTTTGACTACTGAATATGGGAAACTTTCATTTCACACTGAGTGTAGAAGGAAAAAAGTCTTATTTTAAAACCACTACCACCTGCTAACTCTATGGATTATTATTTTGGAGTTATTTGTTTTAGAACTTCCTTTTTTGTTAAGTATTAAGCCAACAGGATCATAAGGGAAAGAATGGGGTAGTTTTAAAAATCAAGGTAATTTATCTTAAATAATAGACTTTAGTTAATGTTAGATTATGATAGCATGCTCCTCCTTTCCTTTCTATTTCTACTTCTTATTAACTCTGCTGTCTGTGTCTTTCCAGTTCCTGTCGAGTGGTGTTGTCAATTGTGTTCTTGTTTGTAGTGCTTTTTGTTTTTTTTTCCTACTATTCTGCACCTAAAACTGATCTACTAATTTGCTGTTTTGAACTCAGCCTTTGTCGGAATTATGGGTAACACAAGATCTTACAAACTGCTAGACTGGAATAGTTTCAATTCAGGTATTTTAATGGTCATTCAGTACTACATATGCTGACAAAAATTATGGCAGCTCAGTGAAGTTTTTAGAAATGTTGTAGATTAAATAGTTTTAATGTCAATTCAGTTATACAGCTACATTCTGCAATACATGTAATTTGTAATTTCCATGGAAATGCAAATATTAAAATGTGTTAACTAAAGTGAACTAATCAAAACCATAGAAATATCCTAAATTACAAATGGCTTTTGTTAGATGATTAACTTTCAGAATGATAATTTTAAATAGTTTTGGACAGTTTTTTCGTGTCAGGAAAATGACATAGGCATTAGCTTTACGATTAAGGAAATACTAGTTGTTAAATGTATTATAAGTATTAAATAACTCGTTTGATAATCTTAAAGTATACTTAAACTTCACTTTAGATTTGAATATAATGCATTTAGTGTTCTATAAATACTCTAAAAGCATAACTATTAGAATTTTGTGTATAATTCTAGAAGTGTTCCAAAATTTGGTAAGTAAAAACGACTTTTGGGAGATTAATAGTTTTCATAAGCTTTCTTCCTTCCCCTTCCACACGAAAATACAATTATTCTTTTTTAGTAATTTCATATGGATATAGTTTGTAGCTTTTAAGGAAACTAAACTAAGATAATGTTACAGCTGATGATGTGGTTTAGAGTCAAAGCCAATTCTTTTTTTGATAAAAGCATATTCTCTTAATAATATAAATGTCTGAACTTTTACGTTATTTGCATTTTAGAATTTAGAACTTTTTCAGTTCTTTGTGTCAGAAAGTATATCTATTTACAGAAAAACAAGAACAGAAACTCCAAGAGGCTCTGCGTTTTAGATAATATCTCATAATCTTTTCAATATTATAAACTTTTTGTTCTTAGGAGTCCAGGATGTAAGTTCTGATGTAAGTAATGCATGCTTGACTATGAAGTAACTCATGTTCATCATGCAGATTTACCTGAATTCAGTCTAGTAAACACTTGCATCAGGCCCCAACTTGGCAGATTTAGACCAACATCAATTGGTAAATCTTTAGGGAAATCACCTCTATTTCCTATCCAAGTTTTTGCCAGCGTGTATCACATTGCTTAGAAGGAAAAGAATCCTTTTTTTCCAAGGAAGATAAGCCGTGAGCTAACAACATCTGCCAATCCTCCTCTTTTTGCTGAAGAAGACTACCACTGAGCTAACATCTTTGCCCATCTTCCTCTACTTTATATGTGGGACGCCTACCATAGCATGGCTTGCCACACGGCGCCACGTCCTCACCCGGGATCCGAACCCATGAACCCCCGGCCGCCAAAGCAGAACGTGCGCACTTAACCGCTGCACCACCGGGACGGCCCCAAAAGAATCATTTTTAATGTAATGCTTTATACTTGATTTTTAGTGATAAATTGAAAATACCTTACTGGATTCATTTAATAAAAATAAATATACTTTTAAAACATAGGCGGATTATTGTAGTGGGAAGAGAAAAGTAATTATATAGAAAAAGGACATTGAGGGCAGATTGATCATTAATAATTTAAGGAGTTGAAACCTTGATCATTAATAGTTTAAGGAGTTGAAACCTTGTTATTTTAAATGATGGCAAGATACACTACTTCCTCAACTATGTTTCTCCTTGCCAAATTCTGTACTTCTGCTTACATGGACAAAGTCTTTACTATGTCTATAAGGTTTAACTTTTGCCTTTTCCACTTTCCAAGATTGTTCTATCATCTGACTAACACACATCTCACTCTAAACCTTTTCTTATCTTACTTCTTAGGTTTCAGGCCTGGTGACAGGCTTTGAGAAAGATAAGATGAGTCTTGCTGCTAGGAAGGAGGGTGCAGGTGCAGCATTTACAAATATCGTGTGTGACATGGCAGGCGTTGGAGGGGCATAGGAATAAGACCGATAGCCCGTTGTCACATTTGCATTAGATCATTGGCTATAGGATAGAGAATGGATTTAAAGGCAGCAATACTAGAGACAAGGAGACTAGTTAGTAGACTGCAGTAGTCCTGGCCAGATAAGTGACCTAGGATTTGGTTGTGATAGGAGAGCTAACGTTTATAGAGCACTTGCTGTGTGCCAGGCACTTTTCTAAGTGTTCTGTGGTACTAGGTCATTTAATTGTCAGAACACAACTCTAAGGTACACCCTGTTCCTATTTTGTAGATTAGCAAAACAAAACAGCAATTTTCCCAAGGTAAATTAGGAAATGGCTGAGCCAAAATTTGAACCTTACTGCTCTGGCTTCAGGGCTTACAGTCTTAACCATAAATTTACAAAATATTTAGAATGTAAAATCGACAGGTAATTACTTGGTAATTACTGGAATGTGGCGAGTGAAACAGGCTATTGGCAACTTTGAGCTGAGAGAGAGAGAAAGATCATGATTATTCCACATATTCAAAAGTTTAAAATCCCAGCAAGCAATCGAGTCCTCTCTTTTGGAAACTCAAGTCTCTTTGAAAGTGGAGTTGTAAGAAATATTTTAAGAGTAAATTTTAATAATGCTAGCTCATTGTTTTCCACATGGCTATGATCTTCTTTTTTTCCCTGAGTTTATCAGTAAAAATATTTCTGAATGGCTCGTACATAGATTTTTTAGTTAGCAGTAGTCTCAGTGTAGTTGAGGAAAATTTGTTGTTCTTTCTTTGTATAGGATGCTTGTCAACTTAGATATTTTTTCAGGAAGTGACAAGGGGCAATATAAAGTAGTTATATAATACAGTTTGAAAAGCACTGGTTTGAAATAGCTTCCAAACTCAGACAATATTTTTAAGAGTGAATGTTTGAAGTCCCAAGTTAGTAAAACAGGTTGTTTAAAACTGGATAACTTTTCTTTTGTTTTTGAGAGTATTTTAAAAAGTTTTTGTATATGTTTTAGACAGATTGTAGATTTTATGACACATACTTAAGATTTTCTCAATCTTATAATAAACTTTTGCTAGTGATAAAGCAAACTTTAGATTAGTGGTCCGAATTTAGAAAATATTCCTCCTTTTAGTTAGTTATCAGAATTACAGTTGTTTAGAAAATTCAAATTATTTGGGGGACAAAAATTAATAGCTAAAACCTAGAAAAATGAGTATAATTATTACTTTAAAATATTTAATTTTAACAAAATGTGTCAGGTGATGTGTAAGGAAATATTTATAGAATATACATATCAATCTGAATGTCCAAGGTGGGGTTTTTTTCTAGTTTTAAGTAAAAACCTTTTATTCGGTGGATGTTTGTGGCATGCCTACCATGTGTTGAGCACAGTGTCGGGGATCGGGAACACCACTGGTCAGCCAGGCAGACACTCTGTGTACATCCCCAGTCTAGACTATTTGTTACATGATTTTGCAGTGTTTGTGTGTGTGTATTAGTTAAATGGATATAAGCTTCCTTGGAACTTGAATTCTACTGATGATCTCAGCAATTGTTTTTACTCCATCTGAGAGGTACTCATGAGAGATGTGCAAAACTAAGCCTAAAGTAGTTAAGCAGTTTTTGGTTTTCAGCATTTTAATAAGGTTTTCAGGAAGTAGATACATAGAATTCAAGAAGGCATAAATGTAGCATATATGATATGTGAGCTTTTCTTTCTATAAAATATAACATGTAAATGTAATATATAATTTTCTCTCTTTATATAATGTAACTGGATATTCATTACTACCCATTCTTTACTATCTGTACAAAGAAGTCAGATATGTAATCTTCTTAATTGTGAAATTTCACTCTTTATGTATTATATATAAAATGTAACTGGATATTCATTGCATTATTATAACGTAACATGTAAATGTAATATATAATTTTCTCTCTGTCATGTAACTGGTCTCCAGATACATTATATATATATAAAGAGTGAAATTTCACAATTAAGGAGTAGATTACATATCTTACTTTTTTCCTAAATAGTGAAGACTCCAGTTTGATCCAACGTGGATTATATTCCAGCTACCATCCTAACGTCCCAAATTACTTTGTCTTGATGTCTGTTCTGAATTTGCACGTCACTCCCTCTGTGATGAAGCTCTTCTTCCTGGTTCTGGTACTGAACCCCCACCCAGTTTGAGGTTGTATACTCCCTTGAACCTGAACTGTCTAATTTCTGTTTCATTAGGGGAAATTTATCTTCTTCAAAAGGTGGTTTTGGGCTAGAACAGTACTTTCAGGTATTTGAGAATGTAACTTTTTATGCTGTCCATTAACTAGATAGACTGTCATTGTGTTAAAAACCTTCATTTGATCCTGGTTAACACTTTATCTCCTTGTTCCTTTGAAAATTAGATTGAATAACTATCCATTTCCTTTTTTTCTTTCACAGATTTACAGATTCTCAAGGGCAGAGTTATTCTCTCCCAGAGCTATTTAAAAATAGAACTAAATTTAACACTTCAGGTAGTCAGTGTTTCTTAGTGACAAGTGTGTGATTGCCTAGAATCTCAACGGGATTAAGTTTTATAAAGGCATATTATGTTGAGTTGTTTACTTCTTTACTTTCTGAGATATAGACTCTTACAGTCCTTTTAGGCATCTTTACCAGTTCTACATGTATTTCAGAAGCAAGATAAAATGCTAAAAAGATGGCAAGATATCAAGCTATGGCCATGCTCTAGAAAAGTAACAGTAGTAAAATAAGTTAATTGTGATGTCAACCCAAGCATGCTGATGTTACCCCTAAAAGAGGCACCAGTGAGGTATTGATGGAGATCTCAGTTCATGCCTACAATTAAAAAGAATATATTAAAAGATTTGTGATATTATCTAAGAAGAGTTTTGACCCGTAGAAGAAAAACATAAAATAGTGTGAAATATAATTTGTATAAAATAAATTTTAATCTATCCTAAAATATCTTTTTATAATTATAAATAATTCTATAGGTTATTGGGAGGAGCATGGTATTTTAAAGGGAAGATATTTTTTTCTTGACATCTCTGAAATATTTATTAATTGGGACCCTCACATCTCAGCTGTCTATCTTTCAAATGACTAAATTGTATCCAGTTTCATTATGGCATGGACTGTTGCCGTAAATTTTTAAGCCAGACTCTTTGTTTTGCCTTTTATGTAAGTGTCGTAGATCCTCAGTTTTGACTTTGTAGGGTGAATAAAACAATTCAAATTCACTCATGCGTTTCCTATAAGATGTGGTTAGCAGTTTTTAAGGTTCGGAAGTTCCATTATGGAGATTAAATGCTGTGATATTTCTGAATTTTCAGTTGTAACGAGTTAGTCTGAATCATAATTACTACTTGAATGTTCTCTGGCTCAGCTCTGGCCTAAGTATAATAAGGATTTGAAGATAAATTTAATTTTTCTTTAATATTAAATAAATTGATTAATCTTAATTTTTTTTAATTAAGCCCTAAATTTAATAGCCAAAAAATTCATCCTTTGGCTTCTTGCTTACAGTTGTAGATAATTATTGTTAATCCAATTCCTAGTTTGTGATCCAGTGCTCCCTACTGTATGCTTGCCTTGCTTTCACCTAGAATCTAGGGCCATTACTTTCTGTAACTCATTTCAGTGAGCTGCCATAGTTTTCAGTCTGTACTGTCACCTGATCCAAGCATGCGCCCGAATATCCACTGTTTCTGGCTCTTGTCTGCTGAATCTGCTTTGCAAAACCCTTTGTTCTTTGAGCTTTTGCTTTAGCCAAAAACCAAATTTAAGAAATTCTTCAGAGTGTGGACATATGCCATTTGCTTCCCTAGCTGCCATGTTATGTAACTCTTTAGCTTTTATTAATCTTGTAAATACTTTATTACTATAACGATGGCATCCCCATGTGCGGTGTGTGGCTCACGTGTCAAAGGCTGCTTGTGAACTTGTCAGAAGAATATGAATGCTCCACTTGCGCTGCATTCAGCTTTTTTTTTTTTTAATCAGCCACTTATTCTTTCATAGTGTTTGGTTTAATTATCTGATTATTTTATGTGTTATACCAAGGTAAGTTTGATGTAAGTAAACTTTGTATTCTATGTGGTTACATGTATCTCATAGTAATTATTATTACATACTTTTCCATTTAGAACATGCTGGCCATTTCTAAATAAGTATATCTTGAACTTAAAATAACTAGCTTCCTCCATTTTTTTGCTAACTTAAAAAATAATGTTATGGATTACTTCCTGTAAAATTCGTTTTAAAACAGAAAAGCTACCATGTATTACTTGTGGCACAGATGTAGGCAGACCTAACGTGAGAAAAATCTACTTTTATATAAACATAGTATACAGTTATTGGCTTTAGCAAATACTATTTTAAACTTCCAGAACAGTGTAAAAAGTAAATAGCAGGTTTTATTAGTGAATTTAAGAAAAGTTAGACTGCTTATTTTACAGTTTTTCAGGATAGTAATTATTTTCTAAACTGAGATATGTTTCTATTATTTTTTTATGTCTCTTTTCAAAGGATCATAAATAATTTGATAGATTTAGCAACTACTTAAATGAAAGTTTGCTTTATGATATAAAAATTCCCTATTAGGAAAGGATGATGTTAAATAGATGTCCGAATTGGTCTGGAAACATGTGTGTCCTAAAAGAAACAGAGAGCATGGATTTGCAAGTGTATTTGTGCTGTTAATGTCTATATTTCAGTTAGGAATATGAAGAAATGCTTTAACTTGAGCGAGTATGTGCAAAATAGGGCCACTTAATTGCCTCACACATTTCTTAATTCATAATATTGATTGCTAACACCGTATTGTAGTCTTTTCTATTTCTCTCTCTTCATTTTATCTCATACTTTGATCTTTTCCTCAGTTTCCTGGAGTCTGCATTTCTTTCTTTTCTTCTGAAAGAAAGTTTTAGGGTAGCTCTGTCTTGGATCCAAAACTTTAATTCAAGAACTGGCTGGCGTCATTTGTAGTTCTGGCTTTTATCTGCTCATTTCTCCCTTTTGCTGATCTCCTCCTTGTGGGGGAAACAAAATCACATCATAGGAATGTGAGCTATCACAAGCCTTGTAACTTTTCTTTACTTTGCTGTCTGCAGTATTTTCCTAGTGAGTATAATTCTACTTATTCTACTTATTTTGGAAAACATATTTGTAAGTGGATATATACTGAAATTCAAAAAAGGAAGTTTTTGGATTGATTTTCAGTTTTAATAGTGCCTTTTATGTGGAAAATTTACAATAAGAACTTAGCATCCTGTATAGAGTCGAGTAAGTTTTTTTAATCTCAGATTCTTCCCAGACGGAATTGGCCACAAAAAAACCAAATTATGATATGCTGATTATAGACTGCTTCTCTTTTTAGCATCTTTGCACATAAAAAGTTACTATAATTTGCAGCTGCTGTTCACCAGTAATTTGCAGCCAAATGCGAGTGATTAGGAAGTATATGTGACAGATGCTCCATTTATAATGCTCCATTACAAGCAATATTGGACTCCTCTATGATAATCTAATACAATTCTGTGATTCTAAGGCATTTTCTTCATTACAGAGCCATACATAGAGTTATAGTCTTCTATCTGAAATTTGTCCTTACATACATTAACCAAAATATTTGTATTAATCTTTTAAATGTATTTGCTTTCTTTATTTTGAATTGGTTAGTCCCTTTATTTCTTGTCACTTTGCTTTAGGACCCACATTTCTTTAGAAGGTTGGGTCCTATAGATGGCTTCTCTTCTTTAACATCGACAAATCTTTGCCTTGGAAAGAACCCAGAATATAGTGGGTTATAAAAAATAGGTACCAGGAAATGAAATCAGAATTTAAATTAAATTATGAGTATGACTCATAAAGTCTTCACTCAGTGAGGTGAGACATAAGATATCCTCTCACTTTAAGCTTAAAATCTGGAAACTCTGGGTCTCCATTTTAAGTTGTATTTACTAAAATACATCCCTGTTGGTGTCCCTTAAAGTAATAAAGCAAATAGAACTAGGTGATTTATTTTCTGGCAATCAAGTTTAAAACGTTAAACATTTTGAGAAGTAGCATTACATTAAGATGTTGAAATTTTTGAGAAGGAGCATTTTAAAGTTGTGAAGTTTAAAATCTGCTGTAGAACAGTATTTCTTTGCCTTCCGGAGTATATTTATTTTAAGCATTTCTTGTTCATCCAGACAATGTGCTGTTGAGTAGTGAACTGATTTAAAATTTATTTTTCAGATGAACCAGAAACTCGAGATGCGTGGTGGGCAGAAATCAGACAAGAAATAAAGTCACATGCTAAAGCTTTAGGCTGTCATGCTGTAGTGGGCTACAGTGAATCAACTAGCATCTGGTAAATGATAATAACAACTTGATTTTCTAGATGGTGTAATTTACAGATTGTCAACTGAAAGAGGAAAAGCTTTGTGCAAATATAGAGAAAAGAAGAATAGTAGAGTGATCCAGGAGCATGGATTTTAAAGTACATCAGACTGAGGTTCATACGCCATTTTTGCCACTTAATTGCTGTGAAACTTTGGGAAAGTTGGTCTACTTCTCTGAGCCTCAATGTATACATTGAAATGGAGATAATAGCCACCTGTCAATTAAGGTTATTGAGGGATTAAGTGAGAATATAATACTGACTCTTCTGACTTCTTCCTTTCAGATCTTTAAAACCCTTGATCTACTGTAAATGAATTGCCATGTGTCTTTAAAGTTTGTCTGTAAACTCTTTTTGCCTTCCTTTGCTAATTGTAACTTAACTTTCTCCTGCCAACAAGTCATCCTTCCTAACTTTGTGAAATTAGGAAGAGACCTCATACTCTTAGTTCTCGACTCCTGTTTTTCCTACCTTTCATTTGAACAACCTCTCCGCCTTTAAAGTCCATGCATTCCACAGTTCAGACTTTTCTACCTCCAAAACATTCTCCTGCCTTCCTTAATTACTTCTCTGCCATCTCCTCCAGTTACACGATTCTCTTCTGACAGCCTGGCATTGTGCTTTCTCATTCTCAAGTCCTCTGTCCTCACTTGACTTTCAGCCATATTTTGTACTTCGTTATTTCTTGAAATAACTGTTCCTCTTTAAAAATTTGGAACTATGAAATTTCACTCTCGGATCACAACTTAGTATTTTTTCACCCATCCTATTTGCTTATTTACAGTTGGTTTGTTTTGGCCCTTAACTTAACCAAGAGGTTTCCCGGTTCCTTACTTGGGTTCTGACTTGATTTGCTCTCTGCCATCCTTGAACCCTACTTTCAGCCTCTTCAAAAGTTTATAACAGATGTCATCTAGAAACAGTAAGAAGATAATTCTTACTGCCAGCTATTACATGGATAATTCTCTTGCACTTGTGTTGATCATTATTGTTAGAGAAAAATGATTTGACTGTAGTAAATGTGGACATTACAGAGCCAAGCTATTTCATCTTCTGAGGGCCCTTTGTTTCCTTTGCAGACCATGTATTATACTCTTGAACTGTTCTGTTCCCATTGTAGCTGTTCTACTCTTGTTAAACTGCCACCTTTGTTATGCTTATCCTCAGTACATAGTCTGGTCGCATTCATGGATTTAATGTCATACACTTTCAGGTCCTAGAGATATGGGCCATCAGATTCACATTCTACTGGAAAATTATGACAAGTGTAATACATTATATGATAGAGATATCGCAAGATGTTTTGGGATCCCAGAGGGTTGGAGGTTAGAAGTAAGGTTGGAAGAAAGGATTAATGAAGTAACTGAAGCTTGAACTGAGTCTCGGGGATGAGTCGGGATGTATAAAGGAAGAGGCATAGGGAGAGTGTCAAGGCTAAAAGAATAGCACCTGGAGCAGCCAGAGCTGTAGGTTCAGTGTGGGTGGAGATGGGTCACAGATGCAGGAGTCCACAGAGATGAATCCAATTAATTTCACTTAGAAGTGTCAATTAATCTGACACAAACTCCTTTTTTTCCTCTAGACTTCAAAAAATCTTTGTCTTTAAATCCAGTCTTCACTATTTTTTTCTGTTCTAACCCATCCTACATACTATTACTGGATTAAACTTCTTAAAATTCACTTCTGCTCTTATAGCTCCTCGATTCCACGCCTTCAGTGGCTCCCTGTTATTCCTCCTCATGTTCTCAGTGCCCACTTAAACATTTTCAGCCTGGCCTCTCTCTATTCAGTTACAGATCAAGTGTCCATTTCCTTCATGCCCTCTTAGGCTTCTGGTCCATTTGCACTTTGTTTCCAGCATTTCATCCCTAGGCCCCTACTTTTCTCATTTGCTTTGGGTGATCTCATTCAATAATTGTGTTGATTGTTTAATTTTTTGGCTTTCGGATTGGGTGATATATCATAAAGAGTTTCAAAGAATTCTTTTCAAAATCAGTTTTTATCATACATATAATAACGTAAACTCCATTTAGTATATTTTGGATATTATTTGTTTCAGATACCTTTTCATTATTGTTTAAATTCAGCTATAGCAATATAGATAAGTGCATAGTTGTGCTTTTAGAATAATTTTAATAAAATTTAATATGAGTATCAAATGGGTTATTGCTGTTTGTAACTAGTGTTATTTTGAAACATTCCAGTCTTTATCAGCTTTACCAATTTTAAAGGAATCTATTGTCATTAATATTATACTTTATCTTTTACAATTTTTAAGTACTAAAGAATTCTTACCCTCCCCATTTTAATAACGTTACATTACTTCTATTTTCTAGGTTTAGGAGGTAAGCCTGTGATATTATTAATATTTAGTACAGTCTAACTTGAAGTTAAATTGTCACCCTTGTAACACTTTGATATTTAACATTTGCCACAGTTGGATTGCCTGAAATTGTTAACGTGTTTACGTTTTTTCTCTTGTAGTGAAGAGGTCTGTATTTTGTCTGCGTCCGGCACGGCGGCGGTCCTGAACCCTAGATTCCTGCAGGACGGCACCGTGGAGGGCTGTTTGGAACAGAGGTTGTCATGGCAGCCTGGCTTGTTGTCCATAAGAGCAGAGAAGGGAGAGGATGACTGTTTTTCTCCCAGAGCTGGGCTAGTTCTTCTCTCGGAGGGTGGGTTCCAGTGGTGCAGGGTAGAAATCAGGACCAGGCGCTTTGCTGGTTTTCACCTAACCCACAGCAACAGAGACGGATTGGGTTCTGCACCGTATGACACAGTTTGACTTCTGGTATCTTGATAAGTGACATGTATGACTACCAATTGAAGCATTTGAAGTATACATCTTTTGTTTGTTATACTATAGAAATAATTTCTTTTATTTGCTTTTTCTCTTACTTTCCTTTCCCTTTGTCTTACCTCCAAAACAGAAAAAGCCCATGAAACAATTTTTATAGAGAAAATTCTTAATTTGCAAAACAATCAAAACACTATTTTGTACCGAAATGACATATAAAAAGCTTCATGGAAAGTGAAGTGTGACTTTAATGTTTGGAAAGAGAACGAGAAAGTGAAAGCATTAGATAAAATGAGATTACTTTTTGATTGATTATTGGTCCCTTTAATCTGTTAGCTTCTATAAATGTCAAAAATGCTTTCCATAAACAGGTGAAATTATCAAATATATAGACAGAAAACCATTAGTTTGGTACAAGACTCCACCCAGATAATATAAATTTTAATTACTCCTTATCCCACAGTATGCATGTTTGCTTTTTTTTCCAGTATTACTATATTAATGTACATTAAGGAAGAAAGCAAAAAAAAATTCTCTATGTGATCAAATTTAGTATAAGTTTGCAAGTCTCTATATAAAAAAGATCTTTTAGGTCTGGTAGGCACATAGAAGACATTGGTCAGTTTCTTCTTTTGTCAGTATTAAAAAGTGGATTTTGATCATAATATATTCCAGAACATTAAAAGTCATCATGAATAGGAAAGCGAAGGTGGGACGTTTTCAAGAATATTAAACAATTGGAATGTTCTCTTGAGAAAACTGACTTTGCCAGTGAGTTACCCCGGTGCCACAATGTAGTTCTCAGCCATATCAGTAGATTTCATTCTTGAGTAGATAGAAATGACCTTTCCCAGGCAGCTGTTTTGGTATTGTGCTTGAATGGGTACAGTGAACTCTCTTCCATGGCAGTCTGATGCCGCAGATATCATCCCTATTTGTAAAAGAGGAAAATGTCCTTTTTTTCCTGCTGTAAAATGATTAGGGCTTACTAGAGAAAATTTGAAAAATACAGGAGAGTAGAAGGAAGAGAGAATTCCCTATGATCTCACTCTTCAGAGGCAATCCCTTTTGTACATTTCACATTTCGAATGCTTTCATACATTTTAATACTTTTATTTTTTAAGCCTTATGATGTCACACCACTTACGTTCAAATTTCCATGAGGTGTTTAGTTAAAAATTGTCCCAGTTTTCATCCTTTTGTGCTCCCTTGTAACACATGGGCTTTGGATTCAAACAAACTGGCATTAAGATCTGAGGTGTGCTACTTAGTACTTAATGTGACTGAGCAAGTTACTTCGTGTCTCTGGTTGGTTTCAGGTCACGTGGACCTGGTGTTTGTTGTCGTCTGCTGGCATTAGATTGGGAGGGGGGTGTGTGTTAAGCCATAGTTTTCTTACTTAACCTCACAAAAAAACCCTATAAAATTGTGATTCCAGTTTTGTAGAAGAGGCTCTGAGAGGTTAAATAACTTACTCAGGGTCACACAGCTCTACTCAGATCTGTCTGATTTCCCTGTTACTTCTAATATATCAGAATGCCATCTCAACAATAAAAGAGTAATATTTGGGAGTAATTTAATTTGATTTAGAAGGTTATTGTGAAAATTCAGTGAAATAATGTATATAAAGACTCTGCAGAAAGCCTGACTCCTAGTAGGTATGGGGTGAGTTTCCTTTCTCCTCTTTAATTTGTCTGCTTGCCGTGTTTCAGCTTCTAAAGGATTGCTTTAGGTTAGAGAGAACTGAGAACCCACATCTTCCAGAACCCTAGGACTTGTGATTGTGTGAAAATCTGGAGTTCTCCATGGAGCTTCCTTCTATTTGCATTCTTATTCTCCCGATTTCCTCAGATTTAATGAGTGAAAAAATGCTTAATCATTCTAAAAGGAATTCATGAACAGCATGTTAACAACAAACATTTTACAATGAAGGGGAAGGTTGTGGGTTGTTCATTTGTGGTTTAATTATGATATGTGTGTCGTTTATGAAACAGGTGTTTTGGTTTCTAAGAAATATTAAAACAGTCATTGGAAATTAGAAATTTTAGAGTATATCTGTATTTGACTTACTTTTTTTTATTCTTAAAGGATTTATTTTTTAATGATAAATTTTTTTCAAATTGTTAGGTTGTGTAGTTGAAAAATTTTTTTTCATGGGCATTTTTTTGTGATTATATTTGTGGTATATTGGTCAGACAGTAGGAAAATGTCACCCTTATTGTTTAACCATTTCTTTTTGTGTTATATCCCAAAGAAAAAAACCGGGATAATAGTAGTTTTTATCAGGTGCTAAGTCATCAAACATATGAATTGATGCAAGATGACTTTCTCCTTGTATAAGCCTTTTCTCTCATAGGAAAGCGTATGGTTCTGATTTTATGGTCGTTGGTAATTCTTTTTTTTTTTTTTTAAGTATGCTTTTTTTGGTAAGGAAGATTGGCCCTGAACTAACATCTGTTGCCAATCTTTCTCTCTCTCTTTTTTTTTTTCCCCAAAGCCCAGTACGTAGTTGTATATTCTAGTTGTAGGTCATTCTAGTTCTTTTATGTGGGATGCTGCCACAGCATGGCTTGATGAGTGGTGTGTAGGTCTGTGCCCAAGATCCAAACTGGTGAACCCCAGGCTGCCAAAGCAGAGTGTGAGAACTTAACCACTCGGCCATGGAGCCAGACCCTGATGGTCATTGGTAATTTTTATCAGTCACAATAGTACTCTTAGAACCTGCTGTGGTAGAAGTTGTGTCAATTGTATACAAGTACTGTATACACAATCTCTGTTTTTGAAGAAATGCATAGAATTTTCAAGAATGCTGTATTTTTTTTCTTCATGTATTCATATAGGCTAGAAGAAAATTTGCCTGCAGGCTGTGGATTTTGCCATATCCCATATGATGAACTGAACATGCCATTTCCAGCTCATCTCACATATTGCTATAACTGCAGGAAACAAAAAGTTCCTGATGTTCTCTTTACAACTATAGACCTTCCGACAGATGCAACAGTTATTGGAAAAGGTTGTCTTATTCAAGCAAGGTATGTTTGTGGAAGCAACATCTGGGGTCCCTGGAAGAGGATGGGTAATGGAGTCAAGCAGACGTATTTTCAAATATCTGCTCCACAGTTTCCTACCTGTGACCCTGGGCAGGTTGGACAGTTCCAGCTGAACCTTGCATTTTACTGTACGGAAAATTGGGAGGAAAAATATCCTCTTTATAAAACTCAAGTTTATAACAAATTTATAACAAAGGCAGTTTTAAACATTTAAATTTTGTACAAATGTTTATTATTATGAGGATCATTAATTAACCTATTGCAGGCTAGGATGTGACTCAGTATGCTTTAATGACATTGAATACGCAAGACGTTTTGGAAATTGACTTTTTTTCTTTTAAAGAAGAATGCTATGTAGTGTTTCTTTTACTACTTCATTTAGCTGTTGAGTTCCTTTTAAAATGTACTAAAGTAGGAAACGCTAAATTGTGGTAGGCATACAGGAAACAGCTATAGCTGTCTAGGTCACTAACCACTGCCAGGTTACCAAGTCCATTGAGTATTTCTGTCCTCATCTTACTTGGCATCTCAGCAGTAGTCACACAGTTGATGGTTTTCTCCTTCCTGAACTTCCTTTGACTTCAAATTCTACACTTTCTGCTTTTTCCTGTCTTTATGTATAATCTTCAGTCTCCCTGTTGATTCCTTCTCATTTCTTGATCCTTGAGCGCCATGGATCTGGACCTCTTCTCAAAGCTCTTTCCCTAGTTGAACTCATCAATTCCTATAGGTCTGTCTGCTATCTATATGTCTGTGAGTCCCAAATTTATAACTCCAGTCTAGAACTTTCTTCTGAGCTTCAGACCCATATACTTACCTGTCTATTTCATATCCCATTTTGATGTGTCATAGGCATGTCATACTTGTTCCAAATCTAATTGCTGATTTTCCCCACTTCTTTCATATTAGCCTTCTCTATTTTAATAAATAGTACCTTGCTTTATCCAGTTCTTCATTCCAAATATGGTATTCTTTGATACTGTCCTCTTTCCTAACCTCCCCACATCAAATCTATTACAAAGTCGTACTGAATTTTATTCAAAAATATATTTCTAATCCATTTATTTTGCTTTCATTCCCTCTTGCATCTTAGACCTTCCATTTGGGGTGGTTTTTCTTTTGCCTGAGGTATATTCTTTAGTATTTCTTTTGGTGGATCTGCTGGTGGTGAACTATTTTTGCTTGTCTGAAAATGTATTTGTTTTATCTTTAAAAGATATTTTGGGCTGGCAGTTATTTTCTTTCAGCATGTTGAAGATATGCTTCCACTGCCTTTTGCCTTTCTTTGCTACTGTTGAAAAGTAACCTATTAGACTAACTGATGTTCCTTTGAAGATAGCTTATTTTTTTCCTTAGGCTGTGTGTGAGCTATTCTATTTGTCTTTGGTTTCCTGCAGTTTCATTATGAAGTGTTAGGTATGGAGTTCTCTTTATCCTAATTGTTATATATTTGAATATATATAACAATTAAATAGTCTTTGAATATATAATTGAAGGTTTCTTAAATCTGTAAATTGGTATTTTTCATGTGTTTTAGGAAATTTTTATATATTAGTTTTCCTGTGTTTCATGTCCTCTCTTCTTGATACTCCGATTTAAAATATGTTAGACTTTCTCACTGCCTCCCCTATGTCTGTTACTCTCTTTTCTGTATTTTCTGTCTTTTTGTTTCTCTGTGCTGTATTTTGGATACTTTATATCTATATTTCAAATCTTTAATTCTCTCTTCAGCTGTTTCTAATAAGCTATTAAGCCTAATAATTGGGGTTTTTAATTTTTGGCAATCTGTTTTTCATTACTAGAAGTTTTATTTTGTTCTTTTTCAAATCTAATATCATGTGACTGATTCTGTAACTGATGATTTTAATATCTGAAATCTCTTTGTTTTCTGTTGTTTCTGCTGGTTTTTGTTTGTCATTTTGTTTCCTTTGACTCTGATAGGCTCACAGGAAGTTGCAAAAATGGTACAAAGAGTCCTATGTACCCTTCACCCAGCTTTCCCCATCGGTGACATCTCATACAGCTGTAGTTGAGTATCAACTAGAAATTGACATTGGTATAATTCTGTTAACTATACTACAGACTTTATTCAGTTTTTACAATTTTTAAATTCGCATTCATTTATGTATTTGCGTGTACATGTATAGTACTCTGCAGTTTTACCCACAAATAGATTTGTGTAACCACCACTACAGTCCAGACACAGAACTGTTCCCCCCACAAAAGAACTTCCTCAAACTCCCTCCTTATGTTTATACCCCTTTGCCCTTGTCTGTGATGCTTTTGGGAAGATTTTTAAAAATATATAATTAATTTAATTTATTTTTGTTTTAGGGAGGATGAGGTTAGCTCCATCAGCGGTTCTCAGAGTGTGGTCCCTAGACCAATAGCATCACCATCCTCATGGGAATTTATAGAAATGCAAATTCTCCTGCCTCACCTCAGACCTATTGAATCAAAAATTCAGGGGATGGTGCCCAGTAATTGTTTTTTAACAAGCCCTCTGGGTGATTCTGATGTAAGCTAAAGTTTGAGAACTACTACTAGCTCTCATTGTCTCTCACCTAAATAGCCTCTTGTCTACCATCCCCACACCATATTTGTCATTTTATTTCATTCTCTTTGTAGCAATATAAATGATGTCCTAAGATGTATATTGGATCATGTTACTACTTGAAACCTATCTGGGGTTTCCCATTGCTGGTAGATTAAGATCAAACTGCTTACCATGACCCATATGACCCTATCATGGTCGTGCCCCTTAGCTGCACTCTCACCCTTGTTCTCTTCACTTTAGCTACGTCTCCTTTTGGTTCTTCTAATGTGCGAGCTGCATTCTGTAATTGTCTTTCTCCAACTCTCCCAGTTCCATCATGTCATTAAGACCCCAGCTCACCTGTGAGGCCTTCTCGCTAGTTTATCCCTCACTTTTCCTGGTTTATTTTTTTCAGACACCTGAGTCTTAAACACACTGAGCTTACTTCATGTCTTTGTTCATTCCCACCCCACTCTCCTCCACTGGAATGTAACCATGAGAACAGGCATTTGGTGTTTTGTTCATTGCTTAGTACCCACCACCCAGACCATGCCTGGCATGTGGTAGATGCTCAAGTAAGTTTCTATTCTTTTAATGAGTAAATTAACTTTTTTTTCCTGCTATCCATCCATTATATGATCACATGGAGTTATGAAACCTAAGATTTTAAATTATATTCTCTAGTAATTTTGATCAGTATTTATTTCATTTCTAGAGATTTTGAGATTTTTTTCCTTTTTGTTTATTGAAATAGAACTTTTAGCAAAAGTATAGACAGTAAAAAAATGGAAGATTGTTGATATAACTTAATAAGCCCATTTGAAATAACGAAATGTTTTATCAAGCACACTTTTGGAAAGCTTTATAAATTGGACATTTCTTAAGATGGTACCAACAACACCATTCACTGTCTAAATTATTTTCCTTAACAGGTTGTGTCGCTTAAAAAAGAAAGCACAGGCAGAAGCAAATGCCACAGCTATCAGTAATCTGTTGCCATTTATGGAATATGAAGTGCATACTCAGCTAATGAATAAACTAAAACTCAAAGGAATGAACGCTTTATTTGGACTGAGAATTCAGATCACAGTGGGTGAAAATATGTTGATGGGCTTAGCGGTAAGTTTAGATGTTTCGGTTTTGTTTTGCAATTCCTGTAGTTGTAGTAGATTCGATTTCATGTAATTCACAGTATTTTCAAAAGACTTACCTAAAGAAACTGGCATCAAGACCTTTAAGGATTGGAGACATTTTAGGAAGTAAAAAATCTGATGATAGGCTTTCAGATATTTTATTTTTATATTTATTATAAAAGTATTATCAATTATATTATTTTAAATTAATTATTATCTGAAATTATTTATTTACATTTATATTATTATTATATTTTTATATTCTGACCGTAACCTCAATAGTCAGATTTCTAAAAATTATCATGTATGGTTTGTTTAGTAAGTTGACCTCCATTGTTCTGGACTTGATTATTGTTTATACATTGCTAAGACAGGGTTTCTCCTTGGCACTGTTGACATTTAGGGCTGGGTAACTCTTTGTTGTAGGGGCTGCCTTGTTCATTGTAGGATGTTTAGCAGCATCCTTGGCCTCTGTCCGCTGGGTGCTAATAGCTTCCCTCCAGTGTGACAACCAAAAATGTCTGCAGACATTACCAGATGTCCTGAGGGGGCAAAATCACTCCTGAGGGGGTGGACCACTGTGCTAAAACAATCTTTAGTTTTAATGGAGAAAATAAAGCAATACATGTGAGACACTGTCTACTGTTGGACAGAGAGTTAAGTTTCATCATAACGGGCACCTGTGGTCCGTAATGGAATGTGCAATAAGATACCATGTTTCTTAAGTGCTGATAAATTGTGAGGCAGTGAAAAGCTCTTTATCTCAGCTTCATGTTCACCTTAGCTTGTTAGAAAATAAGTTCTGACTTAAGAAAGTTGTCAATGGGGAAAGTGAGATTTGCCTTTATAAGTAGCCTGAAACCTGGGGAACTAGATGCCTGCAAAATAGATATCGATCAGATGAAATCTGATCAATAATATTTATGGAAATCTTCTCATATTCTAGACACTTTGCTAGCCAACATTTTTGTCTATGTCACTCGCACTTTTCCTCTTGAAATTCTCTGCCATCTTTCTGAGACATGTGTAGAAATTTCATTTTAAGAAATTTATAGGGAGCCGCCCCGTGGCTGAGTGGTTAAGTTCCCAGGCTCCGCTTCCTTGGCCCAGGATTTCGCCGGTTTGGATCCTGGGCGAGGACATAGCACGGCTCATCAGGTCATGTTGAGGCGGTGTCCCACATGCCACAACTAGAAGGACCCACAACTAAAAAAAATATACAAATGTGTACTGGGGGGATTTGGGGAGAAAAAGCAAAAAAAATTTATGGAACTTGGATTCTTTTTCTCGGTATGCATTTGTAGTATGCTAATATGTAGTATTTTTCTCGGTATGCTAAATTGTTTCCTGCTTCATCTGTTTCTTTCTATAAGAGCAGATATGTAAATTTCTATATGTGTGATGATGATAAACTAATTTGGTAATCACAGTTTTTTAACAGGAGAAATTTGTGATAATTAATGAAAGTAATCTGATTTATATTAAGGTATTTGATATTTAGATTAACTTGTGGGAAAATAGTGTTCATTATAATTCATTCATCTAAAAACTTGCTTAAGTGAGGACATAATATAAATATGTAATTTGGGATGAATATAAAATGATACTTATTGGTAGGTGTCTATGGGAACTAAGAGCTTGATTCAAACTCAGAGGTTTAAAAAACACTGTGCCAACTGTATCAAACTCTTCTGAGGGTTGAGTCCCAGGAAGCTAGTTTGTGATCCTGGTATAATTCTTCCTGCCTGCCTCAAATGCCACCTTTTCTGATTCTTACTAATCTTTTCCTTCTTGATCACTAGTGACACTAATTACAGCTGTTTGAGATTTGGATCTTTGTGCTCTGTTTTAGCTTGTGCACTTAAATCTCAGAGTCCCAAGAGTAGCTTCCATGATGGTTAATCTCTGATGAGTGCCCACTGGGTATCCGGCACATGCTACTTCGGAAGGAATGTAATATCTTCACTTTACAAGAGGAGAAAATGGGTGCTGTGCCAGGTTAAGACCTGTCCAGAGTGATATGGTTACATGTACTGGAACTTAATTTCAAACCCAGGCTTATCTAGTCCCAGAGTCTGTGTTCTCAGCCATTCTGGGTTGTTGCCTCTAGTGAATGCAGTTAAGAAAGTGTTGGAGATGGTGCACTAAGGCTTCATGTGGTGCAGAGGGCATTCTGAGGATGGGCATCAGAGACTGGGTCATTGGTGCAGTCAGGGACACTAAAAAACAAACCAAGAGAGAGCGTCTGAGGATCACTTTCATCTACTGTACAGACTTCATCATAGAGTATCATACCCTTTTTAGGATGAACTTTTACAAAATTGGCAGTTGATTAATTTAAAAATAATAATAACTCAAACAATTCAAAATACACAAATATCTAGAATTAGGAGAATCATCTTCTCTTTTCCCTGTTCCACTCCTTTGATGTTCACAATTTGATGTTTATGCTTCTATATATATTTTTTGCTTTGCTGGGATAAACATATTTATACATAAGCGCACATAAGTCTGTGTATGTGTGTGTTATCTTGTTTTGTATTTCCCCTAATAGTTTTCAAGCACTAATGGCATGCAGTACTATTACAGTCAGAAATTAATAGTCATTTGATTAAATATTTAAAAGAAATCTGTATCAAGTAAAGTTTTCTTCCTTGGTCATTATGGAGGGAGGGTTAGATAGTGAAAAGTTCTTGTGTTTTGGAGTGAGAAACAAGTTCACATCTCTTCTCCACCTTTACTGACAGTGTGATCTTGAGTAAGTTTCCTATCTCCTGAACTTCAGTTTATTTACTTGCTTTGCAAAAAGTTTCCCTTTTATGGGGCCGGCCCGGTGGCGCAGCGGTTAAGTTCGCACGTTCCGCTTCTCGGCGGCCCGGGGTTCGCTGGTTCGGATCCTGGGTGCGGACATGGCACTGCTTGGCAGCCATGCTGTGGTAGGCATCCCACGTATAAACTAGAGGAAGATGGGCACGGATGTTAGCTCAGAGCCAGGCTTCCTCAGCAAAAAGAGGAGGACTGGCAGTAGTTAGCTGAGGGCTAATCTTCCTCCAAAAAAAAAAAAAAAGTTTCCCTTTTACTTCTGCATTTTAAAGGTAAATTACTCATTCATGAAAAATTTACTTTCTAACAACTTTTTATCTTTTTTTCTAAGCTGTTTTTTCAATGTAATTTATTTTTTACAATCATGAGTAAACATTTTAAAGTGCAGTTGGCTATGCAGTGAAAAGTAAATCTACCTGGGCTTCTAGCCGGAAGCAACTAACCTCGTTCCTGGTTAATGTTTCTCTGTGCCCTTCCACATGTGACCTATGCTTACACTGATGCTAACTCTTTTTCCTATAGGGCAAAGACCACATTAATAAATATGAAAACTTCAGGACTGTTATTCTTCAGATATTTTTTCTGATTATTTCCCCATTATTTTTACAAGTCGGCTACAGGTGTCTATTTAGCAGCTTTACCAACTCCTGGTGGTATTCAGATTGCTGGGAAGACTCCTAATGATGGTTCATATGAACAGCATATATCTCATATGCAAAAGAAGATAAATGACACGATTGCTAAGAATAAAGAGTTATATGAAATCAATCCTCCGGTAAGTAAGATAAGTCTACGTTATGAATGCGTAAGTTATTGTTTAGATGTTAGTGTATTTTTAGTTTATCTTATTTGGGACATAAAAGATATTTTTTTACTATTTAGATTTGCTCTTCTCATTACTCATTCTCTCACCTCCCTCTACGTCTGTGCTCAAATGTCTCTTTTAGGGAGACTGACTCTGACCATCCTATTTAGAAGTTGTAACTCTCCCATCAATTTTTGATACTTCCTATCCCCCTTCAGTGTTTTATTATTTTCTGTTTCTCTTATCTCTGTATGTGTGTGTACACAGAGATGTTTTTGATTTTTGTCTGTTGCTTGTTACACCCAGTAGAATGAAGCTCCATCAAAGCTGTATATTCCTAATGCCTAGAACAGTTCCTCTTAGTAGTAGCCTCTTGATAAATACTATGACTAAATAAATGGCTTAAAATGTTCTTTTTTAGTAAAAAGCAAGATTGCTTATCTATGGTAAAAATGTGATAGAATACAGAGTTTTTCAGTTTCAGCTGCTTTCTTACAATATTCCTACCAGTCATTTCCATAGTCAGTCTCTGCCCAAGTGTCCAGTTGGTATAACAATGCCTCTTACCCTACGGATGCCTTAGAGGTGTGGTCTGAATTGAAAGAAAGATGTGTTAGAGTGAGAAAGAAACTATTTGTTTTAGGAGTCTCTGATAATGAAGTACTTCTGAAACAGTATTTCAAAAGGAAATATTATACAAAAGGAAAGTGTTTGAATAACGTTGTTTATTTTATTTTATATATACTATTGAATTTTGGTCTTCTGGAACAGTGGATCTGAGTTCTAGCTTCAGATTTATAGCTTTCTAGCAAAGTTGTTAAGCTGGGAGGAATTTTAAGGATATAACCTAGAGCTACACTGTTCTGTGTGGTAGACACTGGCTACATGTAGCTATTGAGCACTCGATATGCACCTGGTCTCAATTGAGATGTGCTGTAAGTAAAATACTGTATACACCGGATTTTGAAGACTTAATATGAAAAAGAATGTAAAATGCCACATGAATATTTTTTATATTGATTGCATGTTGAAAATGTAATATTTTGGATATATTGAGTTAAATGAAATATTTTATTGAAGTTTATTCTATTTGTTTCTTTTTTTATTTTATTACTTATGAGGCTTGCTTTGTATTTCTATTGTGCTGATATAGAACATCTGAAAAAGTTGATGTGGGGGCCGGCCTGGTGGCGCAGTGGTTAAGTGTGCACGTTCTGCTTTGGCGACCCAGGGTTTGCTGGTTCAGATCCCAGGTGTGGACCTGTGCACTGCTTGTCAAGCCATGCTGTGGCAGGCATCCCACATGAAATAGGGGAAGATGGGCATGGATGTTAGCTCAGGGCCAGTCTTCCTCAGCAAAAAGAGGAGGATTGGCAGCAGATGTTAGCTCAGGGCTAATCTTCCTCAAAAAAAAAAAGTTGATGTGTTACTATATTAATACTTAAATAGCCTTCGTAAAAGCTTTTCACACAACGCAGTAGACTGTTTGCAGTACGTTGTTTGCAATACATTGTTTTTCTTGTTTAATTATGTTTTGATATTTGAACATCTACTAACAGTGTTTATGCCTGTTGGGGAGAAGAATTTGCAAAGCTATGTGTTAGGGCTCCATTTATCTGTTCTATTGATATGAGCCGAATGCTTTTGCTCAACAGTATTTATCAGCTCTATTCTTCCCTCCTGGCCTCCCATAGGAAGAATTGACCCTGTTCCATTGTGTTGCTGTTGTAGCTGTATGTGCTTCTGTTTAGTGCCTATTACATATTATTGTGCTTGTTTTTTACATGTCTGTCTTCCTTTACTATAATGTGAGCCCCTTGAAGACAGAGACGTATTTAAATCAGAATGTGAGTTAAATTACTTCATCCAGTAATTTATTTGAACTTCTCCTATTTTAGTAGTACATTTCAGAGGAGGGAATAAATCTGTTATGATTTTTAAGATTTCAGCATATATGGATTTCATGTGTTGATTATATGACTGTATTTCCGCAAAAAGGACTAATCAACTTATGAACCTTCTACTGTCTTTCCTTATTTCGATACTGACTTATTACAGTCTTTTAGCTTAACATCTCAGAATTTGTTTGACAAAGTCAGTGTACCAGGCCACTACTCAGATTACAGTTCTGTCTTTTCAATTTTCTAAAACAACATATTCCCACCTTGAAAATGTGGGTCAGAGTGTTCCTTCTCTTAGGAAGGTGCCCCAGCTGGAGTGAATGCTATTGCTTGATTATTTTTCTCAATACATTGAAAGATATTTCTTTTTTTTTTTTTTAAAGATCGGCACCTGCGCTAACAACTGTTGCCAATCTTTTTTTTTTTTTCCTGCTTTATCTCCCCAAATAGCCCCGGTACATAGTTGTATACCTTAGTTGTAGGTCCTTCAGTTGTGGCACGTGGGACGCCGCCTCAACGTGACGAGCAGTGCCATGTCCACACCCAGGATCTGAACCAGCGAAACCCTGGGCCGCCGCAGCAGAGCACGCAAACTTAACCACTCGGCCACGGGGCCAGCCCCCCAAGATGTTTCTAATGCAGTAGTGTAGTACCACTTAAATGGAGATAATTCTGTCAAGCAAAGGTATCAAAATAAGGTGCAGAACTTTTAGAATAACAGTATCAGAGATAAAACCTTGGTATGAATCTAAAATATATTAAATGCCAGAAAGTTAATTTATTAGGTCCATGATACAGTCAACAGAGGCATAACTGAATTTTAAACTACTGTAAAGTTACAAAAAGAAAGGTGAAATCTAGTGGGAAGGACATTTCACTCAGAGTCAAAAGAAGTGCTCTAGACAGGTTCCTCACTTGCTAGTTTTCAAACCCAGCAAACTGCTTTCCCTCTGAACTGCAGTTCTTTCTCATTTTATAGTCATTATAGTAGGCTCCCTGTCAAATTTGTGTAGGGCAAGTTAATTTGGAGTGCAAATAAAACAAATGGATGTGAAAGTAATGCATAGATAGCTGTTATGAAACTGGTGGTAGTCTTTTGTAATGTATGTACTAGCAATGAACATTTAAAGCTATGTTTTTAAAAAACGTTTTCTTATAATTTCCTTGTTTTTTAAAAAGATAGCTTTGTTACGCCAACAATAGGCTATGCCTTTTGCATTTGTGCTCACATATCCACATTCTCCCGATATTCCTTGTGGCCAACAGATATTTAGAACCTCTAGTTAGCTCTACTCTTTGGCTGTGGAATAGGTGAAAGCTCACAGACCCATATAAGATTTCATCATACACTTACCTCTAAAAGATCGTTATTGTAACTGCCAAAGTTTGTTTAGCTTAGTAAGTTGCACAGCAAATACATGCATAATATATGTATTATGTATACATACATATACATACATTTATCATATTCTATATTTTACTATGTGGAGCTTTGAAAAGTTACCACTGGATAAGGAAAGATATAAAAGAGTAGAATCCTATTTGGGGACATAAATCTTTAGTTCTTTATGAGCTATTAGGACTTTTAAACACTGAGTAGAAAATACTTTCCGAGCTGGAAGGACTGCCGATTCCCTATTCATTTTAGTGTCTTCTCTGTACACTAGATGTCAGTATTGCGTTCTGTGTCTGTGACAGTATGAAGTTTCTGGATTAGTGTTTCAAGGCTGCTATTATCAATCAAAGGAAGTTCCTATGTACTCTATAAAAAGTTAGTTAGAGTTATAAAGGTTATCATTATAGACTGTGAATATATTTTACAAACTTTTTTCCCCCACGGGTAATTGTCTATTAATATAAAAATTTAAAACCAAACTGAAGTATACAAATATCGAATCATTTTGTTGTACACCTGAAACTAATATAATGTTATATGTCACTTATACCTCAATGAAAAATATGAAAAGATTGCAGTTTACCAAAAAGAAAAACCCCCAAAAACAAACTAAAAAAGGCAGTCTTATATGGTACAGAGCAGTTACATGTCTTTCAGGAGATATCTGAAGAGATTATAGGATCGCCCATCCCAGAACCTAGACAACGCTCAAGACTTTTAAGATCTCAATCAGAAAGCTCTGATGAAGTTACGGAATTGGACCTTTCACATGGGAAAAAAGATGCTTTTGTTTTGGAGGTATTATTGCATTGGACTAATTTCTTAGAGTTTTTGGAAGATAAGGTGTACATTTTTACCATCAAATCCTAAATTGATGTAATACTTTTGTATCATTATAACTGCTATAAATATCAAAGAATATTTTATTATAGAAATTACAGCAAACCTGAAAATATCGATCTTGGTAATATTTTTTTGTAATACCAGTAATTTTTTGTAATATTAGTAATACCAGATTACTGATACAATAATGGAGATGGTTCTGGAAAAAATAATGTATGGGTTGAAACAAAATTAAAATAATGTTAAACTCTTGGAGCTATTTTCGTAAGCCTGAATGAATTTAAATAAATTAAAGTACGCTTCTTTCACTTACTATAATTATTACCTGCTTTATATGTTATAACATGTTACTATAATTATAACATTTTTACATGTATTATAATAATGTAAGCACTGTGACTTCTGGGTGTAACGTTTTCTGAATTCAGAAGCTATAAATGAACTTGCATTATAAAAACATACTCAGAACTAACGTCTCTGGAGAAGAAATGTGGCATGAAAGGTTTATGGAGCCTGCCTGCTCCCTCCCAGATCGGCTCCCCTGCCCTCCCCTGTAGAATGGTGAGCTTTGAAAGAGATAAATGATCTTCCTTTGATATTGAAGGAAAAGAAAATAAATGAGGATACTCAGAAATGTTGTGGTAAGGTAGCAGTTGAGAGAAGAAATCAGATGCTTTGATCTCAGTAAAGCAGGAACTAATGGTAGAATTATATTGGGATGGGATTGGAGGTTGGAAGAGTCTAGAACGGTGCCCATGAATGTGATCAGGATGTCAGCCATGGGAGATACACAGGGCTTACCTGAGATGAGGGTGTTAATTTGTAAAAAAATCTCAAACCGTACGGATTTGTGCCTTCTCATGTTTTTCTACAGACTGAGAATGGAAGGAAGTGGAGGTTGGGGAAAGAATACGTCAGGTTCAGGAGGTAAAGAGTTCCGGGTTACTTGGCTACTTAAAGTGTGCTGTGACTACCTGTAGCCTCAGCACGGTCTGGGAGCTTGTAAGAAATGCAAATTCTGGGGCCCCTACTTCAGACCTAGTAAATGAAAATTTCAGGGTAGGGCCCAGGAATCTGTTTGACAAACTCTCCAGGTGATTTTTAGCATTACCAGAAGTTTGATCTAGAGCATTATTGGTTATTTCTGATCCTGGGATCCTGGCTAAGTAGAGAGCAGAAGTGCTGCAGATGTGGGTGAAAGACTGAGGGCAAGGTGCACATTCAGTAAGAGAAGGGACTGTAGTTGAGTATACTTGACATCTGGGTGTGGAGTGTTTTGGGGAATAGTGGGTTGAGGTATGGCTGTGACTGTGGGTAGCTAAAGTGAAGTGGAAGTGGTTCTGGAACATCCAAGGGTGATGTGGGGGGGATGCTTAGAGTGTGTGAGTCAGGACTTAGACCCCCAGTGTACAGATGAATGTCAATAATGTCCAGTTGGATATTTTCACTATTTATTATTCACGATGGAATATTGTGATGTAAGAAATAGAGGATTTGGACTTACCGTTTTTAGACATGCTTTTAAATTTATCCCTACTCAATTCTAGTTTAAAGCAGTTCTGTATTTAGTCAAAAGATTTTTTTTTTTAATTGTACGCCATTAATTTAACAAATAGAGATAATGATTGCTTATGGTATCTTTGTTAAGTCTTTTGAGACATACCCTCATAACAGCTTGAGAAAAGGCTTGGTTTTTTTTTTTCCAGCTCAGTATACTTCATAATGTAAAATATTTCATTTAGAAGTGTTTATAATTATTACTGTGGAGAAATGTACAGATGTTAAAAAATTTCTTTTCAAGTTTTATACTTTAACTTAGGGGAAAATGGCTCTACTTTTCCTTGACTCTTATGTTTTCTATATAGTAACTAAAAATTATTTTTAAAAACTTGAAATGATTATATATTTACTACTTATGTAGTGATTTAATCCTTTTATTTTCAGATTGATGACACAGATGCTATGGAAGATGTACATTCTCTACTTACTGATGTTCCTCCTCCTTCAGGTGAACAGAAGAAAATTATCTTTGAGATGAGACTAGTTTTGCGTATCAGTATTTTAGTTCATAATTATTATAGTACTTACTTTATAGACTTTACTTTAAAGACTTTATCAGTGTCACATCCTGTTAGGTGCTTTGCTGCTCCAAGGCTGAGAACATACAGTTTAAAAATATTTATGTTAGAACTTAGATGAACTGATTTTTAATAAATCCTTTTCTGTTTATACATTTAAAAAAACCTGATAATTTAATAAGATGGTCTAAAGTTTCCTGAAGGTATAGAGTTTTAGGGAAAAAGAATGAATGGATCTTACAGTTAGAACTTCATGTAGTAATTGAAAAATGTTATTCTTTAACTTAAAACCAAATGAAATATTATCATATATTTTAACTATAATTTATTTTGGCAGGCTTTTATAGTTGTAATACAGAAATTATGCCTGGTATAAATAATTGGACATCTGAAATACAGGTAAACATGTCATTCTTAATTTTAAGCAAATAAAACATACTTGACTTTAGCAAGTTCCTTCTTAATATGTGTTTTCTTTTTGACCTCCTTATTGCAATTGAAATGTTATCCTTTTTCATACCACATTAGTTATTATTTTTCGTTCTTGGCAGTTCTATTAACTGTTACAGTTTTCAGTTAAAAATAATAAAATAACTGCTATTATGTCTCTCTGTATTTAGATGTTCACATCAGTAAGAGTAATGCGGTTAAGCAGCCTTAACCTGACTAATCAAGCCCTCAATAAGAACTTTAATGACCTCTGTGAAAATTTGCTCAAGGTAGGAACCTTCTGAATAACTATATTTTGGTTAAAACTCTAAGAATCATGAAATTAAAAGAAGAAAAGTGTATATATTGTCTGGACTACCTTACAGAGTTGTGGGCTGGATTATTTTTATTTACATGTCAATCTTAACTCTGCTATCAGGTAAAATGCTAAAGTTGTCCTCTCCATGTTAATATAGCATACTGTAAAAGAAATATATTTTAAGTGTTATAGCTTTAAACTTCAGAAACATCTATTGCATATGTATGTATGAAAAAACCTTTTTCTTAGATTATTTTTTATGACTTAGTGATAAATATGATTTAATCTTATTGTCTGCTTAAATATGAAAAATGTATTCTTAATATGAGAATAGACAAAACAGAAGTGGACCAGCTTTGTTTTGATCTTTTCAACTTCCATTTTCTAGAATGTGCATTAAAAAATTAGTTTTTATAAATTTTTAAATTAACAGAAGTGATAATACTAATATTTTCTATTGTCTAGAGCCTGTATTTTAAACTACGGTCGATGATCCCCTGCTGCCTTTGCCATGTAAATTTTACAGTATCCCTGCCTGAAGATGAGTTAATTCAGGTAATTAAGATTCAGTCTACCATTAAGGAAGATTCTAGCTTTTATCTGATCTGTTTTAATATTATAAATTTACTGTAATTAAATAAGTATAAGCTGTTTTACTTCAAAATCTTTTTAACTGTATTAGTGTGAATCAGACCGTATGTGTTTCATCTCTCTGAACTCCGGTTATCTGAAGGTGGAGTCACATGTGTGCTCTAGCGAATGTATACATAGGTATACACACAGAACTGCATGTGTCCTCCTGTGGGGTTCCTCGAGTCCCATTGTTTAGAGAAGGTTCTTGAGCTCTTTCTGGAATATCTAGATTCAGGTGTAAATGTTGGACTTAGTTGTAGTCTGAATATCTGAGTTTATGTGTCGTTCTCCTTGAGAATCTTAAGCAGGAAGGGCAAATTAGCCAGTTAGTCTAAGTTGTTCCATGGTGCTGAAGAAGATTTGCGGGAAACTTCTTTGGGCATTGGTTGTTTTGCTGATCATTGTTTCTCTGATTCTAGGTTACGGTCACAGCAGTTGCAATAACTTTTGACAAAAATCAGGCTTTACAGACCACTAAAGCACATGTTGAGAAGTCACTGCAAAGAGGTAAACCTGTGATGGTTGGGAGCATAGTTCATGTCTATCTACATTTATCGTTCAGTGATAACATATAGAGGATAGATAGAGGAAATAAATGACTTGTTTCTTGAAGAGATACTGCCACTTTTCTGCTTATCTTTGTCAAAATAACTGTGTGGATATGCATATGGCTGACTCGATATTTTTCACACGTGAATACGTAGTTGACTGGTATATTTACATAGAGAATGCTACTGGTTTTTAGACTTAGATTATAGCTTAATTCTGCAGTAATTTAGAGGTTCCTATCCTAGGATCTCTGAGGAGGTCCTTAAGGCATTTGAGAACCTACTAATGTATCATGTATTTTTCTCGGGAAAGTTCCCTTAATATTCAGCAGATTCTCAGAGTTGTCCTTTATCCAGTAAGATTTAGGAAGTGCCATTCTTAATATATTCCAAAGAAACCCAAATTATTAGGAACCATGTATCTGTTTTGAAAAAAAGGAGAGGGAAATAGTGTATTTGGCTAAATAGAATATTCATGATTGATCTGAAATTTTTTAAGTTGATTACATTCTAGATGTATAGCATTGAATTACTGTCAGATAGGTGTATTAAATGATTATGTGTTAGGATATTTATCAAAAAAGATAGATAATAACTGATTTAAGTATCATAGAAACTAGTATGGTACCAAGAGTAGGATAATAATAATAATTATTGGGTGCTTATTATTTGCAAGGCACTGTGCTAAGAGATTTACACATTATCCTTTCTAAATCTCACAACAGTCTTGCC
Source organism: Equus quagga (assembly GCF_021613505.1). Taxonomy (NCBI): domain Eukaryota; kingdom Metazoa; phylum Chordata; class Mammalia; order Perissodactyla; family Equidae; genus Equus; species Equus quagga. Next base: position 37,095,171 of record NC_060267.1, read on the forward strand.
AGGGAAGATAGCATCACTCTCAACACCATACAGGTGAGGGGTCCCCATTGAGAGACCAAAGAGAAAATAACCAGAATAAATTGGATTTGGGGGGGAATATGTCTGTTATCCCAGATTCTTAATTTTTAAAAAATTAATAATAGATCATTACTAAATAACTAGTGTTTCTCTTGCCTCCCAAGCCTCTACAGATAATGAAGAACTTCTGCAGTTTCCACTGGAACTCTGTTCAGATTCACTTCCTTCTCATCCTTTTCCACCAGCTAAAGGTTGGTTAAGCAAGGGAAATGCAAACACAAATCCTAGTGTCTGGTTCCTTGCACTTGCTTCTTCATCGTAGGCAGTCTTACTTAATCTTGGGATGAGGATTTCTTCTTCATTTCCTCATTGTATATTTCTTCATGTTCATAACGGGGGGAGAGTAATGTTCGTCTCATTTTAATTTCTCGAGTAATCTCATCATAATAAGGTGATTTTTCATATGATATTCCCTTCTTCTTCCTCAAATGTGTTAAATTTTATTTTCAGAGGTTTGGATTTCCCAAAGTTCCTGTTCCCACATGGTATAGTTTACTGAATATATTCTATTCAGTAAATTTTTTTCCAGCAACAATCAAACCTTTACAAAAATTTTTGGGTTTTCGTAGACAACACAATACTTATTTTCTTCAGAAGATATGTAGACAGGTTTTGGGTGGGGGCAGTACAATGAGAAAAGGATGAACTTTCTGTCTTTTGGTGCCTTGGTTATAATTGAGAAACATTGTTATGTACTTACAGGATGCTGCCATTTTTTCAAATGCAAAATAATTGTCCCTTAACTGAATAGCAGTAAATTTACTTAGATCTGTACAATCTTTCGAGAAAAATGGGAGGTAGTTTTTTCCATTTCTTTTCTTATTTCAGTACAGTTTTTATTATGAAAATTTCCAGAATTGCTGTACCTTGTTTTATAGCATCACATATATAATAAATGTAATTTGTGTTTTTTCCTAAATTCTTTATTCTGAGAAATGATGTATTTGTTATTTAAAATCAAATTAGCTTTTCTAAGTTTTACATTTTATAATACAAGTGAAATTATGATTTCTACTTGTTAATTATTTTATCTTTCTAAGTTATAACCAAATTAGTTATAATACAGAATTGTTTTATATTCACATTGTATATATGTCAATAGAGTCTTTACTAAATCAGCGCAAGGCTCATCTGTGTAGATAAAGATCCTGTTTCATGTTTTCAAGAAGAAAAGATAAGCTACTTTCAGATTCTGAGCTTTCTAACTTGGTAACCTCTTTCCTTTTCTTCTGAGTTAAAATTCTAGTTTAGAACTCCATAGAGAACTTTAGCATACCTCAATTCCTTGAAAGAATGAATAGAGAGGAAAAATCAAATCCAAAGATAATCTCAGTTCAGATTTATGAATTAACAATAACTTCCAGAATAAAAAGCAGAACTGTCAAGGTCTTCCTTGAACTGACTAGAGAGAATTTTTTTTCTTTTTTAAAACACCGGCTTTATACAGAAACTTCTGTTTCACACAGAGTTAGTTCCAAACCACTTTTAGGTATCATTGCATGTGTCCTTACCCTGCAAGGGACAGGGCTGGGTGGAGGGGGAGGTCAGGGTTGAGGGTGGAGGCAGGGGGGAAAAAGTCAAAACCAAAAACCCAATTAGCAACAAAAAAGATTTGGTCAATTGCCAAGCCATAGGAATATGTATTTGTGGATTTGGAGCCCCTATTAGCTCAGTTTTACCGTGTTGTTAATAGCTACTGAATTCTGTAGAAGATTAGATTTAAACTCTTACAGTTGATAACTTATAGTTTCTCCAGTAGCTTTCAAAATGTTTTCCAAGGTTATTATAACAAGTGCTTATTGTGGTCATGAGTGTATTTTGTACAAATGATACTCTGTGATCTGAGGAACAAGGAAAGAAGAATTTGAGAGGAATAAGTCGTATGTGAACAATAGTAAAATATTTGCAATTCATTGAAGGAGCGTGGAGAGGGGCCCTGAGCTGGCGTAATAAAGCAACAGACCTGGGTTCTCTTCTCAGTTCTACTACTGATAAAGTCGGAGAACTTGGCCCAATTAGCCTCTAATTAAGCCAGTTAAGCCTCGGTTCCTCATCTGTAAAATTCAAAAGGATTAAGATTCTCTGTGGTCTTTAAAATTCTCTGGTTCCTTGGGTTTCTATAGTTCATGGTCCTTCAATTATTAACATGTTCCTGTTATTAAAAACATAAAAGCTAAATTATACCTGAGACATACTGAGCTTCTGTTAATTAAATTGATAAAATTTTCCCAATAGCTTCAAATCAGTTAAACCAATAATTTGTAAACTCTGCTCCTCCAAGCCATAGAGTTTCTTCAGAGGTGCCTCATGGTCTTCTAGGAGGAAGGGTGGGAAGGGAGCGGAGGAGGGTGGGGAAGTGACAGGACAGGTCTTTGGGCCCCTGCCTCAGAGCTAGAGCAGCTTCGATTCAGTGTGCTTTTACTTGTTGGTCTCTATACAGTATGTGATTTTGTTGGAAGGAAGGATTTTAAAAAGTTTGAAAACCACTGAATCAGATCATGCCACCTTTATCATCATCATTACCATCATCTTCATAACGATCAACATCATCACATCTAATATTAATATATATGAAACTTTTCATCCTAAGTGTTGAACTACAAAACCTATGTGCTTTTCCTTGACTATTGCATAAACACTCAACAGTTTATCTGTACCTTTTCGTAAATAGTTTTGTAAATTGTTGTTTATGTTGCATGCTTATTTATTGTCTTTGCTCCCTCAAGTCTTTTCAGGAGGACATGGGCTATACTAAATAGATATGAAAAGTTATCTCAAAGTGTTTCAGAAGGTTTGACAATAGAATGGGTTTTGAAAATGTCTGAAGAATGTAGTAATAGAATGTTTTAGTATCAATGTAGTAATTAAGCATTGTAACATGAAGGGAGGCTGTGAATAGAGAATAGAAATATTTGGAAAAAGTTAAGCTTAGCACTTTAGAGGCAACAGACAGGAGAGAGAAAGGTAAGAGTGTTAGGAATAAATATTCAAAAAACTTCTCTGCTTTCTTATATGCAACCACAAGAGGCTTAAAAGTCAACTACTGATACTAAGTAAATAAATATATAGTTTTTATAGTTTTGTTAGGTCAGTTAGCTAAGTTGATAGAGCCTTTTCTTTTTTTAATTCTGAAAACTTTGAATTCAAATTCTTTTTAATGTTCTTATGACAAGCAGGATGATTTATTAAAATTTTTCATTTCCTTTCATGTTGACAGAGAGGTTTCAAGAGCTATGCACAGTATGTTTAATACTTCCATCTTTTCACTTGTAGATAAACCTTTCCTTATCTTTTCATGTTATTGAAAATGAATGACTATTACATGAAGAAAAGATGCTTCAATTACATGAATCCTAATTAACTGTGTAGAGTAAGCCTGGGCCTGAATTGTCCATCCACGTTCAATTTTTTCCTTCCATCTTTTGTTATATTTGGTTTTGTTTCTCAAGGTAACAAAATAGTTTGATGTATGTCTCAAATTTATGGTTGGTTTGGTGTTACCTTGCTAGTTAGCTTAATTTTTCTGATTTGAAATATTAAAAGATGCTGAGCCTGAGTGATTTCTTAAAGAACAGTATCATGTGAAGGTCATCAAAATTCTTTGATGAATACTATGAGGAACATAGGTGATGTGGCATCAACATAAATTACTTATTTTCATATGAGGCTGTGTTATGAGAAAAAAGGTGGCTATAATAGACTTTATGTACCACTTCCATGCTTTTTCCTCATCATTAATGTCTACACTTCAGTTTTCTGAGTATCTACCACTTTATTCTGAAGTGGTGTTCAAGAGACTTTAAAAAAAATAGAGACCAAAAGAGATATAGCAAATATAGTAAAAATAGGGAATCTGAGTGAATATAATCTGATTAAGAAAATCAGTGTGATTTTTCTCATAGACTGTAGTTAATTTCCAAATAGATTTTATGCATGTAATTGTTATAAAAGGTTAGTATATTACTTTAGATACATGTCTAAAGACCTAAATCTCGAGATAATAGACACCATATTGTGGGGCTTAAGAACTTATATTAGGCAAAGGTGTGTCAATCATATACCCTTATAAATATATATCAAATACTTTATAAATCTAATCTATAATAGGATAATAGTTTTCATTAAGATTCTGAGAATTTAAGGCTTTAAAAAGGCTTAGTTAAGGCAATTTTAGTTTTATATACTGTTGAATGAAACTGTATAGAAGACAAGTTTTTTTTACCCAGCTTGTTCCTCTTGCATTTGCTGTATGCTGGGCTGATAGCCTGATGTTCAATGGCGTAAGCTGTAGGCTGGCAGGAGTACTCTTTTCATTAAGCAGCTGCTGACTGATGTGACAAGCGTAGGTCAAATTCTGGGTTTCAGTATAAAAGAAAACAAATTGGCTTATCCCCTCAATGCATTGTAGTACATAATTAGCTATCTACATTTGAAGTTTTTTATCTTTATTTTTATTGTAGGTGATATGAGTTACTTTTTGTTAAACCAAATTTGATTTTAAAAGATAGTTTAACTTGTTAAATTACAGTGACTTGCCTCAAATTTTAAACTAGCAATTAGAAATATAAATCTATAGAAACTACAAAAGTTAGTTTTTATTTTTTCCTGCCAACTAATGATTCTGAATTCTTACAAGTATATATAATTCTTTATACTGACTAAAAATATCTTTGTGTATTAACAGTTCATTGCATGTCTGTTTTCTCTCTCTCTCTCTCTCTTTTGTTTTAATATATTTATTTAGTCCTATGGCCAAATGGTAGTGACAATAAGAAACGCTAAAGTTCTCCATGTTATTGACGGCCACAACAAACACTAGAAGGTCCTGAAAGGAGGGAGATGCCAAGGGGAAGGAGAATGAGAGGAAAACAGAAACTGAAGAGTGGGAAATGATTGAAAACCTCATCCAAGAAATGGGAAGGAAGGAGGGAAAGAGAATTGATGGGGAAGTAGGAATAAGGAATCCTCGCTTCTCCAAGGCAGCTTGGAGACAGTGAAATCCAGAGTCAGAGGAAGAAGGAGTAAAAAGCAAAGAAAATTGAATGGGGTTACTGGGAGAAAACAGGGATGATTTGAAAGAGAAGATAGAAAGAATGGGAGTGAGAGGAGGAGTGGCTGCCTGGAACCAGACAGGGAAACACAGGTAGGGATTGAAGAAGAGAGACAAGCGGCCTAGGAGGTTGTACACCTTTAGTTGGAAGCTTTAATGATCCAAATAGAGAAGCTAATTGTCTTTGTCATCTAAGGTATATATTATCTGTGTATTATAGTTGAATTTTTTCCCCTAGTAGACTATCCAAATTGAAGCTATTTATATCTTTTATCTATGCCTTAATTATTTTTAACTATAATATTGTATTTTAATCTACCAGAGAATCTTTTCAGAATTTGCAGGAATTTTTTTAGTTTTAGTAATTTTCTTAAGATGACCAAATAAGATTGTCTCAAATATTTTTTATTTACAGTCATGCGTTGCTTAATAATGGGGATACATTCTGAGAAATGCTTTGTTGGGCGATTTCTTCGTTGTGTGAACATCCTAGAGTGTGCTTACACAAACCTAAATGGTAGAACCTTCTACACACCTAGGCTGTATGGTACTAATCTTATAGGACCACCATCATATATGCAGTCCATCATTGACGGAAATGTCATTATGTGTCGCATGACTGTGTTCAGAGCAAAGATTATCTGTAAATGCTAATGCTACACAGTGAATAAGTTGTCAGAAGAGTTAGTGGTCAGTGTAGAACTTTCTCATAGCTTGATAATACCTTTGTCATTGGTTATGACAAATGATTTAGGAGAATGGAGAGGTCTCAAACTTTAGAAGCGTAGGAGCATGTATAATTGAGGGAGGAAGAATCCTTGCCACATTTTTTTTCTGTTTGTCATCAATATGCTCATTGCCACCAAACTGACTTTAACCTAGGTTAGTCCATCTCCCCACACCACTAGGACTTGTTAAGTATTGCTAGAATATACTAAGAGAATAAACTGCATATTCTGTTTGCCTCGCTCACTTTCTAGGGTTCTTTGTTTGGGGATAACAGGGTTATCACTTACTGGTGACTTAAAAAAGCACAATCGTCTTTTTCCTGTGTTCAGTGGGAAAGGAGATCGTCAGAGGAGTGGGCTGCTGTGTGGCTTGGTCTAGATACTTTGCAGTCCGAATGGGGACCTACCATAAGAAGTGTTTGAACTCTTCCGCATAGATACGCAAATGGCCCACACTGAGCGTTAGCTCCTCAACGAAGCCCGAAAGACTTTCAATGAGCTTTTTGCCTCGAGTATGAAATAGGTTGTCTTTTTTTCAGTATTGGCTTAGAGATTGTGTTTGCATTTGTTTATTTCTTTTTAACTGGAATTACTAATTTGTCAGTGAGCTAGACGGCTTGTATCTGTAGTACCTTCTCTTTTGAAAAGCCTATTACCTGGGAAGCCAGACAGTAATCAGAAGGAGCTGACAGTCGGAGGTCGTTAGATGGTTGAGGTATTCAGACGAGTCTGAGGTGCCGATGCTCATCTGCTGCCAGGACCAGCTCATCTTGGGCCTTTTCTCTGAGAGGAAAGTTGAGATTATAGCAGGCATGTTAGAAGATGACCCTGGTCTCCTTAAGTGAGGTCAAAAATCTTCTCCCTTCAACTTTCTCTTAAATATGTCTCCAATTTAAAAACTTGGTTTTTTCGGATTTTAATTCCAATACATTCATATTTGAGGGCAGGGGATAAACATTTTCCCTCACTTTTTCCCCTCTGTGCTCCACCCTTTGTAAAATTTTTCGGGAAAAGTAATAAATGTACATTATGAAAAATTCAAATCTTACAAAAAAAATCAAATAGTCCAAAATAAAGCTCCCTTCATTTCCCTTCCCAAGAAAGAGCTATTTTTAACAGCTTATTGTCTACTCTGCAAAGATAGTCTGTTTAGCCTTTTTTTTTTAAAAAAAAACACAGATATTTGGAGCTTACCTGGTGGTGTAGTGGCCAAGTTCACACACTCTGCTTTGGTGGCCTGGGTTTGTGGATTCAGATCACAGGTGTGGACCTACACCACTCATCAAGCCACGCTGTGGCAGGTGTCCCACATAAAAAATAGAGGAAGACTGGTGCAGGTGTTAGCTCAGGGCCAATCTTCTTCACCAAAAAAACCCATAAAAAACAACAAACAAGCAAAATACAAATATTTTGTGGATCATTGTGTACCTTTGTTTTTTCACTTGATATATTTATACATGGGAGCAGATTCTTTCTACATATTTCAGCTCTTTTTGTGGGCATTCGCCATTATATACAGCTGCTACTGGGGAATTCCATGTTATCTAGGTAATATGGAAGTGTAGAAGATAATTTCATTTTAGTAATTTTCACTTTTTTTTTTAGCTTTTCCCTTCTATCCCTGCATTTTTTAAATTTTTACAGAATTCCTAATGCTGACTGTATTTTCTATAAGTCTGTACTCACCAAGCCTAATACTGCTCAGGAGAGCCCTGGGACCCTCCTGGGATTTGTAAGCCTAGGGTAGGCCATTTGCTCTCCCAGCTTCTGCACTGGGTCTGTTTCGGTGCTGAGGTTGCTAGAGATCTGATAAACCTTGGAATGTCAGTTCTCTTTTGGTCTTCTTCCTGTAGGTTCTATCTCCTTTTAGGCTTCCAGTGCCCCTCAGGATCCTGAATTAGGAAGACTCTCCCGTCTAAATGTACAGTGTGAGGGCATGATGGTCAGGGCATGTCCACAGCATGGTACCCTTACATTTTATGGACCCTACCTAGTGATCCCTTTTTATTCAACAACTCTGTGTATGTAAGAGGACTATTAACCATTGTACTCTCTCCAGTGTTGGCTTATGGTCACTTGCTTTATAAAAATGGGGAGGGGGTGTGGGACATACTTCCGTTGTACCCAAGTAGCAGAAATGTTCTGTACAAATTTTATTTTTGAAAAGTATAATTTTTATTCATTTAAGACTATTACCGAAAGATCAACACATTAGGCAGAGACAAAAATATATATTTACTTAGTTGATAAATTTTTTAGAAAACTGGCTGACTCAAGTTATTCTCAGTGTTTTTGATGAGTTGTTTCTAACTTGGTAACTATTCCTTTAGTTAAAAAATTCTTTGAAACAAACATTCAAATATGCTTGTGTGGGTAAAGCCTGAGCATTAGAAATAGATTATGAAATTTTTTTATAGTACTGTTTAAATTTGTACAATACCTCAGGTATCTATAATAAAAATATAAAATACAGGGAAAATTCTGGATGCTGCTTTGATGAGGTTGCTGGAGAGGGAGTGATTCTAGTTGGGATTCCTGGTTATTTCTGTGGAGAGCAGTCGCTTTTTAGTTCCATAAAGTCTTGATACCACCAGAGGGAGCTGTTGGTAGTGAAGTCCTTGAATGAAGAGGTTGGTGGTGAGGGGAGGGTACAGTTAGTAAGCAGCTTGTGTTCATCTCTGAGACACAGGTTATTGCCTTGTCTAATTTTTAATCTCACTGGCTCTTCTCCCCACAAGTATTGCCCTTCCGTGTTTCATTTCAGATTTTCTTCCCAATACATTGACCCTTTTCTCTGTTCAGTTTTCCCACATCCTGCTTTCATCCTACTAACAATTGTTCCTGTGTTTATATTTTCTCGTGTCTGTAAAGTTTCTGAAACTCTCTTTGTGTTAGAGTAACAAGTAGTCTTCCTTGGCATGGTATTGTTAACCGAGCTAGTTGTCGTATTTCAATAGAAACTGCATTTGAAACCTAAATACTTCTATTTGGTTTGCTTTTATAATGAAGCTGTAAAGATTTCGGTCTGTTCATCTGGGTTATAGAGAGTATTAACAAACAGCAAAGAAGAGATACTGGCTTGTCCTTAGCATCCAAGCTAATGTTGTTCATATTGTCTTATTAGAACACCTGGAGAGTGCAAGTTCTAACTCAGGTATACCAGCTGCACAGAGAGGTGAGTTTGTCTCATTAAGCAAATAGTCACCAAAGGTGTGAAATTCTAGTGTGGTGGTGCATAAACATACAGACATTGGAGAAATGCACTGGACAGTGGAATAGACACCAAACTGTGGCTTTATTGTAGTTAGAATGTGTCTTAAAAATATTTATTAAAGTAATATTCAAATTTTTTAGGATTTTACTAGTTTCAAAGTTTCTAAAAATAAAATTTAGCTCTTTATTTTTTCAGCTTAGTAGTAGTAAAAGTTCTTTTTAAAAGGAAAACTTATGAGGCTCACCCCCCACCTCCCCATCCCCATATTATCAGAAGCTTTGGTGCCAGTCTGGCATGGAAACAGAACATTGAAAAAAAGGACCCTTTGGCTTTCCTGTTACTGATGGTAGAAAGAAGGTATTTTTAAAAAGATAAGTCAACTGGTGGTTTTTTTTTTTCATATGTTCTTCCACATTTGATTCGCATTATTTTTATTTTTGATTTTAGGGTAAAACTAGGGAAGGGAATTATTCACAAAGTTTGGATTGTAAGTTAAAGTCCTGAAATATAAGCAGCTAAAACATTCTAAAGTACAAAGAATGGGAAATAAAGTTGGTTAAAATACAGTGTATGGTCCTTTCACTATTTCCATTAGACCCCACTTTGATTCCCCGTCAGAGAGCACACCACTGTGACATCACCAAAAGCGCTCAGCCACTAACTGAGAACCTGGTTTTGGACAAATCAGTGTCTAAAGCTTGACTCTTTACTATCTCTCTTACCTGACTTGAAAAGGACCATTCTTTTTCTAAGTTACAGTTAAATTACATCATCAAAAGGAGTGTTATGACGAGTAAGAGACGTCATCCATATTTTTTCTTTGTTTTTTCTTTTGTTTTCTGTCTGTGTTTTCAGCAACGTCAGTTGATTACAGTTCCTTTGCAGACAGATGCAGCAGCTGGATAGAGCTCATTAAACTGAAAGCTCAGACCATAAGGCGCGGATCAATTAAGACAAGTAGGCGGATGTTTCTACCACGTTATGATCTGAGAAGCGTATCCCTGATTTCCCAGTGGGGAAGGCTAGACCTTACTCCCAGTAATAACATTGCCAATCAGCCATGTATTGGAGTGTGAAAGCTGCAGATTCTAATGGTCACTTAGCAAAAGTTACTGAAAGGCCTTTAGATTTGTTCATTTTAACGGTAGAATTGTGTTCTAAAATTTTACTTTTTGTGAAGGTATTCTTAAAAGTATATAAATAGATATTATGTCCTTCTAATGGAAGGAAATTATGAGCTATCTTGTTGAAGAGACTTCCAGGACCCAAGGTACATGTAGTATATGGCATGTCAGTTTCCTGAGAGTGACACCAGAGGGCTAAGAAAACGAGAGATTTCCAGAGAGAAAGTGCTTAACTCTTATCTCACGGCTAGAATCAGGATCATTACTTATATGTTCTTTATACTCCATGTGTTTTGGTAGACTTTGAGGTAAACGTATTTGAGTGAAAGAGTTTACAGTATATTAAAGGGAAGGAGCTATGTTTTAGAGGAAAGACTCACAGGATATGGAACCAGCCAGATCTGGTTTTGAATCCTAGAAGTGCCATTTTAACAGCTGTGTGACCTTGGGCAAGTTATTTAACTTCTCTGCCCCTCAGTTTCCTCATGTGCAAAATGGGGATGATAATACCTATGTTGCTGCGTTGTTGTAAGAACTAGATATATATATTCTGGCTTATAGTAGTTATTTGACAAGCAGTAGCTATTATTATTTATGTTATTTTATAAACAACTTTTAGACAGCCAGGATCATTTGTTAAGTTTTTAAAATTATGAGTTTGATCAAAAAGGTTTGGGAAAGGAACCTATTGTAACTAGTTAACATAAGGTTTATCTACAAGTTGACAATGATGAAGTCTTCTGAAAAAGATGGAAAAAACTGCACTGGGAAATGTAACAACTTTCACACTCTCTTTGTAATAATTTGTTCCTCCAGCAGATAATTTTGAATGCTGTACCGCTTTTTCTTTGTCTTCACTTTGTAACGATCATTGTGTGTGTGGCTACACCGCATCAACATTTTCTTTTGCAGGAATGCCATTTTTCTTCCAAAAGACTTCCATCCCAGCATCTCCTCTTCTGTTTTTCTTTCTCTCTTTTTAATTGCATGCGGTGCATGAGCATTTCTTTTCTTTCGTGACATGGCTTAGCCTCACAGAGAGCTGAATGTTGTCACCACTTCTTTGGAAACCTTAGGGAGTAACTGAGTTATCCACGTCTGATCTTGAGGCTTTTCTCTCTTTCTCTGATTTTAGCTGTGACAGTTGAAAAAACAAGTCCAATGGGTGAAGGAAATTTCCGGAATCGTTCTGCCGCACCTTGTGCAAATTCTACAGTTGGGGTGGTTAAGATGACACCTCTTTCTTTCATTCCGGGAGCAAAAATAACTAAATATCTTGGAATAATCAACATGTTTTTTATTCGGGAAACCACTTCTCTTCGTGAGGTAATTTTATACATGTTATTTCATTGTTTTTGTGAATTTTCTCTGATTAAAGATATTAGTAACAAAACCAAACAGGTTTCAAATTGTTAGTTTTTACTAAAAGTAACACGCAATTTTTTTCAGTAATCTGGATTGATTCTAGATTACACTTATCAAATTTGATATAGTAGCTAGTATTATCACAAGAATTATGTTGGGTTTAAACCCATTTATTATTAGAAATTCCACATCCTTATCGTATGGTAAATAAAACAGATTTAGTTATGTTTGATTCGAGGTTTCAAATAGCCCTGAAAGAACAGCTTTGTTTTCTCAGTAGTTATTTGCCTGAGATATATTTAAGTAGCAATTTTTAAAAGTTTACATTTATAAACAGCAAGGGACTATATTATAGATAGATGTCTATGAGGATAGTTTATGTAATTTAGCTCTATCATTTTCTCCCTCTGAAAAACAGTGAACCAAATGTGACTGGAACATGGTTCAGAATGGCAGATGTGGATACAGAGAAGTTTCATTGTTTATATTTACCATCAGTTTATCTGAATGATGATGGGAACAATTTGATAGAGGGAGATGGTGAAGATGGAGGAACAATTTGAATTCTTCCCCTGCCGTTTATTTACTAGCTCTGTGATCATAGCTAGTCATGGGCGTATTACAGATTCTCTGAGCTTCAATTTCATCATCTGTAGAGTAAGGATAGTAATCTGTGTCATAGATACCTGCTCAGTAAAGCTTGGTTGGTTTGTTCATTCATGCAGCAAATCTCCATTATGAAGGAAATTAAAATTATCATCCATTATATTAAGACCATTTAAGGTGTTTTAATACATATTCTTTGACATGTTATCTACATTCATGTGCACATGTGCATAGTTTGATTTTCTTGTGCATTACTGTTTAGGAGGGAGGAGTCAGTGGGTTTCTCCATGCTTTCATTGCTGAAGTGTTTGCAATGGTGCGAGCTCATGTCGCTGCATTAGGAGGGAATGCTGTTGTCTCCTACATAATGAAGCAGTGTGTCTTCATGGAGAATCCAAATAAAAACCAGGTGAGATGTAGTTAAAAATCTCTGGTGGGGGAGGCTTTGAATTTCTCCCGTGCTCTTTCCACCTCCACCCTCCTTCCCAAAAGAGAATTACTCTTCAGACGTCTTTGATTCTAGATTCTTAAAACATGTTAATGAATTTATTAATAACCATGGTCATACATAGGTCAGATGCTGTTTTTACATCCCAGGTGACTAGTTATTATTCTTAAATGCCTCTGGAAGTTACTGTTTCCACCATCTTCTTGGTGGGTCTTTGGAATACAGTCATACGTCACACAACAACTTTTCGGGCAGTGACGGACCACGTATGTGACAGTGGTCCCGTAAGATTAGTACCATAAGGCCCAGGTGTTTAGTAGGCTATACCATCTAGTTTGTGTAAGTACTGTAGGAAAGGAAGAAATTTTCCTTTACCCTTCTAGTTTCTTCTGGCTCATCTAAGCATTAAATTGACATGAGACAGATTAACAAGAGAAAACCAACAAAAGTTTGATAACATATGTACATGGGAGAAACCCAGGAAACCTGAGTTACTCTCCAAAAATGGCTGAAGCTCTCACTTTACATATCATCCTCTCTAAAGACAAAAGATGTTGGGAGTGGGGAGAGTCAAGGACTTCAAAGGGAAGGAAGGCAATTCACAGAAGGTGAAAAGGAGCAGACTTTTGGAAAACAAGTGTTTGACCACACAGAAACAGAAGAACACAGAGGGGAGCCCCAACAAACAGGCTTCTCTAGGTTCCTCCCTGTGTACCATCTAGTTCTTGGTATGCTAAGGTGATAGCTCACTTCTTGAGACAGACTTTTTTTAATCTGAATTCTTTTAGGCAGTTAAGGGGGAGGTAACAAGAAAAACTTTGTGAGTCTTTTGTTTCTTAAAAATAATCAGCCTAAAATAATCCTCATGTTAAGGAGACACATTTTGGGGTGGCAAATTTTGTTCCTCTTCAGTACACTCTGTAATGTTTGCACAATGGTGAAGTCACCTAACAAAACATTTCTCAGAACGTGTGCCCGTGGTTAAGCCATGCTTGACTGTGCAGTGATGGCTGACGAGGAGAGTTAGATGCTCTCTAGTTTGGACTGTGATGGTCTCCAGTTCCAAGTGCCATGATGGGACCACACTGTTTATTTCTAATTAATATAATTCTGTTAATGGGGGCAAAGGAGTGTTGCTTAGGTTAAATTTTAGGATACATTTCTTTTATCAGTTTTGTTAACATAATAACTTACTTAAAATTGTTAAAGATTCCTTTACGAAATTAAATAACTGTATTAATGGTTTTTTGAGTTTTCTTTCCTATGAATTACCTTCTAATCCTTTGCTCATTGTTTCTATTGGTTTGTCTATCTTTTCTCTAATGACTTATAAGCCTGTGCTTTTACGGCTATACAGGACCGCACCTAGTCTAACAGAAGAATACGAGCATATTGTTGAGTTTGTGACGGAACATGTCCTGTCGTTCTTATAGGCACAGTGTCTGATAAACGTAAGCGGTGATGCAGTGGTCTTTGCTCGTGAATCTGAGTTAGAAGTGGTGTCAACGCAGCAGCCCGCTGCCAACTGCCAGCCAGCGTGTACCGGAGGAGAAGTTACGACCTGAAGAAAATGAGAAAGAGCTCAGCTAAATGAAATCCATCTGTCTCCATGCTTTTGTCATTAATTTTCTTACTAGACTTTAAAAAATGAACTTAATTGGAGATAATTAAGAAAGAATTATGGGTGGATTTGATTTGTCTGGAATCTCTTGGAGGCATAGAATTTTCGAATCTTGATGTTTTCTTTGCCAAGCCTAGACAGTCAGGCCCCATGGAATCTCGACCCTGCAATAAGGTCAGATAAATTTCTCAGAGAACCATAGCAAAGATGAAAGCTATTTGTAATTTATGTTGATTTTAATAACATCCTAATTTAAAAGATGAAATGGTAAGATTATCAGCAAATTAGGATAGCTACCCTAGTGTAATTTAGACAAACCAAGCAAGAAATTCACAAATTGTTAATAAATAAATAATCTGATTTGAGGAATGTGTGGGGAAAATGGAGAAAAGTTTTCAGAAGAGTATGTGGGTTTCCAAACGTGTTTTCTTTTGATGAGGAATTTGGTAACAACTGGAAGGGAAAGTGGTTCAGCAAAAGAAGTGAAAATTCTGCAGTTTATATCTGTAATATGTCCTAACTACTGTAAACGGAAAAGTAATTTATCAGAGCCATTGTCCCTCTGTTCAAAGTTTTAATAATGTCTCTAAGGAGGCAAGAAAAAAATTACCGTGTAACTTTGTTACTGGCCAAACTTCAGTTAGTGTTTCATTGTCTAGAAGAGGCTTGACTTCAGCTGGGAAGAAAAGGTCAGTGAATTTTGTTGAAGTAGTTAAAATATAAGTGATCTGGTAGGAATATAAAATTATTTTCTAATAAAATCATACTGCACTCCCATCAAATAAGCAGAATTCTAGTAATATCTTAGGGATTTTTGAAGGTGAGTTAGACTGTATTTGGCATAGAATTTGAAAACGTAACTTGAATGTAAATATGCTACAAAATGATGAATGTATACTTAGAAATACTTTTTTGGTCAATGCCAAATACCTGTTATAAATGAACCTTGAAAAGTACATTCCTCCTTTGCACAATAAAATTTCTTTATAAAACTCATGGTTTTGCTCTTCCACGATAACAAACTGCTCTAAAGATTAGGAGTCATTTCCTTGTTATCACAGGTGTCAATATTTTTCTGTATTTTGTTTATAATTTTATTTTTTAAATAAAAAGTTTATAAAGATGAAGTGGAATGTACCTAAATCGCTTTTTTGCCTCCTCGATGTGGTACTGTCTGTAGTCTGAAATCACTTTCCATCTGTTCATCTCCATTCATTCCTTCAGTCAACAAATGTCTGTGGTGTAGCTACTGTTTGCAAGGCCCTGTCTTAATTTTGAGGGGAAAAAAAAGATACATATTTATATGTAATTGTGGCATTTTGGTAGGTAGGTATTCATTCAACAACCATTTATTGAATGCCAGGGCACAGTTATAGGCAGTGAACAGAACACGCCTAAGTTCCTGCTCTCATGGAGCTTATTTTCAATGGCTACACAAGTAAATAATTTGTAAAATGTGGTATATAGTATTAGAACAATTGCTAATGTTTATTGAATGGTTACTATGTGCCAGGCAGTCTAATAAATATATTTTTGTGCTAACCCTTTTAATCTGTACAGAAACCCTGTGAGATAGGTACTATTGTAAAGCCCCATTTTATAGTTGAGGAAGCTGAGTAGAGAGTTGATGCGATTTGCCCAAAGGTACAGGGAGTAGTCGAGTGGAAATTCAAGCACAGCAATCTGGCTCTGAGACCTCTACTATTAAGTGAGAAAATGCTTGTAGCCTGGGATGAAGGTAGCTTTCCAGAGGAAAGGATGTTTAAGCTCTGTCCAGGGAAAATAGATAGTTCACTGGAATTGACTATTTGTTCATAGTTTTATTCATCCGTCCGTCCATCCATCCATCAGTTCGTCTGTTCATCCATCCAACAGCTATTTTGTGATTGCCTAGTATGTTTCAGAGTCCTATCTAGGCAGGGGCATAATTATATAACTGTATCACTCACTGAGTACGTGTTTTGTGCCATATTCTGTGCGTATACATTATTACTAATTAAAACTAGCCAGGTGGCACTATCTTCATTTTGGTACGAACAGTTGTATACTCAACAGTGGCCCAGGCTGACTTCCAGAAAAGCTGGAGTTTCTTTAACCACTCAGGCTTGCTGTCTGTCTGCTCACACGGGCCATTTGTTCCTGCGGGCTGCCTTTGAAACACAATCAGCCCATGTCAAGACTGGCTTCTTCCAGAAAAACCAGTGTCACCCTCTGTTGCCCCAAGAGCTGCTGCTGTTCCCCTATGTGTGGATTCTCTCAGAAACATGATCATTTTAAACACACGGGCTGGGACTTACTCTTGGAAATATCCTGAGGCCACTTGCAGTATTTACAGCATCCCTCACATCTCTTTCATTCTTCATTGCTGCCCCAAAGGGTAAACTACACAATTTAACCAACACTTTGTGAATTTGCTACGCTCCCTGTCCCACTTCCTCCTCCTCCTCTTCCATAATCCATTACCATCTGGCTTTCATCTCCTGCTCTGCCACTGAACTTGAACATGCCAAGGATGCAAATATTGGCTTGCAGTGTTGCAGAATTGGATAGCTGACAAGCTTTTTTATGCGTACGGATATCATTTTTCATAAATGCATAAATGGGATCATACAATTTTTAAATAGAATGGTTTTATTTTTTACCTTTTTGCCTGACTTTCTCTTCTTCCCCATCACATCCTTCCCAATCCATGTTAATAACCTAGTATGTATCCCTACATATTAAAAATCTAATGAGGTGTAATTTACATTCAGTAAAACTAATTTATTGTAAGTGTACAGTTCAAGGAGTTTTGACAAATAGATTCAATCGTGTAACCAAGATAAGGAACATTTATTTCCCTCACCCCAAGAGAGTTCTCCTGTTTCCTTTTCAGTCAGCCCACTTCCCTTTCTGTGTAAATGGGATCTTGTGCTTGGTAATTTTCACTTAATATAATGGTTTCTGGATGCCTCCACAGATGGATGACATTTTTGCCTATTACGAATAAAGAGAGTTTTTTTGAGTTCACACTTTTCTCTGGAAATTGAATTTCTGTTCTGTGGGGTTGACTTTTTCTGTTGATAATCTGCTACATGTGTGACAGAATTTCCCCTTATGTTGTTGTCCATCCTTGCAGTCTATGGTAGCTTGTATCATGTCCAAATTTTTAATTTTATTATGGACAACATGACTTTCTTAGCTTTCCTTAGGTAAGATGATGTCCTCTTGCTTTTGGGGCTATCTTGAAGGTTCATCAAACTTATGTCCTGAATTGCTCTCATCTGGTGCCTCCCATCAAGCTTGGTACCCTTCATTATTTCTTATTAGATAAATGCCGTCACCACTTAGCCAGTTCTCGCTTGAGTCAGATACCTGAAGGAGAGCCAAAGCTTATATACTCTTTCCACTACACCACCCAGTCTCATAGAACGAGATGCATAGAAACGTGGGTGCGTGAAAATGTACGTTGAGTGAAAGCAACACACTTATTTACAAACACTTTTGTAGTAGTTTTTTTTTCCCCAGGGGAAGATCTTTCATAGAGTACTTTGAGAATCTGATCTAAACTCTGGACCTTTTCCCCAGAAAAATAAGCATACATGTGAAATTTTGCACACTACTTCAGGAGGTTTATTGGAAGCCCATCATTGACCCCAGGTTAACTCTAGTATAGGATGAATGGAGGGGAGTAAGGTACCAGGCCGAAGGAAACATTAGGAATGGGTGAGTAAACACAGTCGTAAAAGTGTGGCTTTTCCTCAGTAGGAAAGTCAAGATGTTTTTAAGATTAGATTTTTAAATATTAAAAAAAAACCCTGTATCTGTGGTAAGCAGAAAAATGGCCCCCAAAGATGTCCACAGCCTCATCTCCTGAACCTGGGAATATATTACCTTACATGACAGGAGAAACTGCATATGTGGTCAAAGTGAGAGACCTTGAGATGGGGAGATCCATGGTTATCTGCGAGGGTCCTAGAATCTACCAATCACGTGTATCCTTAAATGTGAGGGAGGGAGTACAGGAGTAGGTCAGAGATTCTGTGAGAGGTGGACTCAAACTGCCATTGCTGCCTTTGAAGAAGGAAGAAGAGAACTACGAGCCCAGGAATGTGGGTGCTTCTGCACACTAGGAATGGCCCTCAGCTGACAGCCAGGTAGGAAAACGGGTTCTCAGTTCTACAACCACAAGAAACTGAATTTTGCCAACAACTCGAATGGGCAAGGAAATGGATTCTCCCCTGGGGCCTCCAGAAAGGAACAGAGCCCTGCCAATGGCTTGATTTTAGCGAGACCCCTATCAGACCCCTGACCTGTGGAACTGTAAGGTAATAAACTTGTTTAAGCCACTAAGTTTGTGATAATTTGTTATGGTAGCAATAGAAAACTAATACAAATTCTTTTACATTTAAACTGTAGAGATAGATAAAGTTACCATATAGTTGTGCTATTTATGGTAACAGGAAATGCTTCACAAACTCAGGGTACAAGCACAGTTCTCTCTCTCTTATTTTTCCAATTAACTTTTTGAACACCCACCAGACTAATCAGCAGAAATCCAGACTCTCCCGCCTTTGAGGTCGTCTCCACTTCTAGAATTTTCCAAGAACTCTAGGGACTCAATGTAGTCCCCAAAAGTTTTGAGTTCAGCTTCCACACCCAACCTGCTGGAGTTACCACCTTGGTACGCTGTTGCATATGCTTCTCACTGCCACATGGTGTCGCTGTTGGAATGGATTCCACACAGCAAAACGGAAGATGCTGGTCTTCCCAGTGACGGCGACAAACTGGCCAAGACTCGTAGCTTTCCAGGATTCTTCAGTGGGTAGACTTCTTTCTTCCATGCCTACTTCATTTAAGGAAGCCTGCCAAGTTCATTTCCTAGTGCTCAACCCAACTGTCAATTGAGTTGTGAGAGTTTCCTATAAATTCTAGATAGCATGTTTTAAAATGAGATATGTATTTTGCAAGCATTTTCTCTCAGTCTGTGGCTTATTTTTCATTCTTTAAACATTGTCCTTTGGGGAACAGAAGCTTTTAATTTTGATGAAGTCTAATTCTTTTTTTTTCTTTTGTGGTTTGTGCTTTCTGTGTTTTGTCTAAGAAATTTTTGCCTAACTCAACATCCGTAAGATTTTCTAGAAATTTCACAGTTTTTTGGTTTTTTGTTTGTTTGCATTTTCTCCCCAAATCCCCACAGTACATAGTTGTGTATTTTAGTTGTGGGTCCTTCTAGTTGTGGCATGTGGGATGCCACCTCAGCATGGCCTGATGAGCAGTGCCATGTCCATGCCCAGGATCAGAACCGGTGAAACCTTGGACCGCCAAAGTGGAGCACGTGAACTTAACCAGTCAGCCACTGGGCTGGCCCCACAGTTTTTGGTTTTATGTTTAGGTGCATGATCATTTCAAATTATGTTTTGTGTATGGTGTGAGGTATGGGTCAAGGCTTTTTTTTTTTTTTTTTTTTTTTTTGGCCATATGGCTGTTCAATTGCTCCAGCGCAATTTGTTGAAAAGACTAACTCCTACGTTGGATTGACTTGACATCTTTGTTGAAAATTGACTGACCCCGTATGTATGTATGGGTCTATTTCTGGACTCATGTGTTCTATGTATCTATCCTTTTTCTAATATCACACTGTCTTGATTCTTGTAACTTTATAGTAAGTCTGGAAATCAAGGAATGTGAGATAAAACTTTGTTAACTTTCTTAAAAAGTTTTTTTTGATAATTCTAGTTCCTTTGTTTTTTCCATATAAATTTTAGAATCACATGTTAATTTTTATATGAAAAAACCTGCTGTATTCTTTCTGTTGAGGTTGTGTCAAACCTTTAGATCAGTTTGGGGAGCACTGGCAGCTTAATGTTGAGTCTTCCCGTCCATGAAGAGGCCATTTCTCTCTGATTATTTAGGTCTTGCTTGATTTCTTTCATCAATATTTTATAGTTTTCAGTACACAGATCTTGCACATTTGGGGAGGGGCTTCATTCCTAAGTACTTCTTGTTTTTTGTTTCCGTTATAAATGGTACTGTTTAATTTCCAGTAGTTATTTTTAGTGTCTACAAATATAATTGATCTTTTACATTCCTTTTGTATCCTACAGCCATGTATTGATTCTAGTTGCTGATTGGTGTGATTCTTTGGGGTTTTTCTGTAGATAATCATTGTCATGTTTGTGCATAGGGACAATTTTACTTCTTCCATTCCAATCTGAATTACTTTTATTTATTTTTCTTATTCCTTACTAAATTGGCCTTATTAGTAATTGCCTTATTAAGTATAATGTAGAGTGGTAAGAGTGGATAGCCTAGGCTTGTTCCAGATCTTGGGGGGAAGGCATTCAGTCTTCACTATTAAGTATGATGTTATCTGTGGGTTTTTCTAAGATGCACTTTGAATTTTGTCAAATGCTTAGTTTCCATCTATTGAGATGATCACATGAATTTTCTTCATTAGTTTGTTGATATGGTGAATTACACTTACTGATTTCCAAATGTTAAACCAAACATTCCCCCCTCTTCTGTTTTCCAGAAGAGTTTATCTATAGTTGATGCTCTTTACACCATAAATGTGTGATAGAATTTGCCAGTAAAACCATCTGAGCCTTAAGTTTTCTTCATTGGAATGTCTTTAACTATAAATTAATTTTATTAATAGGTATGGGGCTATTCAGGTTATCTTTTTCTTCTTGTGTAAACCTTGGTAGTTTGTGCCTAAGGAATTTGTCCTTTTTTTCTAAATTGTCAAATTTATTGGTATAATGTTATTAATACTCTTTCCTTATTATCTTTTTAAGATCTGTGGGATGTGTAGTGATGTGTCCTTTTTCATTCCTGATATTGGTAATTTGTGGTTTCTCACTTTCTTTCTTGATCAGTTGGGCTAGAAGTTCATCTCATTTATTGATCTTTTCAAAGAACCAGCTTTTGATTTCATTGATTTTTCTTTATTGTCTTTTTCTTCTGCTTTCAATTTTATTTGATTCTGCTTTTATGTTTAGATTTCCTGCCTTAAACTTGCTTTTGGTTTAATTTGCTCTTGGTTTTCTAGTTTCTTAAAGAGAAGCTTAGATCATTGATTTGAGGCCTCTCTTCTTTTCTAAAATAAGTGTTTAATGTGATACCTTTTCCTGTATACACTCTCTATACGCTACTTTAATAGGGTCCCCAAATTTTGATATGTTGTTTTTATTTTCATTAAATTCAAAATATTTTATAATTTTCTTTTTAACTTCCTCCTTGGCTAATGAGTTAATTATAAGAATGTTGTTTAATTTCCAAATATTTAAGGATTTTCCAGATATATTTTTTGTGGTAAGAGCAATTAAGTTCTGGTCTCTTAGCAACTTTGTAGTTTATAATACAGTATTGTTGACTATGATCACTATGCTGTGCGTTTGATTTCCAGGACATTTTTATCTACTATTTGCAAGTTTTTACCCTTAAACAACATCTCTCCAAATCCACCACTCCCCAGCGCCTGGTGACCACTATTCTCTCCGATTTTTATTTTTTAATTTTGTTTTTGGTTATTTATTTTATCACTATAATTGACATGTAACATTGTGTTAGTTTAAGGTGTACAACATGTTGATCTGATATATTTATATATTGAACATGATTACTACCATAGCATTATTATGTAGCTATCACATCACATAATTATCATTTCTTTTTTGTGGTGGGAATAATTAAGATCTAGTCTCTCAGTAAGTTTGATGTTTATAATACAGTACTGTTTTCCATTATTACTATACCGTGAAAGTTCATTTTTTTAGATTCCACA
Organism: Equus quagga; assembly: GCF_021613505.1. Classification (NCBI taxonomy): domain Eukaryota; kingdom Metazoa; phylum Chordata; class Mammalia; order Perissodactyla; family Equidae; genus Equus; species Equus quagga. The sequence goes on from NC_060267.1 coordinate 37,117,173, forward strand.
TATAAAGGATGTCATACAGTATTTGTCTTTCTCTGGCTGGCTTATCTCACTTAGCATAATGCCCTCAAGGTATTTCCAATTTCATGTTATTCATGTTATCCCCACTATTGACATATAAGTTATGCCTCTTCTTCAAAAAGTTTTGGTGGTTTGCTCTAGACTTTTCAATGTATACTTTTTTTTTCTGAGAAAGATTTGCCCTGAGCTAACATCTGTTGCCAATCTTCCTCCTTTTTTTTTTTTCTTTCCTCCCCAAAGCCTCAGTACATAAACATATATTGTAGTTGTAAGTCCTTCTAGTTCTTTTATGTGAGCCACCACCAGCACATGGCTACTGACAGATGGGTGGTGTGGTTCTACGCCCAGGGACTGAGCCCCAGCCCCAGAAACACAGTGCACTGAACGTTAACCACTAGGCCTTCAGGGCTGGCTCAATATATACTTGTAATTTATCACAGTCTACCTTTAAATAATATTATAGTTTTCTTACTTCACATAAACTAGCCTAATTACTTTGTGGTTGGAGAATATTCTCTGAATGATTGCAATCAATTTTATTATTTAGTTTTTTCTTTCTACTTCCTTTAGGCTTTATCAGCTTCCTGGGGTGAATGCTTAGCTTGCTCCTTGTCAGTCTTTCTTAGTTTCTAAGCATATCTAAAGTTATAAATTCCCCTGAAATTGTTCTTTTATCATCCCTCAAGTTTTATGCAGTGTTTTTATATCTTTTAAGTCTGAATATTTATAATTACCATTATGATTTCTTCATTAGTCAGTAAATTATTTTAAAAGTGTATTTCTAGTCTCCAAATGTGTGGGTTTTTTCACTTTATTGTTTTCTAATTAAGTTGTACCATGATGAAATATTTTGATGTAAATGACAAGTTCTTTGGGAATTGTTGAAAATTCGCTGGTTGCTTTTCTGTTCAATTTAACTGTTTCCTGTGAAAAGAAAAATACATTGTTTATTTGTTGCTTGCAAGGTTGTATATCTCTGTGTCATCCATCTATCATCCATCATCATGTAGCTATAAAACCAAGCTTGCTAATTACATTATTAAATCTTCTCTATCCTTACCAATATTTCTATCCCCTTGATCTATTAATTTCTAAGAGAGGTGAATGTGGTATATTGATTACATTGATGGCCCTAAATAATGACCTCTGTGTAACCATGGATTTAACAATGTTACTTTGCAGCTCCTCCCATCAAGAGGTGAAATCCATTTTCCCATGTCTTGAGTTTGAGCTGGCCATCTGTCTTGCATTGGCCAAGAGAATACAGCAGAAGTAATGATGTACCTGCTCTGAGCCTAGATCACAGACGTGTTGTGTGCTTCTGCCTTCTCTCTGGAATCTCTACCATGCCATGCAGACAAGCCATGGCTAGACTTCTAGAAGATGAGAAACTTTGTGGAGCAAAGATAAGTCATCCTAACTGTGCCTATCCTGCACTTGAACTAGTTAACTGATGAGTAGATTCATGAATCATAATCAATGACAATTATTTTAAGATGGAAAATTTGAGGGTAATTTTTATGGAGCAACAGCTAGCTGATACATAGCATTAAAACTTTGTACTGTAATTACGTGATTGTCAATTTGTTTTATGATTTTGGCATTTTTACTTTTATTATTTTGAGGCTATGACTTTAGGTGCATAATACATACATAGTGGTATATTCTAGTTATGAGTGCCTCTGGTTGTGCTATGTGGGATGCCACCTCAGCATGGCCTGATGAGCAGTGCCATGTCCGTGCCCAGGATCCAAACCGACGAAACCCTGGGCTGCCGAAGTGGAGCACACGAACTTAACCATTTGGCCACAGGGCCAGCTCCCACATCTACCTTCTTAATAATTTTTTTCTCTAACAAGTCTAAACTTGGAGTATCTCTATCCTTCTCCCAAATAAGCAAGGACTTAATGTTGTCTATGATTTTTTAATTCTAACCTTTCTAAACATATACAAATTGTGGTTGTTTTATATTTTTAAATTCTAATTTAGATTACCAATGTGCTTTCCTGGTGTCTACTTATTATTACTTTTTTACATACCGTTCCTTTCTGCTGGGTTCCTTTTCATTCTTGTATCTCAAGTATATTTATGAGAAGTTAGTTTACGCAGGTTCTGTGTGTATCTAAAAATTTTTGTCTCAAATTGTTTGTATTCCACCTTCACTCTCGAAGTAGTAGGTGGATTATATAATTCTAGGTTCACAATACTTTTTCCTCAGAACTGTGCCACTCTTCCTAGCAAAGCACCAGACACCCAGAGATGAATGAATGAATGTACTTTACAGATATTAGGAGGGCAGAATAGTGAAAATAATCCTGGATTAGGACTCAGAAGAACTGCCCTTAGATGCCAGATCTTCTGCTTATTACAACTTGGCTTTGGCAAAGCCATTTATCATAACATCCTCACTTGAAAATGGGAATAATAATCTGTGCCCTAATTCACAGCATCCTGTGAATTTCAAAAGAAAAAGAAAAGAATGAATTTGAAAATTCTTTGTTAATTATAAAATCATACAATTTCTGAACGGTTAATTATTGTGAAATAATTAATATCAATTGAGAAACATTTCCAAAATACTGAATTAAATCTACATCCACTTATTGAGTTTGATAATGTGTCTTGTAAATGATTCCGAATTTTTGATAAGGTTGGTTTATTTTTCATTGCTAAATGATAGAATCATTTTATTATGTTTCATAGCTGTAACTCTTACTTGTGGAATTTAATGATATCAATTAGTAAAAAGGACGAGTAAAAATAGATATTGTGTATTTGAAGATTCTCCTCCAGTGTGTCAATGTAGCACTTTCATTGTGATGATTTTTGAAGTAACTTTAAGTTGTTGTCAGTGCTGTCCAGTCAATGCCAACTCCTGGTGGCCTGGGGTACAACAGAGTGGAACCCTGCTGGGTCTTTTTGCACCATCCTCTCACCTTCCAGCGCTGTATCAGACAATGCTCCACAGCTATCCATAGGGTTTTCATGGCCAATTTTTCGGAAGTGGGTGGCCAGGGCCTTCTTCCTAGTCTGTCTTAGTCTGGAAGCTCCACTGAAACTCATCCATCATGGGTGAACTTGCTGGTATTTGGAATACCAGTGGCATAGCTTTCAACATCACAGCAACACGCAGCCGCCATAGTATGACAACCAACAGATGGGTGGTGTGGGTCCCTGACCGGGAAAGAAACCCCAGCCAACGTAGTGAAAGCACCAAACCTTAACTGCTAACCACCAGGGCTGGCTTTAACTATAAATGGTTAATTGGAAAACTTGATATTCCTAGCAGTAATGTTTTCTTGACAGGAAATTATTTATTTGAGATTGTTTAAGGGAATTGATGAGATCTGTAGAGAAGATGACAGATGAAGCTTGGAATGAAGAATGACCCAGAATCTATAATGGTTAGAAAAGTTTTTCTCCTTTTGCATTGCAGTCAGTCACACACAGCATTTTATCCTCGCAGATAAGATTTTCAGAGAAACTACTAGAATCATGTTGAGGGAACAAGATGGATTACTTTTGGCTAAGGACGGAAGTAACTATTCCATGCCCTACCAGACACAAACACACACATATGTTTAAATAGCAGAGTAATCCAGTTAAATTATTCTTGTCTGCCTTGGGTGGTGTTTGCTAGGCTTACTTAGAGAAGCTGCTTTATTTACAGATGTCATGCCTGTCTCTTTTTCACTTTCTGAAATTGAGGAAAAATTATTTCTATTTTTGTCTAGCCAGACTCAGTTATGTTTGATGGGCCTCCTCAGAATTTAAATTGATCAGCCTCCTAATCCTTCACTTTGAAATAAATTACTCAGCCACGATTGGCTCTCAGTGTAGATATTAGAAATGCTTATTGGTCTATAAAGTTTTCCTCCACACATTGACACAAACACCTCATTTACCAAAGTGGTTATAATGGTGGAAATAAAAGCTGAAACATCAATTCGTAATGGGTGAAGGAGGTGGGGAGCAGCTGGGTTCAGCAGCTTGATTGCTATTTGTCCCCTTGGGCATTTCCCAGAAAGGCTTTCATATTTATTTCTTGTCATGTTCCAGAGGCAGGAGGCTATGGGATTGCCACTTAATGGTCCCAACTAAAGACCAATTCTCTTTGATACTCAATTGGAATGGACATAGGTACCACTTTACCCCTCAGGTTTTAGGTCTTAAACTATTAATAACCTGTTTATAGTTGCTTTTATATTTCTTGAGCTGATCCTGGCATGTTAAGAAGAGTTCCACCACCACCAGCACAGTGATTGGTATATTAGGGCACAGTAAATATTTATTACATGTAAAATGAATGAAAACTTTTATTTCTTCTTTTTTTAAAAAGAAAATTGAAATGTTATTGTTTAGGATCCAAGGTAAACTTTTAAGCATAAAACTGTTTAAGCTAAAAAGCGGTTAATTCTCTTAGGGCTTATGCGTCCCTAACAGCTTGTTAACCATTTTCGTGTCACGCTATCTGAATTTTAATCTATCCTATGAGTTACCTTGTGTGTCTTTTTTATTAACATTTTATTATTCTTTGATCCCAATGTTTCAGGATCTTTTAAAATTTTATCACTTCTTTTGTAGGCTTCTCTTTGGAATCACAACCTGATACTTTAAAACTAAGGTTGCTGGCCAAGAACTTTTTAGTTAATTCTTTTATAAACATCCTGGTTTAAAATACCTGTTATCTAAACGGCAATCAATCAGGCAAAGAATAAAAACCCAATGAGATGAATTATCTCTTTGCCCAAACTCCAAAGTGATATTCTTCAATTCTGATATTGGTTTTGTCTAATTATTTAAAGCTTTGGCAAAAGTTTTCATGAGTAAGAAAGTTGACGTTAAAGTATTTCTTTCTTTCTTTTTTTTTTTCCCCGGCTGCAAAAAGCTTTATTATTTCCATTTGGTCCACGGCTTGGCCAAGGGCTCCAGGGTGGTTAAAAAGCTATCCAGCGGCTGCAGGGAGAGGCTCAGGCAGAAGCTCTGACATCGGGGGATGCCAGAGAGGCCCCTCAAAGGCCGCTGGACTCTGGAAGCTCCTAGTCATCCTTGAGGGTGAGCCTTTCAAAGAGATATTCGCCCAGCCCAGCTTGGGGGCCAACGAGCCCCTGAATGTTGGTCAGTGGTTGCCCACCTACTTGATAAGTTTCACCTCCTGGTCTAGGAAGTGGCTCTCCAAGAAGTCACAGAGATGGGGGGGTCTGCATGGGCAGAACCCAGGACATACAGATCCAAAAGGGCCTGGTTCAGGCTCTTCTCTAGGACAGTGGCGGCTTTCATCGCCCCCAGGGTTGTACCCCACTCATCCTTGGACGGCTTCTGTAAGTCCTGAGAGAGCATGCTGCTGCTGCGCTGGTTTTGCATCTTCCAGAGATGCTTGGTGCCCTCGCGCTTCTCCTCCGCAAACTAGCAGGAAAAGTGGCATGCGCCCTCCAGAGCCACATCGCTGCAGTCGAAATAGAAGCCCAGAGAGAGGTAGGCGGAGGAGGGCCACAGATACAAGCTAACCAGGCAGCCTCCACTTGATGGCGACCTCAACTTCGGTAGAATAATTCTGACTGATCTGGGAGCTCGTGGTTGATTGGCTATAAGGAGCCGAGCTCAAAAAACAGTGTTGGTTGGTCTCGCCTGAGGGAGGGGATGGTTGAGAAGTCGGTCCGAAGGCTGCGACTGGAAAAGACGTTGGAGGGTGGTTGGAGGCTGGAAGAAGGGGAGTCCCAGGGGTCTGTTCTGTTCAAACACTGTTGAAGCAAGAGACAGATCCCAGGGACGCCGAGTGCGCTGCCAATGTTAAGTATTTCTGTTCCTTCGTTCCTTCCTTCCTTCATTCCTTCCTTCCTTCTCTCTCTCTCTTCCTTCTTTCCTTCCTTCCTTGTTTTTATTTTCTGCATTTCACAGGGATTTTCAAGATTCATTCTCCCAATGTCACTTACTGCATCAAAATTTGGATGTGTTTTGTTGCATAAAATACCACCCATCTAAGATCGTTATATTTCCATTTAAAATGACCAGATGAAGGAGTGGTATGATTTAAAGTCCACATTCACTTTGAAATAAGAATTATGCCACTAGAGTGAAATGAAAAACTGTAAATAAGGTTTGGTACAATAACTATACCATCAGCCTGCCGAGGTCTGTTGGCAAGAGTGCTGGTATTCAGGAGCCTCTTCCAGTCCTGGCTCTTCCACCCGTCTAGCATTATTACTTCTTCAGCTTAAAGTCACCTCCTTGAGGTGAGAAACTTGATAATCTAAAGTCACTTTCTTCACGTCACCTAATTCCAATTCTCTACATAGCACTTATCACTCACTCTTGATATTTTCCTTGTTTGTTTCTTTTGAGTATCCTTCTAGAATTTAAGCTTCAGAGACTTTATCATTTCTGAATATCCAGCATCAGAGGTGAGCCAGGAATATGCTATATCTCATCAAATCTAAGATGACATCAATTGTAAGATACACCATCATTTTATGAGTAAAAAGTTAAAATTGACATCAATTTTAAGATACACCATCATTTTACTGTATGAAATAAAAAACGCCACCATTTAAGCTATGGGATAATGCCTTGTCACTTTAGACTTTTTATTTCTATGTACTTAAGACCTCTTTTAGATTTATTTAGAAAGACCATAGATTTATCATATATCTTACTGTACACTCTAAAATTGAGAATGTAACCAAAATAAAATTGGTTAAGCTATTCCTGAAACAACTTCTCACTCAGAGTCAAACTCTTCAGATTAATTTTCAATGAAAAGTTGTCACTATGCCCTATTTTCCACACAATATCATTGAGCCATCAAGAGCATTGGTGAAGCAATATTTCTTAAAAGATTGCTGTGTGATTGTCTTTGAGATTTTATTCTTGGATGATGACATTCACTCTGCAAATTTTGATGCTGAAGGGCAGTCAATGCTTAGTGGGCAACAGCTCTAAGACTCACCCTGATTACAGAGATGCCAAAATGTGAAAAAATTTTACATCTTAAAATTGCGAAAAAATAGAATTGTAGGTATTCAGTAAATAAATAACTTTTGAATATTTGAATAAACAACTGTTGTCAACTCTCTGTGTCCTTGGGCAAGCCAGTTTATTCCTTAAACCTTACTTTTCTCACTTAAAAATTTTAAAAAATTGTAGGTGCTTTGTAAGTGTCTGGAGTTGTATAAATGTAAGGCAATATAATTTTAGTGAACTATTAAAAAAATATTCTGTCCAGCCTAGTCTTCAAGGATTCAAGGTTCCAGGTCAAACAATAAGAATCCTATCCCAACCTTGAGGGTATGATGTTAAGTGAAATAAGCCAGACAGAGAAATACATACTGCATGATTTCACTCATATGTGGAAGATAAACAAACACCTGGATAAAGAGAACGGATTAGTAGTTACCAGAGGGGAAGGGGGTTGTGGGTGGGCAAAAGGGACAAAGGGGCACATAAGTATGGTTATGGATAAAAATTAGACTACTGGGGGTGAGCATGATGAAGTGTATTCAGGAATTGATAAACAATAATGTACACCCGAAATTACACAATGTTATAAACCATTATAATCTCAATAAAATTACTTAAAAAAGAGACTCTAAAAAAATAACCATCCAAGTGTTGTCAGCATCATGACAGAGCAAGCTCTTCCCTTAGATGCTCCCTCCTAAGATACAACAAGAAGGACATTCATAGACCAACAGAGGACATTCACACAACACAAAAGACATCTGAGAGACCCATACAGCCATATGTCTGAAGGTGGAGGTGCTGGACCCCCAGAGCAAGTGGAAGGACATAAGAAGATTGCCTCTCTCTCCTGAATGCCAGTGACCCAAGGTGTGGGACCAGGTGCAGCTCTGAGAAAAGAGCGGGGAAGGGTGGCTCTCTGCAGGAACACCTTGGCCCTTGAAATTCCCTCATAGCCTATGAGAAAGCCTCACACAGAGGTGGATAAGCTGTTGTGGGGGTGTCTTCATCAAGCCAGCACCCTAAGAGAGCAGATAGTGAGGGCAGAGCGAGAATGTCCCCAGGATCGTGCAGGTAAAAGAAAGCACCCCTCCCCCTGCCTGGTGCTTCAGCTCAGTTGGCCAGAGGGCCCACGTGTAGGTTAGAAAAGCAGCAGCTGTGAGAGAGCAAACTGGAAATCACAGATGGGACCTGTCAGCATAGATTTTAAGGACAGGCACAGATTCCAAAGATGGTGGTGGGCTAGGAATACACAGCTTTTGACTCCAGCAGATGGAAGCTGCAACCAGATGCTATCACTATGAGAAGACGCAAATTCATGCCACCAAACAGTCTAAAGAAATATACTAATACTACAGACCAGAAGAAAAATGACAAGCACCCAGAAAGCAATCCTGAAGGCACAGAAATTTACAATCTAAATGAAAGAGAATTCAAAAAAGCTATCATAAAAAAACTCGAGTTACAAGAAAATACAGATAGTTCAATGAAATCAGGAACAAAATTAATGAACAGAGGGAATTCTTCACAAAATAGATTGAAACTATAGAGAAAAACCAATCAGAAATGTTAGAGATGAAAAACACAATTGATGAGATAAAGAAAAATCTGCACTTTCTCAATAACAGAGTTGATATTATGGAGGGCAGAATTAGAAGTCTGGAGGATAGAAATGCTTCAGATGGAGGAGGAGAGAGAAGTAAGACTAAAAAGAAATGAAGAAATTCTCTGAGAAATATCTGACTCAATTAGGAAATGCAACATAAGAATTATGGGTATTCCAGAGGGAGAAGAGAAAGAGACTGGAGAAGAAAGCTTGTTCAAAGAAGTAATAACTGAGAACTTCCCAAACCTGGGGAAGGAGTTGGAAATAGAAGTAAAAGAAGCTAATATAACTCCTAATTATATCAATGTAAAAGACCTTTTCCATGGCATGTAGTAGTAAAGCGAGGGAAAGTCAATGACAAGGAAAAAATGTTAAGGGCAGCAAGGCAGAAGAAAATAACTTACAAAGGAACTCCTATCAGGCTTCAAGCAGAATTCTCAGCAGAACCCTTACAGTCTAGGAAAGAGTGGAATGATATATTCAAAATTCTGAAAGGCAAAAACTGTCAGCCCAGAATATTCTATCCAGCAAAAATATCCTTCAGATATGACAGAGAAATAAAAACTTCCCCGATAAACAAAAGCTAAGGGAGTTCATCTCCACAAGACTCCCCATACAAGAAATGCTCAAGAAGGCCCTCATACCTGAAACAAAAAAGAAAGAATTCATAAAGGCTTGAGAAAAGAGATAAATAGGCAGACAAAATCGCAAAATTGCAGCTCTCTATCAGAACAGGTTAGAAAACATGTAGTTATAACATTAAAGATAAAGAGAAGGAAAATATCAAAAATAAATATAATCTCATAATTTTAACCTCAAACTCACAACACAAGATGGAATAACTTGCAACAACAGTAACTTAGAAGGGGAAGTGGAAAGGGATGGAATCGGCTTAGTCTAAGGAAATAAGAGGCTATCAGAAAATATAAGATTTTTGTACAAACCTCATGGTAACCACTAAACAAATATTCAGAACAGAGACACAAATGATGAATAAAGAGAAAACTGAGAAAACCTTCATAGAGAACTACCAAGCTGAATTGGCAATCCGAAATACATGAGACAAAAAACAAGGGAAATGCTGAACAACTGGAAAACGAGTGATAAAATGGTAGTATTAAGCCCTCATATATCAATAATCACTCCAAATGTAATTAAATTGAACTTTCTAATCAAAAGACACAGAGTGGTGGGATGGATTAAAAAACAAGACCCAATAAGCTGCTGCCTAAAGGAAACAAATCTCAGTTCTAAAAACAAACAGAGGCTCAGAGTGAAGGGATGGAAACAATACTCCAAACTAATGGCAAACAAAAGAAAGCAGGTGTTGCCATACTTATATCAGACAACGTAGACTTGAAGATAAAACAGGTAATGAGAGACACAGAGGAACAGTATGTAACGATAAAAGGGACACTCCACCAAGAAGACATAACACTTATAAATATATATGCACCCAACACAGGAGCACCAAAATACAGTAAACAACTATTAACAAACCAAAAAGGAGATATTAACAACAACATGGTAATAGCAGGGGACCTTAACACTCCATTACATGAATGGATAGATCATCAAGAGAGAGAGTCAACAGGGAAACAGTGGATTTAAATGAAAAACTAGACCAGATGGACTTAATAGATATATAGAACACTCCACTCAAAAACAGCGGAATACACATTCTTCTCAAGTGCACATGGAACATTCTCAAAGATAGACCATATGTTGGGAAACAAGGCAAGCCTCAATAAATTTAAGAAGGTTGAAATCATATCAAGCATCTTTTCTGACCATAATGCTATGGAACTAGAAATCAACTACAAGACAAAAGCTGGGAAAGTGACAAACATGTAGAGACCAAATAACATGCTACTGAACAACCAAAGAATCATTGAATACATTAAAGGAGAAGTAAAAAAAATCTGGGGAAAATGAGAATGAAAATACAGCATACCAACTTGTATAGGATGCAGCAAAAGTGGTGCTAAGAGGGAAATTCATAGCAATACAGGCCCACCTTAACAAACAAGAAAAATCTCAAATAAGCAATCTTAAACTCAATCTAAGAGAATTAGAAAAAGAAAAACAAAGCTCAAAGTCAGCAGAAGGAGGGAAATAATAAAAATTAGAGCAGGATTAAATGAAATTGAATAAAAAAACAGTAGAGAGGATCAATGAAGCAAAGAGCTGTTTTTTTGAGAAGATAAACAAAACTGACAAACCTCTAGCCAGACTCACTAAGAAAAAAAGGCAGAAGGCTCAAATAAATAAAATTAGAAATGAAAGAGGAAAAATTACAACAGATACCACAGAAGTACAAAGGATTATAAGAGAATACTATGAAAAACTATATGTCAACAAATTGGACAATCTAGAAGAAATGGATAAATTCTTAGACTCAGACAACCTCCCAAAACTGAATCAGGAATAAATAGAGATTTTGAATAGACCAATCACAAGCAAAGAGATTGAAACAGTAATCAAAAACCTCCCCCAAAATAAGTCTAGGACCAGATGGCTTCTCCAGAGAATTCTACCAAACATTCAAAGAAGATTTAATACCTATCTTTGTCAAGCTATTCCAAAAAGTTGGAAGAAGATGGAACACTTCCTGACATATTTTACGAGGTCAACATCACCCTGATCCCAAAGGCAGACAAAGGCAACACGAAGAAGGAAAATTACAGGCCAATATCACTGATGAACATAGATGCAAAAATCCTCAACAAAACATTGGCAAGGAAACCAGATACAGCAATACATTAAAAAAATCATACACCATGATCAAGTGGGATTTATACCAGGCATGCAGGAATGGTTCAACATCTGCAAATCAAACAACGTGATACACCACATTAACAAAATGAGGAATAAAAATCACATGATCATCTCAATAGATGCAGAGAAAGCATTTGACAACACCCAACATCCATTTATGATAAAAGCTCTCAATAAAGTATTATAGAAGAAAAGTACCTCAACGTAATAAAGGCCATATATGACAAACCCACAGCCAACATCATACTCAACAGGGAAAAGCTGAAAGCCATCCCTCTGAGAATAGGAACAAGACAAGGGTGCCCTCTCTCACCACTCTTATTCAACATAATACTGGAGGTTTTGGCCAGAGCAATTAGACAAGAAAAAGAAAGGAAAGAAATTTGAATAGGCAATGAAGAAGTGAAACTCTTGCTGTTTGCACATGACATGATTTTATATATAGAAAACCTAAAGAATCCATCCATCAGAAAATGATTAGAAATAATCAACAATGACAGCAAAGTTGCAGAGTACAAAATCAATTTACAAAAATCAGTTGTATTTCTATACTCTAAAAATGAACTAACAGAAAGAGAACTTAAGAATGTAATCCCATTTACAATCACAACAAAAAGAATAAAATATCTAGGAATAAATTTAACCAAGGAGGTGAAAAAACTATACAATGAAAACTATAAGACATTATTGAAAGAAATCGATGATGACCTAAAGAAATGGAAAGATATTCCATGCACATGGATTGGAAGAATAAATATAGTTAAAATGTCCATACTACCTAAAGCAATTTACAGATTCAACGCAATCCCAATCAGAATCCCAACTACACTCTTCATGGAAACAGAACAAAGAATCCTAAACTTCACACGGGGCAACAGAAGACCCCAAATAGCTAAAGCAATCCTGAGAAAAAAGAAAGCTGGAGGCATCACAATCCCTGACTTCAAAATATACAACAAAGCTATAGTAATCAAAACAGCATGGTACTGGTACAAAAACAGACACCCAGATCAGTGGAACATAATTGGAAGCCCAGAAATAAAATCACACACCTGCAGACAGCTAATCTTTGAAAAAGGAGCTAAGAACCTACAATGGAGAAAAGAAAGTCTCTTCAATAAATAGTGTTGGGAAAACTGGACAGCCACATGCAAAAGAATGAAAGGAAATCATTATCTTTTGCCATGCCCCAAAATTGACTCAAAATGGATCAAAAACTTGAAGGTAAGACCTGAAACCATAAAACTCCTAGAAGAAATCACAGGCAGCACACTCTTTGACATTGATCTTAAAAGGATCTTTTCAAATACCATGTCTACTCAGACAAGGGAAACGAAAGAAAAAATAAACAAGTGGGACTACATCAGACTAAAGAGCTTCTGCAAGGCAAAGGAAACCAGGAACAAAACAAAAAAACAACCCACTAATTGGGAGAAAATATTTGCAAATCATATATCCGACAAGGGGTCAATCTCCAAAATATACACAGAACTCACACAACTCGACAACAAAAAAAACAACCCGATCAAAAAAATGGGCAGAGGATATGAACAGACATTTTTCCAAAGAAGATATACGGATGGCCAACAGACACATGAAAAGGTATTCAGCATTACTAATCATCAGGGAAATGTAAATCAAAACTACACTAAGATGTCACCTTACACCCGTTAGAATGGCTATAATTACAAAGACAAAAAATAACAAATGTTGGAGAGGATGTGGAGAAAAGGGAATCCTCATACACGGCTGGTGGGAATGCAAACTGGTACAGCCACTATGGAAAACAGTATGGATATTTCTCAAAAAATTAAAAATAGAAATACCATACGACACAGCTATCTCACTACTGGGTATTTGTCCAAAGAACTTGAAATCAACAATTTAAAGAGACTTGTGCACCCCTGTGTTCATTGCAGCATTATTCACAATGGCTAAGATGTGAAAGCAACCCAAGTGCCCATCAACTGACGCATGGATAAAGAAGATGTGGTATATATGTACAGTGGAATACTACTCAGCCATAAAAAAGACACAATCGTCCCATTTGCAACAACATGGATGGACCTTGAGGGTATTATGTTAAGCGAAATAAGCCAAACAGAGAAAGACAAACACTGCATGATTTCACTCATATGTGGAAGATAAACTAACACATGGACAAAGGGAACAGTTTAGTGGTTACCAGAGGGGAAGGAGGTTGGTTGGTTGACATAAAGGGTGAAGGGGCACATTTATATGGTATCTGATAAATAATAAGGTACAACTGAAATTTCACATTATAAACTATTATCACGTCAATAAAATAAAAGAATCCCACCCAGCTGCTCTTTCAGATAATTGATGAGAGGGATAAGAGCTTAGCTCAGAAAACATGTTATGTGAAGTGTGGGGATTTTTGCCAGACTTAGCTCGTTCCTTTCTCTCTCTCCCTCATTGTAACTGGTTAATATACAGCACACACAACACTGCTCTCAGAGAGAGAAAAACTAATCAATGAGAGAATTTACAAACAGGAAGAAATGTATGCCTAGCCTTTCTATGGCTCAGTTCCCAGGATGTAGGGAAGGGATGACCTCTGGACTCTGCCAGTATAGGAAATACCAGGAGGTGCCAAGCAGAGAACAGGCCTCTGATTGCAGCCATGGTGTACTTTGTAGCCAAAACAGGAATATCTGGCCTAGCTGCAGTGACCCAATGGGCAGAGGTTAAAAAATCTTGCTTTTCAAGATTTTTAAATGGTTGTCAAGTAAGATCCGTCTAGACACAGCCCTCAGGGTCCTACAGCTCGAGGTGTGGCTGAATTGACACTTTGTAAATACAGAATTGCTCCTTTATAAGCCTAAAGTCAATGCCTACAAATTTGGGGAGCAACTCCATGATCCACCAGATAACCCGTATATATGCACACCATCCAGCTGAAAATCTCTTTAGGCTCAAATGTCGTATAGCCCAATATGGCTACCTACACCAATTAATCCCCATGGCCTTCAATTTGCTAAACATCTCGCTGTGTTTCTGGAGGCCCTGTCTCGGATACAGTGAACTCCTGCTCATCACTGAAAGGACAGAAACTAGAATAAGGAAAATTGGGATTGGTTTCTACTTTGTTTCTTCTATGACTGAAAGTGTCTGACTTTATTGTAATTAACTGCTTCCTGCCTGTTTCTTTCTCTAGGTTATGAAATCCTCCCCAGAGAACTGAGAAGGAACAACGGAGTACATTATTAACTAAAGTCAACACATTCCTTTTTTTTTTTAACCATTCTAGAACAGATAATTTATCGCAGTTCAATGCCTCAGGAAACATTCCATTTTGGTTCTATGACACAGGCAGAAGCTGTCTTAAACTTCCCTCACAGACTTCTTCAGATACTTGGCATGATGCTAACGCTTCACACTGGTGTGAAAATCTTCTCTTCTCAGCATAATTTGAATTTCTACTTCTGGGTCAGAATCAAAGAAGGATTAAGAAGAAGTCCATTTCAATATTTAAAGACCACTTCAGAAATACTTATTGTATCCTGCCGGTTGTGAATGTATCACATTTACTAAAAATTGCTAAGTACCCTGCCAAATTTTTTGTTAATAGTATAATCAAAGGTACTTAGTTACTGGTATTTCTGCAGCTGCTGAAAATGCCATGCAATTATATGCAGAATATATTTTCTCCTTTGAAACTGCAAAGCCCCAGAGGTTCAGACTAATGGCCATGTTCTTCCAGATACATTATTCATCATAAACCAGCTTTCCAGAATCGTACATTATGGAAAACTAATTACCTGTCACATTTGAAACTGCATGTATGCTAATTTATATTATGTGCATTTTGACAATCTTTCACTCCTGGTCAACTGTTGTTTTAATGATAAAGGCACTGAACATTTTTTGGTAAAGCTTAAAAAATAAAAAAATAACAAATTAGGGAAATTTGACTAACAAAGAATCTGAAACAATTCATTATTAGACACATGATAAACAGGTAAAACGGAAGATGGGTAAGAGATTTATGTGCTGGATCAACTGTTAGATGTGAGTCTTTATTGCTTGTGCTTCTGTATAGACGCCGGGCCTGAAATGGAGGTGATAAGAGATGTGTCTCCTGATTGAGGACATGAAGGATACCACTTATCAGTTGCAGGCAACAACTTTGAGAGGATCGGATGAGATGGTTTTACTAGGGGACCTGCTCTTCATGTATGGAAGTTTCCCAAAGGATAATAAATGGAATTCTATGCTTGGAGGGGGCTTTTAGGTCACCCAGATCAGTTTTCTGTCCATTAAGCTTATCCTTTGCTATAGTTTTTAGGGAAGGATATTCAAAACGAATCCCCCAAAACACATGTTCAAAAACCCTGCAAAGTCTTGAAATATTATCGTATACAGGAAGAAAATAGAGAAAGGTTAAACAACAACGACAACCCAGGTACAACTGTATTAGCAACATCTAGAGCACAGAGCTCTCCAGTCAAGCTCTCTCCATTAACTGCATCACTCTGCATGTAGACTACAATTAAAACCCTGCGAGATTCTGTACAAATTGTCCCCTGCCACCCTCTCTGCCGTCAGCTCCTACCACTCTCCCGCAGCATTCCCGCCTTCCTCTGCTTCAACTACCAGAAAGTAACTACAATATCTCTCGTTCATCACTGCATCCCTCACATAGTAAAGGTTTGATAAATATTTACACAAGTCTGCAAAAAATGAAAAGTTATATATATATGCACATACATGTATGTAATTATTTAAATAGTGGTGCTTTCTAGTTTTCAAAGTACTTTTACTTTTTTTCTTTGATTTCTATCTTGTTTCCAGAAACTTTCTATCAGTTTTCTAAAAACTCCCATGTTCTTCATATCAGATTATGAGCACGTTAGCAGTTTTTAGAAGTAATTGATAAAATAAACGAGTCATCAATGTAGCTTGTTGGTGGCACTGAAAAAATAAATGAGTACAGAAATAGATGGGGAAAGTGTGTTTATTGCTGTCAGAAAATACATGAAAAAGTCAGTGGCTCCGGTTAGTGAAGTCAGCCTGAAAGTGAGAATTTTAGCACAGCCTTCCTGGAAGCAAGGTAACATAATGTCCAGACGCAGAATGGAGTGACTCAGCCAGCCAAGATTCAGTTAGTGTAAAGTAAAGAAGCTGCATTTAGGGAAAACCTTGTGAATCATAGACAACAGCCCCAAACCAGAGCAAAAGGTCACCGTCCTTAGTTTGGAAAGTCCGTTGTGTCTTTAAGCCTCACTTGTATGAAGGTGGCGATAGCACTTTCCATCATACCACCACTCAGTGAGAGAGAGTAGAAGCCCCGGGCTCCTGGGCCCTCTACAGGAAGGATAACTAACACGTGTGTTCAGATTCTGTTTCTGCTTCTGCCGTGAATGGAGGTCATTTTCTCGGTGGAATGAAAACAACCTCACCTGCCTCGTCCTAGCTCCAGTTCCAGCCTACAGCGTGAGCTGGGTCTTGACCCATCGATGGTGCTTGCTTGCTCAGCTCTGAGCCTTCCCCTCCCTCACTTGTAATATGACAAAAATCGACAGAGAGGACTTACATGTATTTTACACATCCCTGAGGTGGAGCTGTGAAATTAGACGGTTTGGTTTAAAAGCCAGACCACTGTTTGAAGAATGTCGAATGGAGGAGCGATAAGCAAACAGGAGGGGGACACACTCTTCTCCCTCCCCCACCAGGTTTTCATCAGCCAGCATTTAAAGGAGATACCGGCCCAGCTCACCCTGGGACTAATCTACCCTTGGTTACTGTGCGGCAGATTTTATTTTCCAAAACTGACACTGCCAGACACGTGCGAGAGGGGGTTTTCAGTTGATCCGAGCCCTCAGTTTGTTACACAGCAATTGACAGCCAATACAGAGTTCATGCCCTTTGCTCATTCACTTTCATTTTGGAGGCTTGCCATAGCCAAATTCTACACGATTTGCCTTGGGCATCTGCATATATCCTCCACTCCACTTGGAATGCTCTTCTCCTCTTCTTCTACACAAATACACATTCTTCATTTCTATTCTCTGAGGTAACTCAAAATCTCTCCTGCAGGGACTAACGCTTTTCTCTTTACTCTGCAGATCCCTACACACAATGAACTCCTTTATACTATATTTATTTTCATTCATGTGCATTTGGTTTTTCTTTCTCTTTGCTTTTTTCCACAGGGCCAATTCCTGAATGTTTGATTAGACCGTTAATGACTAGAATTTATCGGAGGAGCAGTGCGAGGCGGTGGATTAAGAGCATTGGTTCAAGGCCCAAACCATCCAGGTCAGGACAGTGGCTCTACCACTTATCAGCAGCATGCCCTCGAATAAGCCACTTCATGTCTATATCAGTCAGGGTCCTACCAGAGAAACAGAACCACTAGGAGATATATATGTATAGGTGTATATACCCACACGCACATAAATACATACATACACATGCACCTATAAAGGGATTTATTTTAAGGAATTACACAATTTTGTGGTCTAGCTGGGCAAGTCTCAAATCTATTTTCTTTCCACATTAGCTGATAAGATGCAACCCTGGGCCACTCTAGCTGTCTACCCTTTTCTTGATAATTGGTGCTGGAATAATCTCAGTTGGACAGTGACCAATACACAGTAGACCTCAGCCTGTCTCTCGTCTGCTCCCTCGCCCCTTCGTCCCAGTAGCTATTTCCAACCCTATCTCTCTCCCTCTACTCCTTCCTCTTTCCTCAGCCTCGTCCCTGCACCTGGGTTTTAAGTTACAGCCTTGGAGTTTCTTCCTAAAACTCCTCCAAATTCTAGTCCAGCTCTTTTATTTTCAAGCTTTCCTCTCTATTTGTTTTTCATCCCAACATGTAAATTTGTTCCCACTCTTCCCTTTGTCGGTCTTTAGTGACCTGGCCTTCCTTGAGAAAGTAGTATATTTTGCTCTTTTTTACATCTTCAGTTGCCATTCACTCTTCCATCCGCTGAAATCTAATTTCCACCTCAACCTTTCCACTGAAACTGCGCTCACAAGGTTGATGGCCTAAACCAAAGATCCGAGAGATGACTAAAAAGCATCTTTACTGATCTTGTTCAAATTTCAGAAGTTTTGGACACTGTTTACTACTCTTCTCTGCTTGAACCCCTCTCTTCTCTTGGCTTCCATGGCACTGCTTTCTCATAACCCATATCTCCTTTAATATTTATAATAATTGCTCAGTCACCCATTTGCTCAAATTAGCAGGATTTCATGTATTTCTCTCCTCTCTAATCAAATGTGTAAGAACCTGAAGGCTTACTTGGTCCAAAGGGGCCAGTCCTGTATCCAAGTGGCAGGTGAAGAAGGAACTGAAGACTCTGATCAATCCACTGGGAGACATTTTTCGGATGCTATTACTTCTGTCTCCGCCACTCAGCATTACTATGGAAAACCTGTGAGACATACAGCCTTCCAGTCTCTTCCTTGAACAAGTAAAATGCTGGCTGAGTCGAAAAAGTGGATTCACCTCCAGAGAAAAGAAGTTGAGAACTTTAAATGTCCAGTTTTTAAAAATCCTGCCTAACTCTGCATCATCACGTTTCACACAGAAAACTTTGCAATTACACGAAAATATAAATATTTCTTAGAATTTAGTCATATCATGTAGTTTAGACATATAAAATATATATTATTTTGTATTTTGGGGGGAATCAAACTAGTTCTACTAGCATTAACTCCCTTGATTACTATTTATTGGTGCTGATTTGGACAGTTCCTGGCTTATACAGTGTTATTAGTATTAAATTTGTGGGCTGTAACCTCAGGGCATAAATTCTACAATCCACCATCTGCTATGAAAGTATATGAGATGGATTTTAGGGCTGTCACACTATCAAGTGTAGGGCAGAGAAAGCTAAGGGGCCATATAACAATTGCCTCAAGTGGCTGATGGGTAGCTATAAAGAAAATGCAACCAACAAAAAGGGGACACGAATGCCTTTAGGTGACTAGAGTGAGTCAGTAGTTTTCCTGAAGACCAAGCAAGAAGAAATATTCTGAAATCATAATAGAAGGTAGGACACCAGCTCCATCTTTGCTATCCTTGGTTTCTACCGGAACAAACCACAACAAAAATAGCTGACGTTTCTATCATGCTTATTATATACAAATACTCTGAATGCTTTACATCTATTAACTTTTTAATCCTCACAACAATCCTATAAAGGAGGAATTTTATTCTCTTCATTTTTTATCTTATCTGCTCCATGAAACACAGAGAAATGAGTCGTTTTTCCCAAAGTCACACAGCTAGTACTGGCAAAACAATGCTTTTAATTTAAACTCTCTGAATTCATCATTGCAATAAAGACTTGACAAAGCTCTCTGGCTATATTTCATCAACATGAGTGACCACAGCTGCTTCTGTTTTAATTTTAATATCCTTTTATATTGCCACCTCTTTCGCCACAAGAAAAGGACGAAAAGGGCAAGTGATACTATAGAACAGAGAAGTTCTTCTCCCCTGGGATATCTACTATATACCACAAAGACAACAAGAACAAGAAATTACTGATGCTACTCCAGGGCCATCAAGGAGGTGATGGAGGAGAGAGAGGGGGCTTACCTAGGAGCTGGGGGAGCGTTGGAGGGTTTTGAGGGCATCTTCCATTCTCCCAAGTCAGTGACATTTCAGATATTTATAATTCTTTCAAAAGAAAGATGCATATTGGTTTCTATTCCACTTTAGATCATTGGAAGCTGCTAAAATAGAAATTACTGTGACTGCTCAGCAGATGTGGAAAAAAAGTCTTCTGATAACCTTTTTATTGGCTACATATAAAGTAATGTCTTGCTGATACTCCTTGTGGAAGCTGAGGTGCTTTGATATTTGTGTTGCTAAGGTTATAAAAATAAAGAAGTGGAAAAAATAAGTGAATGAACAAGAGTGCTTCCTAGTTATTGAATATATTTCCATTCTTAAGAGAAAAACTTCTTTTCAGTGACGTGATTTTTCTTCCCCAAATCCAAAGGACTTATTTTACCTTTTTGATCTTTTAGATTGAGATTCCACAAGACTGCAGATCTTGTAAAATGTAAATTAACAAGGAATCTATTTTCATATTTCAATAATAAGCCTCAACAGCCTGTTTAGATACCTCCTGTGACAAGAAACTTACAATTCACAAGGCAGATTATTCTATTTGTAAAAATACAACTCAAAGTAACAGAACATTGAGAGACAACCCTGAAGACCTAGTGGTTAAGTTTGGCATGCTCCATTTGGGTGGCCCAGGTTCGGTTCCCAGGCACGGAATGATACCACTTGTCTGTCAGTAGCCATGCTGTGGTGGTGGCTCACATAGAAGAACCAGAGGAAATTACAATTATACACAGCTATGTACTGGGGCTTTCGGGGGCAAAAAAGGAAGAAAAAATGGAGGAAGATTGGAAACAGATGTCAGCTTAGGGTGAGTCTTCTCCTGCAAAGAAAAAGTTTCAGAACATTGATATCAGGTAATTGTCAGAAAATGTTTTGATAATACGTAAGCACAAAATATTTGTCATGGTTTGTGGCTAAGCAAATGCCCATCTGACAGAGGTGTAGTTAGGATGTCGTTTTGAATCTTTAAACTACCAGTTTAAGGGACTCTTCACATCCTCTGTCTCTCCCCATGCCCATGTTGGCCCTGTGGTTGCCCTAACATGAGTGCTCCTCCTCTGTGCTCATGTGAGACTGTGACCTGAAACTAGGGACACGCTTCAATACGGTCATGTACTCAATGACAACGCCCCATCGAGTTCTGGCATAGAGCAATTCTTCATGAAGAATGCTTAGAATAGCAAACCTCTATGACTATATTTCCTAATTTTCTGCTTGAGACAGTTTTTAGTTTTTCTGACCTTGAGAGTCAGAGTTCTAGCACAAAGAGCAGGCTTGTTTTGGAAATCCCATTGAAAAATCATACCAGTAAACAAGAAAACTTGCCCTTTTCATTGTAATACTGACATTGACAAGTTAAAATTCTATGACAAGGGCTGTCTCTTTTCTTTAAACATGAAATAGCCACATTGAAGTTCCCAGTGTGGCTCTAAGACAGTGGATCCTACTAAACACTCATGTGGGAAAAAGGGCCAGAGAAGTAATTACTGGAAGTTGATTGTGTAAGACTGGATTTGAAAGTCATCCAAGATGTTAGCATTGTGGTAGAAAGGAACATTATGATATCCCAAAACATCACAAAGTAATATTTGTTACAAGTGGTACTAGAAGAGTATGTGTGGGAAGGAAACATCATGAATATTTTTAGCAGTTTTCCCTCAAGAGTGAGAGTGTAACAGATATGCATTTGAAACAGTGAAGGGATGTACTTTCCTTCCCTCTAAATCATGATGGCCTAGACTTTCCACCTGATGACCCAGTGGGTTTCAGGGCTTCAGAGGAAGGACAGAACATGCTATTGATTGCACAGATGCATTTATGGCTCTTGTAAAAAGGGGCTCCTGAGACGCAAGGTTTGTTTAGAGAGAAAAGGAATTCTACATTTTCAAACTCCTTAAAGATTGGGATCTGGACTTCAAATTCTACTAGAGATTATAAGAAGAAGAAGAATACAGGCTGTGATGTAGGAAGGCTTCCGTTTGCATGGGGAAGAATGGGAGATCTGCAGGGGTGAGTGGAGAAGAGGAAAGAAGGACATGGTCAGATTTATGACTTCTTCCTTCCGCTTCACGTCAAGTGTTAAACACAACCAGATAAGGTTCAGGTATATGGGAGAATAGAGACTTTCTCCTCATTTCCTTGGACACAGGCTGGGATTTCAAGTCTCCTCAGAGAAGGAGGACAGCCAGGAAGGTGCATCCGAGGTGACAGGTTGGAATGGTTGAGAGGGTCCCTCGACAGAGGAGAGGAAGTGTCAGCTTCTCTTCTAACTAACCAAGGCCAAGCTCAGTCATCACGGAGGGACCAGCACAAGGATCTGATCATGAAAGAGGAAAGACTACAAGTTTCCCTTCCTGTGGATTTCAGTAGTCGATACCAGAAAAAATGCCCAATGTCCTGGCAGGATGAGAAACAGCCTCACAGACGTCAAGGAGGGTCAAGAGCACAGTGCAGGACACACCTCCATTGCCCCAGACCTCAGGACCCTTTTCTCCTCATCTCCACACCCAGACACCCTCTGATAAGAGAGACACTCTGAATGACTGAGCAATTGCCTGAAATAAACAAGGTTAAACCCAAACAGACTTTTTAAAAAATAACATGAGTTACCTTTAATTGGCAAGTTTAATTCCCCTTTTGCTTCAAGCCTTTACAGGATAAGGGCCTCAGATCTAGATGAGAAAGCCTTCTTCATTTTCTGAAAAATAGAAAATGTTGTACCTTCTTTCTTATTTTTTTCCCATTTGACCGTATTTTAGAAATGCTGATTCTTCCACAAAAAACAAAACTCTAGATGTAATTGTTGATCTTATTTGGTTCAGGCACTAGCTCCCATTGAGTAAATTCTAGTTTGAAAAATAATTTCATATTTTCCATGATCACACCAGTACGATGGACTGTGGCAAGGACCTTGCTATATACTCCCCAAGCCCTGTTTCCTTGTTCTCCTGGGCACACAGTTATATTAAATTTAAATTACATGTTAGCCTCCCCAGGAGTAAGGTGGAATCATATGACTACATTCTAGTCAATGGAAGTGATATATGCCACTTCCAGGCCTGGCCCCTAGAACCTCCTATACAGTCCACGTTGGTCCTTCCCTCACCTGGCAGCTAGATGCTGAAGATCTAGATGAGGACTCTTTAGCTGGAAGAGCCACTAGATAGAACATGCCTGGGTCCCTGCATGATTGTGTGGAACAGAGCCCCAGGCTCCAGCTGTCAAGAACTGTGAAGGGTATAGGATTTTATCTTACTCACAAGATAACTAGTTAACCTGTTACTCTACCATGGATCCTGGCAGAAGACACAAAACTCCGGAGTCAGAGACAAAGGACTTATTATTCATGGCAAAAGTGGTAGCCACAGCTTGACATTGGTTTGTATCTGTTCTCCTTGTCTCCCACATTCCCTTCAGGCAACACAGGACACATGAGAGTTGTCTACACAGGCAGTGGGCTACACTACAGGAGAAGAGCACTGAACTTGGGGAACTTACCACTTTTATAGTAAGCAGAAGCAAGCCTGAACTTTGCCCATGGGCAAGACGTTATCTCATCTTTCAAGGTTGCTCACAGCAAGTATCACCCTGAGAATGGCTCTGGTAAAGAATGGTCAGAGTCTTGACATGACCAGCTAAAACTTTGGTGATGCTCCAGGCCCATGCAGGATAGGGCAGGAAATAAACCTCTACCAGGTTAAGCCACTGAGATCTTGGGTTGCTATAGCAGTTAGCCAATCCTACCTGATTCTATGGACTCATCTGGGAAGAACCTTCCTTGTTCATCCCGGAAATCTAGCAGTAATTCCTCCTTCTCTTCTGCCTGCTTCCTTATGCTTCATTTTCTTTATCTACAGCTGATAAGCATCCAGGGGCTAGATTTTTAGACTAAAGAAAGTATCCATTTTTTCTAGGTCACTTTTTTCCTCAAAAATTGTGACTAGAATTTAAGTATCAAGGTTTCAATTTTATTAAATTCAGTGCTAACTTTTTTATTTAAGCATCTACCTTTGAAAAATTTGATTGGTTGTAATTCTGATAAATTGGCAAAGAGTTTCCAGGTTTCCCAATTAATGAGCTGTTGCTAAACATAATAAATAAATCCTATTACTTTTATTATACCAGTATTTATAGGCTTGTAGTAATAGTTTTTGTACTACTGCTATTATTATTAACTTTTTAATAGGTTTTTTTTTTACTCACAAAGGAAAAGTCAAGTGCTAAGAATATTATAATGACAAGTGTTATGGGAAAGAACTAACAGTATGCTGTTTTGCAGTATCTAGGGTAAGCTGGTAAGATCACTACAATATGTTTCTTCTCCGTGAGCTACTATGGTGACTTCTTTTAACGTTTAATGCTAAACTAGGAAAATTTAAAATAGAACACAGTTTTCTATGGGAAATAGCGTGAGTTAAATTGTTACCAGGTCCCACGTGGTTAAAAAGTACTTTATCTCAAAAACAACAACAATCACATAGAGACAGAGATTGGATGGGTGGTTACCAGAGGGGAAGGAGGGAGGGAGGCGGGCAAAAGGGGTGATTACGCACATGTGTGTGGTGATGGATTCTTATTAGTCTTTGGGTGGTGAACATGATGTAATCTACACAGAAATTGAAATATAATGATGCACACCTGAAATTTATGTAATGTTGTAAACCAATGTTACTGCAATAAGAAATTAAATTAAATTTTAAAAAACTGTTAAAAAAGTACTTTACCTCATATCAAAAGTAAAACAATAGTTTACATTTCTTGAAATAACGTTTCATGTTTTCCACCACTGATATGAGTTACAAGTACCTTCCGGGTTCTCCCTTTCATTTTAAAGAAAATTCTACTGCCTTGCCACCAGCAGAATAAGCCATTTGAGTAGCTTTCCAATAATAGAAATAGATTCATACATTCTCAGTGCTCCCCCCTTTTCTGTCCTCTTTAAGGGGAAATTGCACGTTGCAGCCTGAAAACAAAGAAAATTGGCCCACCCGGGGATTGAATACACAACTTTGACCTCATTCCTGGTACATCAGCACCATTTTCTACTCAAAGGAGCAACCCTGTCACAGATCCCAGGTCCCTGCCATCATAACAAGTATGTTCTTAATCAATTTTCTGTTTTCACAGGGTTCCACGCCCCTGCACTATGAGTGCACTACACTGAGTTATATTTCTGTTCAAATATAGAGGCATAGTATGGTTTTTCTTCTTGGAATTGATCATTCTGAGATCTTACGTTTTAGAAAAATAGGATTTTCCTATCTGGATTCCAGGATGACTTAATTTGTGACTATCCAACCAGCTTCAATGACTGATACCTCCTGTGGTGAAACTAGTGACAGTCCATGATATATGGATAGATGCTGTTTGCTGAAGTGATTTGTTGATGTTTGTTTCCCCAGCAGATTAATGTTGTCTATCAAGTCTTCTGCCACCATCTGGTACAATTAACGACTTGTGAAACTTGCCTCTTGTAGCACAAAATCCATTGCATGGCAGACAATGCAGATGGGCATTCCATGAAATGAGACGAGCCAAGATTTTGAACACAATGGCTCCCTCAGCCAGCTGGAAGCAGATATATGACAAGCCCTTGCCACCTGGAATTTATTCTCCTTCCGCATTCATTGTCCCAGAACATAGGGCAGCAGCTAGAATTTGACTACGACTGAAACGGAAGCTTCAGTTAGCAACAGTGTGAGCCTAGACCAAACCTATGTCATCATCTGAATGTTGACTTTAGACTTCGTGGTTATTTGCCAGTGCCTTTGTTTTCTTGTTCTTCATTCACAGCTCTTTCCTTTTATCAGTACTCTGTTCTCCCTTTTATCTCTTCCCTAACCTGACAAATCACCAATTTTTTTCTTTCACCTCTGTTTTTAGAAGCAATACATGCTCATGATAAAA
The DNA here is from genome assembly GCF_021613505.1 of Equus quagga. Taxonomy (NCBI): domain Eukaryota; kingdom Metazoa; phylum Chordata; class Mammalia; order Perissodactyla; family Equidae; genus Equus; species Equus quagga. Next base: position 37,143,050 of record NC_060267.1, read on the forward strand.
ACATTCAAATATTAGAAAAGTATTATAAAGCAAAAGTCTGATATCATGCAAAAGAAGTTAATTTTTACATTCTTAATGGGTTCTTTTGTTTCCTTGGATAATTTTCTATGCATATTACAGTGTAAATAATACATATATGTCTTTGATTTACACAAATGGAATCATACTATACATACTATTTTGGATTTTTTTCCTACTTAAAATATGTTTCAACTTCTTTCTGAATCAGTACATATAATCTCATCCCATTTTTTATGCAATGAGGGACATTTATTATGTTATGAACAGGAAGTTCTGAGATAAGAAAGCTCTGAAGCTTTCCTCAGCTGTAATTGGCAAGTCAGCTTTCTCTTCCTGCTTATAAAACGGCTGTAGTAGTTGGAGGGACCATATTCTGACATGCCAAAGCACATTATTAAAAGAAGGACTGTCTTTTCTTGTCTCTAAGAGGAAAGAATCTTTTCCCAGAAGGCCTCTGGTAGGTTTCCCCTCACACGTCATTGACTAGATCACACCAAATGCCCACATCTAACCCTGTTACTGGCAAAGAGTGGGGCCACAATGATTGCCTGAGACCAGTTAGGATGTACTCTAGGAATGACATAGGAGTGGGGTGTTCCTTCAGTCACACAGAAGAGGTGAACACAGCTGGAGCTCTGTTAATAAGAATGGGGAAATAGTTGCTTTGTAGGCAGCTTACTATGTCTGTTATATTCTCTCCACGCTTCTTTCTTCTTTTTTTTTTTGAGGAAGATTAGCTCTGAGCTAATATCCACCGCCAATCCTCCTCTTTTTGCTGAGGAAGATTAGCCCTGAGCTAACATCAGTCCCCATCTTCCTCCATTTTGTGTGTGGAACACCTGCCACAGCATAGTTTGATATGCAGTGCATAGGTCTGCACGTAGGATCTGAATTGGTGAACCCAGGCCGCCAAAACATTGTGTGAGCTTAACCGCTACAACACTGGGTCTGCCCCTCTCTATGCTTCTTTTTTTAAAATTGTGTCCATTATCTTTAGACATTTATTCCTTCATCTAAATTTGGGAATCTAGTTGTCATATTCTCTTAAAGTCCACCTGGATTTTGATTGAAACCACAAAGAATTTCTAGATTATTTTTCTTTGTGTGTATCTGTGTGTGGAGAAAAATATCTTTACAATCTTATGTTTTTCAACCACGAACATGGTTATCTCTCCATTTATTAAGTTCCTCTTTTAAGTCCTTAATAGAGTTTAAAATTGTTCTTCACGAAATTCTATATATTCTTTGTTAGATTAGTTTCTAGATAATATATAGTTTTATTTCTACTGTTCAGGGTGTCATATTTCCTAGCATGCTTTCTGGTTGGCTGTTGCTGCTGTAGGGGAATGCTGATTTTTCTATGTTGATCTTGTATTAAACAAACTTACTGAATTCCCTCATTCTCTGTACCAATATTGGTTATTTTGTCTCTTTCCTTTCAATTCTTATGCTTATTATTTCTTTTTCTTGTCTCATTATGTTGGCCAAGACTTCTAATACTACTTTAAAGAATAAATGAGATAAATGGTGTCTTACTCACAATTTTAAACAGAATGTATCTAAAGTTTCTTCATGAAATCAGATGATTGCTGTGGCTTTGCAGTAGATAGTTTCTATTAAATTAAAGAAGTTCTTTTTCTTAGTTTTCTAAGAGAAGTACACTTTTTAATGGCTACTTAATATTCTTTTGCACCAGTACATCATAATTTATTTAAGTAATCTTGAAAAACATTTTGATTATTTTCTTTTTAATTTTTTTCCTTTTTTTTCTTCCCAAAGCCCCCCAGTACATAGCTGTATATTCTAGCAGTAGATCCTTCTGGTTGTGTTATGTGGGGCACCACCTCAGCATGGCCTGATGAGCAGTGCCATGTCTGTGCCCAGGATCCAAACCGGCAAAACCCTGGGCTTCCCAAGCAGAGCGTGTGAACCCAACCACTCTGCCATGGGCCAGCCCTTATTTTGATTATTTTATTTTTTTTAATTGAGGTCACATTGGTTTATAACATTATATAAGTTTCAGGTGTACATCAGAATATTTCAACTTCTATATAGACTGCATCATGTTCCCCACCAAAAGTCTAGTTGCTATTCATCACTGTATGTGGTTATTTTCAGCATTTTATTTTTTCTATTACAAAAAATGCTACAGTAAAAGTCTTTGTACATATCTCTTTCCACATTTGTGTAAGTACATATGCGGGAAAAATTTCTAGAAGCATAATTGCTGAGTAGGATGTGTTCCTTAAAATTTTTGATAAATATTATCAAAGAGAGAAATTAAGCACTTATTCACCTTGTTTTGTATGCTATTTCAAGCTGACTAAAGGGCCTTAGTTAATGAGAGTAAGCTGTTTTTCAGAAGAATTCCAGATGAAAATATCGGCAGAGCGATAGCATTATAAATGTACCATTTTGTGGCTTCTAAAGTAATAATTGATTAAACAGTGATCTTTGATGGATGCCAAAATCACCTAGAGGAAAGTTGACGATTGGCTCAGACACCATTGTTTCAACTTACTCGTTGGTCTTAAAATCAACATAGCTAAACAATGAGAACTTATGAAGTACAAGCACAACATGTGAACTATTCTTCCAAAAAAATTTGAACCTGAATCTAAGCAAGGTTATAAATCTAACTTCCAGTTTAGTGGGAAGAGAGGCAAAGGGGAAAAGTTAAACGGGACCAGTGGGAAGCAATCAGACAACTCCAGAATGGGGAAATTCCACAGAATAACCATCTTACTTCAACCAAAAGTCAATGACACGAGTATAAAAGGGAGAAGTGACTGTTCTAAATTAACAGAAACTTAAGAAATGCAGCAATCAAATGGCATGTGTTGACCTCATTTTGTTCCTGTTTCAAATGAATCTGCAAGAGATATTTTTAAGACAATTGAGGAAATAGTACAAACCACGTATTAGATGATACTAAAGAATTATTATTAATTCTTTTGTTACAAAAGAAAATTGATTGTGATTATGTAAGAATATGCTGTATCTTTAAGTGAAATTTATAAAAGTACCTGATTTTTAAATGAAACCATACTAGGATTTTCTCAAAATACTATAGCACTAAACCCGCCTCCCCCAAACAAAACAAAACAAAACACAAGGAAGAAAAAAGAATACCTAAAACAGATATGGAAAAATGTTGTTAACAGTTTAATCTGGGGAATATGCAGGTCCGTTACACTGTTCCCTGTACTTTTGTGTATGCTTGACAACTTTCATCTCAACAAGTGCTTTTTTAAATTATTGCAAATTAGCTAAAGTCTGAAGGATTTAAAATCTGAAACCAAATTATTTTCCTTTTATGAGTTATAAAGCCAAAAAAGTTAAAAGTCCTAATCAAATTTTTTGGATCTTTGAAAGTCCAGAGAAATTATAATTCAAATTTCTTAAATTAAGCTCCCAGATTCTAATTTCCCAATCACTTTTCCACTCAGTCTCAGCCAGATGACTCTCACACCAATGCCTGTGTGGATTCAGTTTCCTTCACACAGTGATTCTAACTCTGATGTCCAGGCTCCTTCTCCAGAGTTTCTGATTTCATTAGCTTGAGATGAGCTGGGGCAGTGGTTCTCAAACTTTAGCGTGTCTTACAATTTCTTGGAAGGCTTAGTAAAACATGGATTGCTGGACCCTACTCCCACAGTTTGCATTTCTAACCAGTTCCCAGGGGATGTCGAAGGTTCTGGTTGTGGGGATCACAGTCTGATAATCACTGGGCTATGGAACTGACAGTTTTTAAAAACTAGAGCCACCGCTTGAAAATCTTAAGCAGGTACTGTCTTTAATGGATATGGGTGTGGTTCTTTCAGGATCTCAGAAAGTTAATTTAAACATGCCTCATCTTTCAATAACAGGCTACACAAGATAATCACAGTTTCAGACCCCCACACGTACCCCATCACAAAATTAAAAAAAAAAAAAATCCCAAGCTTCTAGAGAAGAGCTATCACAAGCAAAACGATGTTCCCAGAACCTAGTATTTGGTAAACTTCAAAGATGGGGACTCTGCAGTACGTGAGTGAAGGAGATAGAGGAAGAAGAGAAAACCTTGATGTCAGGCTCATCAGGAGCACAAGCATGTTGTTTGGACTCCATGATCTGTGAATGTGAATTCACCAGAGGTAATTATGGTGCTGTTTATTTGCACACTAGGGGAAGGAAGAAACCCACCTGTGTATACTATTATCTCTCTCAAGAACACAGACCTTTCAGTGATGGCAGTCTCAGTCACCAGTCTTTCATGGATCTCTATTTTTGCCTCAACAAGAGCATTCAAAACCTCTTCATTTCCATTTACTCTTTGAGTGTAGGCACTGCCTGGCAGCAGCTTCCATACTTTTGTGAGCCAACAAGTTCAGTTCATGCCACAGAGGCCCCTGTGACTTCCTCTTGCTAGGGAAGTACCTACGCAACTCACTTACTCTGGAAGATTTTCACTTCTGTCTAAACTGATGTTCCAACTGGAGAGTCAGCCTCAGCGGCTTCCTGAACTGAGGTTCTCCTTATTGGATCTCAAGGTGTGCCTCTGGGGGAGTAAGATGGATCGATGCTTCGGTCATATGCTCCTCAAGACATGTTTCTCCCAGCATTTGTTTCAGGCTGGAGTAGCATTTCTTACTTCTCTATCTTTAATTTCCCAATTGTGGAACAGATCCCAAGTATTTCTTTCTCCTCTGCTCTTCCCCTACTTTTTTCAGAAAGGCTTGGCTGAGTCTCTCACATTTAAACTGCTTTTTAAATCATACCCTTTACTTCTCTACTGTAGAAAAATCATTTGTCTTTAATTCTTTTTTTCTTCCCAGCCCATGTGTTTGTTTTTTCATGTACTCCTCTAGAGTTTGTTTTGTGGGGTGTCCCACTGTAAGAGAGAGGAGTCATTAAGTTATGGATCTACTAAAAGCATCCACTGTTGAAACAAACCTCATCCATCTTCACTTTTTTAAATTGGTGAATCTGACACGGGAGGCATTTTTCCATTCAATAAACACCTAATGCAGGCCTGTGCTTGATCTATCGTCCTGCCTGGCTCCCTTTTATCTTGCCTCGTCTTGGCTGTGTCTTTCCTTAACAGTCCCAAATTCCATAAATTTCTTGGCATGTCCCTATGGGGCATGGCTAATGCTTGCCTTGTCCACTTACAATAAACTTTGTGTTACTTTGAAACTCACCCAATAATTCTTTTAATATTTTACTTTATTCTTGGATTCCCCCTCCCTCAAATATGTCCAAATTTGATTTAGCAACTTTGCATGCTTTTCCCTTGGATAAAGGTAATTCCTACAATGGATCTCACTGTGGCTTCTCTGTACCTTTAATCCTGGCTCCTGTGGAGGACAGAGGGTAGGCCATTCCAGGTGACTGTCTGACACTTCACCTCTCTTCCTTTGTCAAATGTATTTGAGTTCCAGTCTTCCTTTCTACTGTACAACTTGCACATCTCTCTCTTTTTCAATCCCTGGAAAGATCTCTTTTTCCATTTTATGTGTACCTATTCTGGCCTCTAACATCTCTTTTTCTCTTTCATGTCTCTCTAGTTTTTCCTCTAGGCCACTTCCTAAGAAAATATATTTCTTCCATCCATTTAATCAACTTGTTTTCTTTTATTTTGTTTTCATTTTTCTGCTGTTTCTATTCTGATAGTAAGTCAGTCACACGAGTGGTTTGAAATGTGTGTGTGGTGTTTGTACTAAGGAGATATCCATATATTCCTAATTTATTGAGTTTTGAAAATCAAGATTACAAAGTAAATTTACTGCTTTACTTTCTGAAAATTCTCAGTTCCTGTTATTTTATGCTTGCTTCTATTATTTCTAAAAATATTCGCTAATTCCCCCACCTAGTGTCTGCTTTTCCTAACTTCCTTTTTATTTTCAAGGCATCTTTCACTTTCTTCCTCTTTCATTACATTATTATGTAGTCCTTGCTCTCCATTTTCAATAGACGGTTTTACTTTCTTTGTCAACTATTTCCATTATGATGTTTTTAATTGGATTATGGCTCAGTTAAAAGCATATTTCTTTATTTCCAGACATGAAATTTTTCCCCATTATATTTTTGTTACTGACTTCTAGGTTAACTGAATCATGGTTGTAGTATATCATTAACATGACTTCAAACGTTTGAAATTAACTAAAAGTTATTTGGGAGCCAAGTCATTGTCAATTTTTGTAAATGATTCATATGTATTTGAAAGACTGTGGTTTGCAATGTTTGTGTGGTGCTCCATATCTATCATTAGGTCAGGTTTGTAGACTGCGCCATTCAAATACTTTCCAGCCTCTTTTTTGGTCTGTATTCTGTCAGGTACTGAGGAAGATGTGTTAAAACTTTTCCATTCTGATTGTTGGTGTTAACTTTCCTTTAGGTACATAAAATTTTGCTCTATGTATTTTGTGGTTATGTAAATAGGAGCGTATTCCTTTAAAATTGTTACAGTTTCTGTTATATTAAACCTTTTATTTTTATGAATAAAATTTCTCTCTAGAATCTTCAGTGAAATGTTATATAGAAGTGGTAAGAATGGACATTCTTTTCTTGTTCATGATCTTAGGGGGCAGGCATTCAGTCTTTTATCATTAATTATATTAGCTGTGTGGTTTTTGTAGATAGCTTTTATTAGGTTGAGAAAGTTTCCTTTTATTCCTGGTTTATTGAATGCTTTATTATGAAAAGATGTTGGACTTTATCAAATGATTTTCTGGTGCCTTTGAGATGATTGTGTTGTTTTTGTCCTTTATTCCATCAATATAGTGTTTTACATTGATTGAATTTCATGTGTTAAGCCAACCTTGCATTCTGCAGGCAATTCCCACTTGGTCATGTTCTACAATGCTTTTTATATGTTTCTACATTCAGTTTGGTAGTATTTTGTTGAAGATTTTTTGCATCTATATTTGTAGTGATATATTGGTCTGTAGTTTTCTTCTCCTGTAGTGTATTTGTCTGATTTTGTTACTAATATAATATTGGCCTCATGGAATGAGTTGAGAAGTGTCCTCTTCTATTCTATTTTTTGGAAGAGTTTTTGAAGGATTGGTCTTAATTCTTCTCCAGTTGTTTGGTAGAATTCGCCAGTGAATCCATTTAGTCCTTGGCTTTTGTGGGAGTGGGGGTGGTGGGAGTTTTGTGATTAGTACTAAATCTTTTTTCTTGTGATATACCTATTCAGATTTTCTTTTCTTCTTGAATCTCTTTTAATAGTTTGTGTTTTTCTGGGAATTCATCCATCTCATTTAGACTACTTAATTTGTTGGCATATAATTATCATAGTGTTCTTTCAGAATTCTTTCTATTTTCGTAAGATCCGTAATGATGTCCCTACTTTCATTTCTGATTGTAGTAAACTGAGTCTTTTCTCTTTTCTTTCATCAGTCTAGCTAAAGATATGTCAATTTTGTTGATCTTTTCAAAGCATCCACTTTTGGTTTGGTTGATTTTTTTCTTTTGATTTTCTATTCTCTATTTCATTTATTTCCACTCTAGTCTTATTGTTTCCTTCATTCTGCTTGTTTTTTGTTTACTCTTCTTTTCCTAGTTTCTTAAAATGGAAGGTTAGGTTATTAATTTGAGATTTTTCTTCTTTTTAAAATATAGGTGTTTAGGGGCTGGCCTGGTGATGTAGTGGTTAAGTTTCTTTGCTTGCTTTGGTGGCCCCAGATCCTGAGCACGGACCTATGTACCACATATCAAGGCTTGTGGTGGTGGGCATCCCACATATAAAATAGAGGAAGAGGGGCACAGATGTTAGTGCAGGGCCAAACTTCCTCAAAAAAAAAGAGAAGGATTGGTGTCAAATGACAGCTCAGGGCTAATCTTCCCCCCACCCCCAAAAATGTAGATGTTTATAGCTAATAATTTCCCTCTAAACACCGCTTTAACTGCATCTTGTAATTTTTGGTGCATTGTATTTTTGTTTTCAATTATTTAACAACATTTTCTAGTTTTCCTTGTAATTTATTGTTACAGACATTGGTTATTTAGTATTATGTTGTTGAATTTACACCTTTTTTGGTAAATTTACAAAATTTCCTTCTGTTACTGATTCCTAATTTCATTCCATTGTGGCCAGAAAATATACTTTGAATAGTTTAAATTCTTGTCCACTTACTGAGGCTTCTTTTATGGTCTAGCATGTGGTTTAAGGTGGAGAATGTTCCAAATACCCCTGAAACAAATGTTTATTCTGCTGTGGTTGGATGGAGTGTTCTACAGGTGTCTGTTAAATCTAATTGGTTTATAGTGTTGTTCAAATCTTCTATTTCCTTGTTGATCTTCTGCCTTGTTCTTCTACTAGTGTTGCAAGCGGGATTTTAACTTTCTCATTTTCATTATTGAATTGTCTATTTTTCCTTCAATTCTGTCAGTTTTTGCTTCATATATTTTGGGGCTCTGTTGTTAGCTGCTTATGTATTTATAGTTGTTATAGCTTACTAATGGATTCTTTCATCCCTAAAAATAAGCCCTTCTTTGTCTCTAGTAACAATTGTTATTTAAAGTCTGTTTTGTCTAATATTAGTGTAGTCACTCCAGCTTTCCTTTATTTACTGTTTTCATGGTGCATCTTTTTACATTCTTATACTTTCAATCTATTGTTTTTGAATCTAAAATTCTAGTGTTTTATATATACATATTTATATTTATATTTATATTTGTAGTTGAATTGTTTCCTCAGTGGTTGCCCTGGGAATTACAATTAACGTCTTAATTTAAAACTACCTAGTTGATATTAGTACCACTTAATTTCAATTGTATAAAAACTTTGACTCAATATAGTTCCATTTCCTCACTGCTTCTTTGTGCTACTATTGTCACAGAAATTACATCTTTATTCATTATAAGCCCTTCAAAACAGTTTTATAGTTATTGCTTTATGCAGTTGTCTTTTGAATCATATAGGAGAATAAAAGAGTTACAAATAATAATAAATTTATAATGTCTATTATATTTCCAAATATAGTTACTTTAATTGATGCTTTTTATTTTTTCTTATGGATTTGAGTTGCTATCTAGTGTCCTTTCATTTCAGCCTGGGGGATTCCTTTTAGTATCTCTTGTAGGGTGCATCTGCTAGTGTTGGATTCTCTAAGTTTTTATTTATCTGGGAATGTTTTAATTTCCCATTTGTTTTAAAGAATGGTTTTGCTGGATATAGAACTCTCAGTAGACAGTCTATTTCTTTCAGCACTTTGAATATGCCATCCCATTGTTCTCTGACTCTGTGATTTCTGATGAAAATTATCAAATGTGTGAATTTGTTAATCATCAGTTTTCAAATATTCTTTCCTCCTTTTTTCTCTCCTCTTCATCTGGTATGCCCATTATATGTATGTTTATATGCTTGATGGTTTCCCACAGGTCTCTGAGGCTCTGTTCATTTTGCTTATTCTCTTTGCTTTCTATTCCTAAGTGTAGATAATCTCAGTTAACCTAGGTTAAGTTTTCTGGTTTCAAATCTGCTTTTGAGATCCTCTAGTGAATTTTTCATTTCAATTATTCTTTGCAACTCCATAATTTCTTTTTGGTTCTTTTTCATCATTTCTGTCTCTTTTTTGATATTTTCTATTTGGTGACACATTGTTTGCATACTTCTCTTTAATTCTTTAGATACGGCTACTTTTATTTCTTTGAAAATATTTATAATAGTTTGTTTAAAGTCCTTGTCTAGTAAATCTGATTTCCGGGAATACCCAGGGATAAGTTCTATTGACTTTTTCCTTTGTGTGGGCCATAGTTGCCTATTTCTTTGCATGTCTCATAATTTTTTGTTTAAAACTGAGCATTCAGAATAATAAAGTGTAGGACCAGCCCCAAGGCTGAGTGGTTAAGGTCGTGTGCTCCTTGTGGTGGCCCCAGGTTCACCAGTTCAGATCCTGGGTGAGGACCTAGCACTGCTCATCAAGCCATGCTGTGGAGGAACCTCACATAGAAGAACTGGAAGAACCTACAACTAGGATACACAGCTATGTAGGGGGGGGGCTTTGGGGTGAAAAAAAAAGAGGAAGATTAGCAATAGATGTTAGCTCAAGCCATCTTCCTCACCAAAAATAAAATAAAATAAATAAAATAAAATGTATCATATTCCCCTTCTCCCTCCTAAGGTTAATTTTTGCTGCTTGTTGATATGATTGTTGTTGTTGTTTGTTTGTTTAGTGACTTTCCTGGATTAATTTTATAAAGTCTATATACTTTGTTGTGTACAGTCACTGACATTTCTATTTAGTTAACTTACTGGTCAGGCAGTGATTCAACAGATATTTCCTTAAAGGCCTTGAACCATAAGAATCCCAGCCTTTGCTGAGGGGCTTTTTGTGTGTGTTGGGATATGATTGCTCTGCTATAGGAGGAACCTCACAACTCTGCCTTCGCCTTCTCTTTCTGCTTACACAGAGCTTCAAGATCTGTCAGGCATGAGAGACTAGGGCTTTGTCAGGTCTTCCTGGGTGTGTATACAGCCCTACACATGTGTGCAGCCTTCTAGAGTTCCGGGAATGTGTCAGAACTTTTCAATGCCCCCTATGCTCCTTCTTTTTAATTTTTCGGTCAGCTTCTTGTTAGCTCCAACTGTTATTACTACTTCAGCAACTGTGATGTTAAACAATTGCCACTGATTGTTTTCAAGAAAAAACTATCCTACCCTAGGATAGGGTAGTTTGCACAGATCAAGTCCTGAGTCAGGTAAAATAAAGATAAGCCTTGAGAGCAAAGCCATTTCAGGGAACTGATGGACAGTCAAATACTGACAATTCTCTGGGCATGGGGCTTTTGGGGAGCTCCAAACCTGTTCTGTCCCCTCTAGGGCTTCCAGGGTGCTGGTTTTCACAGCTGTAACAGTTGTGAGACTGTTGGCTTTCATGGCTACCACAGAGCTTGGAAGGTAGATGAGACAAGGGAAGTTGAAAGATCACAAGTCTCACTGCTGTTAATGAGATTCAATCGTTTTCCTTAAATGAACGCCCTTTGGATTCTTTTAAGCCAGTGGTTAACTTCCAGAGTTCTGAGAAAGTTGATTTTGACAATATTTGCTTTTATGGAGGAGCTGATTTTCAGAGATTCTTATTCCAGAATTCTGTAGGCAGTTCCCCCCCATGTTTCAAAAATCATTAAAAAAATATTTTAAATTTCTTCTTTTCATTGTGCATCTTTCTGGATAATTTCTTCTGACTTGTTTTGCACTTTACCAATTCTACTTTCAGCTCTATCTCATCTGATTTCTCAATGAGCTCTTATTTCAATGACTGTGTTTCTTTGAATCAATATTGCCTTGGATTGTGAGCAACCTCCCAACTTCAAGGAAGTAATAATGACAAAATAAGTGCATCTTACATTCAGGAAATTAATTGTTAAATCATTTTTCAGTTCTAGAAGTTCTATTTGCACCTTTTCCAAATCTGTTGGTCATTCTTTATAGTTTTCTGATTCCTGCAGATACTTGCAAACTAGTCTTTTATGTTTTAAGCATAATAATTATAGAATTATATTTCTGTTCATTTCAATATATCTTCTCTTTTCATGTCTTTTTCTGTTATCTGTCATGTGTATTTCTGCTGTTTTTGCTCATGCCACCTTATTTCTTCCTGTTTCCAGTAATACTTGGGTGTGATCCATGCATTTTCCCCGTAAAACCATTTGTGGAAGTTCTTTGATGGCTGAGATGAAGATGAATCCCAACAGAAAGGATTTGTGTTTGCATGTTCCAGACTCCAGGCAATATTATAATCTAAGACAATTTTAAACGAACTTCTCAGTTTGAGGTGTTTTTCACAATCCAGGAAATATGAACATAATCTAATGATCCACGTGTGTGCTCACTGGTATTTCCAGTTTTTCAGGCTCATCCTCACTGCTGTCCTCATCTATTCAATTGAGATGATGTTCATTGTCAGTGTTTCCTAGGTTTGGGCCAGTGGAGTGGGTTGACATTGTTTTTTACATTCATGGACTCAGAGTCTCTGTTCTTAGTCTTCTGAATTTGTCAGCATACTGCTCACAAACTGCTGTAGCCAAAATCTGAGTGGCTTAAAAAAAATAAAAACTTATCATTTTGCTCATGTCACAGTCAGATGGAAGTCAGGTGGCTCTCCTGGGTTCATCTCCTTCAAAGTCTCTCTCAAGAAATCTTTCCCTTTGGCTAAGGAAGTTAAGGATCTTACGAATTACTTTAAAAGCCAGGCCTGGAAGTGGCATACATAAGTTTTGCACCTATTCCATTGTCCAAAACTAGACACGTGCCCCCAAAATAACTATAAGCAGGAGTAGAAAATGCAGGCTTGCCATGGGGTGAGGATGAAGAAACAGTATCTGTGACCACATAACCAGTCTCTGCCTTACCTCTCCACCTGTGACCACACAGCCCTGGAGGCAGTGAAAACAAAATCCCAAGTTCTCTAGCTTCAGGAAATACTCTCAGAACAAAATTAGCTTGGTGCTGGAGCTCTAGGTTCCTGCCTAGATTTATGCCTGGGAGTAGCTTACTATCTCCCCTTCTCTGTAATCTGTTTTAAGAAAAGATAAAAAAATATATATTGTATTCAGCAATTATGGTTATTTTCAGCTGTAGTGATGGTCCAGACTCAGCCAGCCTGAGTTCCAGAAATGGAAGTCATGAAAACATTTTCCATTGCCTGGGCTTTTTAGGGCTACCCCCATTTATGTGATTCCCAGGAGCTTAACTACCCTAATTTAATTATTTTTTGGAGCTGGTAATTGTTAGATTCTTGTTTTGCAAGTCTAAATAGCAGTAGTACTACTAAAGAGTAGATGGAGTAAATAACATTATAGAAGTTTTAAGTCATCTCACCTCGAAGCCTCATACCATCAATTTCGGAAAGGGATAGTTTGTCTTTCCAGGTGAAGGGAGAAGACCCTTGACCTCACACTCTATCTACCTGGGATGAGCTGCTTTTTCATGAGGCTGATCATTCTAGCCTGCATCAGCCTCTCTCACTCTTAGGCAGTGCTTTGCTTCTCCAGTTTTTCTCTGACATTTTCTTTTTAAATTGCTCTGTCAGCTTGGCTGTGTCCAGGCTCCGCATGTGCAGGGATGGGGGAAACCCATTGTCTTGCTGGAGTTTGCGTACCACGCATCAGCTTCCAGTTTGAGGACCATCCTCTCACCTCTCCCTTCTTCCAGCCTCCTGGTATCTGAACTTCTGAAGCATGTTGACTAACTTCGATAACATATTTTATCTTTGATTAGTATCACCCATTTAACATTCCTCTCTCCTTTTGTGAAAGAATGTAGGAAAGCAGCCAGTCAAACCTCAACTTCTTTGCTACACAATTCAGAAGCCACAGAGGCTGTGGTCTCGCCGACCTCTCACACTCACCATACCCCTCATTGCTTGAAACGTCAGGAGGTCTGGGTGAGACGCCAGATGGTTTCTCTCATAGCTTATGAAGACCACCCTTACCCAACCAGCTTTATATCTGAAATAGAAAAGTAATAGAATAGGAGTATTTAAAACCATAAAAGAGTAAAATAATAAATAGTAAAATACTAGAAACTTTTAACACTTTAGTTGCTTTGTCTCAGTGCTATTTTTTCATTTAGTAAAATAGATCTCCTTACAAATGGTGAAGCTTATAAATGTGTCAAAGAAATTTAATCCAAATCATATTCTATTTCACTTGGCCTAGCTCATGTAAAAACAAAGGTTTAAAAAGAAATGTTCTGTACATTTTGGAAATGAAAGTTTCAGGAATCCATTTAATATCTAGTTCAAACAGAGAAATATTTCTAAGGCTCTATCTTTAAACAACAGATTTTTCTTTGAATTCAATGTGTTTGTGTAAATCTCGGTGACTCAGGCCAGGATTGTCACTAAGGAGAACGGTTTTAGTATATATTTAAAAAGGAGTTAGTTGAGAATATGATTTTATGAACCAGCATTGGAACAAAACTATTTTCTCCATAATTAATCTTTTTCCATTATTTTCAAAGACGCAATACGTGTTCATCATTTAATATCTTAAAGTAGAGAGATTATTTTTTTCATAGTAAGAGGCAATATGCCTTTTGGATGAACACTGTCTGGTGTGACCTGGCCCCCTTCTCCCCTTGGCATGTACACACCTTGGACAAGTTGCTTAGCTTTCCTGTGCCTTGGTTTCCCCATCCACAAATTGGGTTAAATAATAGTAATCCATTTCGTAGAGTTGTTGTGTTGAGAGTTAGTATATGTAAAGCATTTAGAACAGCTCTTGGTGCATAGTAGGCATTGTGTTACCTGTTATAATTATTAACATTAATAGCATTTTATTAACCTTGTTGCTTTATCCCAGAAAGTTATTATTAATGTAATAAAAGTAATTTAAAAAATGCTATATTCCGAGGCCACCCTGGTGGCATAGCTGTGAAGTTCACACGCTCTGCTTCGGCGGACCAGGATTCACTGGTTTGGATCTTCGGCTTGGACCTATGCACCGCTTATCAAGCCATGCTGTGGCAGGTGTCCCACATATCAGGTGGAGGAGGATGAGCACAGATGTTAGCTCAGGGCCAATCTTCCTCAGCATAGCAGAGAAGGATTGGCAGCAGATGTTAGCTCTGGGCTAATCTTCCTCAAAAAAGAAATTACTTTCACAGAGCCGCAGGTCCCAGCCTTTTTGGTGTAACAACTTCTCTGTCACCCACCCCTCCTTCAACCTGATTAAGCTCCTCAGCTTCTCAATGTGTTAGCTTCTTTGTTCACAAGAATGAACGAAGTTCATCTCAGTAGTGCCCACTTACAAGGATGTTCTGAGGACCAGTTGAGTGAGCATGTCAAACACCCAGAAGAGGGTGTGGTGTATCGTAAGCACACAACAAATGTGAACCATCCCCACATCTTTGTCACCATCATTGTGAACGTCCTCATGTCTCCTTCCATCTAAATTTTATCTCACTCTGATCCGTTTGAATATTAAACAGAATTCAGTGATATATCTTATGTTTTATTTTCAACTCTGTAAATTTTTGTATTTGTGAAGTGCACTAATATAACAGAACACTTTACTAGAAGTAACTATATATTTCTTTTACAGTTGGGTAAAGTCAACGATAAATTTTGAAAACTTTTGGTCAGTTTCCCTTCTGATTTTCAAGATTGGGTCTCTAAAATGTTAAGAAAACAAATAAAAAACAACAAAAAACCTTACCTCTTCTAGAGAAAGTGGAGGAAGTTTTCAATGTTTAAAGTAATATAATAATGCTATCCATCTTTCATATATTATTCCAAGGCCTTAAAAATGTTATCTTGTTCAATCCTCATAGAAACCCTATGGGGTAGATTCTATTGTTTTTCCCATTTATAAGTGAATAAACTGAGTCAGAGAATGGTAATTATATTAAATAATTTGCCCAAGGTGACAGCACTATTAAAGTAGCTGAGTCACAGAAATTGAACCCAGGAAGTCTGGTTCTGGTTGTCAGACATAGGCTCTTAAACATAATGCTATGATTCAGAGGGATGAGGCCTTTATAATGGGCTAATTTAATCTTCTCTGACATGTACTTTCTCTCTGTGGGTTCTTTACTTTCTTATGACAACATAATCAGAGATCTAAAGTAGGGACAGAGGCTAAAGTGATATTTTATAAAGTGAGCTGTTTTCTGTGGGCATTCTTCATATATATAGAGGAATTCTCACTTTGTTCGTCAATAAATGTCTGTTTAATCCTTGATACAAACTTTTCCAAATATTCAAAAACTTGTTATACAACTATAAATAGAAACTTATATATGTAGCCAATTAAAATTTCTGAATATTTAAACATAGATTGTAATTCTAATGTTTTCGTAAGTCTAACACAGCAAATTTTCCTAAATATTTTAATGTCTTTTAAAAATGGACATGAAACAACACAGTGATTACAAAAAAAATTTCTTTTGATTCTTATGCCTAAATCAGTGTCTAAGGTATTAATACCATGGCTCAAAATTTAGCTTTATTTTTTCACCCGTGCAGAGAGAATTTGGTACATGCAAACCAGAGAATTTCTCAGCTTTGCTGTCAATTTCCCCTCCATTTGAACTCTTTTGTTCCAGTAAGAATTGTAATTATTTAGACTTTCTCAGCTTTAAAGAATAACAAGTTTTCTCTGACTTATTTCATATACAAATTATCTTTCTAATTAACAGGGTGAACCTAAATTTTGTACTTTCAGTGCCTCTCAGAGACGAACAATATTACTTGAGTCTAAAAATCCATTTAAAAGTAAATTTAATTTGCTAACTTACTATTACCTCAGGTAAAGAAATGCCAATTTTCCAAGCTAGCTTCCTTTTTTCCTCCCTTTTTGTATTGTTTTTAAGAAGTGCCACAGAAATATTATTAATCCTCTAGTGAAGACCAGATGTGCCATCCTCAGAACCATGGAAGTTACAGGGTCTATTCCTCTTCAGAGTTTATGCGGCTACGTAAATCATGGCTCTGCAGCTTGAGTCAGAAACTGACTGCAAATGGTCGATATTCCTGAGAACATCTTTCTAGGTCCCCAAAGAGTTTGCTCATGGATCCTGTGGTCTCTTATCTAGAACCAAGTTATGCTTATCAGAAAACCCCAAACATCCAAAAATGTAAAAACAAGTAGAAACCCCAGACAAGCGCTTGGTGTAAAAATAGATACAGATAAGGATGTAGATGCTGATTTAGATCAGAGTTTCGCAATCTTGGCATTCTTAATAGTTTGAACCAGATGATTCTTTGTTGTGGAAGGCAGTCTTGTGCATTGCAGAATATTAACAGCCTCCCTGTCCCTCGCCTCTACGCATTAGATGCTAGTCGCACCTTTCCCCTAGTTATCACAGCCAAAAACATTGCCCAGTGTCACGTGGAGAACAAAATCTCCTTGGTTGAAAACCACTGATAGATATATATCATAATCCAAATTCTGCTGCTGTATGGAGAGTCAGACCCAAGCAGAAGCTTCTTCAAAAGCTTCTTTTATCTTGATATTGTTGAGTAGAGATGAGGATGGAGGATTCTCCATGCTCTTGTTTCTTTCCCTACTAACTTTTGCAATTAACTCCCGCATCTACTGGCCCTTCACTCTTACCGCTGTGTTTTGTTTTGCTTTGTTTTTTGAAGAGCTTGAAGGATAAATGCCGAGAAAGACTAGTTTATAGGTTTTATTAGCCTGGATGCTTTCCATCGGATTTGGCAGAATTCTAACTCAAATGGTACTAGGACCAGAAGGGAAATTAGAGGCTGAGAAGGCAAAAAACTCAGATGTTCATGCTAAGTGTGGTCATTGGGAATGCCAGGAAGAAGATTCTGCAATCTTTCGGTTTATAGTTTGGAAAATGTACCACATGGTTCAAGACTCTTTCTATCAATTCATCCCAGCAGACAATATATTTCATGGAAATTCTCAGAATTTGACATGTCGTCTTGTCTTAGCTTTAATTTATAGGTGCTCTTGGCAGTCTCTATGTATTTTCGTTGGCATTTTATTGAATACAATTTGATTGGAAGGGTTTGGTGGGGTTTTTTTGGGTTTTTTTTCCCCTGCTTTTTTTTCTCCCCAAATCCCCCCAGTACATAGTTGTATATTTTAGTTGTGTGTCCTTCTAGTTGTGGCATGTGGGATGCCACCTCAACATGGCCTAGTGAGCGGTGCCATGTCCGCGCCCAGCATCCGAACCCTGGGCCACTGAAGCAGAGAGCATGAACTTAACCCGGGGTTTGGTGTTTTATTTTAATGAAAGAGTTTATTTCAGTATGTCATGAAGACATCCACGCTATGTTATACTGTGGTGAATTCTAAAACACCACATAGCTTATTGATAACTTCATGGTAATCTTTATCTGGCTTATCAGTTGATTTCAATGTTGTTTTCAACTTAATATCTATGGAGAGAGCAGCTTTCCTACATTTAAGGCATATGAGAACCAGCATCAGACATACCCACAAGAGAGCATTTAGACAGTTGTATTTTCTGAGATAGATGGTGTATTCTATATGCCAAACCTAAGGGAAAATAATTGACAATATTTTTGCCAGGAAGAAGACTTTTAGCAATTTATTTCATTGTGAGAAAGTTAATTCAACTTAGCAAAAAGCAGTAACACTTAGTATCCAATTGTCTTTGTTTTTTTATGTCTACATTATGGGAAATATATTCTGCATATGAAAGATATAAAAATCTCACACACTCCTTATTTCTTCCGTTGTATTTTCTTCCCTCTTTATCTTGTCTTCCCTTTCCAACTCTACCTCTTTTTTTCTTTTGACACTGTATTCTTCTTCTATCCTGCCTTGTAGTTTTCCTTTCCTCTCTGTCTATTCCCTTTAGTTAATTTCTTTGTCTCTTAACAGTTTATTGAACAGCCTAGTTTCCATGTGGATGAGAAATTGCTACAATTGTTTTTTCATTCTACTACTTTCAAATTTTTAATCTTCTCATCATCATGTTTTCACTAGCTCATAACCGCATGCAGAATTAAACTTTCTATGGTGGAGACTAGTGGTTGTCCACAGAAGTTTCTTTTCCCCTTATAACAATTATTGGTACATACAAGGCTAAAGCACCATGGCATGATGGAAAGATGTGGAGACAAAATCTAACAACATTTTATTTTAATTATAATATTTTAATTTTACATACTGTTAAATTTACACTTTTGGGTATATAGTTCTATGAGTTATGAAACATGCATAGCATCACATAATCATCACAACCACAATCAAGATACATAACAGTTTTGGGGGCCGGCCCAGTGGTGTAGTGGTAGGTCCTGGCACTCCACTGCAGTAGCCCAGGGTTCGCAGGTTCGGAGCCCAGGTCGGACCTAGCACTGCTCGCCAAGCCACACACTGGCAGCATCCCACATAAAACAGAGGAGGATTGGCACAGAGGTTAGCTCAGCAACAATCTTCCTCAAGCCAAAAGAGGAAGACTGGCAACAGATGTTAGCTCAGGGCCAATCTTCCTCACAAAAACAAACCAACAAAGAAAAGATACATAACAGTTTCCTCACCCAAAAAAGGTTTCTCAGCTACCCGATTGCAATCAAGCCCCCTCTTGTCCCAACCCCCGGCAACCACTGATCTGTTCTCTATCCCTGTAGTTCCGTCTTTCCTACAACGTCATATATTTGGAATCATACAGTGTGTAGCCTCTTGAGTATCACTTTTTAAACTTAGGGTGATGCATTTGAGATTGCTTCCTGTTGTGTATCAATAGCTCTGTTTTTTAAACTGCTCAGTAATGTTCCTTTTTACGGATGTTGCAGTTTACCACCCACCAGTTAAAAGATATTTGGATCATTTCTAGTTTTTGGCAATTATAAATTAAGCTGCTATAAATATCCATGTACCGATTTCTGAGTTACCATAAGTTTTTATTTCTCTTGGATAAGTATCTAGGAATGGGATTGCTGAATCATTAAGTACATATTTAGCTTTATAAGACACTGCAAACCGGCTTCCCAAGTGGCAGTACCATTTTGCATTTCCATCAGTTATGTATGAAAGTTTTAGCTGCTTTGCATTCTCACCGACATTCAGTATTGTTAACGGCTTTTAACTTAATTAATTAAGCTATTTTAATAGGTGTGTAGTGATATTCACTTTAGTTTTAAACAATTAATCATTATTCATAATGAGTAACGATGACAAGCATCTATTCAGGTGCTTATTTCCCATTTGTGTATCTGTTTTGTTAAAGTACCTATTGAAATCTTTTGTCCTTCTTTTTTTTTTTTTCCACTGAGCTATTAGTTTCCTTTTTTTTTTCTCCCTAAAGCCCCAGTACATAGCTGTATATCCTAGCTGTAAGTCTTTCCAGTTCTTCTATGTGGGTTGCCGCCACAGTATGGCTTGACAAGTGATGTGTAGGTCCACGCCCAGGATCCAAACTGGCAATCCTCAGGGATGCCAAAGCAGAGCCCATGAACCTAACTACTCAGCCATGAGGCCGGCCTCCAGAGCTTTTGGTTTTCTAAGTGCTGAGTTTTGAGATACTAGTCCTTTGTCAGTAATGTCCTCACTCAGTCCTGAGTGTCAGTAATGTGATTTGTAAATATTTTCTGCAAGTCTGAGGCTTGGATTTTCATTTCATTCTCTTAACAGTGTCTTTCAGAGACCAAAATATTTTAAATATGATGAAATCCAGTTCTTCAACTATTTTTTTTCTTTTTAATGGCTTGTACTTCTGCCGTTATATCTAAGAAATCTTTGCTTAACTTGAGGTCACACAGATTTTCTTCTGTATTTTCTTCTAAAATTTTTATACTTTTATGTCTTACATTTAGGCCTAATTTGAGCTAAATTTTTTCTCATGGATAAGATATGTGTTGAGGTTTATTCTTTTTGCATATGGATGTTCAATTGTTCCAGTACCACTTGTTGGAGCAACTGTTTTTGCTCCATTAAATTTTCATTATACCTTTGTAAAAAATCATTGTCTATATTTTTGTGGGTCTGTTTATGGGCTCCCTATTCTTTTCCATAATATACATGTCTATCCTTTCATCAATACCACACAGTTTTTATTACTGTAGCTTTACATCAGGTCTTGAAATCAGGTAGTATGAATCTCCAACTTTGCTCTTTTTCAATTTTTTTTGACTATTCTAGTTCCTTTACCTTTCCATATAAATTTTAGAATCAGTTTGTCTATATTTATAAAAAATCTTACTGAGATTTTTTTGAGGATTGCTTTAAATCTATAGATAAATTTTGGGAAAATTAGCACTGCAACAATATTGATTCTTACAGTCTATTGACTTAGTATATCTCTCCCTTTATTTAGGTCTTTTTTTATTTTTTCCATCAGTGTTTAATATTTTTCAGCATACTGATCCTGCACACATTTACTTAGATTTATATGTATTTCATTTATTTTTTGGTGTTATTTTAAACAGTACTTTTTCCTTTTAATTTTGATTTCTAGTTGTTTATTGCTAGTGTATAGAAATAGAATTAATTTTTGTATATTGACCTTGTGTCTTACAACCTTACTAAACTCATTTATTAGTTCAAGGAGTTTTTTTATAATTTCTTTTTGGATTTTCTATGAAGATACTACATGTCATCTGTAAATAGAGACAGTTTTATTTCTTCCTTTTCAATCTGTAGGCTATTTATTCTTTTCTTGCTTTATTGCATTGGCTGGGACTTCCAGTATGATAGTTAATAGGAGAAGTGGAAGCAGACATCTTTGCCTCATTATAGATCTTAGCAGTAAAGTTTTCAATCTTTTATCAATGAATGTTATATAGGATGTAGAATTTTTGGGGTATTTTTGTAGATGTTCATTATTAGTGGCAAAGCATTCAACCTTTAACCATTAAGTGTGATGTAGGATGTATGTTTTTGCAGAGGTCCTTTTGTAGGCTAATGATGTTTGCATTCCTAGTTTGCCAAAGATGTATCATAAATGGCTGTTGAATTTTGTAAATTGCTTTTGTTAGTGTCTATTGAGATGGCTATGTAGTTTTTCTTCTTTTAATATTATGAAATACATCGATTGATATTCTAATATTGAAACCTGTTAGGAAATGCCCACTTGTTTATGCTGTATTATCTTTTTAACATGTCACAGGATTCTATTTGCTAACATTTTGTTGAAAATTTTGTGTCCACATTCATGAAGGATAGTTTTCTACAGTTCTTATTTCTTGTAATATCTATGTCTGGTTTTGGTGTTAGAGGTAATGCTGGAATCATAAAATAGATTAAGAAGTGCTCCTTCCCATTCTACTTTATTCAAGAGGTTATGCAGAATTGGTGTTAATTTTTCTTTGAATGTTTGGCAGAATTTGTCAGACAAACACTCTAGGCACAGAGTTTTCATTTTGTCTGTTTCTTCTTAAGTGAATTTTAGTAGTTCCTTCAAAGAATTATTCAAATTCATTCAAAGAATTAGACCATTTTGTCTACATTTTCTTATTATGGGTGTAGAAAAATTGGTAATGTCCTCTTATGACCTTTTCCATGTCTATACGGTCTGCAGTGACATCTCTTCTTACCTTCCTGATATTAGTAATGTATGTATTCACTCTTTTTTTCCTGTCAAACTAGTGAGAGGTCTATTAATTTCATTAATCTAGTCAAATAATTGGCTTTTATGTTCATTTATTTCCTCTATTTTTAAAATTTCTGTATCATTGATTTCTGCTCTTATGTTTGTTATTTTCTTCCTTCCATTTTCTGCTTTTGCTTCAATTTGTTCTTTTTTTTCTAGTTTCTTATGGTAGAATGTTTTTTTATTGAATTATAATTCACATACAATATTATACTGGTTCCAGGTGTACAACATAGTAATCTGATATTTTTATACGTTATGAAGTGATCACCACAATAAGTCTAGTTGCCATCTATCACCTTATAAAGTTATTATAATATTATTGACTATATTCTCTATGCTGTACATTATACCCACACGACATTTATTTTATAACTGGAAGGTTGTACTCCTTAATTCCCTTCCTGTTTTACCTGCCCCCCACCTCCCTACCCTCTGGCAACCACCAGTTTTTTCTCTGTATCTATGAGTCTGTTTCTGTTTTATTTTGCTTGTTTTGTTTTTCAGACTCCACATATAAGGAAAATCATACAATATTTATCTTTCTCTGTCTGAGTTATTTCACTTAGCTTAATACCCTCTAGGTCCATCCATGTTGTCACAAATGGCAAGATTTTATTCTTTTTTATGGCTCTGTAATATTCCATTGTATATATATACCACATCTTCTTTATCCATTTGTCTATCAATGAACACATAGGTTGCTTCCATATCTTGGCTATTGTAAATAATGCTACAAGGATCATAGGGGTGCATATATCTTTTCAAATTAATGTCTTCATTTTCTTCAAATGAATACCCAGAAGTGGAATTGATGGATCAGATGGTAGGTTAAGGTAGAATCTTAAATGATTGATTTGAAATCTTCTTTTTTAATGATATATATACCATTAAAATATATATATCTATCTACCTATCTATATCTATTTCCCCTGATCACTGATTTAGCTGCATGCTACAAATTTGGATATATTGCATTTTCATTTTTATTCAATTTAAATGACCTTATAACTTTCCCACAACTTCCTGTGTGATCCATATGGTATTCAGTAGCAAGTCATTCAGTTTCCATTATTTGAGGATTTTCCATATATCTTTCTATTATTGACTTACAATTTAATTCTGTTATCTTCAGGGAACATGCTTTGTATAATATAACTTCTTCCAAGTATGTTAAGGATTGTTTTATGGCTAAATATATGGTTTGGCTTGGTGAATGCTCACATAAACTTGAAACAAATGTGTACTCTACTTTTGTTAGATAGAATATTCCATATTCTATAAATGTCTATAGATGTCAACTAGGTCAAGTTGGTTGGTAGTATTGCTCAAAGCTTCTATATCCTTGTGATTTGACTGTCTTGTTCTTTGTTATTGTTTTTAGTACTATCAGGTGGATTCCAGCTCCCAGTGACTCTGTGTACAGCAGAGCAGAAACTTGCCCAGTCTTTTTGTGCCATCCTTTTGTCATCTTCCAGGGCTGTTCACAGGATTTTCATGGCCAAATTTTTCAATTTTATTGAAAGTGGGTGGCCAGATCCTTCTTTCTAGTCTGTCTTAGTCTGGAAGCTTTGCTGAAACCTGTCCACCCCTGAAACTTGTCCACCTTGGGTGACCCTGCTGGTATTTGAAATACCGACAGTGGCATAGCTTGCAGTATCACAGCAACACACAGCTGCCACAGTATGACAACTGACGGATGAGTGGTGTGGTTCCCTGACTGAGAAATGAACCCAGGCCAAGGCAGCGAGAGTGCTGAATCTTAACCACTAGACCACTAGGGCTGGTTTGTGGGGCTTTGGCATGCCATGACTATGTAGTGAGTAATACTCTCTGTTGTGGCTGCAGCAACCTTGGTTTGAATCTGAGTTACCGCACTATTGTCTTCTAGTTCCATCAGTAACTAAAAGAGAACTTTTGAAGTCTCCAAGTATAATTGTGCATTTGTTTATTTCTCCTTTAAGTTCTATCAGTGTTTAGTTCATATATTTTGAAACTTTTTGTTAGGTGCAAGCAAATTTAAGATTGCTATATATTTTTTGGAGAATTGACCCTTTATCATTATGTAATGGCCCTCTTTATCCATACTTACCTTCTTTATTATGAAATATGCTTTGTCCCATATTAATAATTCCAGTTTCCTGTGGATTAATAATTGCATGGTGTATGTTTCTCCATCCTTTACTTTTACCATATCTATATTATTATAGTTAAAGTGAATTTCTTGTAGACAGCATTTAGTTGGGCCTTATTTTTTTTTATCCAATTCAAAATTCTTTGTCTTTCAATTAATGGGCTTAGATTACTTACATTTGACATAAACATTAATATCCTTGGGGTTCAATCTGTCATTTTATTATCTGTCCTTCTGTTTCTCACTTTCTGCCTTCTTTTGGATTGTTGGATTTTTTAATATCCTCTTCATTTTATATTATTATTGGTTTATTGGATATATATCATGTGTGTGTGGTGTGCTCTAGAGATTACAATATACCAATTCAACCTTTCACAGTCTACTTAGGAGTTAACATTTTGCCACTTCAAACTAAGTTTAAAAACCTTCTTTTTATGATTTCCTTTTATGGCATAGTTGTCAAGTATTTTAAATATAAATAACTGAAAGCTCACGTTGGAAAATATTATAATTTTTGCTTTCAATGGCTATATATATTTAAAGGACTTAGGAGGAGAAAATAGTTTTTAAAATATTTGTGTAAGCAGATACCCATTTATGTTGCTCTTCCTTTTTCTCTGAAGTTACAAATGTTTCTCTGGTATCATTTTCCTTCAGCCAGAAGAACTTCTTTTCCTATTTATTTTAGAGCATATACGCTGACAACACATTCTCTTAGTTTTCCTTCACTTAAGAGTATATTTATTTTGCTATCATTACTGAAAGACATTTTCACTGGACAGGTAATTGTGGGTTGACAGTTCTTTTCTTTTAGTACTTTAAAGATGTTGTTTCACTGTCTTCTGGCCTTACTAGTTTCTGAGGAGAAATCCACAGTCATTCAAATTGTTGTTCCCTTATACGCAATATGTCATTTTTTTAATGGATCCTTTCAAAGCTTTTCCTATGGTTTTCAGCAATTTTACTTTGATGTGTTTGGGCGTGGTTTTCTTTGAGTTTACCTTGATTTTGTTTGCTGAACTAATTAAATAGATAGATCTAGTCCTTTCTTCAAATGTGGGCACTTTTCAGTGTGATGTATTTAGATATTTTTTTCTTTACTAATTGTTTCTCTTCTTCCTCTGTGATGCCAATATGAATATTAGACCATTTAATATTGTCTCACAAACCCTTAAGTCTCTGTTCATTGTTTTCTCTTTTCACCTCTGTTCTTCAAATTGAATAATTCCTATTAATCTGTCTTCTAAGTCACTCTTCCCTCTTTCATCTCCATTCTGCTATTGAGCTCATCCATTGATATTTTTATTCCCAACATTGTATTTTTCAGTTCTTAAGTTTTTATTTGGTTTATTTCTATAGTTTCTATTTCTCTGCTGAAAAATTCTATCTTTTCATTCAAGAATTTTCACCTTTACCTCATAAAGCATAGTCGTGATGGTTACATTCATGTATTTTTCTGATAATGTCAATATCTGAGTCATCTCAGGGTTGTCATCTCTTGGTTGTCTTTCTCCTTGATAATTAGACACATTTTCATGGCTTTTGGTATTTTGAGTAATTTAAGATTGTATCCTGGACATTTTGAATATTATGACATGAAACAGGGAGTCCTGTTAAAATTCTCTGGAGAAAGTTAATTGTTTTGTTTTAAAAGATAATTAGGTTTCCTCTGGTTATAGGAAAAGATGGAGTAGACATATTTTTCCCTAGTCTTCCCAGTAAGTACAGCTAAAAATCCTGGACAATATGTATTAAGCAAACATAGAAGACTTTGGAAGGTAGAGAAAAGGCAGAGAGACTAGGAACTTGTGACATATGGAAAATCTGGCAGAGTTTCCTTTTGTCATTGTTGATTTATGTGCCCTGGACTGGATGCTGAAGGAGACAACCTGGAAACACAAAAAGCATAGATAAAAAAACGCCCCAAGGAAAACCAGCTCTTTCTAGCTAAAGGACAGGAAAGCAAGAGACTAAAAGAAAGAAATCTTTTAGACATTAATCACCATGATGCAACCATTACAACCTAGAATAAATGGTGGCCACATCCTCTTCAGCAAAGGCTGAGTGAGGACGCTAGAGTTCACCCTCATCCAGCTATAATGACAACCCCACCCCTCTGTGGTGTCAGCAGGGAACACAGTGGGAACCTGGACTTCCATCCCCACCTGAGAATAATGGAAAGTTTCCCTCTCTCCCAATGACATGATGTCAGAAAATATATTCTAAATCAGAAGATTTAAATATGAGTCATATAACAATATTCAAAATATTCAGGATATTATCAAAATTACTCATCGTACCAAGAATCAGGAAAATCTTAACTTGAATGAGAAAAGACAATTATGCCAATATTGAGATGATATAGATGTTGGGATTATCTGTCAAGGAACTTAAAGCATAAAAAGTCTTCAATACGCAATTACAAATATCTTTGAAAGAAATGAAAAAACAGAACATCTCTGGAAGAAATAGATGATATAAAGGCTATTTTTTCTGGTCCTCTGGCAAGAAAAAGAGGATTTCTCTTTAAGTTTTTATCCGTGCCTGATATGCAGTGGGCCACCCTTGGGTCAAAGTAGGGTGATAAAGAAGGGAGAAAAAAATCAGAAAATTCAGTGCCATACTGGTCATCCTCAAACTTTTGATTTCTCTTCCCAGTCTGCCTGCTACTGTTTAATTTTCAGAGCTCTCAGGTGGTTGCTTTTTGTATCTTGTTCAGAGTTGTAATTAGGCTACAGTAGACTTACCCCATCTTGGCCAGCATGGAAATCTAAGAACGTTTTGATACCAGAGTTGTTGCCAATCCACCCTAGCCTTGAAGTAGTGAAAGATCTGTGACAGACTACCAGGGACAAATCTTATCAATAGAATTTGGATGTTAAAACTTTGACTCTTGAGGAATTGGCAAAGGCACTTAGAAGGAGAGGCAAAATGAGGAAGAAAGGGCCAGAAATACAATCCCTAGTTATAACAAACTGCTTTAGTGAAGTTTAAATCAATGATGGGGTTAGGGAAAAATAACGTCAGACTATGTAAAGTTCAAGCAGGTATTTGGAAACAAAAGAAAAATGTGCCGAATTTGCACATTGCCAGGTTGCACATTATTGCTAGCTGGGAGGAAGAAAAACTACTTCAGCCCAGGTGAGCACCTTGCCTAAAGGATCTTGTGAAATTCACTCTATTTATTCCAGCTGATGAATTTAAACCCAATGATACTGATGGAGAGTGGAAGAAGAGTGGGTCAGAGCTGGGTGCTGAGTTTACTCCATCCGCTAAGATGCTGAAAAAAAGATGATTAACTTGAATCCCACAGGGGGATTCAAGACTATGTACTATGTCTAGATTGAATAGCCTTGGGGTGATGGAATTAGAGCATATGAATGAACAATGTACTACAATACCTGCTATATAGTAGTAGGAAATTTACAGGAGACCAAAAGCAAGTCTTTAGGGCGGTGGCAATGTTGTGACAAGTACCAGGGTTGTGGCAAAACCATTGTTTGGAAAGTGAGAAAGTAAGAAACAACAACAGAAAAGGCAATAAAAACCCCCAAATGCAAAAACTTGCAGTGGCATCACCTATACCTGAGTGCGTAGTTGGAATAAAGCTGATTGTGAATGAAAGGCTTTGACACTGCTGCCAATTCTACCTTTTGCTTGATTTTGATTGGTCATATTAATTAGGAATTTGTAGAATTGCCTAAACTCTCCTCCATACGGAATAGTCAACAGTACCAAATCCCAGGAGGATCACAAGAAATTTCAGTTTTAATTTAAAAATATAGTTGAGGTAAGGATATGAGTTCTCAACAGCTTGCTCTACCACCATCCTCTCTAGCCTGCGAAAAAACATGGGTGACTCATGGAAACTGCTGTTTACTGTGCTTGAATCAAGAAGTTCCACTGATAACTCCCACCATGTTAGACAGGGGGGAAGCTGTTCAGGAAATCCAATAAGCTAAGATGACTACGATGCTGTGATAGTCTTGGTTATGCTTTCCTTTTTGTCCCAATCATAGGAACAAGTCAAGCAAAATCCTTTTTCATGGCAATGGCTGCTACACAGTCACCATCCTCTCCTAAAGGTAGCTGAATTCTCCAGCGTGTTTTGACAACCTGGGGGAGGTGAGGTTTAGACTCGATCACGGTCAAATGCAAGTTATTCTATGCATTACTGATAGCATGAAAGTTTCCCTCTCAGAGGAGGAAGCCCAGGAAGATTTGAGAACACCACTGGTACATATGACTAGTTGAAGATGGTTAATCTGGCTAAAATACAGGGCTGAGTTCAATCAGCTAAATACTTGGGAATGACTTGGCTATGAGAGAGAGTCCTCACAAGGCAGGTAGTAAGCTGATGTATTTGCCAAGCCCCACCAATAAGAAAGAGACACAACTTGAGGGGCAGTGTGTGGTGTGAGGAGCACCATACACTGTTCCTGGGCAGCTTGTTAGCCCCAACATGTCAAGTGACAAGAAAAAAATCTGACTTTGAATGAGATACAGAACATAAACAGACTTTGAGAGTCTTCTAGAGGACAGTAACCCAAAATAGTGCCGTGTGGGTTGGCCTAATGCACAAATTACTTTGAGGGCCTCCACTATCTAGATAGGCACAGAATACAGTCTCTGGCAGAAGTCTTTAACACTATCCTCCCTTCCCCAGGAAGCAACTGCTAAAATATTGGATTCAAAGTTACCTGATGCTGAGAAGAGATACGGCCCCTTTGAGAGACTATTACTAGCCTTTTACTGGGCTTTAGTGGAGATTGCTCCCATCACTCAGGGATTTAAAATATTCTGAGATCCAAAATACTTTTATGTTTTAGGTAATGTCAGATTTATTCCCCTAAGGAAGGAGCAGCTCAGAAGAGCTCAGTGTTAATGTGGAAATGTATGTATATGTAGGAGCATCCCCACTGGCAGTGGCCCTGGAGATGTATGTTGTATTTGTAACTATATTGCCACCCTGCCCTTAGGACCAACAACAGGAGCCCCCAGAACTTGTAACTCTTAGTGCTGAGTGGTTTGAATCATAGGTTTCTCTCCTTGTTAAAGCAAAGTTTCCTGGTTTGCTGATAGAAGTTCCCAAATTGAGAATGCAATGCAGTCTAGAAGTTCACCCTATTTAAACCTTGGCTGAAGAAGCAAAGGGTAAGTTTGAACAATGATCAAAATTGAGGGTGGCGTATCCATAGTAAAGCAAGAACTTGACCTTGTATAGTCAGGCAACACTTTTTGGAGAACACAGCTATGGAGATCCCTGTAGCAATTCTAAGGATGAATTGAAGTGGGCTGTGTAGTCGCCAAGCAGAAAAGCCCAGTTGTTGGCTCAGAAGGGAACTGGAATTCAGAGGCTGTCCTTGTCCAGCCCCTGGAAATAGCTACCTACGTACCTGAACTGACCAGCACGAAGATGCTCAAGTTATGAAACATTGAGTGGAAAAGTGATGGATTTCTTTGCCGCCTACTGAAGCTTCTAATGAGGTGAAAGACTTTACAAAATGTCAAGAAGGAAAGAATCACCTGAAGATGGCTTTGGGTAAAAGTCTCTGAATTTAACAGCCAGCATTTAGCTGGCAAGTGGATACGCAGGACTCTCTCGCTAGTGGCCCAAGCTGGCTTCAAATGGGTCCTACCTATAGTAGACATGTAATCTACTTTGGTCTGTACTTATGCAGTGACCTAAGCAATGGCTGAGAATACCACTTAAGGTATGAAACATCAGGCTGTGCATTAATTGGTGGTCCAGACCATATTTCAGTGGAGAAAGGTATGCATTTAGCAGCTGGCAACGTACAAAACTGTGCTAAGAGTACTAATGCATGGATAAATATCCCTGGCCACACACAGAGTAAAAGCTTGGCTGAGAACTGGGATGAACAATTAAAACACCTGTTAATAAACCCAGGGGATGATAAGGCAGCAAAAGATAGCTGACTCACTTGGGTGAATGCATGTTTCATCTGATTAAATGGGTAATAAAAGAGAGACACATTTGGATAGGTTTTGGGAATGTGGAATTGAGAAGAAGAGTGGAGTCTGAAGCAACCACGACAATTCTGCATTCACCCTATCTCACAAAATTTTTCTTTGTTTTCCTGGATCCAAATGTGCTGGGTCTGAGACTGTCCTTCTGTGTCTGGAAGAGGGAGATAGTATTCTGAACACTGTTTTAAGTCCTCTGAATTTGACTCAGTGTATTCTTAAGGGAACAGTGAACTGGACAGCATGTCATATGCCTAAACCAGGCCTGACTGTAAGTGCTATGTCACTGACTAGTGGTAGAAATAGTCTCATCATCCTTAACGTTTCTAACCCTAGTTCTGTTTCCTGGGCAAGGACAGAAGAGGAAACTTGACAAGGCTATGCCTACTGCCTGCCCTGTGGTTGTGCAGAGACTCCCACCCAGGAAGGCTGAAACAAGGTAATAAATGGAAACAAGTGAAAATTGTGGAAGATGAGAAGGGAATATGTAACTGGGTCATGATGCTAGCAAGGGGCACCATCCCCTCCCTCTTGAGAGAACATCTCAGAGCAAGAGAACCGTACTTTTAGCTGTTTCAGATGTGGTGTTGAGTCATGGCCAATGCTAGGCAAAGCCCCCAGATTTGTTTTCCCCTGAGAAGGAGAAGTGGATTGAAGCCATACTATAAGAAAAATATACTTGGGAAACTTAGAGAAAAGATATTAATCAGCATCCCTTTATGACTCACTTGAATAAGAGCAGGTTGCAATCGCCATTTAGGTAACGTTATGTTGGTTATGTTTATCGTATTGACCCTTGCAGTTTCTAGAGAAACTGTATCTTTGAGTTGGAGGATACATTGCAGATTCGGCATTTGTAGCTGATATTGTGCCTTGCTGTGAACCAAGATGACAGCCTGTTAAGGCAATTGGGTATGATGGGAGGTGATTTGCTACATTGGTGTCTGCCTTGTATGTGAGGGCCTACTTTGTTCTTTTGACAATACCAGATGTGAATGCAGATAGAATTCTATACAAGCTTGTCTGATGGAATCGGGGTGGTGCCCCACAGTGTGAATATTGCCTTGATATGATTATCATTAACACTGATAGTTCATTCTTGGAACTTCAAAAAAAAAAAATTAAACACAGAGGCAACATTTGTTGTGCCTTAACCAATACTGCCTCAATTTCCAGAGAGGGACCTGTGGGTCTTGGGACTTGGACTTGGTATGTGAAGACAGGTGGCCAGAGCTCTTCTGGAGCCTCACGATAGGAAAGACCTGTTAAGCCAGGTAAGGGTGACTAGTGGGACTGCTGCAGGCTTGGCACTTGGTCTGGAAAGATGATGAAGCAATATGAGAATGGACTTTACTTATCATTAAACTGATGGAGGATCAGGTTTGATCCCATCTCTGTGGGAGGCGTGAACCTTGACATGTGGCTTGCAATAGAAGCTGATATACAGCCGTCCCTCAGTATCCAGGTGGATTGGTTCTAGGATACCAAAATCTGAGGATGCTCAAGTCTCTTGTATAAAATGGCCTAGTATTTGCATGTAACCTACGCACATCCTCCTGCATACTTTAAATCATCTCTAGATTACTTATAATACCTAATACAGTATTGATTAGAGAATAGTGACAAG
This sequence comes from Equus quagga, assembly GCF_021613505.1. Lineage (NCBI taxonomy): Eukaryota > Metazoa > Chordata > Mammalia > Perissodactyla > Equidae > Equus > Equus quagga. The sequence continues at coordinate 37,174,844 of NC_060267.1, forward strand.
GAAAGAAAAAGTCTGTACTTGTTCAGTACAGACACAATCGTCATAGGCCTTTCAATCCAAGGTTGATTGAATCCAGCGGATGCGGAACCCATGGATACAAAGGGACAACTGTCTTAAAAGGGCAGTGCCCAGGTCTAATGTAGGCTCACTCTAGAAGGGTGCATTGTGGGAAAACTGTGGCCAGCCTAAACTATGATAAGATGTCACTGGTAAGTGTGATCTTTAGTTTAGTTCCATCACACCCACAATGCCTCAAATTAAAAAGGTATTTATATTCTCCATGGCACAAATTGGTTGGGTTTTGTCAAATTAAGGATCATTGCTCACCATGCAGAACAGCAGACCCCCACCCCAAATCTTCCGAATTGGAACCTGCGTTTTTAACAAGATCCCCAGGTGACTCATATGTATGTGAAGTCTGAGAGGCAGTGGAATAGGCTTTCTCTATCTTTCTCATGATGCAGGATTGCCTCTGTTTCTGTCAGTAGATCTGAAAGAATAATTAGGGACTTTTCAAGGTTTTGCTATTTACAAATATATTATCCTGTATAAAAGAGATTTTTCAAATGCCAAATATTTACCTAGAATCACCAGGTTAAGTTGTTGTTACTCCATTTGCACCTAAGCATTTCTATTAGTAGATGGCTCGGTGGTCCGTCTAGTAAGGACAATAGGAGCTACACCAAAGTCCCCATCCTGGCCCCTTTGATCTAGTCTTCCTCTATCTCATTTTCGTTTCACAACTGCTATTAGTTGGAATTCTCCAGAGAAACAGAACCAATAGGATATATGTATATAAAATGAGGAATTATATATACATATATATGTGGGAGGAATTGGTTCACGTGATTATGGAGCCTGAGAGAAGTCCCATGGTCTGCCATCTGCAAGCTGGGGACCCAGGAAAGCTGGTGGTATAATTTCAGTCCAAGACTGAAGGCTTGAGAACCCAGGGAGCCGATGGTATTTTGGACTAGAATTTTCTAGTCCAAGAGCAGGGGAAGACCAATATTCCAGCTCAATCAGGCAGGCAGGACGAAAAAAAAGGCAAATTCCTCTTTCCTCTGCATCTTGTTCTATTCAGGCCCTGAGTGGATTGCATGATGCCCACCCACATTAGGAGGGCAATTTACTTTACTGAGTCCATCCATTCAAATGCTAACCTCATGCAGAAACAGCCTCGCAGACACAGGCAGCAATATTGTTTCATCTGGGCACGCTGTGGTGCAGTCAAGTTGACACAGAAAATTAACCATCATAGAACCAAAGAAATTTTTCTTTGTTTCTCATCCTATGTTTACCACTCTGATTCTAACTCTATGTGGTTATAGTTGTATAATTGTAGAATTCTATGACAAGAGGGACCTTCAAGATTATCAAGCATAATTCTCTGATTTTAGAAGAGAAAAACATGTGGCTCAGAAGGATTAGGTGACTTTGTGATCCATTGTGGGTGGAATTTGGTATAGTGTACATATTGACATTTAGAAAAAAATGAATATATTGTGCCAGACGGAATGGGCATTTAGTCTCCACTGGGTCTCATAAAATAGATTACCTTACAAAGTACACAAAGAATTTGTTGGAACACGGCCCTATGATAAAACCACCCTAGGCCCTTGAAACATGATTCAATACGTTTGCTTCTGGATATTTTTACTGACAGGAGCAAAGGTATTTGGATGTGAAAGAGGAGAGAATTTCTTTGCTTTAGAATGTGAACTTAGAAATACAGATTTGTCTTGATAAACTTTTTTTTCATGTTCCATGGGCTCTTTGTATAACATAAAGTCTGTAAATCCAATATGCAGATAAGAAACAAAGTGAAAATTTGAAAGAAAGAAAGAATGAAAGATCTTGTTGCAATGGGTCTAGCTAGAACTGTTAAAAAAGTTTTCTAGATATGGCATAAAATCACAAGGGGTGAGAGGACTGTGGCCTGAAATAATATAGGGAAAAATAAACTTTCATGAAAAGGACGGGATTTGAAGATGGGTGAGATCTGTACAGGAAGAAGTGAGCCAGCATTTCAAATGAAGGGGCTTACATAAATGAAGCAAGCACAAGAAAAGGAGGGACACAAAGTAGAATGACTTGGTTGGAGGCAATTGTTTGTATGGGGAAATAAGACTGAGAATAAGGATTCGTGAGATTGTGGTGCATCATGCCTGACAGGCTATCGATTTTACCTGAGCATAAATGTGGGTAGCTGAAAGTCCTTGTGGAACGTCAGGAGGATGTGATTCAAAGAGTTTCTAAGAGAGATAAACATGTCTGTGGTTCACAAGATAGGTGAGTGGAAGGATTGCAGGTAAGGAGGGAGAGAAAAGAAAGTCAGAAGCAGAATTGAGATGGTAGCAAAAAGGGAAGGTTGGATTCAACACACACGAAGAAAGAAATGGCAGAACTTAGTACTGGTTAGATGGGATAAATTCACTAATGATTCATTCTTTTTATCCATATCCCAGGGACCTAGGATTTCCTTAATTTAAAGTAAAGATGAATATTTACTGTACATAAGGTTAATCAGTAACGTTCTTTTTAGTGTGAAAATATTAACACACTTGTATTAAGCAATCTCTGAATACATGTGGAAAGAATAACATCCGAGCCCCTTCAGTTCGTTGCTTAGGATCACTCCCTTAAAAAGCTACCCATTTTTAAAAAGTTTTTCTCAAGATATTTCTAGGCAGACTTTGAACAAGAATAAAACTGTATAAATTTTAAAGTTTCTATATGCCTCAAATCACTCCTTTGAAAACTAGGAATAACAGTATGTAGTACCTCACAGACTGTCGCGAGGATTTAATGAGTTCCATGTTCAGCGCCACACTTAGTGTCTTGGTAAGTGTTGGCTCCCCTCCTGCAGTTTTCTCCTTCTTATGTTTAATGCATCTCAATTGCCTTTTTGAAATCATGGAACTGTTGCTGTACAACAAAATGGCCATTTCCTCCCAAACATAGTTTGCTAAAACTATATAGTTTCAAAACGATTAGCTGTCAATTCACAAGAGTTTGATATTCCAACAAGGCCATGACCAGACTCCTTGGATCACCTCAAAAATAAATACCACCTGAAAAGAAATATATTCTTTTTTTGTACACCGTTGATCACGTCTTCCTCCATGCAATACTTTATTCTCCTACCTTCTGTGGCACAATACTCTCTGGGTTTCCATTCCACCTCTTGGGCCACACCTTTTCTAACTCTTTTACACTCATTCTCTTCCATCTGGCCATCTGTATGCTGGGTATTCATAGCTCAATCCTGGGCAGTGTTCTCTCCGACCTGTGTTTTCTTCTACTAAATAATTTCATCAATGTCACTATCTACAGGTCTATGATTTCCAAATATGCATCATGCTCAAACCCCTCCTCTGAGCTCCAAATACAAATAGATCCCTGCCTAGATGATGTTTCCACTTGGATGTCTCAAAGGCACTTCAAATCCACATGCCCCAAACAAAACTCAGATCCTCAGACACACCTTGTCCCTTGTCTAGTGTTTGCGGTCTTTTATGAATAGCACCTGGGGCTGCCCCGTGGCAGAGTGGTTAAGTTTGCGCGCTCTGCTCCGGTGGCCCAGGGTTTCCCTGGTTTGGATCCTGGGTGTGGACATGGCACCGCTCATCAAGCCATGCTGAGGTGGCATCCCACATGCCACAACTAGAAGGACCCACAACTAAAAATACACAACTATGTACTGAGAGACTTTAGGGAGAAAAAGGAAAAATAAAATCTTTTAAAAAAAGAAAAGCACCTTTTGTTATTTAGCCAGAAACCTATGAGTTACCCTCAACACTCACATCTCTCTCATGTCTGTTTTCAAATGCATTTCAACTCCCATCAATTTTATCTCCTAAGTGTTTCTCTAATCAACCCTCTGTTCTTAATCTCTACTGCAAGCACCTCAGGCTCAATGATCTTGAATATCCTTTGGCTACCCTCCCATTTCTTTTCTTCCTTTTTAAAATTACTTTTCATTTTGCAAAATGACTAAAAACACGTATTTTAAAAAGCCAGGTAGTAGCTTAAAACAGTAAATAAATAAGTAAACAAACAAAGAAACAAATAAATAGTGTTCCTTCCTCCATTCCTTATTCCCTCCTCCACAGAGGCAATGACTTTCAGCTCTTTTTGTTGTTTCTTTAGGCAGTTACTCCACAATTCTAAATAATGTACTTATTTTACCTTTTCTTAATCGTTTTTTAAAAAAATGTTATCTATTGTGTTCTTTCTAAGGAAGATAGGGATTTTATCTTACACCCCCATCTTACCCCACCTTTGCTTAATATCATTGTACCACATTTTTTGGTTAAATTAGTATTTATTCTTTACGTTATTAAGATTATGGATTGAATGTATCAAAATATTTCTTGCATAACTTTTTGTTTTATCTGGAGTTAGTTATTGCCTTATTTATACATTGGTTTAGTTTTATATATACCTTACTAGTATTTCAGTGCAAAACTAGCTAACACAAATGTCTATTCTCAACACATTCAAATATATCAAGAGGTCTCTCAGTTTCCTTTTCTTCTGGGAGAACTCCTTCATCAGGTCCTTGGTCTTCCTGCTCCAATATAGACTCTTTTTCAGCCCTATCTGAATGAATTCCCTCAGTTTTTGTGTATGAAAGTCTATTTCTCCTTCATTTTTGAAGGATACTTTCACTGGATATACAATCTTAGGTTGGTGATTTTTTCTCTCAACACTTTAAATATTTCACTCCATTATCATCTTGCTTGCATGAGTTCTGAGGAGAAGTCAGTCGTAATTCTTACCATTTTTCCTCAATAAACACAGTGATTTTTTTCCCACTGCTGTCTTTCAAAATTTTCTCTTTGTCTTTGGTTTCTGTAGTTTGAATATGATAAGCCCAGGTGTGGTTTTTTTTGTGTGTGTATTTGTCTTGTGTGGTGTTCTCTGAGCTTCCTGGATCTGTGATTGGTGTCTGTCTTTTCTTCTAGAAAATTGTCACCTATTATTACTTTAAATATCTCTTCTGTTCCTTTCTCTCTCAATTTTCTTTCTGGTATTCCAATTCAAAGTATTTAACACCTTTTGAATTAACTGTTAATTGTCCCACATTTTAGTTTGGGAAGTTTCTATTGACCTGTCTTCAAGCTTGCTGATTCTCTCCTCAGCCACATTCAGTCACTGATGAGCTCGTCAAAGGCATTCTTCATTTCTGTTATAGTATTTTTGTTTTCTAGCATTTCCAATTGATTCTTTATAAGAGTTTCCATTTCTCTGCTTACCTTAGCCATCTGTTCTTCTGTGTTATCTGCTTTTCTCATTAGAGCCTTTAACATCTTAATCTTAGTGATTTTAAATTCTCTGTCTGATAATCTCAACACCTGGGTCATACGTTCTATTCCACGTCTGCTTCTGATGCTTGCTTTATCTCTTCAGACTTTCTTGTTGTTTTGTAGTGCTTTATAACATTTTGTTGAAAGCCAGACATGATAGAAACTGGGTAATAGGAACTGAGGTAAATAGGGTAATAAGAACTGAGGTAAATAGGCCTTTATTGTAAAATTTTATGTTTATTTGGCTGTGTTTAATGTTTGCAGTAGCTAAAAGTGCCAGAGGCTTCAAATTTCTCTAATGTCATTGGTTTTGACTCATTTATAGACTTTGTGCTTTCCTAGGTACTTCTCCTCAGAGAGAATCTGAATCTCATTGCTTTTTAGCTGTAATCTACTGATGTTATATAGGCATACTTGGAGATATTGTAATTTGGCTCCAGACCACTGCAATAAAGGAAATATCACAATAAAGCAAGTCACATGAATTTTTTTGTTTCCCAGTGTATACAAAAGTCATGTTTATGGGGCTGGCCCAGTGGCACAGTGGTTAAGTGCGCACATTCTGCTTTGGCAGCCCTGGGTTTGCTGGTTCGAATCCTGGGTGCAGACATGGCACCACTTGGCAGGCCATGCTGTGGCAGGTGTCCCACATATAAAGTAGGGGAAGATGGGCACAGATGTTAGCTTAGGGCCAGTCTTCCCCAGTGAAAAGAGGAGGATTGGCAGCAGTTAGCTCAGGGCTAATCTTCCTGAAAAAAAAAAAGTCATGTTTACACTATACTGTAGACTAAGTGTTATGTCTAAAAAAGCCAACGTACATATCTTAGTTAAAAAATGTTTCGTTGCTAGAAAATGCTAACCATTGTCTGATCCTTCAGTGAGTCATAATCTTTGTGCTGGTGGAGGGTCTTGCCTTGATGTTGATGGCTGCTGACTGATCAGGGTGGTGGTTGCTGAAGGTTGGGGTGGCTGTGTCAATTTTCTAAAATAAGACAACAGTGAAGTTTGCCACATGGATTGACTCTTCCTTTCACAATTTCTCTGTAGCATGTGATGCTATATGATAGCATTTTACCTACAGTAGAACTTTTAAAATTAGAGTCAATCTTCTCAAATTCTGCTGCTGCTTTATGAACTAAATTTATGTCATATTCTAAACTCTTTGCTGTCTTTGCAACAGTCTTCACAGCATCTTCACCAGGAGTAGATTCCATCTCAAGAAACTACTTTTTTTGCTCATCCATAAGAAGCAACTTCTCATCCATTAAAGTTTCATCATGAGATTGCAGCAATTCAGTCACATCTTCAGGCTCCATTTCTAATTCTAGTTCTCTTGCTGTTTCCACCACATCTGCAGTTACTTCCTTCACTGAAGTCTTGAACCCCTCAAAGTCATCCATGAGGTTTGGAATCAACTTCTTCCAAACTCCTGTTAATGTTGATACTTTGACCTTTCCCCATGAATCACAAATGATCATAATGGCATCTAGAATGGTGAATCCTTTCCAGAAGGTTTTCAGTTTACTGTGTCCAGATACATCAGAGGAATCACTATCTATGCAAGGTATAGCCTTATGGAAGGTATTAGAACTATAAGAAATATATTTCTTAAATAATAAGACTTGAAAATCAAAATTACTCTTTGATCTATGAGCTGCAGAATGGATGTTGTGTTAGCAGGCATGAAAACAACATTAGTTTCGTCCATCTCCATGAGAGCTCTTGGGTGACTAGGTGCATTGTCAATAAGCAGTACCATTTTGAAAGGAATCTTTTTTTTGAGCAGCAGCTCTCAATAGTGGGCTTAAAATATTCAGTAAACCATGTTATAAACAGATGTGCTGTCATCCAGGCTTTGAGATTCCATTTATAGAGCACAGGCAGAATAGATTTAGCATAATTCTTAAGGGCCCTAGGATTTTTGAAACAGTAAATAAGCGTTGACTTCAACTTAAAGTCGCCAGCTGCTTAACAAGAAACTCAGCCTGTCCTTTGAAACTTTGAAGCCAGGCATTGACTTCTCCTCTCTAACTGTGAAAGTCCTAGATGGCATCTTCTTCCAATATCTGGCTGTTTCATCTACATTGAAAACCTGTTGTTTGGTGTAGCCACATTCATTATCTTAGCTAGATTTTCTGGATAACTTGCTGCAGCTTCTACATCAACACTTGCTGCTTTACCTTGTGCTTTTATGTTATAGAGATGGCTTCTTTCTTTAAACCTCATGAACCAAACTCTGCTAGCTTTAAACTTTTCTTCTGCAAGTTTCCTCACCTCTCTCAGCCTTCATAGAATTGATGAGAGTTAGGACCTTGCTCTGGATTAGGCTTTGGCTGGTTTGAGCTTCTAGCCAGACCACTAAAACTTTCTCCATATCAGCAATGAGGCTGTTTCGCTTTCTTGTCATTGGTGTGTTCACTGGAGTAGCACTTTTAATTTCCTTCAAGAGCTTTTCCTTTGCATTCACAACTTGGTTAATTGGCAAAAGGCCTAGCTTTCAGCCTATCTTGGTTTTTGACATGCCTTCCTCACTAAGCTTAATCACTTCTAGCTTTTGATTTAAAGTGAGAGATGTGCAGCCCTTCCTTTCACTTGAACACTTAGAGGCTACTGTAGGGTTGTTAATTGGCTAATTTCAATATTATCATGACTTGGGGAATAGGAAGGTCTGAGAAGAGGGAAAGAGATGGGGAAACAGCTGGTTGGTGAAGCAGTCAGAACACACACAACGTTAATCAATTAAGTTTGTCATCTTATATAGTGCAGTTATGATGTCCCAAAACAATTACAACAGTAACATTAAAGATCACTGATCACAGATCACCGTAACATATCTAATACCAATGAAAAGTTTGAAATATTGCAAGAATTGCCAAAATGTGACATAGAGACACAGAGCGAGCAAATGCTGTTGGAAAAATGGCACCGATAGACTTGCTCGATTCAGGGTTGCCACAAACCTCCGATTTTTAAAAAATGCAGCATCTGGAAGCACAATGAAGTGAAGTGCAATAAAACAAGGTGTGCCTGTACTGGAGCCGATTAGTGGGGTGAAAAAGTGTGGGACAGGGGAAGTGCTCTATGATCTTATGATTAAATTTCGGTCTTTTAGTAGGCCAGTGTCCCTGGACTGTGACCTTCACAAATGTTTCACAGTTTTATTTTCCCTGCTTAGGTGAGACAAGAAGGCTTACTGAGGGGTGAAGCAGGAGAAATGCCCTTCCTCCAGATGGGATAAGGCTATGATAAGATCTCTTTCCCTAGACAGCTGCACTTGATTATGGAGAATCTTCTGGGCATATTTCACAATGGTTATTCTTCCTCTACCCCTGGCAAAGCTCCAAGAGGGTCTTTCTCAGCTTTTCATCCTGAGAACCTGGTGGGATTTCTGGTGGGAGGTAAAACACACAAAAGTACGGTGGCCCACCTGACTGTGACTCACAGGAGCTTCTCACTGTCATGCTAGTCCACACTTAGCTTCCAGCAATTGCGTTTATCCCAATTCCAAATTACCATTGAACTTTTCCTAACAGCATGTGGCATCTTCTGCTCCAGATACACATATTCCAGTTCTGCCTCTGGATTTGCCTGTTTCTTCAGATTGAGGGGTGACGGTTTGTGTTGTGACCTCAGTTCTTTGTTGGGCACAAGAAAAGTTGTTGATTTTCAGCTTGCTCAGCTTTCTTGGAAGGATGGAGTTACAACTTCCAAGCTACTTTCAAGCTGAAACCGGAAGTTCTTGATTGCTCTTTGGATCCAAGGCACAGCTGTTTCCCTAGGAATTCCCTTTGTCTCTCTCTTGCATGAGAGCCCTGGATTTCTAGATCCCTAGCTCCCTCTTTCTTGGTACACCTCTTATCTTAGTAGAGTATCTCCAGGATTGTCCCAGGAAAGAGTACGTGGGAATAAAATTTTTAAGACTTTGCACTTGAAAATATCTTTATTCTACCTTAAGATTTGAGTCATATTTTGCCCAGATACAGAATACCAGGTTGAAAAAAGTTTCCCTAAGAATTTTGATGGCCTAACACCACTTTCTTCTAGTTTCCAATATTGCTTTTGATACATCTAATGCCATTATTTCAAATCCTTTGTATTTCTTTTTAAATCTTTCATGATTTTCTCTTCCTTGTGTTTTTTTTTTTTTTTTAAAGATTGGCACCTGGGCTAACAACTATTGCCTATCTTTTTTTTTTTTCTGCTTTATTTCCCAACCCCCACCCGCCCCCCCCTCGCGGCCCCCCGGTACATAGTTGTATATCTTAGTTGCGGGTCCTTCCAGTTGTGGAATGTGGGACGCCACCTCAACGTGGCCTGACGAGCGGTGCCATGTCCGCACCCAGGATCCGAACCCTGGGCCACCGCAGCAGAGCACGCGAACTTAACCACTCAGCCATGGAGCCAGCCCCCTCTTCCTTGTTTTCTAAAATTCCATTGTTATATATCCTGTTATTGGTCGTTTTTATTCATTATATTGAGTCTTTAATGGACTTTCTAATTTTAGGATTTTTTTTTGTATATCTTTGAAAATTTTCTCCTTTCTGTTTTTTTTCTTCTTGGACTCTCATTATTTGGATGTTTATTTTTCTGTTTGAGTCTATAACATTATTTTCTTAACCCTCTTTTATCTTTTTGGCCTGCTTTCTGGGACACTTTTTCAACTTTGCATTTCAACTCTTCTGTGAATCATGTGTGTGTGTTTCCCATATTTTTAATTTTAAAGAACTTTATTTTTTGTCATCTGAATATTCCTTCTGTTCTTGCTTCATGGATTGTCTCTTATCCCCATGAGAATATTAATTATAGTTTTAATTGAAGATTTCTTACATTTTCTGCCTTATCTCCCCCCTCCGCCCCGGGTTGATTTGTGTGTGTGTGTGTTTTGTTTGCTTCTTTTGTCTCTGCTTTCATGTTGGAGACTCTTCCAATGTCTGGAAATCCTCGCCTCTCCACTCTCATTTAAGAATGAGGCCTAACAAAGAGGCTAGCAGGTCTGTGTGAGTACAGCTTATCGACTTCTGGGCTTCACCGCAGGGTGATAGGCAGGGATGTGGCTGTTGGGAGACCTCCTGCACATATCAGAATCTGTAGGTTTTCTCCTTTGTGCCAGTCAATCTCTCTAGAGAGGTAACCTGTTTTAAGCCAGACTGGATGATGAGATCTAGAGACTTCACCACCCCTTTTACAGACTTTCAAACGAACCTCTCATTTTGTTTCATCCATCACTTCCACGTCTAGATGTACCAAGTGCTTCTAATTTCTGAGCCTTTCAAGAGCTCTATAGGGCAAATTAGCTTGATTCTTGTTGGCTTCTGTCTACACTCCCCCACCCTGTGCCAACACACATGCGCATGTGCACGTGCCCACACACCCGCAATCACTTGAGGGCCCAGAACTTTCTCCATTCTGATAAATCAGTTATCACTGTTCAATTGCTTATCTGCTTGTGAACTTTTTGAAGTCATTTGTCTCTTTTTGTATCCCTTCCTTTCTCCTGTTCTTTTGAGTTTGTGCCTCTTTTTATTCCTTTACTGTCCTTTTAGTGTGGTTGCAAGAGGGAGTGGAGATAAGCAAATGCATTTATTCAGAGAAACTATATTCATAGCCTTTCTCATTCGACAATGCTGTTGGCTTTGGTGTTGTAACGGGTTGTGAAAAAGGCATGGTTTCATGCTTTGGTCTCTCATTCCAAGCCATTCTGACAAGAAGAACTTGAGAGGAGACTTAAGAAAGGATGACATTTTTGAATTTTTTTAATCTCAAATCATTGACAATTCTATTTAATCTTTTAAGGAGAGACATCTCTGAGACTATTAATATTTGTCTTCACACCCATTAGCATCCAAGCTAGCTCGTAAATTGCATGTGTCCCATTCACTCTGATCATCTTTCTGCATCTTGATCTCTCTCAACTTTTCAATTAGATGAGCTCCTTTTCCTCTCTTCACCATGGCTTCACTCCTGTGGTGGTTCCTTCTCTTACACAGGCTTTCACTACAACTGTGATGTCACAAAAATGCCACCCATCAAATTTGCTTATAATATAAAGGAGCTTTGCACATCATGTTTATTGGTTCAGTAAATAAACATTTGTAGACTTTTAAAAGTTGTTTAGTCCCTGAGCAAACCGTGCTTGTGTACTCAGATGCAGAATTATAAAACAGTACCTAAACTACCTACTAAAAGTCATATAAACCAATACCTAAATATCAGGTAAAATATTTCATTTAAAACATTAAACCATGGGGGTTTATACTTCTTCTTAAACAGTGCTGCCTTAGCAACAGTCTGAATAAATTTGAGGCCCTCAAATTTATCAAGCAAACAATCAAGCAACTATTATTTGTTGAGTACATAAGCGTTCGAGCCTGCGTTGGCACCTGGAGGAATATGAAGAAAATATAAAGTATTTTTTCTGTTCTCCCCCTAGACATGTAGGCATGTCATGTGGAGTCCTCATTTGGATCAAAAGCACAGGCTTGTCACATGATATATAAGACCAAATACTCCTGCTGCCCAGTTGCTGAGACAAAGTTACATAAGAAAAATGTTAGCAACAAAAAACAACACACCTAAGTGTTTAATCACCTGTCAGAGCCAGCAAATCCTACAGACATTCAGAGCAGGAGGTCAAAGGGAATAGGAGCAGAAACCACAAACATTTGAGTTCCTACCCCAAGAAGCCTGTGTTTCAGGTGGTCTGGGAGCACACAGAGGGAGAAATTCCTAGCTAGATGGATTGGCCTTGAATGATGCATTGGATTTGTATGGAGGGGGAAAAAAGACATCCCATGCAAGAGCAACAGGGACCCCAAAACACAGAGACAGAAGTGACGCCCGTGTGACTTGGAAGGGGACAGGCAATGGCCTGACTAGATTCGTCGTTCACAATAAAGTAAAGCAGGAAATGAGGCTGGATTGTAGGGTGGGCAAAGGTCAACCAGGTTAAGAGAATCTTAGTTTTCAGAAGAAGGAAAACAGCACATTACATCACAGAAGTTTCTCAATTTAAGGCATGACTTTGATGCATCTTCTTTTTTGTTTTTGTCTTGTTTTGTGGAAGATTTGCCCTAAGTTAACATCTGTGCCCATCTTCTACTTTGTATGTGGGATGCTGCCACAGCATGGCTTGACAAGCAGAAATGCGTTTTTATGATGTTAAATGAGGAAACATTTTCATACCTCCTTCATAACTGCAATAGATTTTATTTTTCGTTGTTGGCTTATTTATTTGTTATTTACTCCACAAATATCCTTTGGATTTGAGGAACAAAAGAGAAATTGAGATGACTTGTATTTTATTTAAATTATAAAAACAAAGCTAGGGCAACTGTGGGAAAGGTTGCCTCCCTCCCCACTTCTTTCCAGAACAGAAGAGGGTGGGCTGGTTACTTCGCAAGACTTCAGTGATCTTCATTTTCAAGAATCTTCATTCGGCTCCTCTGGGCAAAGATATAACTCCAGGTTTCACGGTTTACTGTCTCTACTGATTTACCTAAGCAGAGAAGAATTCTGGGCACGCTTGCCAGTGGAGGGCAGTGGGTCATTCTCCTAGGAGAGCATGGTAGTGTGTGGGAAGAATGAGATTACGGTGGTCGTTTGCTCATCTTTGGTAAACAACTTTCTATCAACTTCTCAAGTTCCACTTCTCAGTGGAGAAAGATGCTAGAGAAAGATACTAGGCCACGTAGCAGTCAGTCAGTGTCGGGTGCTCTGGGCCGCTGAGCGAACGAAACTACGGCCTTAGCTTTTTGTTTCCTGATGACTAAGCCGACCCGGTTAGTAGGCTGCCGGGCTTCTTCTTTGTCCTTGCACACTTTATGCTTGACGAGATGCGCAAGCAAATGGAATAGGCTGCCGCTAGGAGGGACCCGAGCTATGCGTCGGCCGCGAAGGCAAGCATGAAGGGCTAAGCGGCTCCCTCGGCTCCGCGGGTCCAAGAGGGTGGAGCTTTTTCAAGGTCGGGGGTGCGATCAGCCAGTCCGTGGAGCTGGAAAAACGTCTAAGAACAAACGGCCTTTTACTCTACAAGGCAGAGGAGGCGAACGCTCCCTCAAAGCAAGGTCGCGTCCCGAAGTCTGCGTGCTTGGGCACCAGCTGCCGGCACATCTGGATGCAGTAGCGCCTCTCCCTGCAGGGCGGAGGCGAGGCGGAGAACTCCGGTGTGCACGCCCCGCCTCGTGCGCGCGCCTCCGGGTCCCTGAGCGTCGGAGAGTGTATGTGTGTCTGTGTGCGTGCACGCGCGCGCGCGCGCACGACTGTCGGCTAGAGCCGCGGCTCCCGGACCGGGTAATGGGGAGGGGGCGCAGGGAGGAGTAAATCTGCGCCGGCCTCCTGGCGACTCGCTGCGCGTTAATAAGCAAGCAGTTACAGACGAGGGGAACGGCCGCAGGGTGACAGTCCCGGCACGGCGGCTGCGTGTCACAGGGTCAGGTTATCAGCCAGTCTCTGCCACACTCGGGGATTTATATATATATATTAGGGAGGGGGCGGTATTTTTTATTGTTTGCCTCTATCTCCAAAGGACAAGGGCGGGAGAGCGGGCCGCGCGCCCCAGCCGAGCGTCGCGGCTCTGAGCGGGTCGAAGGAGGCAATTTTGCGGGTGGGGGAGGGAGGGGAGACCTTGATTTCCACCAATCCCGGGGCGCGTGTCTGCCAAGTCCGGGGCGCAGCGGAAGGCTGCGGCGCGCCGCTGAATTAACTGATGAGAGCGAGTTCTTTTCTTCTCCGGGAGGAGTGGGGAGCGAGGGTCCCGGCAGGCGAGGCGGAGCAGCCCGGGGCAGGATAGCGGTCCCGGGCCGCCGTGGAAATTTCCAAGGACTTGGCGCGGCGCGGAGAGCGCGTCTGGGGGGTGCCTGGCGGCGCAGCAGCGCGGGAGGCGGGGAGAGGCGGCGAAGGGCGCAGGAGCATCTCTCAGAAGGGGACGCCGCGGACCAAATGTCTGGGAGCGAGCCGAGCCTCTCCCCGGACCCAGGCCGAGGGCGACGGTGATGCTGCAGAACCCTCGGGAGCGACTCGCCGCCGCCGCTGTCTCGGAGACCCCAGCGCCCGCTTTCTGCCTGGGAAGCGACCATGGCCATAGCTCGTGACTGGCCCCCCGGCCACTTCTCCTAGAAAGAAATCCTTGAAAAAGTTGCATTTAAAAAAAATCCTTGCTTTGACCTTTCGGGCCGTGGCGGCCGAAGAAGCGTGCGTGCAAGTGCAAGCAAGAAAGCGAAAGGTGTGTGTGCATGGGGGGCCGGCGGTGGGGGGACTTTCCGCTGCCACTTCGCCTAGCGTTGTGCTGAAGCTCTGGCCCTCGACCCCCGGGACCCCGGGACTGCAATGAGCCCCTGCGGGCGGGCCCGGCGACACACATCCAGAGGGGCCATGGCAGTACTGGCGTGGAAGTTCCCGCGGACCCGGCTGCCGGTGGGAGCCAGTGCCCTCTGCGTCGTGGTTCTCTGTTGGCTCTACATCTTCCCTGTCTACCGGCTGCCCAACGAGAAGGAGATCGTGCAGGGGGTGCTGCAACAGGGCACAGCGTGGAGGAGGAACCAGACGGCGGCCAGAGTCTTCAGGTACTCCTGCCCTCGCGGCTCCTCCCCCCTCCTGTCCTTTCCTCGGGTTCCGCTGAGGACAGGGTCACTGGCGAGGACCACCTCGCAGAATCATCCTTTTCATCCAGTCTTTCTTGTCCTGCTCCCTTTCTTTTCCATTCCCAACTGGAGGCTAGTCAGGGACCCTTCCCCAGCCCCTTACCCCTAGATGTGCAGACACCTGCTTTGCCCGTGTAAAAGCCTGTAGGCATTTCTGCCCAAGCTTGAGTTGTGTTCAGCGATTTGCCGATAACCAGTAGGATGGAGAACCCAGGCTAACTTTGTCCTTTGCACTTAATGAGAATTTCTCTTGGGCCCTGCAGACATTTGAAGCTACAGAGAACTAGAAGCCGGTCCGAGGCGTCTTCCTGAGGTTAGATGAATGGTTGGTAACCTAAATCATTAATGAGGGAGTGATGAGTAAGTCTTGGGCAGCGAAAACATGGACACCCAGCCGCGATCCGGCTGTTTTGTGTAGTGTGCCCATAACACTAACTGGACACTGACTGATGCCCTACTAAGAGCTGGCTACTGTGTGATTTTTATGTTGGCATCTCAACAACTTTCTCATAGCAGAGTTATCTCTCTCTTTCCAACCATAAACGGAGTCTTCCGAAGGATGAGTTACTTCCCCAAGGTCATGTACCTTTGAGGTGTCAGAGCTGGAATTTTCATCACATAAAGCTTTAAAACTCCCAGCTCTTTTTCTTGGCTTAGACTGTGGATGCCTTCTGAAGGATGGGAGAGGTGCTTTAGGTAGGGACTTGAAATCAGAAAACAAACAGTAAAACCAGATTGGATAGAAGAACCCTGAGGATCACTCAGAGGTTGTAGTTTCCCTTCCTTTCTGGGAATTTCAGTATAAGTGTCTAAAAATAAGTTCTTGGCAGCAGGGGTTGTGTATAGATTGGAGGTAAGGCAGAGCTGGGCTTCCTCTCCGCTTTCCTGGGCATGTTGAGGGAAGACACAAGTGCTTCCACTGGTGCCCCTTTTGCCTTCAGTCCCTGGGGCTGAAGATGCTGCAGTGGGTCCTTCCTGTGCATTGTGATGGAAGTGGTCTGGGTGGGGAGTGCGTTCCTTTGCTCTGCATACGATCTTTCTAAGCAGTATGTGGGCAGGTGAGAGCCAACATAAACATTTTTCACTACCGTTAGTTACACATGTTCAGAAACATCTATAAATTTTTAAAAACTTTTAAAACATGTGGTTTTCCTCTCTGTCTCAGGCCTGCTCCTGGGAAGAAGGTCAAAGATAATAGCCAGTTCTTTCAAGGGAAGGCAGCTGAATTCTCCTCTAAACTGAGAGGGAAGACTTTTCTTCTCTCTCGTTTGTTTTGGAATTCTGCTATCCTGAAGTTAAAAAATAACCCTGCTGTCCTTAAAAGTATAGAAGGGCTAATTTTCTCTCACCTTCATGGTACTGATTGTTGGACTCAAAAGCGCCCCCAAAGCACAGCATCCAGCAATTCTTTTCTCTAAAGACAGAAAGTACTTTCATTTCAAGTAATATAAGGAAATGAGTGAAGAACTTCCCATTGGTTTGCAATGAAAGAGTCCATTTTTTGTGTAGGAGGAGGAATAATGAAGCTCTGTTAGAGAATAGATGTCTTTTGGAGGACATAATCGAGTGGAAAATCCTTCATATTCTGCGAAACACAGGCTGATGGTTTCTGAGATGCATTTGCCCCTTGCTGTCTGTAGCCTGGAGTAATCTTCAGTGTGTTTCGCTGTCATTTGGTTTAGTCTCTACGTGCGGAGAATTACTTATTAAGATCCATACACTATAAAAACTGTCTACACACATATCCTGTAAAGTTAGTCCCTGTAAAACTGTGTAAGAGGCACCACTGCTTATTGAAAGGATTTGGGCTTCAGAGTAGAGTCCTGGATTTTTAGACTAAAACAGTAGAGCATCTTTGGCAAATTATGCTCTCTTTGAGTCTTAGTTTCCTTATTTATTAAAGGGGATAATAACATCTACCTTGCAGGGTTGGTGTAAAGTTTAAATAAAAACATTGATGCCAAGTGAGTGGCACATTTATTCAGTCAATGGTGTTAATGTAATTGCTATAAATTACAATTTTCTGTATTTCTTATTACTTAGATAAGGACACCTGGCAAGCCCATGAGAATTTGGAACATCTCACCTGCCAAGTTTTTAGAGAAACATTATTGGTCCATGTCTTGTGGCCTCCCCCCCCCCCCACACCCTTAAGTTAGTAAACAGGGATGAGGCGTTTTAAAGATAGTAAAAGCGTCATGGTTTGTTGAGACAAAAAATCTTTTTACTCAGCATGTATAATAAAATCCATTGTTTTTTAACATCTGGATTGTTAGTTTGTGGGTAGTCTTGTATGTTTGTTAAATATTAGGTCAACCAGAGGCCTTTATTATGTTAAGGAGACACAACTTTGGCAAAGATCTATCTGTGTTTTCCAGTCTGAAATATCTTATGCACGAATACAAATATATGTACACAAATACACAAGACACATTTGTGTGTGTGGATAGATGCACATTTATTCATAAACCAGGTAATAATGACATGTATATGCATAACTGTATATGTATATTCATATGTACACACGTTCAAATACTTGCAATGTCAATTGACCAATATTTAATGAGTGGCTCCTGTGCCCCAGATATGAGTTCGACCCTGGGGAATAGAAGTGAACAGGACAGATAGGTTGCTGCATCTGAGACAGCTCATCTCCTACTAGGAGGCGATTGACAAAAACAGAGTAAAGAAATGCGATGATTTAAAGTACTGTTAAATGCTATGAAGACAAAAGAAAGTGTTTCAGTATGTTTATAAGGACCAAAATTTCAGATTACCTTTTGCCCTCTGTGCTTCCATTTCCTTTTGTGATTTTCTTCTTCTAGCTCAGAACTTAAGTACTGACTTCTCAGAGGGGAACCTTGGCAAGTTACATAGGAGAAGGGAGCAAGAAAGTAACAACAATGCTGCAAGAGTTTTGAACTAAATAGAAAGTTTTCCTAACAACCACATGGCAATAGAAAGGCAATTGACCCTATCATAGAAACTTAAGAACGCTTCTATACAACTCTTGCTGCTTCTGTTTGAGTAGCCAAGAAGTGGGGGAAATGCCAAACCAGAATGGCATTTGTCTCTTTCATTAGATCCTTACCTATTTCATTTGCTTCTCAGAAATAAACTTCAGTTCAGAATTTATGTGCAAGGCTCTCTTCTTGGCGCCTGATATGGTAACAACAACAAAAATAACAAAACCAACAAATTATCAGGCATTTATTATCTTCCTGGCACTATGCTAAGTGCTTTAAATGTATTCTGATTTAATTCTCCTAAGAACCTTGGACAAATGGATATGTTATTATCCACATTTATAAAGATGAACATGCCCTCATCCCTGCCATTAAGGGCTTTGCTGTAACCCCATGGGACAGGCATATATGTATATAATTAACCAACTGGAAATAGAGCCATCAAAGAGAGGCAGGTGAACATAGCAGAGTGAAAAACGTATGGATTCTGGAACTGTCAGAATATAGTTAGAATTCTTCTGCATCCATTTCTGGTCGTGTGGTCATTGATAAAGACAAGTCTCAGAGGTTCAGTTTCCTCATTTGTAAAATGAGGTTTGGAATCATTCTTTGCAAGTTTGTAGTGAAAATTACATGATAGCACATGGAAAGCGCCTAGAATGATGCTCACCACGTACTTCTATGTAATACATGGTTGTTATAAGAATAGAAACACAATCAAAGTGCTGGGGTAGTTTGAAGAACATACCATTTAATTCTGCCAGAACGTGGGAAATCAGGGAGGAGGTGGTGTTTGTGCTAAGCCTCAAAGGATGGTGAGATGGGCGAATAGTGAGAGGTGAGGGTGTGTTGCAGGCAGAAGGAACAGCCAAGGCCAAGGCAGGGAGATGTGGAAGGTGCCCGGTGTGTTTCCTGTATGGAAAGTTAGTAAGCCACCCAAGAGAACATAGCAGAAAGGCAGGTTGGGAGGTAGGTGGAAGCCAGGTCACAATCTGTGCATGGGCTTAAGATGTGGCTCATGAGAAATGAACAAACACCAGGTATCCAGGGGTACTGGCTGTGTGTCAACTGTCAGCAGAGATGCCTTGTCACTGTTACTGGTGGATTTGGGGATGGGAATTTGAGTTAGGCCAAAGTGCTTTGAAAATCCTATCTATTCGCTGGGTGGTACCCCTTACTCTAAACAATCATGTTCCCGTTTCCTTTCCCAAATTCTAAATGGAGCACCATTCTAAGCAGTTCTAGTTTTATGTGGCTTCTTTTCTGTCTCTATTTTTGAATCTATGGATATGGATACCAGCAGCTTCACATATTTCCACAGCTGCCCTGGTGGCCGCAGAAGGGCAGCAGGTGGGGGGGCGAGACACAGGTGCGGTTGTCTGTGTATATGCGATGTAAGTTTTATGTCTGTGAAGTAGGGGATTTGTGTAATTTACTTTAAAAGTAGTTTAGGAAAAAGATGGTTTAATAAGTTTTGGTGCTTGAGAAAATAAGCTGCAATTATGTTGTGCATTTACACCTGTGAAAAACCTCCATTAGCAATAACCACAATAGTAAAAGTAAATCATTAACATTTATTAGACACATAAATTGTGCCAGGCTTCCTAGTGGTTCTTAGTGCTCATTATATATGTTACCCTTGTCCTCATAGCGACTTTTCATAAAATAGATATCTGTATGTTCTTTGTTTCACAGATGAGGAAATGAGGGACAGAGAGTTTTATGAACAGAATGATGGGGTTGGCTTTCCAACACAGAGCTATTTGATTCTTGTTGTTTGTTGATTTTGTTTTTTTATTGTGGTAACATTGGTTTATAACATTATATAAATTTCAGGTGTACCATCACTACATTTCGATTTCTTTGTAGATTACATCATGTTGGTCACCCAGAGACTAATTACAATCCATCCCTACACACATGTACCTAATCACACCTTTCACCATCCTGCCTCCCGAGCTTCCCCTCTGGTAACCACCAATCCAATCTCTGTCTCTCTGTGATTGTTTGTTGTTGTTTTTATCTTCTACTTAAGAGTGAGACCATATGGTATTTGACTTTCTCTCTCTGACTCATTTTGCTTTGCATAATACCCTCAAGGTCCCTCCGTGATGTCACAAATGACCGGATTTCATCATTTTTTATGGCTGAGTAGTATTCCATTGTGTATATCTACTACATCTTCTTTATCTATTCGTCTCTTGATGGGCATCCAAGTTACTTCCAAGTCTTGGCTATTGTCAGTAATGCTGCAGTGAACATAGGGGTGTATATGTCTATACATTCGTGTTTCATGTACTTTGGATAAATACTCAGTGGTGGAATAGCTGGATTGTATGGTAGTTCTAGTCTTAATTTTTTGAGGAATACCCATACTGTTTTCCATAGTGGCTGCACCAGTTTGCACTCCCACTAAACAGTGTATGAGAGTTCCCTTCTCTTCATATCCTCTCCAACACTTGTTGTTTCTTGTCTTGTTAATTATAGCCATTCTGATGGGAGTGAAGTGATATCTCATTGTAGTTTTGGTTTGCGTTTCACTGATAGTTAATGATGTTGAATATCTTTTCATGTACCTGTTGGCCATCTGTATATATTCTTTGGAGAAATATCTGATCAGATGTTTTGCCCATTTTTTAATTGGTTTATTAGCTTTTTGTTGTTGAGATGTATGAGTTGTGTTTTTTTTTATATTAACCCTTATCAGATATGTGATTTGTAAATATCTTTTCCCAATTGTTAGGTTGTCTTTTCATTTTGTTGATGGTTTCCTTTGCTGTGCAGAAGTTTTTTGGTTGATGTACTCCCATTTATTTATTTTTTCTATCGTTTCCCTTGCCTGGTCAGACATGGTACTTGAAAATTTGCTGCTAAGACTGATGTCAAAGAGCATATGACATGTTTTCCTCTAGAAGTTTCATGGTTTCAGATCTTACATTCAAGTCTTTAATCCATTTTGAGTTAATTTTTGTGTATGATGTAAGATAATGGTCTACTTTCATTCTTTTGTGTGTGTCCAGTTTTCCCCACACCATTTATTGAAGAGACTTCCTTTCCCAATTGTATGTTCTTGGCTCCTTTGTTGAAAATTACCTGTCCATAGATGTGTGGGTTTATTTCTGGGCTCTCAATTCTGTTCTATTCATCTGTGTGTCTGTTTTTGTGCCAGTACCATGCTGTTTTGGTTACCATAGCTTTGTAGTATATTTTGAAATCAGAGAGTATGATACCTCTAGCTTTATTCTTTTTTTCAAGATTCCTTTGGCTATTCTGGGTCTTTTGTTGTTCCATATGTATTTTAGGATTCTTTGTTCTATTTCTGTGAAAAATGTCATTGGAACTTTGATAGTGATTGCATTGAATCTGTAGATTGCTTTAGGAAGGATGGACATTTTTACTATGTTAATTCTTCCAGTTCAAGAGCACGGACTGTCTTTCCATTTCTTTATGTCTTTTTCAGTTTCTTTCAACAATGTTTTATAGTTTTCAGTGTACAGATCTTTCACCTCTTTGGTTAAGTTTACTCCTGGGTATTTTACTCTTTTTGTTGCAATTGTTAATGGGATTGTATCATTAATTTCTCTTTCTGCTACTTCATTGTTAGTGTATAATGCAACTGATTTTTGTATGTTGATTTTGTATCCTATGACTTGACTGTATTCATTTACTGTTTCTAAAAGTTTTTTTAGTGGATTCTTTAGGGTTTTCTATATATAAAATCATGTCATCTGCAAAGAGTGACAGTTTCACTTCTTCTTTTCCAATGTGGATCCCTTTTATTTCTTTTTCTTGCCTGATTGCTCTGGCTAAAACTTTCAATGCTATGTTAAATAAGAGTGGTGACAGTGGGCATCCTTGTCTGGTTCCTGTTCTTAGAGGGATAGCTTTCAGTTTTTTTCCATTGAGAATGATATTCTCTGTGGATTTGTCATATATAGCCTTTATTATTTTGAGATATTTTCCTTCTATACCCATTTTATTTAGAGTTTTTATCATAAATGGATGCTGTATCTTGTCAAATGCTTCTCTGTATCTATTGAAATGATCATGTGATTTTTATTCTTCATTTTGTTAATGTGGTGTGTCACATTGATTGATTTGTGGATGTTAAACCATCCCTACCTCATTGGAATAAATACCCCTTGATCAAGATATATGATCTTTTTAATATATTGTCATATTCAATTTGCTATTATTTTGCTATTATTATGTTGAGGATTTTTGCATTGATCTTCATCAGTGATTTGGCCTGTATTTTTTTTGTGTTGTCCTTATCTGGTTTTGGTATCAGGATAATGTTGGCTTTGTAGAATGAGTTAGGAAACCTCCCCTCCTCTTCAATTTTTTGAAACAGTTTGAGAAGGATGGGTATTAAATATTCTTTGAATGTTTGGTGGAATTCACCAGAGAAGCCGTCTAGTCCTGGATTTTTATTTTTTGGGGGATTTTTGATTACTGTTTCGATCTCTTTACTGGTGGTTGGTCTATTCAGATTCCCTACTTCTTCTTGATCCAGTTTTGGAAGGTTGTATGATCCTAAGAATGTATCCATTTCTTCTAGATTATCTAATTTGTTGGCTTATAGCTTTTCATAGTATTCTCTTATCACTTTTGTATTTCTGAGGTGTCCGTTGTAATTTCTTCTCTTTCATTTCTGATTTCTCTTTTTTTCTTGGTTTGTCAATTTTGTTTATCTTTTCAAAGGACCAGCTCTTGGTTTCTTTAGTTTTTTCTATTTTTTAAATTCTCTATCTCATTTATTTCTGCTCTGATTTTTATTATTTCCTTCCTTCTGCTGATTTTGGCCTTTGTCGTTCTTTTCCAGTTCCTTTAGGTGTACTGTTAGATTGTTTATTTGGGATTTTTCTTCTTTGTTGAGGTGGGCCTGAGTTTCTGTAAACTTCCCTCTTAAAACTGCTTTTGCTGTATCCCATAGATTTTAGCATGTCGTATTTTCATTTTCATGTGTATCCAGGTAATTTTTGATTTCTCCTTTGATTTCTTCATTGACCCAATCATTGTTCAGTAGCATTTTATTTAATCTCCACGTTTTTGTGGCTTTTCTGATTTTCTTCCTATAGTTGATTTCTAGTTTCATATCTTTGTGGTCAGAAAAGATGCTTGGTATTATTTTGATCTTCTTACATTTATTGAACTTGTTTTGTGGGCTATATGTGATAAATCCTGGAGAATTTTCCATGTACATTTGAGAAGAATGTGTATTCTGTGGTTTTTGGATGGAATGTTCTATATATAGCAACTAAGTCCATCTGGTCTAATGTGTCATTTAAGGACAATGTTTCCCTATTGATCTTCTGTTTGGTTGATCTATCCATTGGTGTAAGTGGAGTGTTGAAGTCTCCTACTGTTGTTGTATTACTGTCTGTTTCTCCTTTTATGTCTGTTAATAATTGCTTTCTATATTTAGGTGCTCCTGTGTTGGGTGCATAGATATTTACAAGTGTTATATCCACTTGTTGGATTGTTCCCTTCATCACTATGGAGTGCCCTTCTTTGTCTCTTGTTACAGTTTTTGTTTTAAAGTCTATTTTGTCTGATATAAGTATTGCTACCCCAGCTTTCTTTTCTTTGCCATTTGCATGGAGTATCTTTCTCCATCCTTTTGCTTTCAGTTTGTGAGTGTCTGTAGGTCGGAAGTGTGTCTCTTGTATGCAGCATGTACATGGGTCTTGTTTTTTTATCCAATTGGCCACCCTATGGCATTTGATTGGAGCATTTAGTCCATTGACATTTAAAGTAGTTATTGAGAAATATGTATTTATTGCCATTTTGTTACTTTTCTGGGTGTTTTAGTAGTTCTTATCTATTCCTTTCTTCTTCTCATGCTCTCTTCCCTTGTGGTTTGATGGCTTTCTTTAGTAATATGTTTGATTTCTTTCCTCTTACTTATTTGTTTATTTATTATAGGTTTCTGGTTTGTGATTACCATGAGGTTCCTATATACTCTATGTATATAGCAATCTGTATTGAGTTGATAGTCTCTTTAGCTTGACCGCTTTCTAAAAGTTCTACTCTTTTACTCCTCTCCTCCCACATTTTATGTTTTTGAAATCGTATCTAATTTCTTGTTGCATGTATGTGTATCCATTATCCTCTTATCATTGAACTAGGTAATTTTAGTACTTTTACCTTTTAACCTTCATATTATCTTCGTAGGTGGTTGATCTGCTACCTTTACTATATTTTTGCCTTTACCAGTGATTTTATTGCTTTTTTTTTTTAAATAATTTTCTTATCCCTATTTGTGGTCTTCTCTTTTCCACTTAAATAAGTCCCTTCAGCATTTCTTGTAGAACTGGTTTCTTGGTGATAAACTCCTTTAATTTTTACTTGTCTGGGAGGTCTTTATCTCTCCTTCCATTCTGAATGATAACCTTTCTGGATAGAGTATTCTTGGCTGTGGAGTTTTTCCTTTCAGCACTTAAAATATGTCATGCCACTCTCTTCTCGCCTGTAGGGTTTCGGCTGAGAAGTCTGCTGATAGCCTCACAGGCTTTCCTTTGTATGTCACTTGTTGCTCTTCTCTTGCTGCTTTTAGGATTCTCTCTTAATCTTTAATTTTGAACATTTTAATTATAATGTGTTTTGGTGTGGGCCTCTTTGGGTTTATCTTGTTTGGTGCTCTCTATTTCCTGTACTTGGATGTCTGTTTCCTTCCTTAGGTTAGGAAAGTTTTCAGCTATTATTTCTTCAAATAGATTTTCTGCCCCTTTGTCTCTCTCTCCTCCTTCTGGGACACCTATAATATGAATGTTAGTGTGCTTGATATTATCCCAGAGTTCCCTTAGACTGTTTTCATTCTTTTTAATTCATTTTTCTTTTATCTGTTCAACTTGGGTGATTTCCTCTAGTCTTTTGTCCAGCTCACTGAGCTGTTCTTCTGTATCATCTACTCTGCTATTGAGTCCCTCTAGTGAATTTTTCATTTCCAGTATTGTATTCTTCATTTCTGATTGGTTCTTTTTTATATTGTCCACTTCTTTGCTGATGTTCTCACTATGTTCATCCAGTCTTCTCTCATTATCAGTGTGCATCCTTATGAGTTTTTGTTTGAACTCTTTGTCAGGTAGATTGCTTATTTCTGTTTCATTTAGTTCTTTTTCTGGAGTTTTGTCCTGTTCCCTTGCTTAGAATGTATTCCTTTGTCTCCTCATTATGCCTCTTTCTCTGTGCTTATATCTGTCTATTAGGTGAGTCAGCTATGTTGGAAGTGGACTTATGTAAGAGATGCCTTTTGAGGCCCAGAAGTGTGCTTCCTTCTCATCACCAGTCCAAATGATCCAAGAGTGACCCCTGTGTGGGCTACTTGTGTCCTTCTGCTGTGGCAGGGTTGCTCTTACTGCAGGTACCCAGGGAGTCTGATCTTTCCCTCTCTGGCTGGCTGTTTGTAAATCAGGTTTGGGGAGCCCCAGCAGAGTTGACTGCAAGGTCTAATAGCACGCTCCTGTTGCAGTTTTTCTGTTAAGTGAGTAGGCCCCCAGTGTGGCTGGATGCTAGGCTCAGGGGCTTACAATTGCTGTAGGCCTCTGGCCTGCAAAGCTCTTGTCAGCTCTCTCAGGATTGCAGCTGAGTGGGGTTAGCCCAAGTCATGGGAGCACCCAACTGTTTCAGGCTTTGGAAGGTGGGGCTGATCTCCTGTGTGGCTCTTTGGGAAGCGCAAGTCTTCTTCAGCTGACAAGCTCCACTGCCCACAGGGCCACATATACAGTCAATACAGTACTGCCCCATGTGTGTGCCCCGACCCCCTGAAGCTGATCTAGTTGCCCCACTGCAGAGGTCCCACACATTCCACTAACACCCCACACACTCCATCAGCTCCTTGTGCATGCCCTTCCCCACAGAGGTGGACAAACTGGCCCACCTGCAGAGGATCCAGGCATCCCACCTGTGCAGGCCCACAAGTTGCCTGAGGTCTTGCTGCTGGGTGGGGCCAGTTCCCTGGGTGGGCTGCCTGCCCTGGCTGAGCTGTATTAAATCAGTGCTCTAGTGGGTGGGGCAGTCCCTGGGCTCACAGCCCAGGGAAGACCTCCAATGGCATCTGCCAGTGTCTGTGTTAGCACACCTGTACTAGGTCACAGTCATGGTTGCTGCCAATGTCTCAGTCCCTGCAGAGATCTTACCTCTCACTGAGATGTGCCCAGAGCCTATCAGGTGAGTCCCTTTTCATCAAAGGACTGTGCATCTTTCTTTCTGGTGATTTTAGGTTGCTTTCTGAAATGGGTGAATTTGTGCATGGGCCCTTTAAGAACTGTCTTTTTTTCCCTAATGTCTAAGGGCTTTTCAGGGGATGTTCCCTGTTGTTAGTAGCCAGCAAAGCCAGATATTATGACACTCATCTTGGTTGTGCTGAGTCCAAAGGATGCTTATAGTGGTAATGCTCCCCTGTTCAGGTCTCCCACTCCTCCAGGGAAGGCTGCATACCTTAGGATTGCTCCTGGCTGGCTATGAAGTGCCACAGCTAGAAGGTGGTTTTTTTTCTCTCCAGAAAGGAATTTCTGCCTCTTCCACCTCAGTCAGCACTCACCTTGTTTCAGGGGTTGTTTCTACCCAGTTTTCAGTTCTCTCTCAGGGGCAGTTGTTCTAAGAGTAGTTGTAAATTTCTTGTGTCCATGGGAGGAGGTGAATTCAGAGCCCATCTTGACACTAACCTGGAGAGCTATTTGATTCTAAGCCTTATGCTTGTTCCCTGATAGTCTTGGATAAATGAAGCATTGCTGTATATATCTCTTATGATTACTTCTCCAACATCATCTTTCATAAGTGTTTCTCCTTATGCTTTAGTAATATTGGTAAGAGTTTTAGTTCCTGAAATAAGCCAGGCTTTGTTGAAATGCTTTCAAAGCCACGTCTCCCACCCTTCACTTGGCCAATTCTTACCCATCTCTTGACAGTGCATTATAATGATTAAGAGCAAAGGTTCTGAAGTTAGCTGTGCTCAAGTCCTGATTCCACCATTTTCTGTAATCTTCAGTAAGTCAGCCTTCATCCTCCATTTCCTCATCTCTAAAATGTGGCTTCTTGTAGGTTTGTTGTGAGCATTAGAATAGATAATGCGTAGAAAATGCTTAGAACTGTTTCTGGCATATAATTAGTGCTTAATCCATATTAGCTCTGCTCAAGGCAGCTTTCCTTACTCCTTCCTTCCTCTTCAGGCCATGTTAGAAGCTTCTCTCTATTTTTTTGCTACCTTGTGCATATTATTGCATTTCTTTCACTTATGCACAATATCTGCTACTATGTGTCTACTACTATTACCATAGAAGATGCTGGAACTGTAACAGTGAATGTAACAAAATTCTTGCTTTCTTGAAATTTATATGCTAATAAGGGAAGATCTAATAAATCAATATACAAATATCTGGTAGTACAGGTACGTTTTTCATGCTGTATTAAAAGTACCAATTTGTTTGCTTTTTCTGCTGACTCATTCATATTTGCATTCCGAGAGCTGAGCACAGTTCCTGGCACACTAATTTTTGTTGAGTTACTACATGAATGAACGTTTTAGAAAGATGTGGAATCACATAGTCAGTAAGTCACTCAACAAATATTTAATGAGGTCCAACATTCTGCTTGGCTGTGTGGGGATCAGAGGAATAAATGGCATCTTCTCTGTTCTCAAAGAATTCTTACTCTAGAGGAGAGTTTCCTAGCCTCAGCACTATTAACATTTTGGGTTGGATAATTGTTTGCGGTGGAGGGCTGTCCTGTACCTTGTAGAATGTTGGGCAACATCTATGACCTGTGTCGACCAAACGAAAACAGCAGGTGTGTCTCTAGACTTAGCAAAATTTCTCCTGGGGGGCAGAATTGCCCCTGGTTGAGATCCATTGTTTTAGAGAAACAAAACCAACCAAGTTGACAGGATTTATGAAACCCAGATATTATTATGCAATTAATAGCTAAATTTGGAAACTACAGACTATAAATGCTTCGACTACTGGAAGAGGAGTGAGTGAATTGTGCTTTGATAGATGGCTGGGTCTTGGTTAGGAAAGGATAGGGAGAGGGGGATGCATTTTGGGAAGTTTACTATAAGCACAGTCTCTATTGAAAGCTTGTATGAGAGCTGGCTGAGGTTCTCATTGGTGCCCTCTTTGGACCCTGACAACAGGAGCCCATGCTCTATGTCCTATGGTCTGAGGGGGCCTCAATCTGGTCTTATCCCTCTCAATGGGACAGTGCATCCATGAAGCCTTTGTAGACACTGAAGTTCCCTACCCAAACGTCCCAAGCTCACTTCCACAGCCTGCCTGCTTGCGTAGGGCATTCCCCCATCTCTCCTCCTGAGGGTGGCTTGCCCCACTGCTGTGTGCACTCCTAGGCCCCAGGGATGGCCAAGGAGCAGCTGCTTGTGGAAGGGAGAAGCTGCAGAAGGAACCTGGATATAGGACTGCGGGGTTCACATGTACACAAGGCAGGGGCTCTTCCTGTGTCACCATGTTCTAGTACCAAACTTCCTGGAGTTTGAGGAGCCTAGATTTGAATCCGGCATTTCAGGTTCTTATGCAGGTATTTTTGTCCAGGGAAAAGGATAGGAGGCTAGAACATATTTTTTATTGGTTTTTTGCTTTGATTATAACTTATATTTAGATACTTTTGTAGTACTTGCTCCCTTGCAAATGGGGGTGGTTTTTTGTGACTGGGGAGCCTGTTAATGATCATTTCGGAGAGGCGTGTTTAGGAAGCTAATTGGATCAATTGAATAATTGTATATTTTAGTGTAGAGTTATGGCCAGTTTGTCTTTTGACAAAGTTGTGAATCATCTTAGAAGTGATGCCGAGTATGTATCATTAATGTAATTCCTTAAGACGGAGTTGATATCAAATAAAATACAGTACATTTTAGCTTTTCATTCTGTTTTGGCTCTTTTGGGAGCTGTGTGACCTTGGGCAAGCTGCTCAGCCTCTCTGTTCTTTCGTTTTGTCATATGAAAAATGGTGTAATATACTAACCTACTGCATAGGTTTATGATGATAATTAAATGAAATAATTAGTGTAGAATCCATAGCCATCCTCACCTGGTTGGTGAGATGAGAGGCTGCTTGTTCCCACCTAGAAAGGGTCTGGACTTTGGGGCCCCAGAGAATCAGGTTTTGATCCGGGTTCTGTCATTTATTAACTTGTGACCTTGAAAAATTTACTTTCTTTCCCAAGCCTTAGCTGTAGGTGGCAGTACTTATCTTGAGAGGATTAGGTACTGAATAATAGCTAATTATTAAGCCATAATGATGAGAAAAGCTGCTTCTTGGGGCACATCCTATTACTGGTACCTTCAGTAATGGAATATATGAGAATTAAGTGTGACCTTAGGACACACCCTCTTCTTCCACAGTGTTAGTACTAAGGATGCTGTAAAATGGCCAGCAGAATTTTAAGGCACAGAGCAGAGCCATAAATCACCTATTCATTCATTCGTTCGTCCACATTTACTAAATGCCTGTTATGTGTCTGTTAGGTTCTGGGGTGCAGTGATGAAAATAAGACATGGTTCCTGATTTTATAAAATTTACGGTCTAGTTTAGCATCATTAGTTAAGTAAGTAAGAAGTTGAGTAATGTGGTGTTCCAAGGGTTGTGGTTTGTCTGTTTCGGATAATTATGCTGTTTCAAAGCCATTGATTTTCTCCTTCTGTTGCACTGTCTTCCAGCTATGGCATTGTGTGAGGGGGAAGCAGCCAAGACCATAAGAGCTGTGTCACTCCTTTAATTAGGTGCCAGGAGGAAGCTGGAATGAATTCAGAGCTACGCGTTCTCCATTATTCAGGATTTAAATAAGGGAGTACACTACCAGAGATTTCCAAGTGAGGGTAATGAGAAAGGGCTCTTTTTGAACAAAGTGCTTGTTTCAATTATTGATGCAACAAATATATACATGATTTTATGTCTCCCATGCTTATATAAAAAATTTATAGTGTTTATTATTTGTCTGACTTTGGAAGGAATAGATAGTATAGAAAAATTTAAAATGTAGTAAAAAAGACAAAAATCACTCATAATCGGCATCCCTCAGAAGTACTCACTGTGAACACTGGGTTTCTTTGGTGCACATTTGTTTGCACATGTGTGTGTTACTAAATTGTGTGTATTTTGTATGTTTAGTTTTATATCCTCTTTTATTCACTCAACGTTAGATGTTTGACGTTTTCTCCTATAATTAAATAATTTTTAACTTTCAAGCGTGTGATAAAATGGCTTTATGATTTTCATTTTGGAAAAAAAAATTATTTACCCTGAGTTTTTAAACAAAATGTTACCATATTGGAACAAATTACTTTCTTCAAAAGGATTTTTAAAAGGGATATTGAAATTTGCATATTAGCTATTTTAAAAAATTTCTTCGTATATATTTGGTAAATACCAAACTTGGGAAATCAAAAAGCCTCTTAAGAGTTCTGCTTCCTCAAAGTTGGCATTTAAATGATAAGAGCAATATTATTTTCATTTGTAAAAATGACGGACCTTTAATCACCCAGAGACAAACATTGCTAGTATTTTGGTATTGTTAAAAAACAAGGCTGGCCCAGGGGTGTAGTGGGTAAGTGCGCACGTTCCACTTCTCAGTGGCCCAGGGTTCACCAGTTCGGATCCCGGGTGTGGACATGGCTCTGCTTGGCAAGCCATGCTGTGGTAGGTGTCCCACATATAAAGTAGAGGAAGATGGGCATGGATGTTAGCTCAGGGCCAGTCTTCCTCAGCAAAAAGAGGAGGATTGGCAGTAGTTAGCTCAGGGCTAATCTTCCTCAAAAAAAAAAATAAAACCAGGCAAACCCCCCAAAACACACAAAATTCAACTGAGTAAATTTTAAAGATCTTATTGGCTTTATTCAACAATTCGTGAATTGGGCACCATCCCACCTAGCAAATAGGAGCTCCAAAGAACTGTACAAAGTGAAAGGCTTTTATAGGCAGAAAGGAGATGAGACAAGGAAGTTATTAGCAAAGGGTAGATTGTTTCGGGCAAGGTCACCTTCCTTTGGGAGATGGTAGGGGTCTATCAGGCAGATAGTGCTGACCTGGTAATTCTAGATGGACTGCTTTGAGATTCCACTCCTGGGACAGGTTGAAACTGTGATTAAGTTAGGTATTAAGTCTAGGTTTGGTGAGTGGGCTTAGCACAAGTGACTCCATTTTGGGCCTGTTGTCTCTTTTTTAACAATTTTCCCCTTTTGATCCCACTCTCAGCTTAACTGAGGAGTGCGATCCGAATTTAAGGCATTAGTGCCACTCCCAGCTACTGCCCTAAAGTTCTCGCAGGTTTTGTTGATCCGCTATTTGGTATTCATAGGTCATGATGCTTTTTGCCAAATCTCTGTGGCATCCACAGGTCATGACTTCAGGTTCCCATTTTTTAAGTTGGTCACTCTCTTCATTCCTTTTCTGATGCTCCAGTCTTAGGGAGAGCATTTGCTTGGTGGTTAGTGGCTGTGAACACGTCTGAAACTTTTGAGAGAATACAGCGTGGCAGGGAGACGACTGTGACTGTTATAAGCAGGATAATTCCTGGTGTCTGGGGTGCACCTTGGAGACATGGTTCCCAAGACCTAAACCAATGAAAGTCAAATAAGTCAAAGAAAGACTCCATTGAAGGAGTCACTGTCTTAAGCCAAGTGGCTTGTTTATTAATCTTATGTAGCTGAGTTTCAGCTTCCCCAGAAGTGTTAACCCAGGTGTGGCAAGTGGTGTTGGCCATAGCATAGACAGCTCTTTGTTTAACTAAGAGACAATCAAGGACTATCCTATTATCAAGAAGAACTTTGGCCAGAGAGTCTAAGAATTTTTGCTGAGTAGCTGTTGCTTTAGCAGCATATTCTGCAATGCTTTCAACAGTTAAGGAGAAATTCCTGACCATAGCCTTATTTGTATTTACTCCTAGCCAGGTCAGTAGGAATCTGCCAAAGGGAGCTAATTTTCGAATCATGAATGCCTCCTAGCAATTCCTGTTTGAGTCTGTGGCTCAGGGCTGGAAAGGTGACAGCCATAAGGCTAGTAAAATTTAGGGGTCTGTAGACCACACAGGCAGTTTATTTTGGTTACCCTTGTCTTGTGTCCATTTCTTTGTACAGAGCCTGGATGGAGCGTTCTCAAGGTTTGGGTTGTAAACTGGAGACAGGGAAATGGACCCCCAGGGTTAGAGAGCCTGACAGTATAGAGAGGGCATTGAGTTTGTTCCAGAGAAACTGAGGCATTGGGAATCAGAGAAGTTGTTGATGAGCCGAATTATAGGGTCACCAGCATCATGGCAAATCCAATAGTCATTTGGGGGTTGGATTACCCAACTTTACAATGGCCTGAGATATGTGAACAATGGCATTATCTTTCCAGGCCAGAGCAAAGCACAAGGTGGACAAAAGAGTCATAAAGACCTTGATGGCGTAAGAATTAGGCAAAGGATGGTCAGAGAGGGAAGGAGAAGATGGAAAGAAACGTTTTTGACCTGACGTCTTGGGAGGAAGCAGTCTACCTCGATGTCGGCTCCTTCTCTTCCTAGTCAATTTGAGTCTGAGGTCTCCAGTGTTTGCACAGGGCCAGGTGTCAGGTGTGGCCTTCTTTAGTTGTGAAACGTGCACCCGAGTTTCCAACCTTGTAATTTGGCAATAGTGGTCAGTAATGAGGGGTCCTTCCCATGAGTCTCATTTTTGCGAAAACATCAGAGTAAAACAATAATTGTCTGTAAATGACAGAAGACTTAAAAATGTTCATGGTTAAAGATCTGATGAGAGTTCCTTATATTGGAATTGACAAGGAGATCTGTTTATTTCTGTGACACACAACATTTTAAGATAGTAGCTGGAATTATGACCAGTAATGTTATACCAGGACATATCAGATTTCCAGGAATTTCACACAATTTCTGGAACACTTATAACATATACCTATACAAATACAGCATAAATAAGGCTTAGTATTGTTTCTTATTTGACCATGCTTCCCACATAATTTAAGATCTCAAATAAGAGTCATTTAACATTCTCTTTTTATAAGGAGAGAGAACAAATCTTTTGAGATGTTCCAGGGAACCTATGGAAAATCCCCAAATTAGTTCAAGGTCAAAAAGACTTTATTTAGAATTTGATTTTTTGAGAAGTTTGTCAAAAATATCAAAAGGCATTAAAACACTTGGTCAAATAGGATCATGGGTCACTGTGAAACAACACTTAGTTATCCATTGAACCAAACTGACGATTAAAGACTTTGCACGTAAATACAGAAAGTTAAATAGTTGTTAAAAAACAGTTCTTTTATTAGGGAAGACTCAGTTCTCTTAAGTAATCAAAGACCTGACAAAGACAACATGAAACACAGGAAATTATCTTGATAAAGCAAAAAATCTTTCTTTCTAGGCAGATTCCTCTAAAAGTAAAGACAAACCTTTCACGATCTCTTGTCAAGAACATACCAATAGTCCGAGTAAACTTTGTCCTTTTAACAGAGAGAAAACCAAATTCTAGTATTGCGCTAGCTTACTTTTGATATTATAACTCATTTTTTTTACTCAAATTCATTTTAATCTTAGTCAGCTTGACCATGCATAAAATTCTTTTCCCCCAATTTTTTTTTCATGAACTTCTACAACTATCTTTTTTATATTCAAATTTTGTCCTTTCTGTTTCCTCTTTCCTATTCTGAAATAACCTGCCTCACTTTAGGACAAATTACTTTCTTTTCCCTCAACAAAAATGCATCTCCATTCCTCATTCCTTCTTTTACTGAAAACACATATCTTACTTTCCTTGAAGAGAAGATGTTTTCCTTATTATTTCTAGTGGCTTTAATCACATATATTAGAATTTTTAAGCCTTAAAAATCTTAGTTTCTAGTGAAAATAAAGAAGTAAACAATTGTGAACTGTCTTTTACATTAGCATCTGTGGCTTCACAAATTTATAAATATGTTTCATAATTTTTAGAAACATAGCTTTTTTATAGTACAGACTTTTAATGTAGCACAAGACATGTATACTAAAAGACCCAAATGTCTTTAGTTTCTCTTTAATAGAGCCAAAAAGTAGGTAAAACCTATATTCTGTAATTAATGTTTTAGTATTTTATGTTACTTGGAAATGATATAGATGTTTAATAACTATCCATCATTTAATTTAACTTAGGAAAACTTTAAGTTTTCAGGTTACCAAAAAGATTTGGGGAAACTGTTTAAAAAGTTTGCCTAAAAACTTTTGTTGCACTTACATCTATTTAATTCACTTGTTTTCAATAATTATGTTTAGATTACTTAAGAAAATTTCATCATACCAAGTTATTTTTCTTGCTGACAAATTTTGTAACGGAGAGAATGTGACTAATAAACTCAAGTAGAATAAAAGTTGTATGTCTGCATTGTATTTAGTGTTGATAACTCTAAAATGTGTCTACTTTTTGTTGTTGTTGAGGAAGATTAGCCCTGAGCTAACATCTGTGCCAGTCTTCCTCCACTTTATATGTGGGTCACTGCCACGGCATGGCTAGTGAGTGGTGTAGCTCTGCATCTGGATCTGAACCCATGAACCTGGGCCGCTGAAGTGGAGGGTGCTGAACTTAACCACTGTGCCATGGGGTCAGCCCCTAAAATGTGTGTATTTTAATTTAATCAACAAACTTAAAGTAGCTTTAATACTGAATATTTTCCCGGATCATGTGAACCTGAAAAGCATTTGGGTTAGTTTCTATTATATTTCTGATAATTTTAGGTATACTTAATTTGTATAAGCACTTAATTTTCTTAAAGCCAATTAAATAAAGCTCTTTTACAAGTTAATTTTGGCAGTACTATTTGGAGGTAAAAAAATGTCACGTTTACAACATACATTTATAGACACACATAAACACGCAGACTGATGCAGAGACCTCATAGCTTTCCTTTCAAAATTTTAGTCAAGAATCAGGCACAACGATATGAAACTCACTAGTTATAAAAGAAGCTGGATGCAAACTGTGTTTCTGGCAGAGGAAATCAATTTAAGCTTACTTGCTCAGATAGCTAAAGTCTTTTACTAATATTTGTGGAGAAGACACTCAAGATTCTTCATTCGTCCAAGTTCTAAATAACCTTTCTCCCTTTTGTTTATCTTCTGATAAGAGTTATCTCCCTGAAGTTTGTATTTCAAAGAGATGGCCCAAGTAAGAGATTCTGGAGAAGACCAGGGAGAATATTTACATCTTGAAGTCACAGGGAAAGAATGCAGATTCCTCTAAGGAGCGCTTTTGTTTCCTAAGGTCAGAATTTTTATAATACTTAAAAACCTTTTGGGATAAATAGGCAAGGTTTTGGGATTGGTCAAAAGAATTGTTTCCAGAGTTGCATTTCAGATTTTGCAAAGATCTGTAAAATAAGAACAGTTGTTTTTAATTCCTCGAAGAATTGGGGTACAGCCTAAATGATATCAAAGAGCTGATCTGCCCCTCCAACCACACTATTCCCAGTCTGCCTCTTTGTATGGGGAGAAGCTTTTCAACCAAGATGGAAATTAAAAGATTCCCATGTTCTAGGTTTAGAGCTTTGTCTTTGGAATATTGTTTATAAATCTTTCTACAAAGGCATGGGAAAGTTTTCTTTCCCTCTGGATGCATAGATTCATTTTATCTTTGTACAGAAGGCCAAAAGAAAAGTTCCTATCAGGTTGGGAATATCAGCCCTCCATTTGGCCAACTTCTGATCACAGAGCTACTTAAAAAAACCTTTTAAATACCTTGTCACTTTTCAGCCAGAGCAAACAGTAAATATTTTTGGCAGTATTGAACAACCCGTTGGACTCAAGAGGTGTCCTCAAAGAGGGTGCATAAGATATTTTATGTTTCTCTCTCTACTGGGTACTGCAGACAGGGATCTGGGAGCGCTGACTCTGATAAGAATTCTCACCCTTAGCTTCTGCCGGTTTCCCCAGGATCCTATCTGTAGCTCTGAGTGGGGTATAAAGTAAGAGGGTGTAGCTCTGGTATCCACCAAAATTTGGCAAGGTTTCCCATTAATGTTAATTTTAGTTTCACTTTGCTGTTTAAGGGAATAATGTAGCAGTTTACTGGAAAACAACTCAGAGTCCCGTCAACCCTGGGAGGGGCCCTTATGGGGGCCCTCTTTTGAGGGTAGATATGGGGGCATCTGTAAGGTCACTAATTTGTTGGATTTTGTTTATATTCTTGTTCCAAAGTCCTTTCAAAATGCTCAGCTGTGGTCATGAGTTCACTCAGACCGGTAGCCTCCCATCCTATTTTCTGCCTTTTTATCAATCCACTAATATCAGGAGATAATCCATTTACAGAAACTTTTGAGCATCCTCCTTGGGTTTTGGAAATTCTTTAACTATGGCTCTTAGTTTAACCATTGACCAAGGAGTGAAATATACTTGAAGAGGTTGGCCTGTAGCCTTGGGTGGTCTTATTTTAAAAGGTAACTGTTTAATTGTGTCTTCAGGGTGGAAAGGCAATTCAGACAGAGGATTACTGGAATGAGTACTCAAACAAAGGAGGATAGAGGGCAGTAGGACTTATATGAGCTTACAGTTTTTTGTTTTGGGTAGCTTGTATATCTTTAATTTTTGTTAGTCTTTTTCAGTGAATCTTTCAATGAGGCTATTTTGAAATTTTGAAACTTTTTGGGGGCTTCTGCATGCCAATTAAAAAAGGGATCTCGATCTGTTTGTTTGATTTTTGGAAGCTTTGCTTTTAAGTGCCATTCTTAAATGATCTTATCTGATTGAAATGTTCCTCATAATGGCCACTGTACTTCTAGGTGGTAATTCCTCTGAGGGCTGGTAGAAGTTTGGTAGGACCCTTGCGGCAAATGGAGTTTAACCCACATTTCTGGCCAGCCATATTTAGCCACAAATGGGCTGCAACCCACATTTCTGACTGGCCATATTTAGGGGCCCCAAGCCTGACAGTTACTAAGCCAAGTTCTCAGACACAAACTTTAGGAATATTTTGCCATTTTTGTAGATATAGCTTCTGGGCCTATAGTTCTTAGACATAAAATAAGCAGGTGTGCTGAAAGGTGATGTGCTCAACTTTTTGGAATTTAAGGATTCCATTTTTTTTCTTTTTTTTTAGTTAAGCCTTTGGGTGTTTTGGAGTCAAACTACTACCTAAGGGGGTTGTGCCATGGGTTGCGGATTGTGCAGTGTTTTACAGTGTACCTCACTGCACAGAAATTTTATTGAGGTTGGCAGGTGACCTGCTGTCAATTTAACCTATTCCATGAGCAACTTATCCTAACGCCCGGATCTTAGAGTTAGGTGGCGAGAGCTCTAACAACTTTTAAGTGCTCGACCCGTGCCTACCAATTTTGTAGCTTTTTTTTTTTTTTTGGCTTTCGAGATTCCCGTTAGCAATAGCCTTTACTTACACAAAACAGGTAAAACAAAATTTTATTCACCTGAAGCCTCACACCGGACCCAGTCCAGCTTAACTTGGACCCAGTCTGGCTCTGGATCCAGTCCAACTCCGGCTGGTAACCACCAGCAGTTCCCAATGTGGAATCTGGGGAGAGATTCCAAATAAATGGGAAACTGTGGAAAGCCAGTTAGATTGGGAGCTTGACATGAAGACAGCGGAGCTCAGAACTGAGAAGAACTTACCCACAGCCCTCGGAAATGGCAAGAAAGAGAACTGAAAGGAGTTTGCCGGTACCACACCTGTGTTTCTCCTTGTCCTCGAGGCCATCAGAAGTTTTCCTCCGGATCCCAACGCTGCCACCAACTCTGTTACAAAACAAAATTCAACTGAGTAAATTTTAAAGATCTTATTGGCTTTATTCAACAATTCATGAATTGGGCAGCATCCCATCCAGCAAATAGAAGGGAGCTCTGAAGAGCTGTACAAAATGAAAGGCTTTTATAGGCAGAAAGGGGGTGGGCCAAGGAAGTTATTAGCAAAGGGTGGATTGTTTCAGGCAAGGTCACCTTCTTTTGGGAGATGGCAGGGGTCTATCAGGCAGATTACCTCGCTAGTGCTGACGGGGTAATTCCAGATTGGCTGGTGTAAGATTCCACTCCTGGGAGAGATTTGACACCGTAATTAAGTTAGGTGTTAAGTTTTGGCTTCTTGTTGTGAGCTTAGCACAAGTGACTCCATTTTGGGCCTCTTGTCTCTTTTTTAGCAGTATATGTTCTTCCAGACAATTCAGGGCCTCTGTGTGTGTATAAAACAAAAATATAATGAACGTGACAGTACACTGTGAATATTTTTTTAGTAACAACATATGTAGATCTCCGTCATTCCTTTTTAGTGGCTGTAAAATTTTCCTGTGTCAGAATAGTTAATAATTTACTTAACCAGTCCACTGTTACTGGATATTCATGTTGTTACAATTTCTCACCTTTATAAATAATGCTGTGATGAATATCCTTGTGTACACATGTTAAACATTTATGTTTATTTTATTAGTATACATTTCTAAAAGTAGTTTCTTGACAGTTTTTTTTTTCTACTATCCATTCTAATTATTGGTTTCTGTGGTTGTTTGTAGAAAATCTTTGATTTTGACTAAGGACAGATTTGAGGTTTCCTCCAGTTCAGTGTGGATAGTGATTGCATAAACAGCAGACATACAATATTGTTAACATTAAATGATGAAATTCCCCTTAGGGAATTTTTAAGAGGCCAAAGCAACTAAGAAAGATTCCCACGCAACTGGATGTATACAGTGTCAGAGTTTCCCCTCATTGAGCATGGCGGGGACCTTGCTATGAGGAATTTATTTAGTGCACTGGAAAATGTGCCTTTATCTGTCATGATTGTCCTCTCCATTAGCATGATGTTTCATCTACATTTAAAAAGCAATGCCTTTATGGGACCATTTGCATCATTTTTCTAGGACTTAACTAATTAAACAAAACTGTAATTTAAAAAGGAAAATGAACTTTTGCTTCACAATAAGGTAGAGATTTCAAGGAGAAAGAAAACTGTCTTAAATAAAATAATTGTTTTCTGACTCTGTTATTTTTTATTTTATTTCATTTATTTATTTTTTTGGTGAGGAAGATTGGTCCTGAGCTAACATCTGTTGCCAATCCTCCCCTTTTTGCTTGAGGAAGATTGTCACTGAGCTAACATCTGTGCTGGTCTTCCTCTCTTTTACATGGGATGCCGCCACAGCGTGGCTTGATGAGCAGTGCTAGGTCCGCACCTGGGATCTGAACCTGTGAACCCAGGGCCGCGGAAGCAGAGTGTGCAAACTTAACCACCACGCCACTGGGTCAGCCCCCTGACTCTGTTATTTTGAGAGTCATTTTCCTATTTATTAAAATTAAAAGTCTTGGGCTTAAATCTGGAGGACATCATACCCACCTGGGTGCAGGGTGAAGGTGTAGTAAAAAGGTGCCAAAATCCCAGGATGATCTTTTGTTGGGTCAGCTCTTTGGAGGTTGAGTGTTAGTCATTGTGTTGACATTGGCCTATGTCATCCCTACCGTGTGTCGTTCTCCTTTGCACCTGTTTAAAGCAGCTATATACACTGTTGCTTTGGGGCGTTAGGGTCAAAGATTGAGCCTTGTTGATACTTGTCTGTTTTAGTTCCCTCATCACAGTCTTACTAAGTGTCTAATAAGTATTTGTTGTGTGAATAAAAACCTTAGATTGTCTGAAAGGCCTGTAGACAGCTGTCTGAATACCTTCAGGGTAGTTTCATTGATTGCCTAATACTGAGACGGTGCTATAAATAGACACTACCAACTCATTCATTCACTCCTTCATTCATTCCTTTGTTCAACAGATGTCTATTCAGTGCCTTCTGCGTGCCAGGCACTGTTGCTAGGTGCTGAGAATGAAGCTGTTAGCCAGGAGGACATGGGCCTTCCCTCATGGAACTTAGAAGCACACAGCACACATTATTTATAGGAGCAGCTATTCTCCAAAATGTCTCTCAACTTCTTTTTTGGAGGAAAAACAATCACACGTTTAACTCAGTTTCAGAACTGAGCTATGCATGTCTGTATTTGGTACAGTCCAGAGAGGGCCAAAGTCTTTCCTCTGCTCCATTCAGTTTGGGGCCTG
Organism: Equus quagga; assembly: GCF_021613505.1. Classification (NCBI taxonomy): domain Eukaryota; kingdom Metazoa; phylum Chordata; class Mammalia; order Perissodactyla; family Equidae; genus Equus; species Equus quagga. The sequence goes on from NC_060267.1 coordinate 37,214,767, forward strand.
CATTGTGACTGTGAGGCCAGAGGCCTCCGTGCCGTTTAGTGGTATAACGTCTTTTGACTCTGGTTCGCCTGTGCAAACATTGCTAAAAGATACCTGAGTCTGTAGGGGAAAGCAGAGCTCCATTACTGGTAGAATAAATAAAAGAGAGGCAGGCCAGCCTCGATGGGCATTGCTCGCTTTGTAAGCAACTCATCTCTGCTCAACCAGCCACCTGGCCAAAATAGAGAAAAGGGGAGAGAGCTCAGCAGGAAGGGGAGGGTTGCAAACTGCGATGTGGTTGTGGTAAAACCATAAAGTCATTTTATTTTTTCCCAGTAACTGCTGCACCTATGCCCAGTCAAATCTACTTTCTCACTCCCACCTCCCTGCTCCACTTTGCTGACTCTAATGGGTCCTGACCAAGTCGGCTGTTTTTATCCGTTTGTAGCCACCTTGATTACTGGGACCGTCTTCCTCCGGTATTTCGCTCAGTTTTGTTGATTTTAAAGCACAGTGAAAACGTCTCTGCTTGCTTGGGCTCTGCCTGGTCCTCCAGCAGCTTGGAGTGGAGGTGTGAAGGACGTTCTCTGATGCAGAGCCCCACCCCGCCCCCTGCTAGGAGCGGCTGCTCCCCCATTGGGCAGGGAGGACCTGAATATTCCCAGTCCTTTCTCTTGGTGATTGCTGCTTCTCAGGTGAACCCTAACGGACTGCCCACGTCATGTAAGGGCAAATTGTCCCGGTTCCTTCACCTGGTGGTCAGCCTTCTTAAGGGGAGTTCCAGTCAATGCACCATCCACCAGCAGCTCCCCATCCTTGCCACACCAAAGGAATTTTCACCATCCATCCCATCTCAGCCTCACCATCTCTTTCCATTTCTGTTTCTAGAGAGTGCAGGGCCAGCGCAGCAAACAGTCCAACAGTGAGAATGAAATGCCTGATGCTGTTTATTGCAGACCCTCATGGTCTTTGTAAGTGATTCTTTTGGAACTTCCTCCACCCCCTCTTCTTCCCTTGTTGTCAGAGAAGGGAAGCGCTTGTCTCCCCTCTCTGCGGGGTTGGAGAGGCAATAGCCTCACTGAAAAAACATGGCACTCCCAAGGCTGCTCCTTCCACGGGACGAATCAGCTGCCTGGTGGCGGCCCTGCTTCTCTGGGCTGGTGGCCCTAGAGAATCTGTAGAGAGGTGGCTGACACTGACTTCTGGCAACTTTCTGAACTTAGCGCATGTTGGTCTCTGTTTTAGGCTATGACCATAATTTCAAGATAAAAGGTACAGACCCTCATGTTTTGTTATAGTTATCCCCTCAATGAGTTTTTGTACCCTTGCAAAACTCAGTCATTGTACACTGTTTCTTAGAGGATCCCTGTGGGCCCCAGAAATAGTGAGATGCTCAACTGAGTCAGTTCACTTTCATCTTGAGCAGGTGATCCAGGTTTCTCATCACCAAAAGGCATCCAACCCCCCCATATTTTGAGGTTTACCACAAATGTCTCCAACTGTCGCCTCGCCGTTTAGAGTCACTCTTCTACTGCTAATTCTTTCTCATTCCTTTTTCTTCCTACTCAAGAAGCTCAGAGGCAGACCAACAAGGCTGCTGGCTAAGCAGACTCTAGCAGGGGAATGATGTCCGTCTGGCCAGGTGCCCCCAGTCTTGATTCTCTGGGGTGCTCCCTCTCCTCCAGGGGAAGGAGGAATCCCCACTCCTCAACAGTTTCCTCTCCTCTCTACTTTCCTTTTTCATTGGCCAGGTTTGCCGGGTGGTCCTGGTGGGGGGGCTGGATTGCTAATCGTGCACCCGCCCCCCCACCCCGCGAAGCCTTGCTTGGGGCTGGCCACGTATGAAGTGGCTGTCGCTACTCAGAATGTGGGGTACTTAGCAGCTGTGTCTCTGCTGTGGACTTAAACCATAATTCTAGCATAAAATCCCACTGAACATCCTGTTACGAAAGGAAAGAACCTATAAAGAAGCCAGAAGATTGTTCCTGGTGTATCAGATTTCAAGATTGATAACTTATAAGCTGTCCAAAAAAATTCTCTTTGGAATTTTAAAATAGAGATGCAGTATGGAAAATTAAGTTCACAGTTAATTAGCATTTATTGAGCACTAGTTATGTGCAAGTGCTGTGCTGGATGTATCAATCTAACCCTAGATTTTAAAATCAGCTCCATTTTTCAGACAATAATGATGATATTTTTAGTAGTATACTTGTTATTTATTTTGTTTCTGCCATATGGTAGGCACTGTTTTAAGCACTTTACACAGTGTCATCATTTAACATTCACAAATATTCTATGGTGGAGAGATTATTATCCTTATTTTGCAGAGAAACAGGCTGTGAGTAATTATGTGTCTAAGGCCATTTAGATTGTGGGTGGTGCCGAGAGCTAGCATTTAATGAATGCTTACTGTGTGTCAGACCCTCTCTTGAATACTGTAGCTATGTTAACATCATCACAGCAGGCCTATCTTAGTCTCCCCACCCTGCAAAACAACACAGATTTATTATTTACATTTCTGTGGGTTAGAAGTCAGACATGCATCTCAATGGGTTAAAATCACAGTATCAGCATTCCTTTCTGGAATCTCCAGAGGAGGATTCATAGCTTTCCTCATCCAGGTTGTTGGCAAAATTCACTTCCTTGTGGTTGTATGATTGCGGTCGCCATTTCCTTGCTGGCTGCCAACTGAAGGCTATCTCAGCTTCTAGAGGCCACCCCCGTTTTTTGGTTCATGTTTCCTTTCTTCCTTCTTGGAAGCTCCCAAGGGAAGGTTGGGTTCTTTATTTTTTTAGAGCAGTTTTAGGTTCATGGCAAAATTGAGATCAAGGTACGGAGATTTCCCATATAGCCCCTGCCCCACACAATCACACATGCGTGGCCTCCCCTATTATCAACCTCCCCCATCAGAGTGGTACATTGGTTACAGCTGATGAACCTGCACGGACATAGCACAATCACCCCAAGTCCATAGTTTACCTTAGGGTTCACTCTTGATGTTATACATCCTGTGGGTTTGAACAAATGTATAATGACATGTATTCATCATTATAGTATCATACAGAGTATTTTCAATGCCCTAAAAATCCTCTGTGCTCCGCCTCTTCATCTCTCCCCCTCCCTCAACCTCTGGCAACCACTCATCTTTGTACTGTCTCCGTAGTTTTGCCTTTTCCATAACGTCATATAGTTGGAATCATGTAGTATGTAGCCTTTTCAGATTGGCTTCTTTCACTCAGCAATATGCATTTAAGTTTCTGCCTGTCTTTTCATGGCTTGGTAACTCATTTCTTTTTAACACTGAATACTATTCCATTATTGTATGAATGTACCACAGTTTATTTATCCACTCATCTATTGAAGGTCATCTTGATTGCTTCTGAGTTTTGCAAATTATGAATAAAGCTGCTATAAATATGTGTGTGCAGGTTTTTGTGTGGACATAAGTTTTCACCTCTTTTAGCTAAATACCAAGGAGTATGATTGCTGGATTGTATGATGAGTATGTTTAATTTTGTAAGAAACTGCCAAACTGTCTTCCAAAGTGGCTGTACATTTTGCATTCCCACCAGCAATAAACGAGAGTCCCTGTTGTTCCCCATCCTTATCAGCATTTGGTGTTGTCAGTGTTTTGGATTTTGGCCATTCTAATAGGAATGTAGTGGTGTCTCGTTGTTTTAATTTGCATTTCCCTGATGACATATGATGTGGAGCATCTTTTCATATACTTATTTACCCTCTGGTGAGGTGTCTGTTAAAGTCTTGTCCCATTTTAAAAAAATTGAGGTATAATTGACATATAACATTATATTCATTTCAGGGGTGCAACATAATGATTCAATATTTGTATATATTGGGAAATGATCACCACAATGAGTCTAGTTAATTTCTCCATCACCACATGTGGTTACAAAATTTTTTTTTCTTGTGATGAGAACTTTTAGGAGGTGCTCTCTTAGCAACTTTCAAATATACAATACAGTCTTATTAACTATAGTCACTGAGCTGTACATTACATCCCCAGGACTTACTTATTTTACAATTGGAAGTTTGTACCTTTTGACCACCTTCACCCATTTCACTTATTCCCCACCCCCCACCTCTGACAACCACCAATCTGTTTTCTTGTATCTATAGTTTGGTTGTTTTTTTTTCTTTGCCCATTTTCAAATTGGGTTGTTTGTTTCCTTATTGTTGAGTTTTAAGAGTTCCCTGTATATTTTGGATAAAAGTCCTCATCAGCTGTGTCTTTGAAGATATTTTCTCCCAGTCTGTGGCTTGTCTTCTCATTCTCTTGACATTGTCTTTGACAGAGAAGTTTTTAAATTATTTTTTTTTCTTTTTGGGGAGGAAGATTGACCCTGAGCTAACATCTGTGCCAGTCTTCCTCTATTTTCTGTGTGGGACGCCACCACAGCATGGCTTGATGAGCAGTGTGCAGGTCCGTGTCAGGGATCCAAACCTACAAACCCTGGGCTGCCAAAGCATGTGAACTTAACCACTATGTAACCAGCCCAGCCCCGAGAAGTTTTTAATTTTAACAGAATCCAGCTTATCAATTATTTCTTTCATGGATTGTGCATTTGATGTTGTTTTTAAAGAGTCATCACCATACCCAAGATCGTCTAGGTTTTCTCATATGTTATTTTCTAGGAGTTTTATGGTTTTGCATTTTACATTTAGGTCTGTGATCCATTTTGAGTGAATCTTTGTGAGGAGTGTGAGGTCTGTGTCTAGATTAACTTTTTTACATGTTCCTGCACCATTTGTTGAAAAGACTAAGATAGTCCTATTTTATTGATGGAGAAACTGAAACAAAAAGAATTAAGAATCTCACTCAGAGTTACGCAGTTAGTAAGTGGTCTGTCTGGCTCTCGGGCTCATAGGATCCAGGGCTCTAGGGCTCCTTACTCTGCTGGACTGCCCCGTTGCAGTGGGACCAATATTGCCTTTCAGGCTTCAAGTTAAAGCCGATACCTCCTTATGTAACCAAGGGCCTAGGCCACAGAAAGCTTACTGAGGATTTGGTAAACAACTAGCAGAGACTGTCAGGTGTTTCTCAGACAAGGCTCTGGAGATACAGGAAAAACCCAGTCACAGAGACTGCTTCAAGATAGCTACTCCACCCCAGGTAAAAACAGCTCTAACTGCATGAATGTGACTTGCCCTCTTTAACATCTTAAACTCTCCTTCTCTGGGAGGGGCAAAACAGCTATCTTTAGAACATGCGATGTGTGTAGTAGCCTGTACACATGCTCCGCATGCCCTTAAAAGAACATGGCTGTTAGGCAATAAACCCAATTTCCTGCCTTTTCGTTAACTGAATATTCACAAGCTGTACTCTGATCTAACAATAAAAGGATGCTCCCAAACCCCTTTTCTGGGAGACACTGTTTTGGGAGTTATCTCTAGTGTTCTCCATTGCTTGTGAAAGTAATAAACTTTTCTTCACCTACTTCTGCCTTGGTTGTGCTTTTCAGCTCCACACTCACCAACAGATGAACTCATTGAGTTTGGTTCCAAAATTTGGTGACCCAGATGGGACTACTCCTTTGACTCCTGAAATCCTTGTCACTTAGCTCCGGAAAGGAGAAGCATTGGGCTATGGCAGCATGTCTGGGCTAACTCTCCTAAGTTGCTAGTGACTTGGTGAAGGGCAGCAAGGGGAGGTTCCTCTTGGTGCCTGACTTGCAGACCCTACACTGTTACCGCCTTGGATTAATTTAGCAGCCACACTGGAACATTTTCTTCAGAAGCTCTCCTGGAGTCGTGGGTAGTGCCAGACCTGCAAATTGGCTAAAGGAGTCTTTCAGATTGGGTGAAGAATGGTTCTGAGGGGTACCATGCAGACTACTGGTTCCTGGGGTAATTTTTATTCCATTACAAACTGTGAAAATCAGGGTGTTGACATGGTAATGGTCCTGGGCTTGAGTGCCAGCGGGCTGCTGCCTAAGGCTCCAGGTTCAAGACCCGACAGTCAAGGTTCTGGGTTCGAGTCCCAGCAGAGTCACCAAGTTCTAGTCTTGGCAGAGTTGCCCCTGAGGTCTGGGAGATTGTGAGACATCTCCAGCCTGGCTGGGAGGGCGGTTGGTTGGGTATGCCTGACTGAGGAAAACCTCCAAAATCAGTATCTTAGCATGAAGGAAAGAATCTCAAGTGGTAAAATTTCAGTTAGTGAAGGTGAATTAACACTTGCCGTATTTCACTATGGTTAATATCCAGGGCTGTCTTTACCACCCACTCCTCGAGGATCCTGCAAATAAAGCAGTGGGCTCAATTCAGGGGGAGGGTGTCTCCTTCCTTCCTTTCTCTGCCTAACATCTCTGATTCATCCTAGTGGCTTGGTTTTACAGTTTTTTGCTCTCCTATCTAGCTGTTATAGTTCACTTGCTTAATTCCCATTTATACCTGTGAGATGAATGCTAAGAAATGATTACCACCTATGCTATGGTCAGAACTAAAACCTGTACGACTGTGAGAAACTGGAGTGGAACAGCCACTTGCATAGAGACTTTTTCTGTCACCTGAAAAGGGAAGTTATTCTTTCTCTCCACTCCATTGTTGAAATCCCCAGGCACTCTTCTTTCGGCATCAGTCACTGTCTCTGAAGTAGAATCTCTGTGCTAGTATTTTGAGTTATTTTGAAAGATAGCCTGGAGATCTAATGTGTAATTTCTGATTTTTGAAAATTCTTTAAGGTAATGCATTTTTTATTGTAAAAGTTAAAATTTTATACAAGCGTGTATTAAGCACACCAAAAAGTCTTCTCAGTCTCATTCTCTAGAGGTAACCAGTCTTAATGTTTTGATGTGTATCCTATCAGACGTTTTCCTATTCAGAATATAATTTATTATTCAAACTGGGATACTTGTGGTAAAATACTATCATTATTCTGGGACAATAGGAGTAAACTAGGACTATTTCAAACAGACTGAGATGTGTAGTCCCCCTACTGTATGTGAGTTTTTATATTTATGTCTATAGAATCATCTAGATACACGCCATATATACGTTATATATAGTGATAGCCTCTAAGATGGCTCTCACTGTTCCCTCCCTCCAGGTATTCAGGTATCATTCCCTCCCTTTGAGTGTAGGCTGGATTCAGGGACTCACTTCTAGAATAGAATAGAATACTACAGAAGTGATGGTCTGTCACTTCAGAGATTAGATTGTAAAGACTGTGTCTTCCATTTTGGGTCCTCTCTTTCTCCCTCTATTGGTCACTTGCTCTGAGAGAAGCCAGTTGCCGTGTTATGAGGACACTCGGGCAGTTTATGGACTTGAGCTAAGGAAGTGGTAAGGAACACATGGTAAGGGACTGAGGTGTCTGGTCAGCAGCGAACAAGGAACTGAGGTCACCAACAACCATGTAAGTGAACTGGCAAGTGGACCCTTCTGCTTTGCATAACTGTATCCTCAGCCAACAGTTTGACTGAATCTTCAAGAGACACCCTAAGCCAGGACAGTCCAGCTAAGACACTCCTGACCCTCAGAAACTATGTGAGAAAAGAAGTCTTTATTGTTTGAAGCTAGTGAGTTTTAGAGTAATTTGTTATATAGTCACAGATAACTAACACATATTTATTAAGTAATAATCAAATCATATAAAAAATTGTTTTTAACAATATTCTTTTTTTCCCACCCACAATGTATCTGTCAGTAGATACCATTTAGTATGTATAGCATGAAGCAATACTATCTCATAAAAAGAAAAAAGATGGAGAAAATATAAAATTCCATTTTAGGGCCGACCATGGTCTTTTGCTTTTCTTTTGTTTTTAAACCAAAAATGTGTAACAAACATCCTGGAAATAGGTTTTTCTGCTTCTGCAATTATCTCCACAGGATAGCATCTTAAAAAGAAAATTTCAGGGTCATGAAGCAACACATTTAATTTTAGATTGATATTTACGAATTGTCTTTCAGTTGAAGTCATCTCTTTGTGACCAAGAGCCTGTTGTTGGCCTTTCTGATACTGAATATTATTAACTTTAAAACATTTTGCTAATATATAGGTGAAAAATTATAATGGTAATGATTCATGAGCCTGAGCTTCATTTTACTTTTTTATTGTTATTATTCCTGAGGATTTCCTCTCCTGTGAAGGCTACTTGCCTGTCTTTTGCCTTTTTTCTTCTTGAGTTGTTCATCTCTTCTTTTTGGATACCCAAAATGTCCTTTGTTTCTTAAAGGAGTGTAGCTCTTTGGCATATCTGTGGGAAATATTTTTCCCAATTTGTTTTTGACTTTGCTTATGTTTAAAGTGTTTTTTTTCTGTAGAGACTTTAAAAATAATCAGGCAATCAACTTCATCAGTTTTTTCTTTTATGGCTTTTGAACCTTTGGGTTATGATTCCTGCAGCCCAAGACATTTTCATCTGATATTTTTACGATTAGCTTTTTGCATTTGAATTTTAAGTGCATCTATGATTTATTTTAGTATAATGAGGTAGACATCCAGTATCTTCCCCATATGTTCTAGCATCATTACTCAAAAACAAAAACAGAAAACTTACCTCGCCCCACTGATTTGAAATGCCAACTTTATCCGTGCTGGATAATCCTAGATTTGTGGGTCTATTTTGAAGTCCCACCTTTCTTCCACAGCTTTGTCTCATTAGTTCTGTTCTACAGCCTACAGCCTCTACTCTCAATTACTGTAGTAAAATTTAGTATCTCATATGGTCAGTCACTGTTTCTTTGTCAGAATTTTCTTCGTGATTCTTTCATATTTTTTTTTTAGGTACAATTGAGATTGCTTTTCAAGTTCAGTTGATTCCTGTTGATATTTTTATTTGAATTTCATTAATTGTTATATTACAAAATTGGGACTTCCTGTCTAAGAATATGTCTATATTCAGTCCTTATGTTATTTCCCTAAACAGAGTATTTAGTTCTTTTCTCTTAGATTCTGCAAATTTCTTATTGAGATTACTCCTAGGTATTTTATATTTTCAATGCTTCTATACCCAGTCACATCTTGTTTTCATAATTATTTCTGTGATTATTGTTTATGTATAGGAAAGGTCTTAATTTTTATTTATAGCAAGCCACTTTAAGTTTCTTAGTGTGTTTTTTTTTTTCCTTCAGTTTATCCTCTTGGGTTTTCTAGACATGTACTTATATATTTATGTATCTTATAAATAATATTTGTTCTCTTTTCTAGTATTTACTTCTTGTGTTTTGTGTTCTTTTAATGGGCATGCTTTTAGTGTTTCTTCAATGAATTCAATGCTGGATTTCTTTCTCCTTCCTCTCCTCTCTGTCTCTTTAGTTGAATCTTACTCGTCGTCAGTTTCTAGCTCTGTGACCTTGGGCAAGTTACTAACATAGGAAGAAAGCAGAGTTTAGAGAGGTAGTGAGTGGCTGAGCTAGGATGCAAACTCAGGCGTATCTGACCTCAGGACTCATGCTCCAAGCATTAGCTCTTATGGCCTCAAACAATGATTTGGGAAGCTTGCTTGTTTCCAGTCTCTTTCTCCTCTTCCTCTCTCTTCCTTTCTTCCTTCCTTCTTTCCCTCTTTTTTTCTTTCTCCTTCTTTCCTCCCTCTCCCTCTCCTTCCTTCCCTTTCTCCTTCTTCCTTCCACTCTCCCTGCCTCCCCTCTGCTTATTATGTATGGATTCTCTAAATCTAGTCACCTAAACCTCATCCCAGAATGCATCCTGTTTGAATTGTCGTGGTGGAAATCTTTACTTGGTGTACTAAGCATCCAGATATACCATTATGGTGACTAGAAGCAAGGTATGATGGACCTCTGATTTTAAGAACGACAGATTTCATCATAGAGCATTGCCTCTCTGTGAGGGGACTTTTTTGGAGGGAGAGCTTCCTGAATTGGTTTGTTTGTTTTCCCTAACCACTTTTATCTTTTCCAGATTGTTCAAAGTCCTTAATTCCTTGACTACTTCAAGGACTCTTGCTGCACAATCTCCTCTTACCCTTCGCGACCATAAGGTTCTCAGTTTGACAGGAAACTCAGCTCACTGTGAGAGGCTTAAATCAAATGAATCTGGCTTCTGGAAATGTCATTATTTTAGGAGGGAGCCCAGAAGGGAGAGCAGGAAAATAGTTTAGATTTTTGTGGGGAAATGGAAAGCAAGAGGCCAAATAGAAGTTCTATTTAGAAGAGAGGAAATGGTGATAGGTTTTAAAAATTGGTATGTTGATTTTGCTGTATTTTCTCTGCGTGGATCTTACTTCAGAGAAAGATTGGCTGCTCTAAACCAAGTCTTCGTTAGTGAAGCACAGGCCCATTGTGGGAGATTTGGAGGGGGATGGATAAGGAGTGGGAAAAATGACAAAAATAGAAACTTCTTACTTGAGAATTTACAACTCTGCTTAGCGCGTCTCCTTTTATTCAAGAAATCACTGTTGAACTCCTACTATGATGGTAGCTTTGAGGGGGGATGCAAAGAAAGGGTAGGGCATTGTCCCTGACCTCCAGGTATTTGTAGCCATTGGGTCAGTCAACTAAGTAATGGTACTTTGGAGTAGAGAAGAGTGCTGAACTTACTCCTGAATGAAAGGTGGGATTTGAATTGGCAGGGAAAAAAATAGTAATGGCACATTCTGAGCCTGGGAAAGAGCATGAGAAATGGTTTTTGGTTGCAAGTTAGTCCTGAATGGTTGGTTTGAGCAGAATTATGTGAGTGTGAGACATGAAAGAAAATCTTGGGCAGCTCGGATGTGGTTCAATAGGAGTTTGAGAGCCACTGTAAGTTCTTGGGTATGGGAGTAACTCGATAACTTTAATTAGGAGCAAAAATCTGGTAGTGATGTGGGAGGAGATTTACTGAGGCAGGGATGTGTTTTAAGAGACAGTGATGCCAAGAACCCCATCTGAAGTGTAGACAATGGGAATAGCATAGAATGGGCAGATCTAAGGGACTCAGCAAGAAACCCTCCAGATTAAAAAATGATTTAGTAGAGTTCATGGAAGAGAAGAAAGATACACAGTAAATAAGGTTTAGCCTGAAGTGCTACTATTCAAAACTGGTCTAACAGGCAGATTCGATGTTATCTGTGTACTGCTGTGTCCTGGACTCTGGGCTGGCATTAAGTTTTCTTCTGCCAGTTGAGCCCGTCATCATTTCATTTTTTTTCTTTAAATGTTTTTCCAGTGGTTCAATGGGATTCTTGACATGTCGTCATAGCTCTTTCATCTGTTAGGTGTTGAATTGTCTTTAAGTGATCCTCCGGTAGATGCTCCAGTGAGTGAAAGTCAAAGCTATCTCCGTGACGGCATAAATAGAGGAGAAGGTTAAAAACCTCTGTTAGGAGAGGTACTGGCTGGCTTCCTTCTCTTTCTTTGATAGTATGGGATAACTGTATTTGAGAGCTCCTTGATGACTAAAGATCTACAATGAGTGCTAGTACCCATGAGCGTGGAGGAGGGAATGGGAGAGTGTAAGGCTAGACCAGTTTGACATTAGCCACTTTGTCAGTCCCTCTGTTCTGTGAAGTGGATGTTGATCTGTCTGGAGGAGTTGAGCTAGTAGGGGTGTGGACTGATGGGAGGGGCAGACTCCTTGACACACTTATTCCCTTCTTTCATCCCTCCTCAGATAAACCGCCTTAATGCTTTAATGATTACAAAGCACTTATTCCGAGTGTACCTCTTTCCCTGCGGCACACCTAACGTTGACACACTTGAGTGGAGCAAATTCCAGTAAAATATTTTTTCCATAGACAGACATTTAAAAAAAAATGAAAATCTCTAAATTTGCATTATGAGCGAATACCAAAGCGTAAATAGAACATATCTGCTGGTGCCAGGTATCTGACCACTGATTGGTCAGCCCAGATGGCCTGGGACATCTTCCTGCTGGCAACACATGCCCTTGGCTCCATAGCCATTCCTAGCATATTCCAAATATAAAAGCACCTGTGTGAAAAGTTAAGGTACTTACCATAAAACTGATAAATTGAGCTTATGCATAAATTCATCAATATTCATATAATTAAGTGTACATTCCGATGATTCTATTTTGTTGTTGAACTTCAGGGCTATCTGGCTTAGTGGTCTAGGTTCACTGAAATAGAGTGACATTTGTGGACAAGTGGTTCCCCAAGCCCCTTGGCACAAGCTGGAATCCTCTTGCTTCTCATTTTCGGCTCCCTTGGATGTTATCCCATTTTCTATCCTTGACGGCTTCTGTGTGGAAATAACTCCTCCAACATTTGTTCTGTGCTTTTCCTGTTTTCTTTGTTGACAAAACTCAGGTGTGTTTATTTGGTGGCTTTAATGCACTGAGTTTTCTTGTCTTTCTGTTTCACCTGTTTTTACTTTATGTTGAAAATGAATTCCAATAATAATAACAATAATAATAATAATAGCTAACTCTGAGAAATGTGACAGGTTCCATGCAAAAGGATTTATATGTGTGATCTTATTTAATGCTCTCGATTAACCTACGAGGTAGATACTATTTTGTTCCTATTTTCCGTTTGAGAAAACTGAGGCTTAGAGAGTTTATGGGACCTACTTAAGGTCTCCTATGTAGTAAGGAAGTAGGGCCAGACCTCACATTCAGAAGAGTTTGCTTCTAAGTCTGCTAACTAGGATCTCTATACCAGCACATTTATGGATGCTTCATATGTAAATAATACAGGTGTGTCTCTAAAGTTGTTCAAAAATTATAGCATAAAATATTGTCACTGTAAATACTCATCTCTACACACCAAAGGGTTACTTCAATATGTACAAGAAACTAAAGTTTTTTGCTGAATTAATCAAAAGTCTAATATGGTATACTCGGCTTCGCAAAGTTTTTTGAATTTACCCATAACAACTACTTCAGTGCTTTTTAGCAGTTCAAGGATCAAATTATTTTGAAAAATGTGTTGTTTTTCTGCGTTTCTGTGATGCACATACTTCGTTGGCATATCCAAATACAAACATAGTCTGCCTTTTGGTTAAGCCGGCAATGACTAAAGTAATTTGTATTTACAAACAAGAGCAGTAGCAACTAGAAATCACAGCCAATTCCCCACAACACTGATGATGCCCTCATAAGACATGTCTTTTCTAACAATTGTGGGAATTTCAAAACTGCATGTGTCAGGCACAAAGAAGCATTGTTATATAGCCAAGTGTTGACGGCAGCCAGGCTTCTTTGTAGAATGTTGAATGAGAATCCTTGGTAAACTCTAAAAATGGGCTAATTCTACTATTTGAATACTAAATTTTAGTAACTTAAAAATTAGCATAGTAGATTGTTAGTAGGTGGTGCTTTGTCACAAAGTAAAATCAAAATCTGTGAAGAGACATGTCATTCATCTATTAGAACTCAAAAAGTGTCATAATGTTCTGTCACTTCATGTCCTTTCACTAGCACCCGTTGGTCCAGTATCCTGGCCAAAAGTGATGGGGGAGGGGAGGAGAAGAGCAGGAGGGGAGATTTTAAAAGTTGGTTAGTTTATATATTAATTTAGAGGGGAGGGAGGATCTTCGTAATATTAACCCTTTACTTTTGGAGTACACACTGGAATTTATGGAGTATTTCCTCACCTCATCTTGATTTTGAGTTGAGCTCCCATAAGTCTGGTAGGTAGGGTGGTTCCCAGAATCAGCATTTTACAGACAAGCACCAGAGAAAGAAAATGACTTGCCCAACATCAAACTTGCTAATTCCTCACTCTTTTGAATGTCACTCCCCTCTTTTTTGCCTATGGGATAAAATCTAAACTTCTTAACCAGCCAATAAAGCCCTTCATAATCTGGTCCCTGCCTACTTTCCGGATTTAATCTCCTTTGTAAACAACTGCATATTTATTTGCCATGTGTATTTTGCCTTCTATGCATGTCAAGTACTAGTGGCTCTGTTAATCATGCTCAGGGTTCCCAAGTTTAGGATTTAATGGGTTAGAAAATTACCAAATAAATTAATAAATGGACAGTGTTGATAATTTTGTATTTTGGCAGGTAGGGAAATTCTAAAAGGTCACCATTTAGTTACAGACTTTACATGTTAACATCAAAATATAGAAGGGACATAATTTCAGAAAAAAAGCTGATTAAAATAAAATATGAAAACCTCACTTATTGCGTGTATTTTCCTCATTTTGCCAGAGGCTGTTGAAAAAATTGTTTTGAACTGGTACTGGCCCATGGTGTTTGAGAACTCTGTTTCCTTTGTATGTGCTATTTTTTCCATCAGGAATTCTCTCCTTTTCTCTTGCCTCTAGCCTTTGACCTGTCTGACTAAATCCTCTTAGGCCTTCAATGCTCAGTTTACACGGTGACCTTAGAAAACCTTTTCCCATCTCCCTCCACCTATCCTCTCCCACCTCACCCACCCTCCAGTTCTCTCTTCTTGGTGGTGTTCTGTGCATCCTCTTCCATGCATCAATTGACGGTTCTGGGGTTTTCTATTTGTCGCTCTTCCTTGCCATAAGACCATGAAATTCTACAGAAGAGAAGCTGCATCTTATTCATTCCCAAAGTTTAGCACATAGTCTTTTGCACACACTCAGTGCGTAATAAATATTTAGTAGATGAAAGAATGAATGAATCAATAAATACCAGGGTACCCTTCATGCCCTTTGTGTCTTGTACGTCTTCTGTGACCTGTACTTTCAAGCACAGAGGATTTATTCAAACAAACACAAGCACTCATTGAACTGAATTAATTTATGGGTTTTGACCTCTTTGGTTCTTCTATTTTTCTTTGTCAAGGAAAATTAATTATGTTCTCCATTATCAGAGTGTCTGGGAACAGCCTGCAGCTGCTGTCTGAAACACTTCCATAGGCTATGATGCTTCTCTCGGCTCTTCTGATCAGCTTATGTTTTCCTTTTAGTCTGTTCACTTTTGATTTGCTGCGTTGATTATCACATTTTTATGGCAAAAGGAATGTTAAGACATGCTATAGAGTACGTATGGAGAATATTCAGCATTGTTTGTGGTCTGATCTTTCTAAATCCACAGATGCTTATGAAACTTTGCCTTTTCGTTGTTGTTCCTTTCAAAAATATACACATTTCTTTTGCCGTTTAAAGATATTTGTCAAAACATCCATCGAGGATAGCCACAGCTTCTCATAAGATTCACTGGTGATATGAGCGCTCATTTGGGGACATATGATCTCCAGGCAATATGAGTTACTGGGTTCAGCGTTTTCCAGCTCACAAGATAACTGTGACAAGTTATTTCACTGACTCTTGCTCAGTCACAGGGGACCCGCTGCTTTGCCTTTTCACAGAGGTGCCCCCTGTAGATAGAGGATTGCTGAAAGCTTTTCTCTAAGGTTGTAGACACAAGAAGCCCATGCTTCAGTCTGGGCTTGGTTCTATGCCTTGGAAGAAAGTTAGCTCCTCTCCTTGAAACTCTCTCTTCCTGTGCTTCCCATAACGTTCATTCTCCTTTGTATTTTGTAGAAAATAACCTGTATTTATAGAGTCAGAATAATAATAACCACAACTACTTATGAGTACTTCCTGTGTACTAGGTACTTTATACACCTTATTTACAATGCTTTAATTTGTCAACTAATTTTGTCCGCATTTTATAAATGAGAAGGCTGAAAACCAGAGCATTAAGTGGTTCGGCCAAACCACACAGCACTAAGTGGCCAAATTAAAGCCGTGTGACAAAGCTTCTGATCTTTCCATTACACCATGCTGTCTTCCTCACCAGGTGACCTGCATCGTAGCTATGAGGTTTCGTGCTGCTGCTTAACTCCTGTGAGGAGAAATAAAGTACCTGACTCTCAGGATTGTGTTGAGAACTAAATGGGGTAATATACATATATGAAAGGACTTGGCATAGCGTCTTGTGCCTAGTAAGGACTGAGGGTTTTTCTTAATTCCTTCTTTTGCCTCTGCGTCTTTCTTTCTCCCTTGACCCAACCCTCCCCCTCAGCTTTACACATCTCCTCTCCTGATGGTCCCTCCTAGGTCTGTTCTCTTTTGTATCTCCCTTGGAGATATTATTACCTCCTTGGGGATGAGTATAAGGAATGTGACTGTGACTCAGTCTTTCATTATTATTAGAATAAAAAATGCTGAGAAGCAAGGTTGGAGCCTTGTGACATAACCACATTGATGAGAGGAAGTGCTGTTTTGTCAGGAAAGAGAAAAAGCAAATAGAGAGGAGGGGGTTGGGCAGACTGGTACACTGCCCTGGATATCCAGGGCGGAGAAGCTTGTAAGAAGGAAAGAGTTGGTCAACAGTGTCATATGCCAGAGTAGTCAGGATGAGTAAGAAATGAGGAGAGGCCATTTGATTCGATTTGGTTGTTTGGATGTATTTGAAGACCTCGGAGTGGGCAGTTTCAGAAAAGGTGGTGGGTGGGAGGCAAGTGGAAAGGTTGAGGAAGAAATAGAGTCAGTAAGTGTTTTGAGAAGTTTGTTTTGTAAAAATCCGCAGAGAGATTTTAGCCTATCTTTAAGAGGTGGCCTGTTTGAGGGGATTTTTCGTTAGCTTAGGACAAATATAAATATTTTTATGGGCAGAAGTGAGCATTTAGTTAAGAAAGAGACTTTGCAGATGGCAGAGAGCAGGAATAATTGATTGGTAAATTTAAATCAATTTTGGAGAAAGCCTGTGAGTATAACATCAAGATCACAGGGAGAAAAAAATGTTAACAGTATTTTTTTTGTGTGGTTGTATTGTTTTTCAACTTGTAATTTCTTCTTTATCCTTTTTTCTATTTTCCAGATTTTCTATAACAAGCATCTGTTACTTTTAATTTTTAACAGATCTTAAAAATTAATTCGATTTAAAATGATAAAGTAATATGAATTCACAGCACTAAAAAGATATAGAAACATTTAAGATGAAAACTGAAAGTCCCTACATACCCTAACACCCTGTTTCCATTTTTGAAAAGCAGCCACCATCAAAATATTTCTTGGTTGCCTTTCAGTGTTATACACACATTTTAAAATCAGAAAACATTATTAAAAATCACAGACAAAGAAGTTAAACTTGAAAAGGACAATACCACTTGATTTTCTGACCCCTCTTGAAAGAGTAATAAAATTTATAAAAGAGGAATATAAATAGGAATAAACTTGTAAGAATGAAGAGAATGGAAGAGGAGACAATAGCAGACAAAAGACGTCAACCAAATTTTAGGAGATGAAAAGCAGATGGCCCAGTGTTATTTGACTAGGAGAGTCAGAAATCTAACCCTTCAGCGCTTGCAGCAGGGGAAGCCAGCAAGAAGGAAGCCAGGTCATGTTGCAGAATTCCTGAAAGTCTCAGCAGTTAGAGGTGAGTGCTGATGACACGAAAAACAGGAGGATTGGCTGGAAATGCTCCAGATCTCCCCTTAGCCACAGACCCAAGGAGTTGCCCTTGCCCACCTGTCAGAAGACTGTAGATGAAACAGAGACTCGGGACTTGGAACGTCAGCTGAAAACAGAGGAATTAAGAGAAAGGTTGTGTTCAGAAGAGTGAGATCTCAGCCACCCCTTTTCACTTAGCTCCCAGAATTTTATCAACTAGGCTTGTACCTTATCAAGAAATTGGAAGGTTCCTCTCTGGGGAAACTGACTAGTGCAAAGAGAAGAGGCTATGAGTACTGACATTTGGGGATCCTCTTGTGAAATGCCTGGTCCCTGATGGATCACCCTCTGATGAGACCCAGCAGCTGGTGATCAGACCCAAGCATAAAGAGCTTGCATGCAGCTGTTTAGCACCTCATTCTTAAAAGTAATCAGACAGGTACGGATCTGTAAACATTTCTAGATAGCCTCTAATGTGAAAGACAGAGACCAAAACAAACCAATAAAAAACACACACGCAAAACAAGACAATGCAAGAAGCAAAAGAATATATAACAAATGATACAGTTATGATTCTCACCAAGAAAATATATTGCATTCACAAAGGTTAGGAAGTTATGAAAATAAAACTTTTTGGAGATAAGAAAGAACTTTTTGATGTTAAAAATATGATAGTGGAAATTAAATGATCAAAAGATGGATTTGTAAAATAATATCTAGGAAATCACTCCCCGAAGAGTAGAAAAGAAAAATGGAAAAAAGGTGAGAAGTTTGGATAATAGGAATTCCAGAAAGAGAAATATAAAAGAAAGGGAGGATAGATGTTATTAAAGAAATAATAGAAGGCTCTTTCTAGAACTGAAGGCCTGTTTCCTGGTTGGAAGGGACCACAAAGTGTCCAGCACACTGAATACAAAAAGATGCATCCAAGGCATATCACTGTGAGATTTTAAAATCCCTAATTTAAGATCTTAAAAATCTTCAAAGATGAAAAATGATTACAATCAAATGATTAGATATAAGAATTGTGCCAGATTTCTCAACAGAAACACTGGAAACTAGAAAACAATGGATAATGCCTTCAAAATCTGAGGAAAATTATTTCTAAATTACAATTTTGTACCTGGCCAAAATAAGAAATGTTTTCAACATTCAAAGGCTCAAAAAATGTACTTTCCTTGCACCCTGTCTCGAGAAGGAAATAGGACATATGCTACACCAAAATGAGGATGTACCAAGCAAGAGAAAATTGCATAAAAGAAATTGGGTAATACAATACAGAAATGAGGTGAAGGCAGTTCCCAAGATGACTGGTGTTTTTGTGGTTAGAGAGAAAGCAGCCAGGATTAGAGCAGGAGGCTGCAAGGATCCAGAAGACATGTTTCCAAGAAACAAATTGAACTGATTGATTTTTTGTTTTTCTTTTTGAGGAAGATCAACCCTGAGCTAACTGCTGCCAATCCTCATCTGATTGATTTTTTGATGTGTTTGACCACATTGAGAAAATTTTACAGTTCTTTGAAGAATTAGAAGGGGAATTAGTGAAAGGTACATGATAAATGAACCAAATGAAAAAAGTTAGGCAATAACTAACTCCAGGAAGAGCAAATTTTAAAAAGCCTGCAAGAAAAGGAAATGCAGTGAGAATACACTGCAGGACTCAGCTATTAAATCATACTTAGAGACTCATAATACTACAATAGTACTTCTTTAACTAAAAATTTCAATGTGATTCTGTAGGGAATATGGGGTAAAGAAAAGTACGTGCATGTCTGTGGGGGTAAGATTAGAAAGGGATATCTTCATCTTACCTAGTAGTAAGTCAATAGATAGTACAAAAATTTGGAAAATAAAAATAGCACTATTTGGATGATAACCAGAAATATGAAAACTATTGCCTTTTTGGTCTGAGGGTATGGGGGTGGGAAATATGAAAGGGAACTCTTGTTTTTGTTGCCTTATAGTAGTTTAAACTCCGTACATATTTTGCTTTCCTAAAAATAAAAATAAATCAAAGATGGTGTAACATTTTGTTTGAAGCAAGAGGAGCGCCACTGATATATACCCTCTAATTCAGCAAATACTTCTAAAAAATGTCTTCCAGGAAAACAATCATGGATGTGTTCACAAATCTAAGCATGAGAATATTTATCACAGAGTTTTTTGCAGCATCAGTAAATTGTAAACAGACTAAATTGCCATTTTAAGAAGACAAGAACTAAGCCCATTTTGTTTACTCCTGTATCTTTGGTTTTTAGAATTGTATCTGACACATACTAGGTACTCAGAAAATATTTGTTGAATATTTACTGACTAAGGGAATAATTGAATTAATGCATAGGAAAAAGGCACACGAAACAATCTGTTAATAGTGGTTCTCTCTGTGTGGAGGGATTATCTGTGGTATTTATTTTTGCTTATTTTTCTAGTTTGTATTTTTGAAAATTTCTAAAATTAACATTTTAGAATTATAAATTTTGAAAATTTAAAAATACAGTACACACATTTTAAGGGCAACCATTAGTAAAGAAGAGAGGGATAGCAGTGTGGGGAATTGAGGCTGAGATAGTCTTATAACTGTACTGTATTTACTTCTGAACTTCCTGATGACTCAAACCAAAGGACTACTTAATGGGATCAAAATAATTCTCATTGTTTGATAAGTGGAAGCATACATTTTTATGTAATTAGAAAAAATTTTCCTGACACTAAATTCGAGGAAGAAGTTATTGTATAGATAAACAAGACCATGGATACATAATAGACATTATCTGTAGCTTCAATCTGATAGAAAATTGAATACTATTCTTTTTTGGTCTTTTTTTTATTGAGACAACATTGGTTTATAATATTATATAAATTTCAGATGTACATCGTGTTTCAGTTTCTGTGTGGACTGCATCATGTTCACCACCTGAAGACTAATTACTATCCATCACTGAACACATGTGCCCTATCACCCATTTCTCCCTCATCCCTCCTCCCTTGCCCTCTGGTAACCACCACCCTAATCTCTGTTATCTATGTGCTTGTTGTTTTTATCTTCTACTTATGAGTGAAATCGTATTGTATTTGACTTTTTCCATCTGACTTATTCCACTTAGCATAATACCCTCAAGGTCCACCCATGTTGTTGCAACTGGTGAGATTTCATCTTTTTGTATAGCTGAGTAGTATTCTGTTGTGTATATATACCACATCTTTATATATTCATCCCTTGATGGACACTTAGATTGTTTCCAAGTCTTGGCTATTGTGAATAATGCTGCAGTGAACATAGAGGTGCCTATATCTTTGTTCATTCGTGTTTTTGTGTTCTTTGGAAAAATACCCCAAAGTGGAATAGCTGGATCGTATGGTAGTTCTATTCTCAATTTTTTGAGGAATTGCTGTATTGTTTTCCATAGGGGCCAGTTTACATTCCCACCGTTGGTATATGAGAGTTCTCTTTTCTCTACATTCTCTCCAACACTTGTTATTGAATGCTATTTTTTTCTTTTTTGAGGAAGATTAGCCCTGAGCTGACATCTGCTACCAATCTTCCTCTTTTTTTGCTGAGGAAGACTGGCCCTGAGCTAACGTCCATGTCCATCTTCCTCTACTTTATATGTGGGACGCCTGCCACAGTGTGGCTTGATGAGCAGCGGGTAGGTCTGCACCCGGGATCTGAACTGGCGAACCCCGGGCCGCCAAAGTAGAGTGTGCGAACTTAACCACTGCACCACCGGGCTGGCCCCTGACTGCTATTCTTGATGTAGCTGTTTCTTATACTGATCCTCAATAAAAGCAAAACTTTGTAGCGTAAATTGGTGAAGGCATTTCTACAGGATGGTTAGTTAATTCAGAGACTTTTCAACTTTTACGTAGGTTACCATTCCAAAACTTGTTTTTAAGTGCAAAATGATCAGGGAATTTTTAACTTTGCATTTCCCTGTATATTTCCACCAAATAGAGGGTAAGTCTGTCCTTTGAAAGCATATTCTTCCGCTTTTTGTTTTATAGCCAATTAGGTACATTTTCTCCAAATGGTTAGGTTTTGTCTGCATCGATGGATTTTGAGGCAACTGAGCACATTCCTTGATGATCTCCTCAGATGTTGTGAGGAATTCCTTAGCAGGTACTCCATAAACACGTGCCCCTGTCCCCTCTGATTGGCAGATTCAGAGTGGCCTTGGACATAGGGAAGCATCCATGGCTTCCTACACATTTTCATCAGGAGTACCGGCACAATCTTCTTTAAGTTTTTTCATGATGCCCTACCGTTATCCTGAATTATCATTGGGTTAATGACATTTGACATCTATGCTTTTTCCTTTTGCAAAAACCTCAAACATTTTTGTCCTTCTCCCAGTTGTGTACAGTTTTGTTCATCTCCAAGCACTGAATACATCATAGTCGGTTTGTCTAGTCTCTAGGTTTCAGCCTCTGCTTATCCTTTATTGACCAACTAAAAAATTTTCCATTTCATCTATCATTTTCCTTCTCTTTTGCCAGTTGTTGTTTCTTTATTCACTCTTTGTCAAATGACTCATTCCATCTACACTTGTAATATCCTTTATTTTCTCAATGCTTTCAATTTTTAAAAATCATCTCTACTTTTGTTTCCATTTCCAAGCCTACACTTTTCCTAACTATTGCTGTCAACTCTCTCAATATCTCTGCACTTTTCTATTATGATAGGGTCAATGATATTCATAAAACAATTCACAACTAAGTGCAAAGGTAGTGAACATAGCAACAAGGCGAAGGATGATGGATGGATGAGATGAAAATGCCTACCTGAGTGTTTTCACAATATGTTGGTGGTAAGCTGAGTTGACATATTTGACCGGGAGAATAGCTCTGTGCACATCTATAAAAGTTTATAGGGTAGATGTTTAAAACTACTTTATGTAATGCAAATAGCTGACTTGCTCGTGATTTGACTTGCTACAGAGAAAGAACATAATAAAGAATCTAGCTCTTAGGAGAAAATCAGCGAACACCTTTCTTTGTCTCTCCCAAGTACCCGTTCCTTTAACCACACGTTCAGTGAGAACTAGATGACAGTCAATTAAAGGTTGTTGACAACTTTAAATGCTAGTATTCTGTGCTGAGTCAAGAGAGAGACATATGTTTTAGACAAGCGGGTGACATTCTGTTAAGAGAATTGAGACTCCCTGGTGTGTGTTGTTACACCGAATTCCATCCTGTGGAAATGGGTCGTAGCACAAAGCCAGTTTTTCCCAGAAAATAATTTTGAATCTGTTCAAATACTGGAACAGTTAGTTACAGAAATACCAAGAGTATATGTCATAAATCATGAAAGAGACAATTATGATTTCAGGCCAAATGCTCTGGGCCTGCATCTGGTAGGCAGTAGAGTTGAGGTGAATCCAAGGAGCTTGACTCCTGGACGTCACCTTCTAGAATTTATCACTCCCCTGGTCATCTTAATGTTTGTTAGTTCAGTTCCCTAGTTTAGGAAAATTTGTATAATTTGGAAAACCCATAATGTAGTTTCTATCACTTTCGTCTCCTCCTTTCCATTTGCTTCGCCTTCCACTAACTTCTGCTCATCTTTCACAGAAATAATCTCAGATCTAGTTGTCATTAGAATGAGAAAAGAAAAGATGTTTCTGAATAGAGTTTTTATATTTCATATGTAATGTCTGGCCCCTTAGTGCTATTCAGGAGCACCATTGACCGTGATTACGCAAAGAAATTCCTGCTGCACCCCACCCTGCTGTGTAAACCTGTACATTGGAGAAACAGCTGAACTGTAAATCAGTGTAATTTGTAATTGGAGCATCTGTTTTGTCGTGATCCTGCAAATAGACCAACAGAGAAGTTATTTTATTCATAAAGATTAAACATATAACAGGAAAATTTTCTTTGTCTTTCAAATCCTTCCCTTCTCCAAAAGAGGAAAAAAGTCCAAAAAGAGTTTGTTTAATGAGTTTTCTCATACCTACATATGCTCATAAATGATTATGGGGGATGAGGGCTCAAAATTGGAGAGCCTAATGGAATGAAATTGCTCCGGATAAGAGAGATGTGATGGAGAGAATGTGGGATTGGGGGGTGGCTAGAGGAAATGGTGGAACTATGTGTAAGAGAGAGACAGGTAATCACTGGGAGACTGTGAAGTTCCTGCACTGTGGTGAGCCCACCCCCTCCAACACAACTTCAGTAAAATCCAAATGTCTTTGGATGATTTTAGAGTTGGATTTGTTCTTGAGGGTTGGTGGATGATGCCACAAGAAGGCTGGTGGTGAGGGCAAATTCTCCTCCTTTCTCCAGACACAGCCCTACATGATCCTCTTCCCATGACATGCCTGCCTCATCCTCTCTTTACTTCAGCTTCAGGTTTCCTCCATGTTCTTTGAACATACCAGATATGCTCCTGCCTTAACGCCTTTGCACTTGCTGTTTGCTCTGCCTGAATGCTCTTCTCCCAGATAGCCACATGGCTCACTTCATCATCTCTTTCTGGTCTTTACTCAAATGTCACTTCCATTGAGGACTTACTTAGCTCCCTGTTAGAAATTGCAACTCCTACCCTTCCCCACATACTTTATTTATCTTGTTTGTCTGGCTTCTCCATTCACATTCAAGAGGGTAAGGTATTCCTGCCCCCTACACACACACACACACTGTCCCCTAGTGCCTAGAACAGCACTGGGCATGTAGAAAGTACAATAAATATTTGTTGAGTGAACCAAATGAGTGCTGTCCAAAGGAGCCGAGTCACTTCCAGATGCTAAAACAGCAAACAGGTGTTTCTCAGAGGACAATATTAGAGTCTTTCTAGTTATGTAGACAAGTAAGCATAAGTAGGAAGACTGAAGATAAGCATTCATTGAAATCTTTCATGGAAAAATTTATGTTCTTTAATTCAAATAATCATGTGTACTTTTAAGTACATTACAAAACAAATATGTATTAGGGAAAATTGGATCATCCTTGAAATAGTTCTGTTCCAAAAGTTCCTCCTTTAACTCTGCTCTGCCTGTTTTAGAGAAATACAACTACACATGGCACTAATCTGTGTTTCTTTGGAACCCTTCTCCTTTATTATGCAGTCATTTCAAATGTGAAGAGTAAAATGCTGCCAAATAAAAGATTACTTGCTGTCTTAAGAGCTGTTTTTCTCTATTTTGTAATCCTGGCAAATTATCCAGAAGAGTAATCTTTGAAAAGACTTTTTATTGTATTTGTAGAAAACATTATTTTATGCAATAATCTAATGAAAGCATTTCTTCTCCACTCCGTTCAAGAGAATTTTGCAGAAAAATACAATGAATACACCTTTACCCTATATCGAGTGTGTTTATTGAATCTCTTAGGTCAATGATGTAAGCCATGGTAGGGGACTATACTGTGGACAGAAAGTATCGCCTTTGCCCCAGAGATGGGGCTGCCATCACTTGCTCCCACTCCCTGCTTCTCCTTCACTTCAGAGCAACTTCTGCAAATTCTTGTTCTAGATCCTGGGCCCTCAGTCAACAGTGACTCCTGAATTTTAAACTTGCTTCAAAACTGATTATTTAAGATAAATATTCCTTTCAAGTCAGGAGGAAAAATAACTTTATGATGGCCCAAACCCTTCCTTCCGTAATCTCTGTGAAATCTACCATTTAAGTTATTTAGAATAAGAAACTTCTGTGATTTCACACTAGGCCACCAGATTCTTCACTTAAAGAAGAGCCTTCTTTTTCTGTTGCTGCATTATTTACAATATCCACGATATGGAAGCAACCTAAATGTCCATCCATAGGTGAACGGATAAACAAGATGTGGGGTATATATATATATGTCTATACAGTGGAATATTAGCCATAAAAAAGAATGAAATCTTGCCGTTTGTGACAGCATGGCTGGACCTAGAGGATATTATGGTAAACGAAATAAGTCAGACAGAGAAAGACAAATACCATATGATTTCACTTATATATGGAATCTGAAAAACAAAACAAATGAACAAACAAAACAAAACAAAAACAGACTCAGATACAGGGAACAAACTGGCAGTTGCCAGAGGGGAGGGAGATGGGAGATGGGTAAAATACGTGAAGGGGATTAAGAGGTAGAAAATTTCAGTCATAAACAAGTCATGGGAATGTAATATACAGCATAGGGAATATGGTCAATAATATTGTAATAACTTTATATGGTGACAGATAGTTACTAAACATATTGTCGTGATCATTTCATAATGTATAAAAATATTGAATCCCTGAAAGTAATATGATATTGTATGTCAATTGTACTTCAGTGAAAAAAAGAGAAAAGCCCTCTTTTATTGGCTGCCAACTGTTTAGTTTCTACAATAGAGTGAACATATAATTTATCATACAAATAGGGACGTTTTTGGAAATGGAAGGGTGGGTAACTATTAATAATTATATCTGGAATGCAGTTATAACATAGGATCGAAACCTTATTGAAACCGTGTAACATTCTAAGGGCTTTGTATATGTTACCTCAATTTCAAAACTAGCCTCTGATGTGGAACATGGGCGCATTTTCAGCAATGCATCTGAGGCTCTGTGACATTAACCCAAGCAGTTAACGTATAATGGTCTAAAAGGAATTTTAGGAGCTCAACACAGGACGGTTTACAATAGGACTATTGATTTAGCTTCTGGAGGAAATGCATTAGGTGCACATTTTGGCTAAAAACCAAATGTTAAAATCAATAATTGACTGAAGGCAGATATCGCTAGAATAGAAAGAACTTTTTGGAGACAAGATTAAAGCTGAAACCTAATCAAACATTTTTAAAGTCAGATTTTAAAAGTTAGATGCTGTGGTGAAGGAAACAGGATTTAGCAGCCCCATCAGCCCGTGGACTGTCCCTGTGCCACAGGTCTGCAGTCTTAAACGGGTGCTTGCTTTCATCAGATTAATGTTTAGTGCACAATATCAGCAACTTGGGATTCACCCTCAGAAAATCTCAAAAATCCTGGATCTGCTGCTACTGAAAATGTTTACCTGTCTATAGCAGTTATCTTGACAAGCTTTTGTTTTTTGGTCTCCATAGAATAAAACTATAAGGAACTGACTTCTTCAGTTTGAATTTTGATGAGTGAGAATGAAATGTGCCCTGAGATTCTCTTGTTTCTCTAACATTACTTCTTTTCTTCCTCGTTATTCATTGAGTCAACATTTCTTAAGCACCTGCTCACTGTATTTCAGGAGAGGGGCATGCAGCACTGAACAGAAGACAAAAATCTTTCCCTTCATGGAGTTTATATTCTGGGACTCGGGGAGGCAGACAATAAACAAAACTGTAAATTAAGCTTATAGCATATAAGTAGTGTTAGGTGCTGTAGAGAAGCATAAAGCAGGCAAGAGGGATAAGAATGAGGAATTCTCTGTTATGACTGGGACATGAGGATTTCTCATGATGCTGTTTTTAGAGTTTTTCTTTCTCATAGAATTTTTAGGGCCAAATTTGGCATTTAACTATTAATTCCTCATAACAAGATATGAAGAGTTCTTGACTAGGACTTGTTTTCCTCCTGAACAACTCATTGTCTGAATGGAATTAAATAACTAAAAATTAAATATAGTTCTTAAAGTTTATCTTGTTCAATACTTTGAATGCTAGTACCTCAAATAAAAAGATTATTTTGTTCAATACTTTGTATGCTAGTACATCAAATAATTTACAAATATTTGAGTTACCATGTAATCTCAACTCTGTTGTTCTGTCTTATATTATTATTTAAAACTTTATAAATGTTTGTTGGCAGAAAAATGATGTTGTATCTTTCCTAAAGTTACCTTCCAAACACACTCTCTCTTAAAATTTCCTTTAACTGATGATATATTCTCCTATGTGGTCAATAATTCTTCATAATTTTTGTACATAAAATTTAATAACTTTCACAAGAAATTTATTATGGCAGCATTTTCCTCTTGTAATATTAAAGATACATTTATGCTTCATCTGACTGATGGAATTTCAACCTATAAAGCACATAAAGAGATTTTCACTCCATTTGCTTCTAAATTGCTTATCAGAATTTCAAATTGCATATTCAGTTATAAACAATAAACTCTAATGATGCTCTGTTTGTGTTGCTCACATTGATACCGTATCTCTTTAGATATGATAGTGACGTGCCTGGTCACACAAGCATTTGTCACATAAACATTCAGGGATGCCAGAAATGGCATTGAATTGGATGTCTGGCAACTTAACTCTTCAGCCTTCCATTAGCTGAGTCTAAAGCTGAAGTGTAACAGCAAATTTTGGCCAAATACTGAGACCAAACTAGAGCTCTCTTTCACCCCTCCTTTTTCAAATTCATTCATTCCTCGGAAGGGGCACAATAGCGTCAGTGATTGGAGTGGCAGCCTCCCAACCTTCTTCATGTCTGGTGACCAAAGCGTTGAACATGGCATCCGAGAGAGTCTCAGCAAGGTTCATTCTGACACTGGGCGTTATTAACTGAGGGGTTGAGTCTTCACCTTTCTTCGCCTGTTTAGTTTCCCCAGAACCTCAGTCTTCTTGGTCCATAGACACAATAAACAAATGTGGTCTTCTTGACTTAGTTGGTATACACGGCTTTCATTAGGAGGGGACAAGAACCTGAGTGAGTTTTTAGCAAGTGGCTTCCAGGCTTCCTCAGTTTTTACCTTCGTGATGCAATGATAGCATCATTTGATAGGAGCTCTCTGCTGAAGCTTGAATGTGAATAATAAAATGCATTTAAACTTTTACTCCAATTCTCAACTCACACTCAACTGAAACTTAATAATCTTCAAATTTAAACTTAAACATAAAAATGGAGTTACTTTTGCTTTTTTGACCCTGTGATTTTATTGTCTGCCACAAAGAGAAGCAGATAATAGCATCAGTGCAAAGCATGAGAAAGGGTATGGGAACCAAATTTGCTATAAGTTCTAAAAGCTGGTATATATTTTCTTTTTAGCATCACCTGCAGGTTGGATGGAGGTGAAATGCATTATTCAACTCAACAATTTCTTAGAGATCACAGACTTAATATTTGTGTTGAGTACTCTGATGGAGTGCCTCTTGTCTCATGCCTCTCCAGCAGCTTGCCTGCCTGAAGTGACTTACCTCCTCCTTCTTCCTGCCAGTTCCTCCCAGGCTGCACATCTCAGAGCAGGAAATCCTTCCTGGAAGCCTGAGTGTGACTTCATGCCCTCCTCTTTCTGAGCAACCGCAGGCATCTGTGCACATCTGTCATGGTGCTGGTCACATCCTGCTGCACACATAAGTGGTGACTTGCTTGTTGGTTGCCCCATTCTTGAGCGTATTCTCTGAAGATAGGTCTGGTTTCTTGTTTAATTTTATATCTCAGGAACCCAGCACAGTGTTAGGTAAGAACTCAGTCAAAATCATGATGACTACTTCTAGACTGCTCTGACTACTATTCCATCAACTCCTTTTGGTGCTGCTGCTCTAGCCAGCATAGCTGGTGAGCTAGTGCGGGGTCCCACTCAGCACAGGGAATGTGCACACTTTCATGTTGTGGTCCTTTTAGACCACCCTCCAGAGATGGGCGTGGCAGAAGGAAGATGGGGAGGCATTCTGGATGGAGGAAAAAGTTGGAAAGTTTAAGATAGGAAAACCACTCCCATATTGCAAATGGCGATATGGTGATCATGAATTCGCCATAACTCTTGTATTTTTAAAAATATTTGTATCCATGTGACAGTTTCCATTTTTTGTTAAGTATTTGGTTTTCCCATTAAAGGTATGATTGCCCTGAACAGGGGAATGCTGTAGGAAGAGATGTGAATTTGAGTCCATCTAACACACGTCTTATCAATAATTAAGCAAACATTTTTTAACCTAATGAACTTGCTCTTGGCCTGAGCGCTTCATTGTCTGTAAGTTTAGGATAATATAATCAGCTCTATATTCTTCTTAGTTTTTTTGAGGATGAGAAGAGGAAACTGATGTTAACATGTTATGTAAGCTGCCAGGTACTAGACAAAATGAGGTGTTATTATGTGGCTGTAACAGATTTTTCTCCTGAATTTCCAGTAGCATTTTGTACTGAATGGCAAGTTTAGCTTGATTTGGAGGTGAGTGAAATGATCCGGTTGGAAGTAAGTACCAGACAGGAGATAAAAGGCCTGGGAGCAAAGCCACGTCCCACCACTTCACTAGTTATGTGACCCAAGATAAGTTACCGAAAAAAGAATCTTAAAGCTTTCTAGCTCCAAGGTCACTCCCTGTGAGAATTAGGTGGAAAAATATCTGTGAAAGCACTTGGTACATTGCAGGTGCTTGGCTGGTGTTTACAAAGCGTTCCTTCAGGAAAGAGAAAGTTAAGGTGAAGTGAAATGGTTCTGGGCAGGCAGCATGCAGAGAAGAAAAAGCCCAGACTCAGACTCCTGTGACCTGAGCAAGTCCTGTAATGGCTCTAATCCCACTTCCTCAGATGTGAACTGGGAGTCATAGTAATAATAATTCCCTTAATTATCTCTTAGAGTTACTGGAAGGGCTACAAGTGGTAAGATGTCACCAGCCATGTCGTAGGGCTCAAAAGTTTAGTTTATTCACCCCCCAAAGTTTAGAGTCATGCCTGTGATAATTCTCCTCATTTTTAAAGATAGTCTTAAGCCATGTCCAGTTCTGTTTTATGATGACTATATAAAGTGCCTGGGATGCTCTTTTGACAAAGTGTAGGCAGTTCACTATAAAACTTCTTTACCTCTGTTCGCTGCTAAGAGTTAATGAAGATGGAGGAAGACTGAAAAGAGGCACAGCTGGTGAGAAATGGAAGGATGATGTGGGTGCAAGAAGTGACGCAAATTCTGGCAACTGTGATAAGATGAAGGCTTGCTGCCCGAGCCCCTCTTCCCTGTCCTTTGTACTGAAACCTTTGTGAAGGGGATGCCAACCAAAGAGCACCAGGGAAAGCACCGTAGGGTGGGAAGAGCGCCATGGCCTCAGGCTGAGGAGGCCCGTCCCAGACACTGACTGGGTTATTCATCTCTACAGTGAGCCTGGGGCTGTGTGATGACAATGACACGTATTGAACTTTTCCCAGGTGCTCCACTTGTACGTTCTCAGTGAGTTCTCACTTTGACAGTCTCTGAGGCCAGTTCTGAAGCCCAGGAACATTCCCCAGTTATGGAGTTAGTAAGTGGCAAAGCCTGGATTTGAACCCACATCCTCCACATTACTGGCCCCTTTCAGCTCTAAGCCTCTGTACTGTGGATGGCTAAGATGTCTGAGCAAGCAGGTCTGTGTGGAGGCACTATTCAGAAGTGGTTTACATCAACAGTTTTGTTGGTCTTTCTAGAGGTGGGACTGAAGAATAAGATCTTTTACTTCTGAAAGTTCAGTGAGTAAATGCTTGGTTTCTGACAGGTTTTTAATTAGAGAAGAATATAAAAACTGGCCCGTAGAAATGTAACAGGGCTTCCATTTGAGGGGCAAGCAGAGGAGCAGCCTGTGAGCCAGCCCAGAAGGGTGAGGTGACCCAGGAGACCCTGGTGTTTCAGACACTAAGGGAGTGAGGAGACTTTCACAAAGGTCACAGTGTTCAACTGTGTCAAATACTACTCAGAGGTCAGACAAAATGAGAACCGAGAAGGCCCACGGGATTGACCAGTTAGATGGCAGGTTGCTTCACCAGTGTCTGAAATCACATCACTTCTCTCATTCTGTTTCTGTTTAAGAGTTTCCAGGGATTGTTCTTTAATCTCGTCCCCAGTTTGGAGCAGTGCACCCTCTTTGGGGCCACTCTGTGCACTCCCTGCTCCATACAGCTCATGTCAAGTCCCCCGTCACTGGACGTCCCCAGCTGATTGTGAAATCACCATAAAGATGCCTTTCTGCTGCAGCTGAGCAGCTCAAGAGTCTCCCAAGTTAGCCATCCAAGTCTTTTCTGGACCTGGGTGTTGAAATCTATCAATCCATCTGCAATTATAATGATTGTTTTTGCCTTTGGACATATGTCAGTTGCATCTGAGAACTGATGTATTTTCTTAAACTTTTTTTTATTATGAAATATTCCAGTCATGCATGCTGATGGCTGGAAGAGTGAATTAATAGTAGTCTAATCACCGTGGAGACACAGATGCTTTTGTGAGCTGGCACTGAGGTAAGGCTGCACATCTCTGTGGGAATGACAAGTGAATGAGACTGCTGCTCACTTAACCTGCTGTTCTTTTCTCTCTCTATTTTCTCTCCTAGGAAACAGATGGAGGACTGCTGTGACCCCGCCCATCTCTTTGCTATGACTAAAATGAATTCCCCCATGGGGAAGAGCATGTGGTATGATGGGGAGTTTTTATACTCATTCACCATTGACAATTCAACTTATTCTCTCTTCCCCCAGGTTAGTATAGAGTTTGTTGCCTTTCAATATAGTTTCTCCTATGTCTTAATATCATAGGAAGGTGATAATTAAGTTGGCCTAACTCATCAGATCTACCTCTTTTCATCTTCTTTCTTCTCTTCTTAACTATAAATGTTTTTCTTTATAGCTGTCATTTTTTGTGAAGAAATCCATCACATTTTGATGGAAGGGCAGAAGTAGGACATTACAGAGTAACAATTTTCCTAGCCCTTCTGATTTGAGTCCTATGTCTGAGACTAAAGGAGGCAAGCAGAGAAGAAAGCAAGGTCAGGGAGTTGTGGAATTCTAGTGTTTTGAGGTTGGCTGTGGAATGATCTTGAAGATTTGCAAAACTGGAATGTTTTCTTAGGCCTGATGTTGCTCTCCGGGAGTGGCGACCATATGGTCAGAAGTTTGCTTCTTAGAGCTCTTGAATCTTAACCCTGTGGTTAGACTACCGCTATGAAGTGGGGGAGTGGGTGGATATGGAGAGAAAGAATTTGGCCACCTTTGAAGTGGTCTGAATCAAGCTTTGCTTACTTAATCTTTTCCTTCGTGGTTTCCTGAGCATAGAAATCAAATGTTTTACTAAAATATAGCTATGCAGCAAGTGGGGGCAAAAGGGAATCTTTATTTGTGTGGAGCCCTAGTTGGAGAGGGGAGTGGATCTTAGATGAAATTGCCGTTAGGCAGAAATTGAGAAATGAATCATGGCTTCCCCAAGTCTTCAAGCCACTCTTGGTTTGGCCAGATGGTTGTGCAGAGAGAGAGTTTATAGACAGAGTTGGAAAACAGGACTGAAGCTTTCAAGTATCGGTATTAGTAGCAAAGAGTCTTCAAATGAGGGATCCTATAAAGTTGAGGCATCGGCCCTACCAGATCCAAAGTCACACTCTCCATGAAAGAGCCCATATTTGCTAGTTCATCCTTAGGTATTTTAGTCCAGTTTAATGGTTTTGGAGTTTAATGATAAGGTTTTTAAGTTTGTGTTTTAAAATAGAAAATAGAAGGTTTAATTCATTGCCAGCATCCATGTCCTTTCTCTTCTTCATTTGTCCCTGGGAGGCTTCCTAATGTCAAAGGAAATGACTGAGTCATAAAATGTGGGATTGAATTTCATCTCCATCTCTTATTAGCTAAATGCCTCGCTAAGTCACCTAACTCTTCTGAGACTCAACTTTCTTATCTGTACAAGGGAGAGAGCAGTACCTGTCCTACCACCTCAGAGGTGTGGTCAGGATCAATTTATATACTGCATGTCCACGCACTTTGTAAACTACAAAGCATTATGTAAATGTTTCATGTGAACGTTGTCCTGGTTCATATCTTGCATCTTCAGACCGAGGAATGAAGAGTATAATTCCATTAGTCAGCATTTAAGGCAAGGAACAGAAATCTTCCTAGGTATTTTTAGCAGAAAGAAAGTTCATATCAGGAATCAAACACTTCACAAAATCATTAGAAGAGTAGAGAAGTGGGAGTCAGGAGGTGGCTTCTGGAATTACTTAGTTCAAGAACCTCCTGCCATAACTGTGGTTTAGGGATTAGAGAGCCCCAGCTGCCATTGCCATTAGCATGGCCACAACTGCCTCCAACAGAAACACGGCCAGGAAGATGGGTTCCAACTCGCCTCCTGCTTCCAAGCCTCTCTCAAGTGCTTCTAATGGGTAAGATTAATTTACATCTGGAACTCGAGTTGCAAAGAGATCCAAGAGAGGCAGTTTTTAAAACGATCAAGCTTCAGCAGGAAGCTAGAAAAAGGTTGGAGTAGAGGTTGAGTAAGCCAATCCGCAGTCTCCTCTTTGTACAAAAACTGATATCAACTCGCTATGAAACGAAGAAGATATAAGGAAGCAAATTCATTTAACAGCTCATCAAACAGAAAAAATTTGAAAAGAAATCCAAAATAGGCTTTCTATAGATGAGAGCTTTCAGTCGTACTAACTGACTTCTAACTTTATGCTGGAAGATAGATTTGAAGAAAAGAGCTGATTAAAGAAATACAAACCAGCCTCCCATCTTATCTGTCAGTTGCAACAGTAGGACAGCAGGAAACATTTCCTTTTTAAAATGTGTGCACATGAATTCTGTGCCTCTTTGTGCCAGGTGTGAGACCGAGGAACTGGCCCTGAATAATAAAGGAAAAATGCTTTTTTCTTAGGAAGCAGAAGTCATTACATCATTGTGTGTGTACATAGTCATTACAAAGGGCTGAACCAAGTCAAGTACATTTTTTCAAAAAAGTTACATGTGTATATTTCTGCTGAGAGTCTTAAAGAATGAATGAATTTATAGAAATCCTGAAAAATCGGTTTGCATCAACCAAAAGGACGGTGTATATCCCCATCCCTGACAGCGTTCTTATTTCTTAGTGGAATATTTCTAGTTTGCTATCAGGAAGCCAAGTTGCTGGTCAATTGATATGCTTCGTTCATGTTCCCTGTGGGAAGAAAGTTGTGTGTGCTGATTAGGCAGAAATGCAGGTGGGTGGGCTAGGCTCAGTGTTGTCAGCTGAGCAAAGCATTCCTCCTTTGCCTGAGTTTCAGCAAAATAATGCCAAATCACCCATTCTCTAACTCAGATGTATAATTTTATATCACAGTTTTAATGATATATTTAATGTTTATTTTAATTACATATTAAACTTTTCCCCTAAATGCTCAATATAGAATAGCCATCGTTATTATTGTTATTATTCCTTTGCCGAGTTTTATCCACTGTTTTTTTTTTTTTTTTTTTTTTTTTTGCTGTTGTTGTCAAGGTGCAGGATAAGATTCTCTGTGTGTCGTGGAAAGTTAGCAGGTCCTGAATCGGGGCTGGAGGGTCCAGGAGAGTCCTGTTGAGATCTGTGTACTTTGAGATGCCACATTGAGTCTCCTTAATTACAGTCACTTCTTATTTGGACCTTCCATGACTTCCCATAGCTTCATTATCAAATTTGTTCAATTCTGCCTCATATACAGTTATCTACTTAACTATAGTCATGTGCTGCATGATGTTTCAGTCAACAATGGACCACATTTATGATGGTGGACCCGTAATGTCAGTACCATATAGCCTAGGTGTGTAGTAGGCTCTGCCATCTGAGTTTTTGTAAGTACACTCTATGATGTTTGCACAGTGTTGAAATCACCTAGCAACGCATTTCTCAGAATGTATCCCCATTGTTATGAAGCGACGAATGACTGTACATATCTACGTATT
Organism: Equus quagga; assembly: GCF_021613505.1. NCBI lineage: Eukaryota > Metazoa > Chordata > Mammalia > Perissodactyla > Equidae > Equus > Equus quagga. Next base: position 37,249,502 of record NC_060267.1, read on the forward strand.
ACAGTTTTCTAAAAGTTTTTGTCTGCTGATCTCAATGCCGTCTTGTGAGCTTTTGAGGAACAAGAACAGTTTTTCATTTTTGTGCCTGGGGCAGTGCTTCCCACTCTATATAGATGTTCATTTCCGGCTGTTCATGTTGCCGAGGGCTCCCTGTCTATGTCCCACCTGTGCTGCACCATTGTGGTGCCCTTGCTTCAACTAGGGACCAAGCAGGTCATTTTGATGCAGCTGTTTCCAAATGGCTCTATAAAGATATTTTGCTGAAATAGTTGTTGAATATTATTAGGCATGAAGGGCCAAATTTTAACCCTCACATAGGTTTTCTAGAGTATGCAGTGTGTCTGTGTGTGTGCGTGTGTGTGTGTGTGTGTATGCATGCACAGGTGCGTGTGTTTGGAGGGGACAGTGTGAGGGTAAGTATTCCTTCCCACTTTGAGAACACCTCCATCTCCTCGGTTGGGATCAACACCTTGTTGCTTTGCCAAGGACCATCCCTTTTTTTGTTGTTTTGTTTTGTTTGTTTTTTTGTTTTTTTTGTTTGTTTGTTTGGTTTTTTTTGAGGAAGATTAGCCCTCAGCTAACTACTGCCAGTCCTCCTCTTTTTGCTGAGGAAGCCTGGCCCTGAGCTAACATCCGTGCCCATCTTCCTCTACTTTGTATGTGGGACGCCTGCTACAGCGTGGCGTGCCAAGCGGTGCCATGTCCGCACCCGGGATCCGAACCACCGAACCCCGGGCCGCCGAGAAGCGGAACGTGCGAACTTAACCGCTGCTCCACCGGGCCGGCCCCAGGACCATCCCTTTTAAGCCCGCATGGCCCCACATTTGTAGATATTACCCAGTAAATACTATTTTGGCCTAAAACATAGTTGTGCTCAGAGAAAGCATAAATTTCCTTGGAGCAGGGGAGTAGCAGGAATGTTAGAAACCACAACTGTGCTGATATAATCTGAAAAATATTTCCTTTTGGTGTAATAAAAACATGGTCAGCTCACCATTCTCTTACATTGTGTGAATAGTAATGTGACATCAGTCGCAAACAAGATGAGTCATTTTACCTCAGAATATCCACCCAAGGCCATATATAAAGAACCACAAAACATTATTAATGAACCCCAGACAGATACTCATTTTCAGCTCCCCTGATTACTATAAGCTCCCTGATGTGTTCCACTCAGCCTGGAGCCACGGTGCCCTGGGCCCATGGGAAATCCAGGAGGATATTTTGAAGTAGTTTTGTCAAAATGGCTTTGTTAAAATAAAAATACTCATTTTTTTTTCTTCACAGTAATGTGCTTGGATATCCCTGAGTCTCACAGCAACTTTTGTTTCTCCTAATGAAATTTGCATCGTACCATATAATCTCTAGCATTTGGTAGCTATTTTTTTAATTTATTTTTTATTTTTGGTAGCTACAAGCATTTGTAGCTTCTTTTTCTAACTTACGGGTATTATTGTAATCATTTTCCCATACACGTACCTTTTTGACTGGAAGGAAACTAAGGGGACTAATGTTTGGTGGACATAGATCTTTGCCAGGCCTGTGTTAGCGTCATGTTGTCTGGCTTCATTTGCCTGCTTTATACAGAAACCTGACACAGGAGCTTAACCAAATAAATGCTTGTTTGTCTCAAACAATAAGGAATTAGGAGGTGAGTTGTTCAGGGCTGGATGATGGCTACACGGTACCATCAAGCTCCTGGGCTCCTGTCTTCCTGTTTGAACAGCTTTAGCTGATGGGCAAGGAAGCTTCCAGTTTTGATCCAGAATCCCAGTAGGAAGAAGCAGGAAACAGAAGAGTTAATATGGACAGACTCCTGCTGATGTGTCAGTGGTCAGGACTGAATTCCATGGGCATGTCTAGCTGCAAGAGAGGCTGGGAATTCCAGTATGTCAGCTCTAGGCAAATGCACTATATGTGCTGACCGGTACTACCTGCCTCAGTTTCCCCACAGGTCGTCTTACTCTATCCTTACAGCAACTCTGTGTGGTTGTTATTACTGCCTTCATTTCATGGATGAAACTGAGACTGAGAAGGGTAAATAATTTGTTTAAGGTTCCAGAGCTGGTGAGTGGAAGGGCTGGGATGTGAAACCTGGCCTATCTGATTTCAAAAGTTTTATTGTTTATTATCTTGTTGGTTTTTTTGTTTACTTGTTTGCTTAAAAAGACGTGAGTTCTAGTGGATTAGTTGTTCATTTTTATTACTTAGTCACCTGGAAACCATTTTAAGGTTTCTCCCTTCCCTTATATGAATACTCTTAGAAGGAGTGGAGAAATTTCTTTTACAGCCATTTGAGAAGTGTAGATACAGAGGCTGTAGGATCCTCTACAATACTATGGTTTCTCTTTGAAGCTGGTTTCCTGTTCAGTATTGTAGTTTCTCTTCGACTTTGAGCTCCCTAGTAGCCTGCATTGAAAGGAGAAATAAGATCAGTTACATTATTTTGATTTCTGTTAAATGGATTCCTGGACCCAATTCCAGTGTGTGTGTGTGTGTGTGTGTGTGTGTGTGTGTGTAAGCTTCCTCACGCCACCAAGCAATTTTTGGACACCAGCTGCGTGTCTTACAATTCAACTCAATTCTGACACTCTCTATCCAGAGATAATGTCAGATTCCATAGTAAAGGGCTCAGTCCCACAAGACCGCCCTCCACTTTAGATGCCAATCTCAAGCCAAGGTAGATTACCGATTTATTACAAAGGATGTTAAAGGATACCAATCAACAGCCAGGTGAGGAGATGCATAGGGTGAGGTTCCAAACAAATGTACTTCTGTTCTTGAGGAATTTAGGGCCTCACACGGTGGCCTGTGGAAGCATTCTGATTCCCCAACCTGGAAACTCTCTGAACCCCGTCCTTTTTGGGTTTTTATGGAGGCTTCATTATATAGGTATGATTGATTAACTCATTGGCCACTGATGTTTGATTCGACCTCTAGCCCCTCACGCTTCCCCAAAGTTCCAACCCTCTATTCACGGTGAGTTCCCCTGGCAACCAGCCCCATCCTTACATGCTTTCCAGAAGTCACCTTCATTAGGTCAAGAGACCAAATATTATGACAAAAGATGCTCCCATTGCTCTTATCGCTCAGGAAATCCAAAGATTTGGGGAACTGTGAGCCAAGAACTGTGGATTAAGACCAAATCTATATGAAAAATATATTTTGGTCAACTGAATGACCAAATATATGTATTTCTTCTAAATCACAATATCACATCTGTAATAGAGAAATCCAGGTTCTGGATTTTTCTTTTGGGAAAAAAAAAACCACCAGAAAAGGGGTCAAATCAATTTTGCAAGCCAATGAGTGGTAGGAAGAGATAAATCTGTTGAGTCTGGGATTTAGGGAAATATAAAGCAGTAATGGAGAATGCTGCAGACTCTGCCAATTGTACATTTGTATCCTTGTAATTGGATAATAATTATGATGAACTGAAAGTGCAATGTGAGATAAATTAATTTCTAGGGAATTAAGATTGTGTATCTGAATGATGGATTCACATCCACTATTCCTCAAATTGCTCTGTAACTGAGAAGATGAGGAGAGTGGATCATCACAGGACTTCCAAGTATCTGTTATCTTCGTAGGAAAGGAAAGAAATAATTAGAAGTGAGAGAGTGCAATGGACTTCCTCCATAGAGTAGCTGAAGGTAAACTAAGACGGCTTGTCTTTCAAACTTAGAAATAATTGCAAATTAAAACCTCTCTCTAGTGAAAATTCACATTTTGTTCATGGTGGAGAGCAAAATGAAAATTAAATGTAAGGAATGTTCTATCGGGCTGTGATGTAGACCTCTCTAAAACATTTGACAGCGTGTAGAATTTAGTACAAAGACTGATTATGAGTCAGACTTGCAGCTTCTTGGGAACAGTTGAAAAGGATGCATGACACCAATTTCCACCGAGTCAAATCTCATCCAGTAGGTCTGATGTGGTCAGTTTTTTCAGGAGATGTTAAGGTTCCATGTAACATTTTCTTCTTAGGTTTGGTAACATGACAGAGTGTTCTCCTGCAGAAAAAGCTGATATATCTTTTTTTTTCTTTAATTGGTTTTTTTTCATCTTGGTCCTTCTTCCTGGCCAAGGTCCAGGTGTAGAAAGGAATTTCCATCCTATTTTGATTCAGTTTTGAGTATTTATAGGTATACCAGGGGCCTCTGTTTCATTTCTGCTATTGATATGCTCATTTGTACTTCTTTCCTAGAGATCTCTTAAATGCATAAAGATAACATTCGATGGACTTGTAGAGAGACATTATATCAACACTGAATTTTCTCTGCCTTAATTAATTTGGTCATAATTAATTAATTTGGAGTAAAAAGATACAAATAAGTACATAGAACTTTTCTTAGTGTTTGTATCTGTTCAAATCAGTTCACTCTCTTTCTGCTAATTGACCTGTAATCTTTAGATCACATGGGAAATAGCACAATTTTCTTGTCATCCTTCATGCCCCAACTAGTCATAGCCTGTTATCTATAGGGTCAGAACTTCTGGCTAGACTTGCCTAACAGGATGGGGAAGGAGGTGGCTGGAGATGGGACAGGAGAGTGAACTTAGCTGTGGAGGCTAAAAGAAAGTCCAGCCAGTAGCCAGAATGTGATATTTAGATTCTCACCAGAGGTACCTGTTGGCAGTAACCAGAAGGTAACATGATGTACCAATAGTGTGCAGAACTCAGATGTGAGGAATGTAGGAGGGTGGAGCTCTACCCAGAGATCCAGATTCAGTAGCAATTGACTTGAAGTTCCCAGACACTGGGCCAGTGGTTTTGGCAACTGGCAGCCTCCAGGGAGGTACTGGCCAGAAGAAGGCAGGTCTCGCCCTTCTAGAGGCTTGGGTACTGATCATTTTATCAAGGCAGGGACTCAAGGAGACAAGGTGGTGGTCCCCAGCATTAGGGTCAAAATTAGGGACTGTTTTTGAGAGTAAGACTGAAGACTGAAGTTCTGGAACTGGGTATGAGCTGAGCACCAGGAATCTGGAAGGGCAGCCTGGGGCTATGTTTTGAAAATAAGACAGAAACCAAGTTACCTCAAAGCTAGGGTCATAAGAACGCAATATAACCTAACGGTGATTCCCACAGCTTTGGGTGACCACTCCCCAAATCATTACCCCAAAGCCACATTAACCCACAGTCCCCAGGGCTCAGGCTGAATCTGCAGTGGCCCCAGATGTGGGTTCAGGTTGTATATAGAGGCTTAGAATTAGGCCTGATACAGCATAATTTTTTAGACAAAAACATTAGATGCCTTCCCTCTCCTATGTCTAGCTCTGTGGTGGCTGACAGTACGGAGGGAGCAGAAGCTAAGTGAAGGAGAGAATCTGGGCAAATTGTTTATTAAGACAATATATTAGCAGCCTGTCAGAAAGGTGCTGATATATTGGTGAGGATAAGTGTGGTGGTGCAGTTTAGGCTAGATGGGGCGAGGGTCAAGGCCTGCTGACTGTAATGGAGACAGAAGTGCTTTTTGAGGATAACCAATGTTTTATACTCTGAAGACTATTATAATGGGATTTTTCTTAATTTTGTTTTACTTATCTACCCAGACTCAGAGTTTTAACTCTTTGCTGAGAAAAAAAGAGAAAAAGGCAATTGCAAATTAAATTCATTCAATAATCTCTTTACCCGAGGTGGTCTGCTACTAATAAAGCACTGGTTAACAGTGCCTTATAAAATATACATAATCTGATTATTTTGCTTAAATTTTTCTCTTCCTAGGGTTCAGTCTACTCTGATTTTGTATACATTTTGGGTCTAATATATTATTCAGATCATACCATGTTCACAAGTATTGTGCTTTCTGGAACCGTACTATACAAACTTCCTAAGTGTTTTTTCTTGTTGTGGTCCGACATAGACTGACTGTAACACACAAGGTCATTAAGAACAGAAGTAACTAGTTTGCAGGTGATTCCAGATGCCTGAGATGGGGATTGTTGGAGGACTTCCTCACACTTAAAGGCCAGTGATATTTATGGACGCAAGAAAAAATATAGTGCTTCTATATCATCCATCAAGTTTAGTTCAAATCGAGAATATACAAAATAAAATCAGCATCAAAATTAATTTAAAATAGAGGCCGGCCCGGTGGCACAGTGGTTAAGTGCGCACATTCCACTTTGGCAGCCCAGGGTTCGCCAGTTCGGATCCCAGGTGTAGACCTATGCACCGCTTGTCAAGCCATGCTGTGGCAGGCATCCCACATATAAAGTAGAGGAAGATGGGCATGGATGCTAGCTCATGGCCAGTCTTCCTCAGCAAAAAAAGGAGGATTGGCAGAAGATGTTAGCTCAGGGCCAGACGTCCTCAAAAAAAATTTTTTTTTAAATAAGGCTTTGATGCATCAGAAATACCCTTTCACGTTTGTTGGACTTGTCACCTGGATGAATATGCCTTGCTGCCAGCAAAAATAATGCTTTCTTAAAGTTTTAATGATTTTACATAAAATACATGTTCACTCATTCATTCTCCAAATATTTATTGAGTGACTACTCCTGTGTGCAAGGGACTATGCTAGTTCCTGGGGAAATAGTGGTGAGTAAAAACAGACCCAGTCCCGTCTCCCACTGGGTAGTGTCTTCACTGTCCCACAGGTTCCTCCTTGGTCACATGTTCAAAATTAAACTCCCTCCCTCCCCATCTGCTTCTTTTCTCTATTCCCTGTCACAGGTAATGATACCATGACCTACTCAGTCACTTGAGCTGGACACCTGGGTCTCATGTTTGAGTCTATCCTCCATACTAACTACTCTGCAAATCCAATTTTATTTTGTCAATATCTCTTGAATCCATCCCCTTTTTTACCTCTTTGCCACTGTGTTAGTTCAAGGTTTATCATCTATTATATGGACTAATTCCAGAACTTTCTAAAAAGTTTGCCTATTGTGAACTTGCCTCCCTGGAACGTCCTCTACCCTGCTGCCTGTGTTTCAGTATAAAATGCAAATCTGTTTATGTAACGTCTCCTAAGTCACTCCTCACTGCCTGCCATGCAAACAAGAGCAGGTGGCCAAACAGCACACTCACCGAGCCTGCTGAGCAGGGTTCGCGGAGAAACTCATGGAGAAGGACAAGTAGCAGCTAGTGGATACTCTGTTGCCTTTTTATGATCAGAAATAATGAAATGCTAGATGTTCTAGACTCCAGGAAAGGGATCCTGAAATTGGACTGGGCTTTTTAGTTGTGTAATCAGCAGGCACTAACCCCTCCCCTGGTGTGATTCAAAGGCTGTGTACTGAGATATGGCAAAGCCTTGGGTTTGGCCTGGTTTACCAGCTCCATGTCTGTGGGAATGGAGAGCCCCCTCTAGCCATGATTGGCAGCTAGAGGACAAGCTTTGCCGATGCAGGTGAGTGACATAACTTGCCAGAAAAGGGTTTATCCATCAGTTCATAGTTGCCACTACCATCTATTCCAGATGACAATGACTTCTTGCCTAGAATTCTGCAATAGTCTCTTATTGGCCATCTTGTATCTAATCTGGCCTCCGCTTCAGGCCACTGCTACATTGCAGTTTGAGCTATTGTTTTAAAATGCAAATCAGATTATGCCATCACTTTGCTTAATGCCATGGATTAGTTTCACATTGATTTCAGGATAAGATAAACCCTTTAGGGCCCTCGTGGCTCTGCCTGGTCTGGTGCCTGCCTGCGGCTCCAGCATCAGTTTCCACAATGTTCCCTCTCACCCTTTACACTTTGCCTTACTGACCTACTTTCAGCTCCTGATAAATGATGTGCTCTCTTTCCACAGAGCTTTTTAACACACTGTTCCTTTTCCAGGAAGACTCTGGTCTCTTCTTACCAGCTCCTAATAAATGGTGTGCTCTCTCTTTCCATGAGCTTTTCAACACACTGTTCGTTTTCCTGGAAGACTCTGGTCTCTTCTTACCAAGTTCACTCATGTTAAGCCCTTAGATCCCATTTGAGCATCATTTCCTCAGAGGGGCCTTCCTCATAGCACCAGGTACCTCTCATTGCAGCTTCGTATTCAATTGTTTAAGTATTTAATTCAAGGTTTTTTCTCTTAGCAGCTGGGAAGCTCCCCAGGGGCAATGTTTAATTTGGGGTGATAGGGAGCTCTGGTTATCTCAGTTATTATTAGTATCATGCCTGGAACATAATAGAGATTCAGTAAATTTTAGTGGAATAAATGAATGAATGAATGGAGCTGCTTGGTTTTGCTGTATAAAATCACCAACGGTAATCCTGTAGACCCCAGAGCCTATGTTTTGGTATAAATATAAAGAGAGTTGAAGTTCATTATCAGAGTGGAGGGAAAATACTGACATTGGAAGCAGTCCCCTGCGAAACCTCCGAATGACTGTCTCAGACTGGAGCCTTCAAGAGAAGACTGTGGAGATGGCCAAACAGGGTTACAATAAGCCCCTTTTGTTACTGCAGCTATGTTTTGCCCTTGTGTGGTTATTTATCAATACAGGGGCTCAGATGTTGCAATGAAATCAATCTTACAAGAAACTACAATGGATAAATTACTGCTCTCTCTGAAGATTTAAAATCACTGATGTCAACTCGACCAGTCTGTCCTTTGCCGAACCACAGCTAAATGGCAGAAGCAACAGTGAAGCCAAAAGACGGGGTGGCTCGGGGCTGTCCTCCCTGCCGTGAGCTGGCATCCCCAGGCTCTAGGCCCCTGTGTTGAGCTAAGCCTTGGTGCTCTCTCTCTCTCCAGTCTTCTAACCGTGAGAGATTCGTGCACCAATTTTCCCACAGAATGAATGTGTGGGATTTGTATTTTGAAATCACAGCTCTTCTAATACCACCATATTTTAAATTAACATACTGCTTCCCTGCTTGTTTTTCAGTTATTTTGGCTCAGCTGCTGGAGGAAAACATTTTTTCGTCTTTGTAACACTTTGGAGCCAATATGTTTAGGAAACCAGCCAGTCGATAAAGTTCCCAAACAACTTCTTGCCAGAGACAGTCATAGTTTTTTAACCTCTTGGAACTCTAACCAGGAAAAAGATTTCAGCCAGATTATAGATACTAGATTAGTGTTTAATGTGGGCAGTTAGAACAATTATTCCTTGACTTGAAACTTTGTGACTTTTCTGGGAAATTAGTAAAGAATGTTAATTTAGTAATCCTCTAAGACTTCTTTTTGAGATTGTAATCATATTTCATGGAAATGGGCTTGTAACAGAAGTAGCAAAATGCTTGCCAATATTCAGGAGGAAGGTTGTAACAGGTCAAAAATTAAAAGTAAATTACAGTCATTAAATTCTTAGGGCTTTTTATAATTTCCTTGCTGACCTTTTCCATAATGAACGTATAGAGGCAGGGAAGGACTTAGAAGAAGGTTTGGGTTTAGGGAAATAAATAGTGATAAGGATTTATAAGATGTGAAGTGGATAAAGTGAGAGCTAAGAAACCTTGGGGGAGAAAGACAGACTATTATCATATTAATAAAAATAGTGGCAATGAAATGTCATAGATTGTCATTTCTTTTAAAAGAGACTGCCTGGGGGCTGGCCCCGTGGCCGAGTGGTTAAGTTTGCGTGTTCCGCTGCTGGCGGCCCAGTGTTTCGTTGTTTCGAATCCTGGGCGCGGACATGGCACTGCTCATCAAACCACGCTGAGGCAGCGTCCCACATACCACAACTAGAAGGACCCACAACGAAGTATATACAACTATGTACCAGAGGGGCTTTGGGGAGAAAAAGGAAAAAAATAAAATCTTGAAAAAAAAAAAGGAGACTGCCTGAAGGAAACATAAATTTCGTATTATACCGTGGGAATCCTGGTATAGCAATCTCCTTTCATGTTTCCAGATGCTTGAGAGATGCTGTAAGCAGAACAGTGGAGGGGCGTGGAGCATGTGGGGACAAGAGGGGCAGATGTGGGGAAGAGGCCACGGGAAAAGTTAGGGAAAACAGGGAAGAGATCGGACTGATGTGGCGATTGGAGATTTCATACTTTAAGGATATTTATAACTAATATTTACTGAGTGATTTCTAAGTGCCAGGCTTAGCACTTTTTATAATTATCATCTTACTTCTCTGAAGACCTCTGTGGAGGTGGTTTCTTATATTTCCCCCCATTGTATAGATGAGAGAGGTGAGGCTGAGAGCAGTTTAGTAACCCTCTCAAGGTCACATGGTTAGTACGTGGCAGAATCCTCTGACTCTATCATTTGTGTGCCTAACAATGATCTTCTCCATGACTTGGGGGTCATATCCGTGACCTGGGCACTTAGAAGATGACTGATCAGTAATGTAGATCTATTATATTACGTGTATAAATGTGGAGTCTGTATGTGTTATTTTCTATCTGTCTACAAAGTTTTCTTCGACTCAGATGTGCTTAAGAAGTGCTAAGGATTAAACTGGCCAACCCTGAACTTTCTCTTGCCGGTGCTTCTTTTAGGCTTGGCATTATGTAGTTTATTACACTTGAAAGGAAATCATTCTAGCCTCAAAAATCACATTTTTTCTCACTGAGTCAGTTAAGGGATATGGGAACCAAATGGTCATCAGAGCCACTTCTGACAAAACAACAAGGTCTTCATTTACTTGAGAATTTTATTGGTAAGTGCAAAAGAGAAAAAGGAAATCTGTGTGTCTATGGGAAATGCAAACATCATGGACTGCCCTGCAGCACATGAAAGGCTGCCATCATTGCAAGAGAGACAGGGTGGCCACGAAGAGTGGATGTAAGTGAATACGGCCAAATAAATCAGAAAAAAGACATTTCAATAAAGTTTCAAAGATGTTTCAATTAATTATGACTCCGTGACAAGCACATATATAAATGAAGCGGTGACTATAAACAGCTTGCAGCTCCTACAAGTTTCTTAATCGAAATATTTCTATTTAGAAGAAAAATTATATTGGAATTATCTTGTTCAATGTTTTTATTTTAAATTAGGAATAATAGATGTTTATTTAAATTAATTGATTGAGCTACTAGAAATGCAACATTTGAGGTAAAATGTCTAAGACATATTAATGACAATCAAATATATTAGAAAAAGTCTACTAAAAAGTGGGTTGATTATATTTTTATAATTTGATTAGGTTTTGTGGAGACCCTCTAGAGCTGGAGTTTGTGGAGGACTTACTATCTACTGGGCTTTCTCCTAAGTGTTTGTGTGCTTTATCTGATAATCCCAATGTAAAAGCCCCACGTTCTGGTCTCCATTTTACGTGTAGAAACGGAGGCTGAGATGTTAAGTGGCCTGCCTAGGATCCCCGCCAGAAACTGGTTCCAGGATGTGATTCCAAGTCAGGGTTTGGACTCATACCTGTTAAAGCCAGACTCTGTGAATTTAACTATTTCAGCTGCACTGCCTCTCATCTCAGATTAAGTCATGCACCATAGAATAAATACAACACAGTGAAGTGTGTCCACGGTACGTCTGAGATCGCACTTTGTCATAGTGAAAAACTGGAAACAACCTGAAGTATTCACAGTAAGGAATTGGTTAAATTATGAACCACCTATCCAGTCAAATAGTGTGCCGACATTAAAATGATGGAAAGATGTCCATAATATCTTGTTAAATAAACATGTATGTTGCAACTGTATGGATAAGATGATCTCGTGTTGGTTAGAAAACAAACTCTTGTTTAGAATGATAGGCCTCAGCACAAAGGGCTGAAAAATGACTGTGGGTGATACCTGAATATTCCTTAATGTTATTCTGCACAGAAATTAGGGAGACTTTTGGAATAGTCTTTGGCTGCTCTTTGTCTCTTAGAGTCGTGAATGTTGCACAAACTGCCTTGTAAAGCACCTGCTATTTCATTTGAGCCTGGGAAAGAGAAGACAGTCTTTTCCAATCTTTGTTTAAAAGTTCCCCAAAGTATATATTTTCATATATCTTTCTGAATAATTTAAGATTTGTACTCATCTCTAACCTCCTACTTTTTGAATAAATGTTAGTCTGCGAGGGCCCTGCTTGGGTTCTAGAGTAGAATATCCAAACTTGGTACCTGCAAGCCAAATCTGGCTCTCAGAGGTGTTTTGTTTGACCTTTACTGTTGACAGAAAATAGTTTGAACTGTACTGCTAACATTTAAAAGCTAGGAGATTTCATATAAAAATCCGGAGTTTTACTAACACTTGGAAAAAAAATCAGAGTATCTGGCAGCACTGGGTCCCATGTCCATCAACAGGGTGTGAGCAGTTCCTGATCTTTTTGGGTTGGTCACATATTCTCAGTTTACCACAGTCCCTAGCACTCCCTAGTGTCTTCCTGCCACTCCTTTATGCTACCTGCCTGGATTCTGTAGGCATTTAATTTTGCAACTTGTGCTGGACTTCTTTTAGCTCAGCACTGTATCATTTAGCAATCCCTTAACCTTTATACCTGTGGTCTGAGAAAGTTAACAGAGTTGCTTCATTTGCTTAGATTTCTGGGTAAATCAATCAATCAATGATAACATCAATGTACCTACTGTGATAGGCTCTGAGGACATTAAGAGTTACAAGTCATGGTTTATACTCTTGAGTGGTTTATTTTCCATTTGTGGAGGATGGGCATATACACAAAACAGTGGCGAGCAAATTGTACCACATGCTAAGTGTCTAGTGTCTAGTTAGAGGGAGTGATAATCAGTGCTATAGGTTTTTTTGTGGCAGTGGACAAGATTGTGGATGCCGATCCCAGAAGACAAGATTGGTCAGGGAAAGTTCTGGAGAAAGAAGACCTTAGGTTGTATATCAGAGTCGGTAGGATCTGGTGGGTCACAAACTTTATTGTGCACATGAATTGTGTAGGAGAACTTCAGCTTTCCAAACTCTACCCAGAGATCATGTGCAAGAGAGTTGAAGTGGGACCAAGAATGTGCATCTTTAATATGCATTCCAGGTGGTTCTAATATACCTGGGCCACACGATGAGAAAAGGGGAGAAGATGGCCCAAGTAGGTAGGATGAAATCAGCAGAGGCAGAAGTGTGAGTGGGGAATTTGGAGGCTGTGAAATTGAGCTGACTGGAGGCTGGTATGGGGGAGTCCTCGGAGATGATTAAGGGAGCAATGCTGGGAAGAAGGGATGCTCTAGAAACAACTTGTTTTGCCTTTTCTCACAAGAAAGGATGACAGATACTTTTTGTAAAGTTGGGGGAAAAAAGCAGCAGGAGCCAGTTATTCTCGAAGAGAATTTTCTCTGCTTGATTTCTTCACTTTTTAATGGAATAGTCATATATGAGACAATACTGGGTTTGCTTTTTTTAAACAATTTAATTATTAATTTAATAGTTAAGCAGACAGTTGATCCTGGTCCTGCTACTTCAAGTGCTTAATCAGTTAAATTGGAGTAACAGTTTAGCAATCTGCTACGTTACTAACTGCACACTACATTTAGTTGAAAACAAAATAGAAGTCTTAATTCACACCACGTTTTGATGAAACAGACGTTAAGCCTGGGCATCACCTCATATAGTGACTGATATGTCGTTGGTTGGCACTCAATAAATACTTGCCAAATGTCCGTACCTGAAATTTGCTTGATGTTTGTAGTTCTTCATTTCTGAAAAAATGGACTTTGATTAGATTAGTGGGTTTCTGCACCATCAAATTCCTTGGGGGTGTCTAAGGGTCACTTTCAGAAATGAGAGAGAGACCAAGGGATCAGCGAGGGGTACCCACCTTGACCTCAAACAGCATCTTCTCTTTTTTCTATTTTTGCTTTTTAATGGTTTTCTCCCGCACATGATCTTGTTTGAAAAACAACACAGAAGACTTCCACTGTGAAACAAACAAAATAACAGCATCAACAATAATAAGTTTGAGTCTCTGAAGCATTGAAGAAACGATTTGATTCAATTCCACATATATTTATGAGCCACTGTGCACAGCTTTAATACGTAATTCTCATGACTCGTTGAGCGTAAGTGAATTCTAATGTGCCTCTGATCTGCTTCAGTTTTTGAGCATTCCTTGAACTTGTAGGGAACCTTATTGGGCACGAATCCTGCAGAGACTTCACGATCTCAGCAGTGAAAAATAACATGGTAGGTAGATAACACAGTGGGGAAAGTAGGAGGAGGAAGGGGAGGACATATTGTAGCAGCCTCAACAAAATAGGGAGTCAAGAATTTCAGGCTGTGTTGTAGGAAACTCAGATAAATAAAGTGGTGTAGAGGAAATATTTTGTGTGAGCCTCGAAGATGTGGTGGACGAAAAGAATGAATGGGGAGTTGGGGCTATTGGTGGGTCCTGAGTGCCTCAATGTAGATCTCAAATGTTTCTGTCTGAACAAAGGGCAAACGTGGTACATTTTGTACATTTTTTGTAGGGGAGCAATTTGCACGAGGCTTTCTTTCAAGATTTATTGAGGGATAATTGATATACAAAGAACTGCACATATTTAACAAGTATAATTTCATGCTTTTGGATATATTCAAACACCTGTGGTACCATCACCTTTGTTTTAGAAGGATAGCTAGTATACAGAGTGAAGGATGGATGATGGACACGAACTAGAAGATGACTAATAGTAATAAGCCACTTTTTAAAAAATATTTACAATGAGGGTGGAAAGAGGAGAAGAATAGAAGAACCTCTGCAGAGGCAGGTGTTAGGGTGATATCAAGAGGTGAGCAAAAATGACTCCATAAGCTCTAGGCTGTGTTGCTAAGAAAATATTAGTCCATTAAAAATAAAAACGGTTCCTGATTACTTACCTTGTGCCAGACAGAACTCGTTTAATCCTCACAAAGCCATAGGAGGTGGGTATCCTTATTAGAAATGAGAAGGCACTAAGGTTCAATTACTTGCCAGTGGTCATAGAGGAAACATTAAGTCAGGACTTGGATGCAGGCAGGCAGGCTCTAGGGCGATGCTTATCAACAGGAAGATGCACTGTCTGTATTTGCAGAAAAAGAATCTTTCGGTGGTCCTTCTGCCTTGGGCGTTGAGGATGCAAGGTCTAGCACTGGCATGAAGCTTGGTTCCTGCAGCTGCTATTTTCTGCTCCACTGCTAAGAATCACCAGCCGTTACCTTTGAAACGTTGTGTATGCCCTTCATATTTCCTTTCCTTTCCACCTTAAAAAAAAAAACAAAAACCAGTTTTGAGAACTTTTGAAACATGGCCAACCTCAGGCTTACAATATAGGCACAGCCTGGGCCAGTCCACTGGCATAGTGGTTAAGTTTGCGAGCTCTGTTTCAGTGGCCTGGGGTTTGTGGGTTTGGATCCTGGGCACGGACCTACACACTGCCCATCAAGCCATGCTGTGGCGGCATCCCACATACCAAATAGAGGAAGATTGGCACAGATGTTAGCTCAGGGCTAATCTTCCTCACCAAAAAAAAAAAAAAAAAAGTGTATAGGCACAACCTTCCTTGCTGCTTTGGCATTCATAGGTCAGAAACAGTGTCAGTAACAAGTTTCAGTTAACCAGGAATTGATTATGAAATGTTTACTAAATCTACCGAATGGTCACATGAACTGATGTTATATTTGGTTTCCAGAGGTTATATCTAGAATAATATTATATGTGAAAAATACGTAGGACTCCTTGGAATGCTTAAGTGTTATTTTTATAATGGATTGAGTCAAAGATTATTCAATTTCCAGAGATGCGTCCTGTGTAAAAAGAATATTAATAGTGAATTTATCCTTTTAAAATCACAATTTTATTAGTGGAATGGGGAATACAAATCTTAGCAGCAGTTTTTTTTTATATAATTAACACAAACTTCCTTGAATGATAGAGATGTGCAGATATTCTATAATTAGTACTTATAAATATATATCCCCAGGCAAAGTTTTTGGTAATGTTTTCTAAGGGTTCAGTAATTAAATATCTGTAATGAGAAGCATTTGTCTCTGAAATAAATTAACTAATTACTAGATGTTTTCATCATAAAAATGCTTACACATGTAAAGTAAGAAAACAGCTGAAATTTTAATTTGTACTAGTTAAGGGACTAGTTAAATGGCTGAAAAAGCAAATATATACTCGTTTTTTTACGGGAAAGAAACAAAGCTCTTTTGATTCAGCTGCGTCTTGTCATTATTTTGCCCATTTAGCCAGGTGCCATGCTTGCTAGGGACTCACTTGTGGGATGTTGCCAATCCTTAGTTGAAATAATAAAATAGAGTACAGAGGTAAAGAGATGTGCATCTGAAGGGTATTGTTGGAGGATTGGGGGCTTAACTGAAGCACTGGTTAGAATGTAATTAGGTCCTTGAGCAGGGCAGTGCAATTAAATATGTCAAGGAGGGCATAATTAGATGGGTGGCTGAATGGTGTAATTACATTCATAAGAGGGGGCTGTAATTAGATGTGAGGCAGGGGGTGTATTTAGATGCCTAGGTTGAGGATATAATTAACATATGGGCAAGAAATTAAATTATGTGTGTGGGTGAAGCATAATTATGTGGGGGAGCCCATGTGGATATGTGGGTGAGGGTACATAGAAATGAATGGCTTGGACTGCAATTAGATGTCTGAGCTCATGTTCTTATGGACAGAAACTTGAGATTTTCATTAGTGTGAGCAAGCATATGTTTTGACATCATGACTAATAGCAGCTGGCATATAGTGACAGCTTTTCAGGCCACTCTGAAGGGCTACAAATCAAAATCTCTGCTTTCCTATTAAGACTTGAGACCCACATCTAACATTGACATTGATGCCTCTTCTTAATAGTGGCACTTGGTGGTGTTCTAAATGCTGAATGACTTGGTAATTTTTCTAGCTTTAAAACACAACTGCATGACAAAGAAGACTCACTCCCTTTGCCTATCAAAGATAAGAGTTTGGAGGAAATAGTAGGGCAAAACAAACAAACAATTTTCCTTTCAGTTGTGAAGTGTGAAATTAAAAGTCCCAAATCTTTTAGCTAAGAGTATCAGCGTAAAGCTACATGGGTAACAAAATCAGTAAAATTTATCTTGACAGCCTCACTTTTTTTGTTTGTTTTAGTTATGAAACGAAGTTTATTCAGAAGTATTTATGGTATTTCTCTCCTTCCCCCAAATATGAAAGCAATAAGGCAAGAAGGGTAAATTCCTTTTAAAAATAGGAACCAGGAGTGATAGAGGGAAGCTAGAGGAAGAAGAATTTAGAGCAAGGTAGGTGCAGAAATTATTTGGTGCATCTGAGAAACTCACATTGAAGCAGTGAAGTATGGTGAGAGTTATAATAATAATCTGACAATATAAAATAGTGGAGTCTTTTGTGGTCATCTTCAAAAGCAAGAGAGCACTTAAAAATACAACTTCCTTGCTTAAGTAAGTTCTTGAAGTTAAAGGTATTTAATGAGGTTAGGTGTCAGGGCTATTTAAGAAGAGACCCAGGCAACATCTGCCGTGGATGATGAGAAAAATAAAGGAACGTTCTATCTCAGAAGCAACGTTCCAAATGGCTTTACTAAACAGCTTGTATTTAGAGAGTGGTAGGGCTCATGTTTGTTTTTCAGTGTTTGGAGATTAAATCATGTATCCGTTATGACATTAAGGAAATGCCACTTTATGTCAGGTACTGCTGAAAATAGATGCTCAATAAAAATCTGCTGGTTAAATGATTAACTTATTGAACAAATTGTTGATCATTCAGTCTGTCCTTAGTCTGGATATAGAGTGTTGAGTAAAAAAAAGATGTGGTATCTGCAATGATTCACACAAACTATACATTTAAAATTCTTTGATGGATAGAAGTAGTAGATATACCCTCAAAGGGTCAGTGATCAAAATATGTTGTTCAAAATCTATGTAAATCTCTGAAATTGGAAGTATCTCACACAAAAATAAATTACATATTATGGTGGTCTAGCAATATAATGATAGTTTTTCCCCAGAGATTTTAACTTTTCTAGTATATAATAATGTACTAATATATATTTATATAGGACTTCAGAGTTTCCTGATGACATTCAACACCTCACTTTGTTTTAATTCTCTTAATTGTACTGGGAGATAGACAGAGTGGTTAGTTATGATCATGCCTCACTTCCACTGAGGCACTGACAGCTTGAGAAGCCTAGCAAACCAGAATCTGAATCCGGATTGTTAATAGCGTATAGTCATTAAGAAGATGGCCATTAACAGATGGGACAGTGATAGGTGAAAAAACTTGAACAAAGATCCATAAAATGAATTAGAGGTTGAGTAATATTTTGAGCTCGTTGCTATAGTCAATCTGGCTAATTCATTTTTTCATTTACAGTGGTATTTTTTAAGTTTAGCAGCAGAAGTGTTATAGTGGACTATGATATTTTCTTGCATGGGTGCAAGGAGATAGATACATTTGAAAAGAAAGAATATAATGCCCTAATAAAAATACTTCTTGCCAAAGTCATCATATTCATGTGAAAATGGATCATCAAGAGTTCTTTCTATGTAGTGCACCCAAAAAGGAGAACGCCTTGTTCATACATCATTCTGATGAGTGTTGACGATTGCCAAGTTGAGCTATTTTGCATCTAAAATGGAATAACAGTATTGTTTCAGTTAGTTAAAAAAATATTCCACAGTATTTTCTTGGTTAAGTGTTTCCTCTCTGTAAAGCTGTGGTGAGCTGTTAGTAGTCACTCATATATTACCAATGCCCAGAAGGGTGTGCTCAGGGACTCAGGAAATAGTTATTGAAATGAAATGAAATTACTTACGTGAGGGCTAGCAGTTGACAAAATGAAGAAGTGGGAAGCAAACATTACCAGAAAAAAGTCAGAAATGGCTTTTTTCTCCCCAGACTGTTGTTCAAGGGCTTTAAAATTTTTTTTATAGTACATGGATATAATAGTTAAATTTTCCACTAATAAAATTATTCTAGTTGTTAGGATAGAGTTAGATAAATCACTGTTTTACCGTGTTCCCCCAAAACTGATGGAATCTAGCTATTTTGTGGCTTGAATAAGTCAGCGGACTTTGTTAGGAGGTGGGAAGGGATGAAAGAAGGGTGGGAAGAGGAGTAACCACCATGCCCATGGCTCAGCAAGGTACTTGACCTATATCATCTCATGTAATCTCAATAAATCCTGTGCAATATTATCCCTCTTTAGCCACAGGAAGTGGAACCCCGAGGGGTCTGACAGCCTGCTCTGCAATTCCCCAATCTGGGAGTTAGGAGGTAGTGTTTGTACCCAGGTTTATGCTGCTGCTACTGGTGCTCCCACTGCCTGCCCAGATCTGCTTGTTCTGGACACAGATTCTTGGCCTGAAAACTTGGGATTGCCAGTCAAACGGAGTGGGGTTTAATCTGGCTTTCACAAAGTAAACTAAATATTGGTTGAGGATGAGTGAACCCACACTTTTCAAATAAACCATATGCAAATAGATATGCAAATGTATGTGTATAACTCACTGAACTCAGCTGAGGCTTCTGTCTTCACTACTGAGCCAAGTCTGTCCTTGTTAAGGTTACTAGTCACCTCCATGTTGCTAAATCCAGTAGCAGTTTTCAGCTGTTATTTTTACTTAATCTATCGGTAGCATTTGATGCAATTTTTTTCCCTTCCCTCTTGAGACACTTTCTTTTTACTTGGCTTCTAGAACATCACACTCCTGTTTTTTCTCCCATCCGTTGGCCACCCCTTCTTAGTCTCCTTTACTGATTTCTCCTCAGTCTCCTGAGGAATGCCTCAGGATTCAGGTCTTAGATCTCTTCCCTTTTTTGTCTACACTCGTTCACCATCTAGTCTCTTAAGTTTAAATACCTACTGTATGTTGATCACTCTCAATTTTCTATCTCCAGGAAAGACCACTTCCCTGGCTGAATTCTCATAGATCCAGTTGTCTACTTGACATTGACACTTAAATGTCTAGTGGGCTTCTCACGATTGACATATTTACGATTGAGCTCCAAATCATTCCCCTCAAACCTGCTCCTCCTGCAGTCTTCCGTATCTCAGCAGATGGCAAGTCTGTCTTTAAAGTTGTTCAAGCCAAAAACCTGGGCATCATTCTTGATTCCTCTCTTCTTCTCTTACCTATTTCCATTGCATCAGCAAATCCCATCAGCTCTTCCTCCAAAACATCTCCAGAATCTACTTATTTCTCACCACCAAACTGCTATCGTCCTGGTCCAAGCCACCAAAATCTCTAGTCTGTTGTTATAGGAGACTCCTAGCTGGTCTGTTTCTTTCTGCCCATGATGTCTTACAGCCTCTTCACGCAGCAGCAGAGTGATTGTTCCACAATATGACATAATGTCACTCCTTTGCTCATCCTTTATTGACTTGATTCTCATCTTAGAATAAAACCCAAAGTCTTTACCATACCCGCCAAGGCCCTACAGATTTTGTTCCCCCATCTCCCACCAGTTAACTCTCTGATCTCCTCTCCTACTTCTCTGCCCCTTGCTTACTCATGTCCAGACACAATAGGCTCTTTGCTCTTCCTTTCACACCCCGGGAATGTTCCCTCCTCTAGGTCCGCACCAGTGGTTCCCATGATATCTGTAAGGCTCACTATCTCATCTCCTTCATGGATTTGCTTATGCGTCTCCTTTGAGTTCTTCCCCGACCTCCCTATTTAAATGGCAGTTCCTCTTCAAAAGCATTTCCTGATCCTCTCTTGCTGATAATTTGTTTGTTTCCACAGCCCCTGTCACCATCTGACATACTGTTCCTTTTGCTCATTTATGTTTATTTATTTCCCAATTAGAATGTAAACTCTGGGGGAACAGGGATTATTACTTAGGTTCCTATCACCCAGGACAGTGCCTGGAACATAGTAGGCACTTAGTAAATAGCTGTGGAATAAATGAATTGCTAATGAGTGTGAATACTTAAGTCTCCTTCTGGTAAATGATAGATCTAGCTAATGTGTTTCTAGTGTTGATTTCAAACCCTCCTCTCTGGAGTGACTGAGGAAAATGCCATGAGTGATCCTGGATCCTCCTGGACATGTTAGAGTGCTGGCCTTGGCCTGTCCCTCTTCTCTGTATCTGGAGTTCTCTGGACCCTTCTCTGTTGTCATGCAGGCAATTCTTAACTCTCTGCTGCCAAATGCTTAGACTTTACATCTTAAGTACTGTATCTTTATCAACTCTATTTTCATAGCTCTGCCTGTTCCTTTTACATACTAGAAATCAAGGAAGTGAAATTCTCTGCTTGTGCAGCCTTAAGTGCCCACCTCAGCTACCAATGACCACACAGACTCTTGGAATTGGTTTTTTCCGGTTTCATTATTCTGTGCCCATGAAAACCCTTACGGTATATATTCACGCATTTGTTCCATTTATCCTTTTGGTATAATCCATATTATTTGCTTCAGATTCATCCGAGATGGCCTATTTAATATCAGTGTATTTATTTTATGTACCAGTTATGTCTATCTAAGTTCTCCCCTCAAAGAACTCCAACCATCAGACATTGCTTCAGCAAGCAGGAAATTCTGTACGTGGTGGTTCTTGCTGACCCAGCTAAAAGAGACCGAATGACGCATTTCACTTTCAGGGGCTATTGCTGGGTTTTGATATTCCCTGGTACTATAAATAGCAGTTCAGGTACACAGAACATTTTCTTTGCAGTCCACTTCAGTGTCTGCAGAAAGAAGGTCACATGCTCTCTGGTTCAGCACAAGCCACTTGCCCCTTGTGCCTCCTAAGTTCTCGGCAGAACCCCCCCACCCCCAAAGAGTGTTCGTTTGCTCATAAACACAGCATTTGCTCTCAGCATACTTTTGTGCCTTTGTTTATGCTGCTTTCTCTGCCTGGCAGAATCCTACTCATTCTTTACGATCCATCTCGAATGAGAAGGCTTCCCTGAGTCGGCTTGGCAGAAATGCCTTCTTGTTCTTCTATGGGATTCTCCACGGCATTCGGAGCCTCCCTCTTCTGCAGCGATTTCGGCATTACATTAGAGTCTGTTATATAAGTCTATATCTTCACATACTCCTTATGTCCCAAATTGTGAATCCTGAGGCCTGCGACTTCTGTATCTTTGTCTTTATCCCCAGCAGTCAGCATAGGAAACTCTCAACAACATTTGTTGAGTGAATGGCTGATTGTATGAATGAATGAAATTGCGTTCAAATAGGGGAATAGAATTCGTTTGAATTTGTTTCCAGCTTAATACCTTTAAAACTAATCCTATAAGTTTAGGTTGGAATTTTCTATTTTCCCTAGCAGACACCCTCTACTATGTGCATGACCATTTTGATACAGAAAAAAAGTTATATTTAAATACACTTCAGGGAGCGTAAAACAATTTTTTTTTAATTTCAAAAGAAAGGCTAGTTTGTTCCTTGCAAACTCCTCAGCATCTTTCTTTCCACATGCTCTTTTTGCTCTGCCCAGTCTTCAATCAAATTCCTCCAAAGGGTCTGCTGTAAAGAATGATTTTGTGAGCGGTTGTGTGTTCTCTGCAGTGAAAACCCGCCTTGTTTTCTGTTGCTAGGCAACCCCATTCCAGCTGCCCTTGAAGAAATGCGCGGTGGTGGGAAATGGTGGGATTCTGAAGAAGAGTGGCTGTGGCCGTCACATAGATGAAGCAGATTTTGTCATGCGGTAAGAGAGCACCCACAGCGCGGCCTCTGCCTTCTCTCTTTTTCCCCACCCCTCCCACAAGCCCGGGGCCTTTCAGAACTAGTCACTTATGATTAATCAGTTGTAGCTGCTCTTCAGCTTCCCTTCAAGTTCATATACAAGTGAGTTTAGGAGAGGGCCAGGGGAGCACGGGAACAAGCCCCAAGAAAGAACAAAGCTGAGAAAGTCTCAGAGGTCATGGGGAGACAGTCCGCTGTG
Organism: Equus quagga; assembly: GCF_021613505.1. Lineage (NCBI taxonomy): Eukaryota > Metazoa > Chordata > Mammalia > Perissodactyla > Equidae > Equus > Equus quagga. Next base: position 37,272,171 of record NC_060267.1, read on the forward strand.
AATAAAGGCAGCCGGGAAAAGTGGAGACACTCAGATTTTATTTTAGATTGTGCAGTTGAGTGATGAAAACTAAAAATTTTTCTTAAGACTAACTCTATGAATAAACATTTTCATTTATTCATTCTATACCCTTTTCTTCTTCTTTTTTCACCAAAGCATTTGTGAGTAGCAAGTGGGATTGGAAGAGAGATTTGATCTGTGCATGACTAGGAAAACTGGAAGGAAGGAGGGGGAATATATTTCGAGCAAGGAGGAAGCTTGGTAAAGGAACTGAGCAGAGTGGTGTCACGTACATCAGTTCCAGCAGAAAACAGGAGGCTTCTGTGGGGGCATGCAAAGGAGCTGCTAAGACACATCCAGCCAAGGGTAGAGACCGTCATACTGTAGTGGTAGCAACCTGCACTGTTGGGTGATTTTGACCACAACTGAAGACAGCAAGTGATTGGATTGATATAGGTTTGGTATGATTTGGGTGAGACGAAAGAAGGACAGTGAGGAAAACACCGAGGGTCCTGGCTAGAAAGAGTGTGAAGTGTCACACCTTGAGTCTGGACTGGATAGGCAGTGAGTCCTGAGAAGCTGAGGGGGAAAGGAAAGGACCAAATGGGGCCAAGTGATGTGGTCATTCAGAGCCTGGAGGGGGAGAGTGGTGGGAAAGATGAGGGAGGGATGGGATAATAAGACAAAGAATGGCACACCGGAGTTCACAGTTTCAGAGCTTAGCTTCTCTGGGGACAATCAGATGTGTTGTAGAAAAAGAAGTGTAGGAAGTTTGAAGCTAGACTGTGGAGGGTTTTTCAGGTGTGCCCCAAAGCCTCACTGAAGTAGAAATGACTACGAACCAGGTGCCAGAAGGCTGCGGGGCCAGGAAGGCTGAGGTCTGAGCAACGCAGAGGGAATAACACTGGCAAAAGAGGAGGGGACGTTTTGGGTTTTGTTTTCATCTTTAAGGATAAATAGATAATGGTCTACAAGTGGCAAAAGGCAGCTGAGAAATCACTAAACCACCTCCGAGCTCTGAGCTAAATGGAGCTGGGGAGAGTAAAGACTCTGAGACTGTTCCGGGGAAGCCACGTACTTGGGGGAGGGCCACGTTCCCTCTCAGAGAAGGAGAGTTGGGCTCCTTGAAAGACTTCTTATCTCACTGATGAAGCCTGCAGCAGAGTGAGGAGATCCTTCTATAGCTGTCTTTCCTTCAGGGAGCTGCCCTTCCATAATATTTTCAATGTATGACTGTGTTTTCCTTTCCATTGCAGTTATGATTATTTTTTGGCAATATAAGCAAACAATGGGAAAATGGAGAAAATGAAAATGTAGTTCTCTTCATTCAGGTCAATACAACATCTGTTTATTGAGCACCTTCACTGTATTGGGGCTTAGTGGTGTCTGGAAATGGTAGGTTGAACAATGCTGTCGTGGACTTGGAACCTGGAGATGTGCTAGTGCTATGATTTGGGTAGCTCAGAAACAGACAGTGGGGGAGTGAGGAGCTTCTGAGGAAAAGTGGTGTGTATCCTGAGCCCTCTCTTCATTCTACCTGGGCACAGGAACAACTTTTGCAAGGCTCTAATGTGGTAAAGACACCAAGTGCTGTCTCAGTGCTGTGAGCCATGGGGAGAGTGCTGTGAGATGGGGCTGGAGAGGTGCTTAAGCTATAGGAGTGGATATAATCGCCTAGGGAGCACAGGTAGATGAGAAGAGCAGAAGCCCTGGACCAGTTCAGGTGCCCACCCCAATCTAGTAGCATTAGGTGGAGGTTGAGGGGCCAGCAAAGAAGTAGATAGGAGGGCAAGCCCTTGCCGCTAACTAGCTCTGTGACCTACAATGTGTCATTTGGCCTTTGCTGGGGCTCAGCTTTCTCATCTCTGTAAGGAAGTGGGAGCAGACAATTCCTCAAGCCTTTCCGTTTTGGAAACTCTGATTCTGTGATTGTACGAATGCTATAGAAGTGTAACACAGTTCATGTAGTCTAGTTTAAATTTTCAGATTCGTCTCAAATGTCGGTTTATTCTCTCTTTCCAAAAACTATGTAAAGAAGAAAGAATGGATAATATTATAGACTCAGTTTCAGGGAAGTGAAGTGATTTCAAGAGGTCTTAATACATTGTGGAAGGAGGCAGTACAATAATGTAGTTTTATATTATTTCTGGGTGCGTATGCGTGTGTGTGACTACATTGAGGAAGATGGATATTTTGAACTTAACATGTAGGAAACTAGGCCTAAGCATTGTAGGGGTTATCTAGTGGGGTCATATCTTTCTCAACTAAACCAGACTAACTTTGCTTTGTATACAGTCAATGCTGATATATTCAAGTTCAGAATTAATGAGTTCCTGTGATTAGAGTGCCCAACACATTATTAAGCATAATGTTCATGGAATGATGAAAGAGGTGAGGATTGAAGAGAATTCAAAGAAGGTAGGATTGTAACTAGAGCTATGTGTGCATCTGCCTTAGATTTAATTTTAAGAATAGTGCCGTTTTCATAACACATTTGAATTTTTAAAAAGCTTTATTTATGGTTTACAATATGAGGGTAACTAATTGTTGATAAATTGTTTATAAATTTATTTTTATTTGACCATTTATGGATCTATTTATAAATAGTTGCTTAATACACATTTGGGGGGGGGCATCCTTAGAAAATTGAGATAGTATCATGTATTCTAACATTAAACCTTGAGTGAGTAAATATGGGTAGAAAGCATGTAGTGTGTCTGGTCCTAGTCTATAGGGCGCAGGGACAGTTACATTGAAAGAGGAGATCCCAAAATAACCTTACCCATACATCATTACAGATCAAAATGTCTTCCAGAACTAGGATATAACAATGCTGTAACTTTTTATACTTAGACATTTTCAAATACATCTCCCAATGCTGAAAATCAGTTTCCTGTTTTTCAAAGTAAACATTTGCTCTATAGCCAAAAACAACACTTCAAAAAATAATATTATTGAGTAAAATTTATCTGGAAGGTCTGCAAGACAGAGGGAAAAATTGGGTGGCTCAGGGATACAGGGGAGGGCAAAATAATTTTGGTACCATTGGATTATGCTCAAATATGTGTTTTACATACATAAGTATATATAAAAGCAGTAATTTTAAGATCTTTTCTATTTAAGGATTCCTTTCCACCAAGCCCATTCCCTACGCACCTCTACTCCCCAATGTGAAGAATGTTCATTTCTCATCAATTCTGTCATCACATCTTTTAGGATTACACTGAGCACAGTTACTAAGACATTTTAGCCATTAATACTGTTAATTGTACCAACAAGGGATAATGCAAAGTTTGAAACACTTTTATACAATTATATCTTGTTAGAAACAATTTGACTGTATTAAATGGGCCTTTTATGTACATCTATGTAATTATCAATTTAAGAGTTGAGGAGCTAAAATTATAGTGTGCTTTTTCTAAGAAAAGAGCTACAAGGAGGTGTCACAGACATTTGCACTTGAAGAGAAAGTTTACTCAGAAGAGCTTAAAGACAGATTTTTACACCAAAATACAATATCATTATTTTCCCGAAATGCATTTATAAAATATTACTTTATTGTTTTAAGCATTTCTCTCTGTTGTAGGATTTGGTAGTCAACATCCAGAAGTTTTTCTTGAGTTAATCTTAGGAAAATTTAATAGTTGGGGAATGGCAGAGACCTTAATATTTGCAAGTTCCCTTTCGTACAAATAAACTATGTGTTAGTCTGTTTTCAGAGTAAAAACTCTGTGGTGGGAGGTATGAAAGGACCCAGACATTTGAGCCAGGGATCACCCTACAAGGAACACACAGAAAAACAAAATATTTATTCATGAAAACCAACTTGTTTAGTTTAATAATGACAAAACAGGTTGACCGCACTTCCTAGCAATATTCAGAGTTTACAGTTTTAGTATATCATGGTTGATTCTCACATGTTAATGAAAGACTATCAAGATCAAAGCTTTTTTAAGAGACAACCAAATTTTAGCCTGTGTTTTATCCTGGAAGTCTTCTTTGTCTTTGCAAAGATCAGTTAAATCACAAGACTACAGTCATCACCACTGCCAGAGGAGCTTGGTTGTTAATACGTGTATAAGTTCACTGCCTCACAAGTGTCCTCAGAAATCACGTAGGATATGGTGCGCCCACTACACTGTAGACGCCTCAAGAGTCAGCTCTGCAACTTGGCTTCCCCCGGGCTCCCCACAGTGCCCATTGTGTTCATTCTCAATGGGCACTCAGCAAAAGTCACTGACTGGCTGACAAATTAATCTGTGGGTAGCTGTCAGAAGAACCAGTGTCTCATTATCAAAGAGCAGATGACAGGAAGATTCCACAGCAACTGAGACAAGTTTCCACCTAGGATGCCCTGACGTGGTAAGAGTCACAGGGTAAATACAAGACAGCATCAAGGAACTTGAGCTGATCAGCTGAGTGGGCGCATGGACAATTCCATGACCTGGGAGAAATTTGTAGGGAAAATTTAACAGTTGGGGAATGGCGGAGACCTTAATATTTGTAAGTTCCCTTTCTTACAAATAAACTATGCTTTAATTTGTTGAAGTAATAAAAAGTTAGAGGTGCCCTGATGTGGTGGGAGTCAAGTTAGAGGTGTGGGTGGAGAGGAGAAAGTAGGACACAGTAATAAAAGAAAACCTAATGGAAACCGTAGACTCATTTGGGTTTTCATAAATAATAAATAAATATTTAATTATCTTTACATTTTATTTCTGATATGTGATATATTTGAGCTTTTAGTACGTGTGAGTCATCAAGGTGGGGCCCTTTTATACATTTCTTTCTTTAATCATTACAACAACTGTATTAGAAAGGAAAAGTCATTATGCTCATTTTGTCATGGGGAAACTGAGGCCAGGCAGATGAATTAACTTGCCTCATGTCCCACTGGCAGGAAGCCATGGGATTTGGATTTGCAGTTGCTGTATTTTCCATTGTAAACATTCGTAAGACATTGTGGCCAGGAAAGTAATGGGGCCTGGGGTGGTGTGTGTGTGTGAGGGAGGGGAAGCTATTTCTGTCACCAGGAAAACATCACCTGTACTCTTCCCCTTGGCTGAACTGGCATGGTGGAGAGTCATTGCATTTCTTTAGATGACAGATCATTTTGCCTTCCCCAGTAGTCAACCCATCCATTGGTCATGTACCCAAAAGTCAGACATGCATTGATTTAGATGGCAGAGTTTGCCCTGAATGTGCTATTATACTTTAAAATTGGGGAAAAGAACGAAAAACACAAGCAAATACAATTCTCCCCTGTCTCTTGAGGTTTGTGGGTATGCAGAGAACACTGTAGATCTTGTGTCTGTAACAGTACCACATCCTCCTGCACTCTAATTTCAAGTCTGATACTCTTTCCTACCACTTCAAACATATTTTGAATGGAATAAATTCATTCTAGTTACTTCTCTTTCCTATCATGGATCACTTACCTCTCTAGCTGACATTTTCTTTCTTCTAAAACAGGACTAGTTTTTATGACAGCATTTTGAAGATACTGATAGTTAGTCATCTAATGTCTATTGAAAGGGAGAGGTGATAAAAACAGTTATTTGTGAATTGAGCTAGACTTAGTAAAATTCCTATTTGTCACAACTGACTTGATTTAAAAGTATGTTAATTGTTCTAAAATGTTTGCTCTTGTTTCTCTAGATGCAATCTTCCTCCGTTATCAAGTGAATACACTAAAGACGTTGGATCCAAAAGTCATTTAGTGACAGCTAACCCCAGCATAATTCGGCAAAGGTAAGAGTTTATGGCTTCTGTCTGTGAGGAACTCAAGAGGAAAGCTTTTGAAGTATTTAACATTTTAAAGGCAGTGAACATAATTCAGTTTGAGAAACAAAGAAGAAAACCATCTGGACAGGCAGGAAGGATGAAGGAGGGAATTGTAAATAAACTAGGCAGGATTATGGGAATCCAAACACTATTTCGTGCTTCCCCTGGGATTCTGTTTCTTGCCCTTAGAGATGGTAGAAATAACATGAAAATCTTTTGTTTTGCTCAAAGAAGCAATGTAGTATCCTGCTCTTACTCCTTACTACTACTTTCCGATTTGTCGACTTCAGTCCCAACTCATTGATTGGCATTGATTGGTGAGCTGAATTAATATCAATTTTATTAAAGGATAAAAACAAGGAGATGACCAATCTACTATAATATATGCATGCATGAAAATAGCAGTATTCTTGGAATGTGCAGGAATGTATGATTATGTGATATAATAATATATTACATTACATTCAATCAGCTTTGGAAACGCAGACAGAAAATTCTTGCTCTAGTATCCATTCCAGGTATCTTTGCAGCTGCTGTGGGAGCTTCTGGGGGTCAGTCTCTAGCTGATGAAGGCCATCAGTAAGCTATCAGCTATTTCTCCAAGGTCTGGTCATTGTAGAGAATGACTCAGTCTTTGGGAAAAGAGGAGTCAGACGTTGCCTTTATACTCTCCCGTGTAGCTACCCATTAGGAGTGAAATACCCTGACATTGCGGACTCAGGCGCTTGTCATCTTATGAAGTCCTGGCCAAGTGAACAGCATTGGTGTGTCACTTTATAAACAATGCCGTTCTACTTGTTTTGGTTTGTAAGTAAGCATTCCTGTAAAATAGATGTCCAGAAACACAACCAGTTTTTAATTTTGACAGATATTGCAAAATTACCCTTCCAAAATGTAGTATTTACTTTCTCTTCAGAATGGATAAGACTGCCTGTTTCCCAGTACTGAAAACAACATTATGTCCTATTAATCTTGTAAATGTCTGTCAGTTTGTTGGGTGAAAAATGATATGTTATTTTTTACTCCATATGCATTCTTTTCTGAATACAAGAAGGGCTGAGTGGGTATTGACTATTAGTATTTCTTCTGTGACTTGCTCGTTTGTATTTTTTGTTCATTTTGTGCTTTCTGTGTGCGAGTGTGAGGAAGATTGGCCCTGAGTTAACATCTGTTGCCAATCTTCCTCTTTCTGCTTGAGGAAGATGGTCCCTGAGCTAACATCAGTGCCAATCTTCCTCTGTTTTATATATGGGATGCCGCCACAGCATGGCTTGATGAGCAGTGTGTAGGTCTGTGCCCAGGATCTGAAGCTGCAAACCCAGGCCAGTGAGGTAGAGCATGTGAACTGGACCACTACACCACTGGGCTGGTCCCTGTGCTTTTTTCCTTTTAAAAAATATTTTCCTGTTGATTTATAGGAACTGTTTATATTCTACATATTAAATCTTTATTTGCCATATTTGAAGCGAATATTTCCTTCTAATCTGTCACATATCTTTTAGCTTATGTTAAATCAGAATTTAACATTTTTTATATAATGAAATTTGTTAGTCTTTTCTTTTATGGCTTCTTTTTTTAAAAAAAATCTTTGTTTGGATAATCGTCCTTATCTACATTCCCTTCAATGAGAAAATATCATCTTGTATTTCTCTAGTGCATTTATAGTTTCATTTTTCATATTCAAGAAATTTAATCCAGGGGCCAGCCCCATGGCGGAGTGGTTAAGTTTGAGTGCTCTGTTTTGGCAGCCCAGGGTTTCACTGGTTTGGATCCTGAGCGTGGACATGGCACCACTCGTCAGGCCACGCTGAGGTGGCGTCCCACATGCCACCACTTAGAAGGACCTACAACAAAAGAATATACACATATGTACTGGGAGGATTTGGGGAGAAAAAGCAGAAAAGAAAAAAAAGATTGGCAACAATTGTTAGCTCAGGTGCCAATCTTTTAAAAAAAAAAAAGAAAGAAAGAAATTTATTCCATGTGAATATGTTTATTTTTATAACAATAATTTTGCTTTTCAACAAAATATTTTTTATTATAAGGAATTAAAACAAAAGAGAAAAGTACAAACAAGGTAAAAAAAATCACCCCAAACCTCACTATTTGTAAATAACCATAATTTGGTAAATTTTTTCCATATATTCATATATTCTTCAGAACTTTGAAGCTATTGTTTCATTAACTTCTTCCACCCAATCTTGTCAATCAGAAGTCTAATGGAAATCTATTTTTTGTTCTAAGAAGGGAAACCTGTTTTTCCTATCTCCACTAAAAGCTTTTACAATTTCTTTTTATCATTTAAATTCAGAAAGTTTACCAAGATCTATCTTAGAGTGGGTCTTTTCTCATTCATGTTTCTCGGCACGTTAATGAGAGGTTCTTTTAGTTGGAAGACTTGAGGGTTTAGTGGTTAAGAGTCTGTACTCTGCACAAGATGACTTGGATTTCACTCTCTGCTCGCCCACTTACCGGCTGTGTGAACTTGGCTAAGTTATTTAACACTTCCTCCTTTCGTTTCTTCATCTGTAAAGCAGGGACAATAATACCTACATAATAGATTTGTTATAATGAATTAAATTACATATGGATGTACATGTACATATGTGTATAAACACATGTGTATATCTATGTAGATTATAATTACATATAAACAGTGCCTGGTTCTAAGCACCATATAAGTGTTAGCTGTCATAACATTCTCTTGCTTATGTGCCTGATTATTTCCTCTTCTCAACTGTATTTGCTCTCTCTTTTCTAGTCTTACTATATGGATGTCAGAACTTCTAGCTCTATTATCTATGACTTCTAACTCTTTTCTTATACCATATAGCTGTGTGTGTGTGTGTTTGTGTGTGTGTGTGGTGTGTTGTATCCCAGGAATAATCCCTTTCAACTCACTAAATAGTATTTGGTTGTGTTCATTCTTCTATATAGTCTCCCACTTTCACTTTTTAAAATTGTGTTTTTGTTTTCTGTGAGCCTAATTATTTCTTTTTCAAAGCAGCACGTTCTTTTTTTTTTACAGATGTGATGTCCTCTTAAGTTTCATCAAGAGCCTATTAATGCACTTAAAAGTTTTTGTTTATTTGTGCATTTCAGATTATTTCCTTTATTTTTTGGATTTAATGCTACATATGTGATTTGACTTTTTCAAAAATTTGAATGTTTTTTGTTCATTTTTGTATGATGTCTGTTTGCTGCCAGTAAATATAGGTATATTGCTTACATAGTCAACAATTAGTTTTTAAAATGTCACTGAAAACCAAAAATGCCTGTCAAATTTGTAAGTCAGTAAATTAAATGAATGACTAAAAATCAGTGCTTAAAATTTAATTTTTACTGGTGTTTGTCGATGTAGCTAATGTAGCGTAGCAAGGAGTTGGGAAGAAAGAGAGAACAAAACATACTCTCTCGTAGTTTAGTTATTGGCTCTCACTCAATTCTTGTTTTTTGTTTTGTTTTTTTGGGAGGGTGAAGGTCTGATAGGAATATGGCAGAAAATCTCGAATGATGATGGTGTCTTTAATTCAGTTAAGTGGGTTGATGTTTTGGGAATTCTAGGAATACAGTTTGTGTGCCTTCTTGGAGAATTCTCATTCAACAGAATGAGCAAAGGGGCAAGAGAACACTTACAGAAATTTTTCTTTGATTATTTAAAAACTTTTTATTTTTAAATAGTTACAGGTTCACAAGAAGTTGTAAAAGAGTGCGGAAAGCTCCTATGAACTTTGTCTCCAGTTTCCCCCAGTGGTAACATCTTGCATAACCATAGGATAATATTATAACTATTATTTGACCTGGGAACAAAATAACTTTTAAGGAGAAATAAATGTTCTTGTGGAGGAGACTTGAAACGTTCAGTGTATTACATTCAAGAGTGAAAGATTCTGTTTTCCTACCTGATTATGTGGAGCTGGTGGTACGATTTTAAAAGGAATGTGAAAAAGAATGTTTATACCAAGATTTAGAGCAAGATGAGAGATAGAGATATTGAGATTGTACTTTTGAGAAAAATTGTAGTAACTACAGAAGAAGAGAGGAAAAGGTCAAAAATTAAGTATTTATGAGGAAAAGTAAACCTGCTGGTTAAGACTTAAGTTCACTATAAAGAATTAATGTAAGGCAAACAAGAATCATTATTATTAATATTGGTCAACTTTTAGTCAACATTTCTATGTGCCAGGTTCTGTGCTCTTTATATGCATTTCCTCACTTAATCCTCAAAACAGCTCTAATAGGTAGAAAGCATTTTAATTTGTGTATTTACAGAAACTTTAGTCACCTGCTCATACTCATAGCTGCTACTAATCTGAGACTTGACCTAGATATGTCTCAATGACCCAGACCCATAGCTTGTGCTCTTAACCAGTGACCATCGCATCTCTCAGTCTTTCCGGGTGATCCGTGTATTGTACAAAGAGAATAAATGGAGTTTCACAAGTGATAAATCATTTTGGAAAAGTGAATGAAAGTTCTCTCCTTTAAAAAAATGTATTCTAAATATAGCAAGATTTTTTGACACAAAATCAAAATTCATACAGCAATTCTGTTTTGAGAAATAAAGAAAAAATATACCATTTACAATAGCATCAAATAATATACTTAACAATTAAACAAAAAACCAAACCCTCTATGGAGAAATTAGGGCATTTTATTGAGAGACATTTCGTACAACCTGACTAAATGTACTGATTTACCACGTCCGTGATTGAAGGACTCGGTATTGGAAAGGTGTCAGTTCTACCACATTGATCTATAGATTCACTGAAGTTCCGATAAAGTAACATAGGCCTTGTGATTTCTTAAACACTCTTTAAATAACACTAATTATAAGGGAAAAGACTGATAAGTTTGATTTATTAAATTAGGAACTTTTATTCATAAAAAAGTTTTTTGATAAAAGTAGAGCAACTATAGTCACATTGTAGAAGATGACAACTAGCAAAGGACTCATATCCAGAATATATGAATAACTCCTTCATATTTAATTTAGAAATAAATTAATTTAATATGAAAAACAGAAAATCCAATAGGAAAATAAGTCAGAGTTGAACCGTGCTTCAGAGAACAAGTCCAAATAACCAATAAATGAATGAATATATGCTCTACCTCGCTAGTAATCAGAAAAATACAGATAAAAATCCTAATGAGATATCATTACACATCCATATAGTTGGCAGAAATTACTTCAACTCCTGGTGAGGATGTATAGCAACTGAAAATACCCTCTATGCTATTCGGAGTGAATATAGTTATAACCACTTTAGAATGCATTTTGACATTATCTGTTAGAGTTGAAGATGCATATTTCCCATGCGCTAGCAGTTCCATTCCTAGGTAAATGCCAAAGAGAAAAACAGCATTAATATAAAGAAGAAATGTTTGAAAATTGTTTATAATAACTAAAAACTAAAACAGTTGGTTATGCATCAGTGTTGGATGAATACATAAATTGGGATATGCTCACATAATGGAATGCTTTACAGCAATGAACTATACCCACAATAAAATGGATGAACCTCACAAACTTAATGTTGAGAAAAAGAAGTGTCATAAAAAATGTAGTAGGAAGTCAGCCCTGATGGCCTAGTGGTTAAAGTTTGGCACTCACCACTTTGGTGGCCTGGGTTCACTTCCCAGTTGCTGAACCACACCACCCATCTGTCAGTTGCCATGCTGTGGCAGTGGCTCACATGGAAGAACTGGAATGACTTACAGCTAGGATATACCACCATGTATTGGGGCTTTGGGGAAGCAGGGGAAAAAAGAGGAAGATTGGCAACATATATTAACTCTGGGTGAAGCTTTCCCTAAAGAAAAGGAAAAAATACAGTAGGATCCCATATAAAATTAAAAGCAAAACTAATTAACAGTATGTCTTAGGGACACCTACATAGTAAGTAAAACTATAAATAACAGCAAGTGGTCTCTTCTTAGGAGAGGGAAAATTTTGGATTCGGGAATGGGAAATACACATAGGAGATATCTGGATTATTGGCAGCGTTCTTTTTCTTGATCTGGCTGGTGATAATATGGATATACACCACATAATTATTCTTTAAGCTGCACATATATATTTGGTGCATTCTTCTGTATATGTTTTACAAAATAGTATCGTAAGTGTTGGAAGACTATAAAATGTATAGTTAATTTTAGAGACTCTTTGCTTTATGACAAAATAGAGTTCCAAAGAAGTATACTAGATGGTAAGTTATGTATAAAAAGGATCAGTGTCTGGAAAATAAGAAGTCATAAAAAGATTTGAATGGAAGCATATCAAAGCTTTATTAGCACCACTATCAGTGATTTGAGGGTCTATGTTAAAATTGCAACACAGACAATGTTTTAACCTAGGAATTACTGACTTTTCATTTTATAGAAAGAATCAAACAGATATCAAGGCTGGAAACCTTTAGTTGGTTCACTATAGCTTATAGTATATTCATAGCATCTTCTTCAAGTGGCTAGCAGTATATGCAAATAGGATGGTTTATAAAATGCAAACGCATTAAAATATAGATGATGGTGTTACACTATACTGGAACACTAAAATGGAAGAAATAAAATTGAAGTGGGAAAGGCAGTGTGTATTTTTATTTTAGGAGATTATCCTGTTTATATTAGATATTTTATTCATATCTTATAGTCTTCTCCCAAGGCTATGCAAACCCAGGACATTGGCAGTGTCTTGTACTTTCAAGTGACTAAAAATTAAAGGCATTGAGCAAAGATGTGCAGTGAACATGTTAAGTACTACTAATTTTCATAACTGTCCTCCAAACCCTTGATTCTGATAAAAATAATCTGTTGAGAGTTATAAGCACTGCGAGTTTTCACTTCAAAATTCTCTTAGAAAATACCAGCATCAAGATGAAACAGATTTGAGAAAAATTAAGTATATATATGGGAGACATATAATTATGATAGCAAAAATAAAGTTAGAAAAAGTAATATTTTTTAAGATATTTAAAAGAAATTCTCAGTAAGAAGGAGCTTTGCTACAGCCTATATCAGGTTATGTTGTTTAGAGTGCATTCTTATTTTTTTAAAAGCATCTTTGTTGAGGTGTAATTGATACACAAAAAAACTGCACATATTTAAGGTATGCAGTTTGATGAGTTTGGGGATATGCATACACCTGTGATACTGTCAGCATAATCAAGGTACTAAACGTATCTGTCATCTCCAAAATTTCCTTATGTCCTTGTTTTTGTGATGTGTGGTAAGAATGCTTAACATGAGAGCTACCCTCTTAAAAAATTGTTGTTCAATGGTTGTAAAGTGCATTCTTCTTGACAGCACCCAGAACTAAAAGATTAGTTGGGGTATCTGGGTCACAAGATTAGAAAGGGCTTTGCCCAGTAACATTTATCCTCGGATTGAGTTTTTATGGGCTGGGAGAAGACAGATTGTTCTAATTAATGCAGCAGAGTCTGCTGGATCTTCACATCCATTGCTATGGTCTTCTTCCTTTCTTTGTTGTCTTTTATAGGTGAGTGGCAGCAAGGATCCATTCATGGGGTACCCTTCATCAACATACTGCCTCTAACCCATTGGCCCTCAAACATTTTTGTTCAAATACCCTTCAAGAGAATTTTTTAAATCCATCACTATTACCTTGATCATTTTTAAGTTACCTAATTTTTTTGGCATGAGGTTAAATTGTTGCCATTATGTACTCTGAGTGCATTCCTCATTGTGCATATGCTTTAAATATGTATTGCCAAAATCTCAGAAGTGCAGAGTTGGCTCTTTTGATGTTACATGTCCTCCTAGGAAAGTCAGTGCTCTTTGTCAAAGTAATTCCCTAAGTTGAGTTGACATCCTGTCAGAAAAACGCTTTTAATTCAAGGAAGTGTTAAAATGTAACCCCATATAATCATTTCATTTCTGAATTCTAATTATTCAACATACAAATAAGGTATGGGAATTGCCAAGAGTTTGTCCCCTGAATAAAATAAGGCACAGCCTCTTTGTATTTCTTATAAAGATCTTTTTGCTTTTTCTCGGGGGATACTCCCTCAGAAGCTGTGTATCTTGGAAATCTTTCTTTGTTTGATGGCCTGGTGTTTTTACACACTGGGGGAATGCATCCTTGTAATATTTGGGATAATAGGAGGTATGTCTTTCTTTTGTGAAGTGGAAAGGGGCAAATTATGAAAGTAGGGTTTGGAAAAGAGAACTGCCTAGACTCATCAGCCTTGAGCAAATAAGTTTTGAAAAAGTATATATGTGGAAGTTGAAGGTTTGGAAATTCATAGGGAAAGAAGGAGATTAAAATGGGAGCTTAGGGGCTGGTCCGATGGGGCAGTGGTTAAGTTCACACATTCTGCTTCACTGGCCCAGAGTTCGCTGGTTTGGATCCTGGGTGCGGACCTACGCACTGCTTGTCGAGCCATGCTGTGGCAGGCGTCCCACATATAAAGTAGAGGAAGATGGGCACGGATGTTAGCTCAGGGCCAGTCTTCCTCAGCAAAAAAGAGGAGGATAGGTGGCAGATGTTAGCTCAGGGCTAATCTTCCTCAAAAAAAAAAAAAGGGAGCTTTACAAGAACAGAGTTGCTGAGACATTCATTCAACAAAGATTTTTTGAAATTTGCTCTGGGACAAGGAATACAAAATTGAATGAGACATGACTCATACCCTGAAGTTGCTCACAGTCAGCAGACATTCCTATGGTCTCAGGGTCTATGGAAGGGCTTTAGGGGGTCCCTGAACCCCTTCTAAAATTTATACAAAATTCCCATGTATGTGCAGGTATGTATTTGTTATCAGATTTTCTAAGGGTTCCATTACTCACAAAAGCTTTAAAATTCACTAACCTAGACTGAGCCATTCTATGATAGCATGATGTAAAAGTAGAGATTAGAGTCCTCAAAGCTTGTTTCTCAGTTTTTCAATAGAGTTGAAAACTCAGTTAGCCATTTTGCCATAACAAGAATTCAGTATATATTTGGGCAAATGATTGTTAAAGAGAAAAACGAATTTAATTGATTATCTTATTATGACATTAAGGATTCATTTTTAAACTTTGAGGCTCCGGCTTGAGAAATGATTGTTATTTCCAGACACTAAAAAAGAGCAGCAGGATTCTGAGTGTGTGTGTGTGTTTCCATGTAGGCATATTAGAGATGATAGTAAAGGTCTGAGCAGGTCGGGGTCAAGAATCTTTTATCTCTGCTCTTGAGACCCCTGCATATTGTTTGGCATACAGAACATGCACAATAGTGTTTATAGAATGAATGATTAAGTGAATAAATATATTTTAAAATCTCTTCCAAACTGAATTTCTGGTTTAAATTGTCTTGTAAAAGGAAATGTAATGAAGTTTTTGGTGTCAGCTAAAATGCTTTTATGATCCTAAGCTGAGGAGATGAATTTTTTAGTAACAGATATTTCAAAACAGTATTAGTGGAATGCTTAGCTGGTAAAACTCTTTTTTTAAAAAGTTGACATGAATTAGGAAGCAAAAATCTTTTCTTAGAACAACTGAAGTATAAATCATGATGGCGTGAACTTTTGAAGATTTGTAAGTGTATAGCTTTTGATTCACTGATAGAACTTGATATGAGACCCCAGTATTTATCTTGGGGTTCCTAGTATCAGGTAGAGCCTGGGTAATCTCTTCCTATACTAGAAAAAGAGACTTTATCCAGTGGTTTTGCCTCTAATTTTACTAAAGGCAGTTGGGAGTGTGGAGATGTTAACAAAAAGAACAATTGGTTATTTTATTTATGTACTTTTAAAACAATAATTTGAGCATTGAGGAAAATAACTTGGGTCCAAAGAGGATTATAGCAATTTCTTTAAAATTCTATATGACTCACGTCTCAGATTGTGTTCCTAAAACTTCCGTATCTGTTCTGCCAGCTGACTTCTTTCTCCTTTCTTCTCCAAACTCAGAGCAGCTTCTCAGTGTTTGCATGAAGGCTTAGCAGTCATTGGTAGCCATTCAGTCTAACGTCTGCCATGATGTAAGGGAATTAAAACACAGATGCTAAAACTGGAACTAGAGAGAGCAAGCAGAACATAGAGAAGAGATGCCTCTAATAGGGTCTAGATCTGTATGGAGTTCGTGTCTGAGAGGCGGTATTACATAGTGGTGAAGAACACAAGTTTTGGTTTTAAACTGATTTGTATTCCAGTTCTGGTGCCAGTTTTAGTAAATGCTTCTACTTACTAGCTATGTAACACTAGTTACTTAACCTCCCACCTGCCAATTGATAATAAAACTATTTGTCTTGAGGATTGTTGAATAATGTAAATGGGATAATATAGCCGCTTCTAGGAGAAGCTATTCTGACTGATATCCAGAATAGCTACTCAAGAGGACTCTCCTGTTGAAATACATTTTGTTCTTGGATAAAACATATTTTTAAATGTATTATTGAGCTCATCAATTTATGGAATCTCCAAAGGTATTTGCATACTTTTCCCCCCAAACAAACAAAAAACCACAAAACAAAATTAGGGAACTAAAATCAACCAAGCACTGTGAACTATAAAATTCTGATATCAAAGCTGAGAACAAGAGACTAAGTCCTGGACTTAGTATGTTAATGTGTGTCGTATATTAAGCCCTGATAAGGGATCTAATGTGGTCCTAGGTCATTAGCAGCCCCTTGCTTCCAATAGAAGCAAACATAAATTTCTTCTGGAGGAAGCTCTCAGAATTCCCATATATAACTTTCAAACAAATAGAGGCTAATAAGCAAATACTAAAATGCACACAAGCCATCAATATTGAGAGTCCTCAGAGACAAAAAGCAAACAAAAAATTATAGATATATATGCCTGACAATCTATTAGAATTGTCAGATGCAGTATATAACTAAATATGAAGTCTTCATGGAAAAAAAAAAGTCAAAAAGGGAATATCAAAATTAACAAGGTAGCCTTGAAAAAGAACCAAATAGAACTTTTACAAATGAAAAATATAATTGTTTAAATCAACACACATCAGATTAGACATAACTGAAGAGAGACTTGATGAACTGGAAGACAGAGCAAATAATTTTCCAGATAAGACAATGAAGAAAATATGAAAGCAAGACAACAAAGCATGGAGGATAGAATGAGAAGGACTACATTAAAGTGGAATTATAAAACAGAGGTAAAGGTTGCAACTTTTTCAGAATTAAAGATTAGTGTAATTTGTAAATACAGGAAACAAAAGTATCAAACAATCAATTAAATTTTTAAAAAATGCACACCTGGACCATTTTAGTAAAGCTGGACATAAGGTACTAAGAAACAGTTTAAAGCATCCAAAGAGAAAAGACAGATTACCTGCAAAAGAATGACAGACTAAAAGCAGACTTCTTCCAACAGTAAAGATGGAAGTGGGAAAGCAGTGGAAAAATGTCTTTTAAGTGCTGAGAGAAGAAACTATCAACACAGAAATGTGTACTCAGCAAATTATTTTTCAAAATTAAAAACATTTTCTGAAAAACAGACATAGAGATTACTTACCACCCATAGACCTTCACTGAAAGAAATTCTAAAGAGTGTATCTCAGGAGCAAAGAATGTTACTTCAGAAGGAAAATCTGAGATGCAAAGAAATTGGTAAGCATATAAACAAATCTAAACAAACTTCATGTGTGTAAAATAATTATATGTTCTCTTTACATATGATTTGTAGTGTCAAAACAAGAGGCACAATTAAAATACTGGAAAATAACATCACATAAATTGGGAGGGGGAGTTTGGAATTGAAGTGTTTTAAAGCTCTTGTTTCAGTTATTTATTGCTCAATAACAAATCACTCTTTGTGGCTTAAACAACTATCATTTTAGTGTCTTTCACGGTTCTGTGAGTCGGGAATTCAGGAAGGACTAGGCTGAGCAGATGTGGCTCATGATATCTCACCTGGTGGCTGGAGTTGAAATGGCGAAGGGTTGGGCATCTCTATTTCTCCATGTAATCTCAGGGCTCACCTTGTGGTCTCTCCTTGTGGGCTAATTTGGGCTCCCTCACAGCATGACAGCCTCAGAACAATGGGACTGTTTACCTGGTAGCTGACTTCCACCAAAGCTAGCGTCCAAAGACAACAAAGCAGAAGTTCATGGCATTTTTATAACCTCATATTGGAAGTGGCAGCATCAGCTCCATCATACTCTGTTGGTTGAAGCAGTCACAAAGGCCCACCCAGGTTCAAGGGGGAAGAGTCCTGGCATAGATCCAGCACGTGTTGCGAGGAGTATCCAAGTCACATTGTTAGAAGAGGCTGTATGATAGGACATGTTGTGGTCATCTTTGGAAAATATAATCTGCCACTCTGCCCTTAGGCCAGACAGTTCATATCCCTCTCACATTCAAAATAAACTCAGACTTCCCCAAAGACCCCCAAGACTTATCCCATGACAGCATCAACTTAAAGTCCTAGGATCTCCAAAAAGTTGAAAGAAGGAACAACAACAAAAACCCAGAGAACAATAACCTAAAAACAAAATACAACGGAGAGGATTCAAAAAGGCAATGTTGATCCTTTGAAATGTCTAAGTTGATTCTTTGAAAAGTTGATAAATGGAAATTGTTTTGAAATAGACTTTTCATTATTTTCCTACAAATCCATCCTAAAAACAAAGAAAAAGCTTCCAGCGTATATGGATATATATATACACACATATTATATATCATATTATGGATAATTTGAAAACATTGACACTCTTTAAATGTATAAAATTACATAAATGATTTAAGTTGTAACTTACGATATGTCTGTAATGTTAGAATAATATACAGTGATATTTTGGAATAATGTTCATGAATAAATGGTAAAATGCTCACTTTATAATATTAAGTGAAAAAATAAGTATATAACTGTGTATGCTTCAACATATAAAATTATGTGCATAGAAAATCTCTAAGGAAGTAAATCAACATTTTCCAAATTTGCTGCAAAATTTTATACTAGGAAAAATCATTAAAAAGCGAACTGTGTTATATTTTCTCCTAATAGTAACTCACTTTGACAATATAGCAGCCCTGTAAGTTAGAGGGGCAGACAATGTGAATAAAGCCCCAATTTTGCGTGTGGGTTCCTCACCCTCCAGATCTAAGTGAGATTAGCTTGGGCCCCAGATGTTATGTACTGAATTCAGAAAGTCAGAACGTTCTCTGCATCTTTCTAGTAACGTTGTCCTGGGAGCAGTGGAAGCGAGTGTGGCATTAAGAACCTGACTCCTGACACAGAATAGTTATTGCATCAATGTCCATGTGTTTCCTTGCTTTCTCTTTCCCTTTGTGACCTTCTAATCCTCAACGTTAAACAGCAGATCAGATCAAATGTAACCAATGTATCTATAATTAGTAAATAGATACTGGAATAGCCTAAATTCCCATGGTACCTTCATGCAGGTCCATTGAGAGTGGATTGCACCCCAGCGATAAAACATTATTGGGTAGACTCAGCAAGGGTACCAGGTTAAGAATTTTTGCAGGATTTATATTAACATGCAACATATTGAGACCAGCAGACTAATAATTTGTACCTGCTTTCCGAGACCCACGTCTCCTTAGCCTTCTTTTTAATGTTTACTTCAGTTGTATATTTTTTCTGATCAGCAGAATGTCAGTGAGTTGCAACTTCACTGGAAGGAAAAATGTGCAGGAGGATTTCTGGAAACCAGTAGGGCAGCATTGGCTGTCTTATCTAAGATAAATTACTTAACAGCTCCCTGAACGTAACATGGTAGAAAAAGAATTGTTAACAGATGGCATCAGAATTCTGTTTAGAAAGTGTGCTGTGTGTGGAAGTATTCTTTGGCTAATTTCAAGGGGTCAGGAAGAGACTCAAGGGCCTGGTGTTGGTTCCAAGGTTGGATCTGAGTAATAGAAGACTGTAGAACTGTTGCAGTGAGCCAAAAGAGAGGCGATAAGGAAGAGAGAAGGGCTAGAGAAGGGAAGACGGTGAAGGAGCAGGAGTTTCTAGCCAATTTAGGTAAGTTGGCTAGGTGAATTGGCCAGAAAAGAACTGAAATATCTCCAATCAGTTGTAAATTGTTTTTCAGAAACTATATGTTCTGAGATTATTTCCCCTTGACCTCCCTCTCACCTTTTCTTGCTCTTCAGAATTCTAATATATCCATGCAGTTTTGTATATGATATGTGTGTGTGTGTGCACGTGGATATGTGTAAATGATGAAGGGACTGTTTCATCTTTTATCAACGTGGTTTGTGCTCTGAATGATGGCACTTAGAGGGCAGAGAGGACCTTGAAAATGTAATCCTCCTAGGAATGTTTAGATTGGAATCCTGGGAGGTGCTGCATTTATATTGACCGTGTGTCCCTTTTGGAATGTAGAGACACTCTTGACTCACAAAGATATTTTGTTACAGCCAAGGCATTTGTGCCCCAGCTTAACTGTGGGAGGTAACCTTAAATGTAAAGTCTGAAACTGGCTAATTATCTTACCAAAGTCCATATGTGCTAAGAGCTTCTTTGGGCAAGATGGTAGGGGTCCATCTGTGAATAATTCCATTTCACAGAGTTCATTCTGTATTCAGTGATTTCAGATTGTTCAGCTATTAATGAACTTTCCTAATTACCTTCATAAAAAAGGATAACATAGTAATAATTCCTTATTATGTATGTGAATATTTCTGTAGTCTGTGAAAATTACTTTATTGTTAAATTTATATATGTAATTAATTTTACTGGAGAATATGACTCACGTGGATTAAATGGAATATAGTTTTAGCAGTTAGTAATTGTAATTGTATTTGATTATATATTAAATGAATGTTATATATTCTTATAAAAACTATTTGCTTTCCAACTTGAATTATAAGAACATATGTCTATACGTTTCTATTACTAATTAATTTGTTTCATAGAAAGCTTTTTTTTAAATATCAGAGCTTTAGTGTTTGGTTAGATCTTTTCCTGTTTAAACTATTTTATTGAGGTCACATTGGTTTATAACCTTATGTAAATTTCAGGTGTACATCATTGTATTTTGGCTTCTGTATAGGCTGCATTGTGTTCACCACCAAAAGTCTAGTTTTTAATCCATCACCATAGATATGTGCCCTTTACCCTTTTCACCATCCCTCCACCCCCTTCCCCTCTGGTAACCACCAATCTATTCTTCTTATCTATGTGTTTTTTTTATCTTACGAATGTGAGTAAAATCATATGGTATTTGTCTTTGTCTGACTTATTTCACTTAGCATAATACCCTCAAGGTCCATCTGTATTGTTGCAAATGGCATGATTTCATCTTTTTTTATGGCTGACTAGTATTCCGTTGTGTGTGTGTATATATACATACACATACATATATATGTATATACCACATCTTCTTTATCCATTGATGGACACTTGGATTGTTTCCAAGTCTTGGTTATTGTGAATAATGCTGCAGTGAACATAGGGGTGCATACATCTTTTCAAATTAGTGTTTTCATGTTCTTTGGATAAATAGTCAGAAGTGGAATAGCTGGATCATATGGTATTTCTACTTTTAATTTTTTAGGAAATCTCCACACTGTTTTCCATAGTGGCTGCACCATTTTGCATTCCTACCAGCAGTGTGTGAGGGTTCCCTTTTCTCCACATCCTCTCCAACACTTATTTCTTGCCTTTTTAATAATAGCCGTTCTGACAGGTATGAGGTAATATCTCGTAGTTTTGATTTGCATTTCCCTAATAATTAGTGATGTTGAACATCTTTTCATGTGGGTGTTGGCCATCTGTATAGCTTCTTTGGAAAATGTCTATTCATATCCTCTGCCCATTTTTTTAATGAGTTCGTTTTTTTGTTGTTGAGTTGTATGAGTTCTTGATCTATTTTGGAAATTAACTCCTTGTGTGATATATGATTTGCAAATATTTTCTCCCATTGGTGGGTTGTCTTTTTATTTTGTTCATGGTTTCCTTTGTCTTGCAGAAGCTTTTTATTCTGATGTAGTCCCAATTGTTTATTTTTTCTTTTGTTTCCCATGCCGGAGGAGACATGATATTTGAAAAGATACTGCTAAGACTGATGTCAAAGAGCATACTGCCTATGCTTTCTTCTAGGAGTTTTTTGATTTCATGTCTTACAGTCAAGTCTTTAATCCATTTTGAGTTAACTTTTGTGTATGGTGTAAGATGATGGTCTATTTTGGGTTTTTTGCGTGTGGGCTGGCCGGTTTTCCCAACACCATTTATTGAAGAGACTTTCCTTTCTCCATTGCATGTTCTTGGCTCCCTTGTTGAAGATTAGCTGTCCATAGATGTGTGGTTTCATTTCTGGGCTCTCAATTCTGTTCCATTGATCTGTGTGTCTCTTTTCCTTCCAGTAGCATTCTGTTTTGATTACTATAGCTTTGTAGTATATTTTGAATTTAGGGAATGTGATGCCTCCAGCTTTGTTCTTTTTTCTCTGAATTACTTTGGTTATTCAGGGTCTTTTGTTGCTCCTTATAAATTTTAGGATTCTCTATTCTGTTTCCATGAAAAATGTCATTGGGATTCTGATTGGGATTGCATTAAGTCTGTAGATTGCTTTAGGTAATATGGACACTTTAACTATGTCTATTCTTCCAATCTACGAGCATGGAATACCTTTCCTTTCCTTTATGTCTTCTTCAGTTTGTTTCAATAATGTGTTTAGTTTTCAGTGTATAGGTCTTTCACCTCCTTGGTTGGATTTATTTGTCAGTATTTTATTCTTTTTGTTGCGATTATAAAAGGATTGTATTCTTGATTTCTCTTTCTGCTAGCTCATTGTTAGTGTATAGAAATACAACTGATTTTTTATGATGATTTTTGTACCCTGCAACTCTACTGTATTCATTAATTATTTCTAATAGTTTTTGGTGGATTCTTTAGGGTTTTCTATATAGAGAATCATATCATCTGCCAATAGTGACAGTATTTGCAGATGACATGATTCTATATATGATTGGATCTATAAATCATGATATGCATTTTAACTTGTTTCCACTATTAGCTTTCGTATCTGGATCTCTCTATGACACACACCTGTACACACAACCGCCACCACCAGGGTGGAAATAAGCTTCTTAAAAATCAGTCTTGATGTAACTTATTGGCAAAGGCAGAATGTAAATTGGTGGGACAGATAGTGTATTTGATAAATAGTATTGCAAGTACTAATGAAGGGAAAGGCAGAAGGAATGGATGCCCACAAGATAATATTACATAGTTTATTGATTATGAGATGTACAGTTTTTTGTATTTAGCATCTGTGAGACTGAGCTTCCTTTTACAGTCTCTGTTGACCAGGTAGAAGCTGAGGCATAGTTGACAACCTTGGTCATAGCTGCTCCTATGCTGTCATCTCAGTTGAGTTTGTGCATTGTTGATACTGTACATATTGAGTTTGATTGGCATTTAAAATATCTCTAAAAAAAGGGATATATGTTGTATATAAAAAAGACACGGAGACAGACAGAACAATAGGGTGCCAATTTGATTTATAAGCAAATTATTATTTCAGAAAAATGATGGAAGAAATTCTATATTTTCTTGTAAAGCAGCAAAATAAAGAAGAAGGAAGAAAATACCCACAAGCAGATGAAGCTGTGTTAGAAACAGTTACTAAAATGGGTGCAAAATGATTATCTCTGCCAAACAATGCAAATGAAAACAGGAAAAATCTCTCAGTTCCTTAGAGTGGAAGAAAGCAATGTCAAAGCAAGAAGAGGCTGGTGCAGGACTATCCACAGTACTATTGTAAAAATACTCAGTCATGGTTTTATTGGAAGTGTTCTTTTTTTTCTGTATTATTGATAAATAATATTATAGCATCTTAGATTTGATGAAATTTAATTTCTATTAAATAAACAACACTGCCAGTTACTCAGAAATAAATATGATTAGATAGAAAAGAATGAATATTTGGAGGAACAGTTGACACATTAAAGAAAGATAACACTAAGCATTGCATCACCGTTAGGTACATGGAACTGACACAAGGAGAGACAAGTAATGCAGGTAATAGTATTATCCTGATTTTCTTTTTTTGCAAGTAATGCAGATAATAGTATTATCCTGATTTTTAAGTGAAAATATTTGTGACAGACAGGTGATATACTTCAGTTGGATATTAAGTGGCAGAATTGGCTTGAACCTAGGTTTTTGAACTCTCTTTTATTTTCTTGGGAAGTAACTGGAGAGATACCACATAAGGGTTTGTAGTTGGTACCACAGCTTAGCTAAGTCTCATTGGGAGAGCAGAGAAAACTCCAAGAGGCCAAAAATGGGTATACTACTTAGAAGGGGAAGGGAGGATTTGTTGATTTAGAGATAATTGGGTAAAACTCCTGGGAAGGCAAAAAAGAGTGATTTATGACTTTGTAATGCTATATTACAAAGATTCTGACAGCATCAGGAGATATGAAAGAACGAAAGAATACATGTTCAATAAACGTTAAAAAAAAATACCAGAGGAGGCACAAGATTACTACTCAAACACAATGAACCAGTAGGAAAAAGACCACGGGACACTACAAAGTAGTACAGGAAGCCTTTTTATTAAGGTGTAATTCACAATATCTCCTATTTCCAGTTGTTTTTTGGAGCTGTTAAAAACTGACACATTCCAGGGCCAGCCTGGTGGCATAGTGGTTAAGTTTGCATGCTCCACTTCAGTGGCCTGGGGTTTGCTGGTTCGGATCCCGGGCACCGACCTAGCACTGCTCATTATGCCATGCTGTGGTGGCATCCCACATAAAATAGAGGAAGATTGGCACAGATGTTAGCTCAGGGCCAATCTTCCTCACAAAAAACCCCGCAAAAAACAAAAAAACCCAGAAGCATCCCTTCACAAAATAATCGATTGTAGTGGTAGCTTTAAACTCACCATTAACCATTTCCCATCTGGATAAAAGGTGATTATTCGTTTCCAGGATAAATGTGATTACTCCTTACCAGGTTCTCTGCTTCTATTATCATCTATGTTTTTACAATCAATTCTCACAGCTAAATAATCTTGTGATATTTTAACTGTTAGGCCCTTGTCTTTAAATTCTTCAGATTAATTCCTTCAAATGAGATGGAGTCATCATTCTCTCTTTCAAGCCACTTATCCAGTGTGCTTTGTAGCAATACTCTTCCACTGGGCCTCTTTGCCTTGAGACATATGGAAGCCTCTAGACCACTCCTGCCATTTCTCCACTAGAGTTGACCTCCACTCTTCCTAGTGACCACACAAGGCTTACAAGCCACACTCTCTGCTTTGTGTCTTTTTTCTCATATTGAAATAGTTTCTGCTCTTTATTGCTGCCATCAACTTCCACTTAGCCGCATTAAGATGGTGGTCAGCTAGTTCTTTCATACAGTGCCAAGAATTGGTAGGTAGTCCCATAGACTTTCTCAAGTCCATTCACTCTTCTACTTTTAAATGACTATACCGTATCTTCTCCTTTGTCAAACCTCTGACACCTCCTCCTCATCCTCCTCCTCCCAGGTCATAACCTTGCTTTCTACTGCCCTGAGAAAACAGAAGGGATAAGAAGGCACCATGTTCTCACCCTAGGATTCCAACCCCTCTTGCCTGAAGTTAATACACGTCTTGTTTTTTCTTTTGTTTCCTTTTATTTAAATGTAGCTCTTGGTAGTACAACTTCCCAAATCTTAGCCACTTATTTAAATGGCATTCGGCAGTATCAACAATCAATTTCAGCTTTTTAAAGAATGAGTCCTGGAATCTTCTTACATGTTCTAATATCTACCTGATGCAAAGTTGTTATCCTGGAATCTCCCTTCACCATCATCATAGGGACTCTCTTCGCCTTTTACCTGTATTGGATTTCCTACTTCACATAACCTGTATCATCTCTTTCTTGGATTATTTTTTCTTTTTGGTGGTGCACATTCTTTAGTAGCTTCCCAAGAAAAGGTACAGGGAAGTAAAGGTTTTGAGGCCTTGCGTGTCTGAAATTATCTTTATTATATTTAAATCTTTATTTAAAGATTTTATTTTTCCCTTTTCTCCTAAAGCCCCTCGGTACATAGTTGTGTATTTTTAGTTGTGGGTCCTTCTAGTTGTGGCATGTGGGATGCCGCCTCAGCATGGCTTGATGAGTGGTGCCATGTCTGCGCCCAGGATTCAAACTGGCGAAACCCTGGGCTGCCAAAGCAGAGCACGTGAATTTAACCGCTCTGCCACGGGGCCGGCCCCTATGAAATTATCTTTATTCTTCTCTCATACTTGATTGATATTTTTGCTAGGATTTTATTTCTAGTTTAGAAATTCTTTTCTTTTACCATTTTGAAGACATTCCTCCCGTGGTTTTCTGGACTGCAGTGCGGCTTTTGAGAAAACTGACGTCATTCTGATTCCTGACCATTTGGATATGACCTGGATTTCAATTTCTCCCTGTATTCCAATCTGGTCTTTTTGACTCCTGCTCCACTCTGCCTGCCACACTCTCAGTAGATTATGTGCCTTCTTACTGGCCTGCTTTCATTCATTGTGCTGGCACTCAGTGGACCTTTTCAATCTGGAAGCTCACGGGCTTCCATTTTGGAAAATTTTCTTGAGTTATTTCTCTCACTCCAGATTGCCAATTGCAATGGTCAGTTGTCAGTTCTCGTCTTACTTGACCTGTTAGGACCCCGTGATGCATTTGAGCCTTCTCTCTTTCTTAATTTGCTGTCTTCATTTTGCTTCCAAGTCAGCACTCTCTTTTGATTCTCCTGCTGTTTCAAATGCCACTACTTTTTAGTAGCTTTTTCTAGCTTCTTCTCATCTCCTATACCTGTAAACATTACGATGGTACAGGAATCTCTCCTCTAACTTTCTTTTCTCTGTTTATCCATTTCCTACAGGATTTGTTTCCGTCTCCTGCCTATAAATACTATCTATATTCTGATGACTCCTAAATTTCAGCTATATCTAGGACCTATTCCTTTATCTCCAGACTCACATACCTAACTTCCAGCTTGGTGAATTTATTTGGCTATTTAATATGAATATAAAACTTAAAGTAATCAGTGTAGAACTTCTAGTCACCTCCCCCCCCCCAAAAAAAATCTATGTTCTGCAGTCTTTCCATCTCAAAAAAAATGGAAACTCCATTTTTCCAGCTGCTCAGTTAAAAATCCTTGAAGTCCTCCATGGCTTCTCTCTCTCTCTCACACATCACATTTGGTTAAATCCACTGCCAAATGATTATGAACCTACTTTCAAGCATTGTAACCATTTCTCACCATCTCCCCTGCCACTGCCACTACCCTGGTCAAAGCCATTGTCATGTCTCTCCTGAATTCAAATTTTTGTGCTTTCCCCCTTCCCACTTGTGCCATTAGTAGGTTATTGTCTCTCAGCTACAAAAGCACTTTCCTATACTCTATTTTGTGATGCAGGAACTAGGACTTTACAGATCACATTTTTCCTTTGCCAGCTGGTTCCCTGTCAGGCTTTCCAACAGGGGACACTAGATAGAAGCTGGAGGAGGAAGAAGGGCCTTTCTCCTTCCTATTGGCATCCTGTGGGTTTCCTCTCTGAGTCCTTGGGTTTTCTGTCTCCTTGTGGTTCCTATGAGCATCGCCCTAGCCACAGTTCCTTTCCACAGCAGTAACTCAATCCAATTGGCAGTTTTTCCCAACGCTTTTAAACCAGTCAACAGACAGATAAGAGATTCTTGCTCTTGTCTTCTAATAATTTGGCATTTGTAAAGCCACAACAACCCAGTTTAAGCAATAGAACCTGTTGCATTAACATAGAATAGACAGGTTAGTCTACACTTGGCCATCCCAAAGTCTTATTCTTCCTCTTTCAGACGTTTTCTTCCCACATGAGCTGGTTTTTCTGCTTTGAATTTTTGCTTCAACTTATAACAATTATTTTCTGTGATGCTCTTCAGCTCAGAAGAAAAAATGGCTTATGTTAACTAACTTGATCAGTTGTTTGCCTCTTACCTGTCTTGGAGTGAAGGTGTCAGCGAGAGGGGTGGTGATCGTGGAGCAGCTGGAATGTCCAGTTGGGATCTCCAGCATGGTATGGGTCTTTGGAAGAGCATATGTAGTATTATAATAAAATTATATATTTAAATGCTTATATTTGGAAGATTTAAGAAAATTCCATATTATTTTCACTATTCGAATTACAGGAAGTCAAGCTCGGCAACATTTTTTTCAGTTGTTTGAGATTTACAGAAGATTTGTGATTCTTAGGAAAAGTCACACTCCCCTTGGGAAGTACATCAGAATCTGGAGAGGCCGTCTCCCAAGAAATCTTAATGTTTATTAAAAAAGAATTTGATTTAAAAAATGTCTGAGGAACTCTGCTTTACATTGTCCCTTTTCCTCATTTTGGTATCCTTCCTCCCTTCCCCAGTGACATGGTGTTCCTTGGTTACAAGAGCCCTGTCCCCAAGTCGGGGCCCTATGATTCAAATCTTCTCAATGCCAGTCCCTACTCTTTTCTTCTTAAGATGATAGCAAATCATTTGATAAATAGATCTTTGTTGAAATATTAATGGTTGATAGTGGGTTAATGTTTTACTCCTCTCAGTATTTGTATTGGAACCCCTTGGAGGAAACTAAGTGCTTTAGCAAATTAAAATAATTCTCTAACTAGAAGAATTGCAAACACCTCAACCCTCTTCGGGGTGGGGCCTTGGGAGGTATTTTAGGCACAGGATTGGAAAGGAATCTTTGGGGTTGTTTATATCACACCATTTGCGTGACTAGTTATTCCTAGGGCTGATCCTGCTGCCACAAGATTAATGATGGCTTTTGGAGAACTAATGGGAAACAGACTACTTTGCTGTATTACAAAGCCTCATAGAGGGCAGGATTCAGTCTACTACCAGAGGCCTTAGAACGTTGTCTCTTTCTTGGCTTACATCTCACGCCAACAAATTCTGTGAGACAAGAAGGCTGCATTTTTTACATATTTGCTAGATAGTAACCTCTGCCTGATATCATTAAAAAACCCAGAAGGCAAAGATTTCATGACATAAATTCTCTTTAGATTAGAAGCATTTGTCTTATTGTGCAAGAGCTTTCATTTCTTCGAACGTGGTTCTTACTATTAAGTAAATGTTTGGAAATAGAGATTTAAAGCTCTAGGAGATTGAAACTAGTGATTATTAGTATTTATATATTACTTGACCTCTGCTGCACTTAATGCTGCTGTTTTCTGCTTCCCTGACATTCTTTTCTGCTTGAGTCCCAACACTCCTCTTTCTTCTGTTTTTCGTTAACTTCCTTTGCTGTTTTTTCTTTCATCTACCCCCTGAATGTGGGTGTTCCCCAGTGTTGCCTTTCAGCTCTCTCTTTTTCTCACTATATTTGCCCTCCCTTGGGGAAAAAATCCATGACCTTCACACTCAACCAAAACCACCATGGTGCAGGTCTTTCCCAGTCCTTGTTTCTCCTCTGTGCTTCAGACAGCTGTGTGTCTGCTGTCTCCATTTAGAAGCCCCACTGGCACCTCACATTCAGTAGGTCCCCCAAGTGAATCAGCTCTCTTTCCCATCAAACCTTCTTGTCCCTGTAGACCCTATCACAGTTACTAGCACCATCCATCTGGTCAGCAAGGTGGCTAAGCTTTAAGTCATCCTTGTACCTCCTCACTTCATCAGCCACTTCTACTCAACTATAAAGTCCTGTCAATATGACTTTCACTTTATTTATTAATTTTGTACTATCTCATTATGCCCACTGCTATTGCCTTTGTTCAGGCTATAACAGTCCCTTGCCAGAGCGCAAATAGTGTCCTAATATCTTTCTTCAATCCATTTTTTTTCCTGTTATACATATATTTGTCTTCCAAAATCCAAAATTAAAATTCATCACTGGCTCACCATTACTTTGTAGATGAAGTCTCAGCTTAGCATCCCACACCACACTCTCCCATTTGCCTTAGACTCCAGCACCACTCTTCACTCCCCAAAGACTATGCTTCCCAGCATCTCTGCACACATTGAGTGTCCTCTGCTAGACTATCCTCCTCAGTGTCCCTCACAAGGCTTAGCTCTGCAAAGACAAAGACTCTGTGTTTTTATCTTTTTATTCCCCATGCCCAGCAGCGTGTTTGACACAGACTGAGTCTTCAACAAGTAACTGGGTTAATTGGTGCCCTTCTGGTGGCGTGCTTTATTCCGCCTTTTTAATTAAATCACCGTAAATAGGTAAATGGACCAAAAATCTATAAGAGAACTGAAAAGCAAATCAAATGCTAGAATCTTTGGGGAATTTCCACTAACTGCAGTGAGGAGGGTGTTCAGTTGAGCGTCATAATCCTAAACTAAGCTTGCTGAACCAGAATAGCACAGAAATCTGGGAAGAAGATGGGAAAAGACTATGACTCAACCCCACTCTATCCACTGGCAAAGAAACACAGACAATCCCAAAGCCATGTGAACTCTTCTTAGCTTGATAGAGTCATGCCTTTCCTTCTCCTCATCAGTTCTTCACTTTCTTTGTCTGCTTGGAGACCATTCTCCACAATACATGACGCTGCCATGGATAGAGAGTGACAGGTAGAGACAGCAGCACTTTGCAGACTGAGATGTGTAAAAGCTTCAGGAAAATGTTCAAGGAGGAAAGATGAAGAGGAGAGGAAGAGCCCTAAGAATAGTGTAGCTGGAGATATAATTTTTACTCTTGTCACTAACTGAAGAACTGAAGCCTGCATGTAACTCCATAGTAGGCAGACAACTGGCCAGTTGAAGTAGAAGATCCTTGCTTAGTGCAGCAGAAACATGAGGTGAATGCTTGCAAGACACATAACCAGGCTCAGGGCCCATTACTTTAACATTCTCTCTCTGTCTAGATCCAAAAAAGAAAATGTGCAAACACCTAAATGATCAGTAACTGTGGGTAAGAGAGCACCATGGGCCTATTCTGTAGCCAAATATTGTTCTGAATCAGGTTTCGTGATTGTGTGTGTTTACTATTTAAGAAAAATAATAATAATAAAAAATTTGGTATAGATCCTCCAAAACGTTCTGTAACACAAAGGGAAGTGACTTCAGATTCAGTGGAAAAACACAAATAAAAATTCTTTTCCAGAGAGAATAGAACAAAAACTTTCAAAGTCTTACTTTGATGTACTTACTAAGAATTGACCCATTGGGTGCAAGGAGTGTTGGGAGAACAGAGAACGAGCTGAAAGTGGAGATGAAAAGGGATATGACCAAGAGCAGGCAGAATTGCAGAGAAAGAAAGAAATTTCACATTGAATGCAGCAAAGAACACAGTTTGAGCGCAGAATGTAATGTCTGTAATGTTTCAACTTCAAGAAGGTAGAGGGCAAAAAAACCCCAGAGATATACATGACAAGAAGTAAGATGGAGGAAAAGAAAGAGGATCCAACCTATAGGTTGCAGGTTTTCTGAAGAAGAATCAAGAAAAAATTAAAAATACGCAATCCTCAGACTCAATAAGAAAAAAAAAGTTCGTAAACTTTCCTGAAACAGAACTTGATCCACAGATTAGAAGCACTTACCACGTTCCAGATCAAATTAATGGGAAAAGATCCACGTTAGACATATTCTGACAATGTTTTTACGTTTCAAGGATAAAGAGAAAAATTCTACAAGCATCCAGTCAGAAAAACATGGTTTACTTATAAAGAAGTAAGAATCAAGGTGGCTTCAGACATTTGCATATCATTAAATTTCAGGAGAAATGTCACAGTTGGTACAGAGATTTGAAGACCAGAATTCTTTATCCAGCCAGGTTATCATTCATATATAATACAAGAGTTCAGAAAATATATTTCTCAAATACCCTTCTTGAATTGCTTGAATATATAATATATTCCATGTATATATGTATTACAACTGAAAGCCAAATACTCAATAATAAGAAATTTGCATTAGGTACTAATAGTAAAATTTAAAAGCAATTAAAAGTGCAGAGACTGTGCGTCTGGCCCCGTGGCCAAGTGGTTAAGTTCACGCGCTCCGCTGCGGGCGGCCCAGGGTTTCGTTGGTTCGAATCCTGGGCGCAGACATGGCACTGCTCATCAAACCACATGCCACAACTAGAAGGACCCACAACGAAGAATATACAACTATGTACCAGGGGGCTTTGGGGAGAAAAAGGAAAAAATAAAAAAAATCTTTAAAAACAAAAAAAAAAGTGCGGAGACTGCAACAGTGGTGTGCAGGCAAATGTTTTAAAACCAGCTCAGGGATGGGGAGGAAAGACCCGGTTTGTAGAGTTTGCTGACTTCTGTGGTTTAAATATGGCCACCCCAGCCGATTTCAAGCTACCAGTGTGATGTCAATGCGGAGTTGGGAAGAAATGTCTTCAATTGATTCTCACATGCCTTTAGGAGCTGGCTTCAGCTGGACCAACTAGTTCACAAATCGAGAAAAAAAAAATTTAAAAATTTCATCTCAAAGCCTATACCAAAATCAATTTGTGTACACATTGTTTTAATTTCTTAGGGCTGCTATAACAAATTACCACAATCTGGGTGGCTTAAACCAACAGGAGACTCTCTTAAAGCTCTGGATGCTGGCAGTCTGAAATCAAGATCTCGGCAAGGTCATGCTCTCTCCACTTCTCCAGGGGAAACTCGTTCCTCGCCTCTTCCTAACTTCTGGCTGTGGCCAGCAGTCTTTGTCGTCCCTTGGCTTGTAGACTCATCATTCCAGTCTCTCTGCCTCTGTCATCACATTGCATGCTCCCTGTGTGTGCCTGTGTATCTGTGTCTCTGTTTTCTCTTCTTCTAAGGACACCAGTCATTGGATTAGGGCCCATCGTAATCTGCTATGACCAACCTAATTTTAACTAATTACATCGCGAAGACCTTATTTCCAAATAAGGTCAAATTCTGAAGTTTGGGCTGGACATGGATTTGAGGGAGACGCTATTCAGCTTAGTATAAGGATTAACACATAGAATATAAGAAACAAGCTACACAAAAAGTAGCATTAATATGAATACTTATTTGTTCTGAGCATGGAATACTTTCTGCAGGAAGAAATCATGGCAGGATGCTTTATCCATTTGATTCCCTCAATTTAAAATTTGTTGTCAAAACATGAACAAAATTTAAAATTCAACGATAATTTGGAAAAAGATCTCATCAGATATAAAAATAAAAAGGGTAAATCTATTTCATATGTGAAGATGGTGTGTATATAGATGTGAAAAATATTACAGTCTCAAGAGAAAATTGGATATAGGGGTGGAAAAGTCACAAAGAAGTAAATACAGATGGCACATGAAATTAATAAGTATTCAACCATATTAATACTTTAATACATTTACATTAAAACAGCAGCAATCTATTTTTAGCTATCACAGCAGCAAAAGTAAAAAAGATAACAATGATGGTGTATATTCGTATGGGAGGATAACGGGAGAATAAATTAGTGGAGCCTTTCTTCTAGAAAAACAAAAGAATTGACATGGATCAAGAACCTTTAAAATGTTCCTACATTTTGAATTAGTAATAACGTTTCTAAATGTCAATCCCAAAGTAGTAATCTTGAAATTTACAAAGCCTAAAGAAGTAGAAAGCTTCGAAAGAAGGTATCACAGAATTAAGTATTATTTTGAACAATTAGAAACACTCTATTGTTGAGGATTTATTGCAGAGAATGTAATCCATTCTAGCTAGTTTAAGCCTAAAGGGATTTATTTAAACGGATTTGAGAGTTTTCAGAGGGTGATGAAACGTGGAGAGAACAGAGAACAACTCCCAAAGCCACAGTGCAGAGTGTGCTGCAATCAATAGAGTGCAGAATCTGGGAGCCACCTGCCGCATTGCGAAGCCACTACTTCAGCTGCTGGCTAGACTGATGCCACTTTAGTCAGAATCTGACTTAAAAATGGACCCCGTCTCTCTCCTATTTAACTCAGTTCAGAATTCAAGACACACAGGTGCATCTTATTAGCTAAACCTACAACACAGCTGGAACCCTGGCTGTAAAGGAGTCTAGGAAACGCAGTTGTTCGCTTCCCAGTTTCTGTGTAGAAGGCACAGAAGGAGGTTGGAATGGATTTTGTGTGATCCCATCCATATATTTGCCACACCCTAGACATCCAAAATATAGGAAACGCATTCAATAGCTTTAAATGACTTTGGAAATACTTTTAATTTAACATTTTTTAAAAAACATGAAATAGAAGCATATATAGTGTATGATCTCAGCTATGTGAAAAATATATAGAAGACAGAACACTCTAAAGAAATATGCCAATGCATTGACTATGGGAGTTTTCCTTTTTCTTTTCTTTTCTTTTTTTGGTGAGGAAGATTGGCCCTGAGCTAACATCTGTTGCTCGTCTTCCTCCTTTTGCTTGAGAAAAATTGTCCCTGAGCTGACATCCATGCCAGTCTTCCTCTATTTTGTATGTGGGATGCTACCACAGCATGGCTTGATGAGCAGTGTGTAGACCTGTGCCCAGGATCTGAACCTGCAAACCCCAGGCTGCTGAAGCTGAGCGTGTGAATTTAACCACTTTGCCACAGGGCTGGCCCTGATTTTCTTTTTCTTAAGTAGACCTTTTACCTTTTCTACAGTGATCATAAGTTAATTTTATGATCCTCATTCCCCATCAAAGCAAGGAAATAAATGTTTGTTAAGTAAATGCAGAAATTAGTGACATGAGTGAACAGAAAATAAATATCATTGCTATTTGTTTTGCTGTTTTAGGATTTAAAGAAATCCAAAAAACGCTTGTTAATTTCCTCTAAACTTGGCTTTTTCACAGCAACTGTAAGATATGACTGTTGATAGAATATTATAGGTAACATAGTTTAGCCATTTAGATATAAATTTAAGGGTGTGTGTGTATGCATATGTTTGTCTTAGGGAATACATAGTTGTATGTATGTGTGTGTATGTATATATATAATATTTATGTTAAAGGATATGACTATTCTATTAGGGTTCTCCAGAGAAACAACCAATAGGATACACACACACATATATATACACATACATACATACGGTTGTGCCACATAACGATGTTTTGGTCAACAATGGACTGCATATAAGTCTCAACGCTTGTATGATGCCCGCCCACATTGGGGAGGGCTGTCTGCTTTACTCAGTACTCCAGTTCAAGTGCTAATCTCATCTGGAAACACTCTCATGACATACCAGAAATAATATTTAACCAAATATTTGGGCACCCTGTGACTCAGTCAGTTTTTTTAAATTTGTTTGTTTGTTTGTTTTTGAGGAAGATTAGCTTTGAGCTAACATCTACTGCCAGTCCTCCTCTTTTTGCTCAGGAAGACTGGCCCTGAGCTAACATCTGTGCCCATCTTCCTTTATTTTATGTGGGACGCCTACCACAGCATGGCTTGACAAGCGGTGCGTAGGTCCACACCCAGGATCTGAACCGGGAACCCTGGGCTGCTGAAGCAGGATGTGCAAACTTAACTGCTCTGCCACTGGCTATGCCCTCAGTCAGTTTTTTAACACATAAAATTAGCCATCACAACTATATAGAATCTTATTTAATATTAATATAAAAACTAATTTTATTTATCAATCATAAACAAGTTAATGAATACAATAATTGCTTGCAAAGAAAAATAAAGCCCAGAAATACAGCACGTATATGGTCTTTTCCTAGTTAACGAGCAATGATATTACTTATTTTCTTTCATATAGAGTGCTACCTTTAGTTAAAATTCCATTAGTATTTTGAAGGAATAATTTTTACTAACCATGGCAAAAATCGTAAGTTCTTCAGTATCTTTTCTCTCTCTTCTTTGAACATTAGAGGTTTTTCTTTTTGAAAAATTAGAGATATTCTAGTGTAAATCAATTCCTGAAAAAAAACTACCCAAGTAGAGCGAAAAGGTGATTTCCTATGATTCTCCGTTGTGAGGCAGCTTCTCTCGCTGAACCTGTCTGGACCATGCTGTCCATCTTAGCCTATGACCCAGCACAAGACTTTCCTCCGAGATTCTCAAGGGGGACATAGCTGCCCCGCCTCATTACAAGAAACCCCTTCAGGGGGATGCTAACAGGTGTGGACTAACATGTTAAAATAAAATTAACCCAATAATAGTAAATGAATGAACTTTTTTTTTCAAATTCATCCTTAATATATAAATATATTTGGTCTCCTATCCTAACACATGATTGCAGGGCGTGCTATTAAGAAGATTCCAATACATGTGCTCTTCTGTTTTTTTACTTACTTTTCCATTTTTGGACAGTGGACAAAGAATGGTGGTATTAACAATATTTTAGAGTGATAGGAGAATGACTGCTGTGTATACATAACACATACAATTTGTTACTCAAAGTACTTTTTAGCATAGGGAGGCAGTGACTGAGGACAGACAGAAATGGATGGAATTGCTGTTTGCCCTGCAGCTAATAGAGGTGTAAGTAGAGAAAACGGTTTCCTTGAAAAGCTGATGTAATCCACTAACACTTGAATCACAACATGAAATGAAAATAGATGTTCTGTTTTCAACAACTGTAATATAATTAACTCTTCGGCTCTGTTTTTACATAGCCACAGAATCAACCCTTGTCAGTCTCCTGAGGTTTGTTTGGGGCTGTTCGCAGTTTATGATTTGAAAGACCTGGAGGTGAGATGGAATGAGTGTATAATTAGTCCTTGAAATTGAAGGGAGCAAGTGAAACCCACCTTCTCACCTCCTCTTCTTTGTTATTTTCTTCACTGCTGTTTCCCTCTCAATCTTTGTTCAACGTGGCAGATAAACAATGGGATCAGTGACAGTGAGGGAAGTGATTTTTGTTCCTTTTCTCTTTTTGTGTCTCAAACTCTATATCACACGAGCCTCTGATTGCCTGATTTTTATCTTTCCATTTCTTTTTGGTGATATGGTTATATTTTTTCTTCACTTCCTCTTCCTCTTGTCCTTTTGTTTCCTGTTCTTCTGTTCTCTATCTCTTTTTCCTTTCTTCCCTGTCTGTCCTCAGTTCTCCTCTTCTTTTTTCCAGGTGATAGTATAAAGGAGAGAGTTAGGGTAGTAGTAATGTGGATGAGCAGGCTGTGTGTCTGAAGGGCTGTGTGCCTCTCCAAGAAGACTGGCAGTCCTGGGGGAGTCCATCTTGTTGCTGGGAGGTAAATTGAAAATGGCCGAAGAGAGTGCCCACGGGTAGGCTTGAGGTGATATCTTCAGTTCTCTAGAGCCTGCATGGGATACTTTGGGAATCATGACATTTCCACACTTCCAGTAGGGAGACATAAAGCACTAAAAGTACCGATGGAGAAGAAGGGGCCCCAGGTTAGGAAAAGCTAGCCATGGATTCCTGGGGCAACAGAGGGGGCCGCAGACTTGGGTAGTGGTGGCCAGCTTGATGTCCAAAAGTATCAGAGGTACCAGCTACACCTCACAGACCCCAGTGCTGGACCCCTAACACAAGACAAGATCAACCACACCTCATTAGAGACAGCCTAAGGAGCCACCATTTCTATGAGGATCCAGAAGGGTGGTGAGGAGGAGAGACCTCGTGAGAGGGGAAACCAGCTTTGAAGGAGTTTTGCATTTTAAATGGATGAACTATTTACCCCAAAGATAGTTTTACTTCAAAAGATACTGGATTACTTTTAATTGATAAACTTGAGGTTTTCTCCTGCCATTAAGAATGGGAGCACCAGAAGAAGATGAAGGGAACTGCAAGGGAAAAAAAGCTAGACTTTGCCACACATGAGTTGTGTGTAAATTTTAATCTTGCTATTACAGGTGTGTGTGTAAGATGGAAATCAGCATGTTAATAGAGGTCTACTCTGAATGGTGAAATTGTGATTTTTGTTTTGTTTTTCCTTCTCTCTCTCATTCAGCATAGATCTATTGAACATTTACTATATACCAAACATGCTTCTTTGTGCTTATCTTTACTTCTTAATTTCTCTACAATTAGACAATTTTACTGTTTTGTTTTGGTAAAGTGGAAAAAATAATTACGTGCTATTTAAAAATAAATTTATCCAATTCACTCATTGTGGTATTTGAATGATACATGTCCCACTATGTGAGTTGTAAACTGGGCCTTGGAGCTGTTCCCGAGGTTATACTTTTGGGGTTGATTAATTGTAAATTCCAAGCTTTTCAGGAATCATTCTGTAGGGCTTATACAGAGTTTAATTCCCATGCAAACCTTTTCATTCACAGTTTGAGACCTACCATGTTGTGATTATATACAAACCAGCGTTCTGTTTTGATCCTTAGAAGTAGAACAAGTTTGCCAGGTAGCATAATTCCCTAAAACTCAAGTGATCATACCCAAAATGGATTAGAAAGGTTATGTGAAATCAGGTCTGGTCGTGGATTCTGTTTTTGAGATAATGATCTCTCTCTATGGGGGAGGTATTTACCACACCAACTACAACGGACACTCTGCAGATGAGTCATGGACACCCTGATATATCTTGTGGCAGCCCCCAAAGTACCTTTGCAAGGTCCAGGTGGCACATGGCAGTGAGCTGCTTCCATCTGCTTGCCCATAGTTGTCCACTACACTCTGTAGTGGCTTTGGGGATTTGTAAATGATTAGTTAATGAGGATTTCACTTAAAAAAATTCTCATCAAGAAATATTCTCAAATTAGTTTTATCTTTTGGCTTGCAATAGCCAGCATTCAGCCTGCTAAGTCACCCAGCCAAGGGCAGCCTGGGGGACGTTAAGTCCTCTTTTGTTCATTTGGGTTTAGTCGGTGGGCTGCACAGTGACATCAAGTGCCCTCACCGTCAACTCTGTGCTGGCTCTTAAGTGCGGCTGACCACCCCTCTCGCTCCCCCAGATAGAGGGAGAGGAGCTCTCCTTCACATCCTTCCTAGATTTTCGGTTTGAATTGAGTTTGTGTCACAAAAGAGAAATTCAGGTTATTTTCTAACTTTTCAATCGAGAAATAATAAAAACAAAATAGACTCTAGCTCTAGAAATATAATAAAATTAAAACACTGATTTAGATTTATGATAAAGATTTTAATGGCAACATTTTTTAATTAAATAGTAATGGAATAGTGGAAAACATCATTTATTAAATAAATGAGATGCCTAGAATAAATGTGCAGTATATTGAAAATGTTCATGCAAATGCAAATAGTTCCATTAACTGCCTTAAATTACATTACGGAGAACATAGATAACTTCTTCGTGATAAAATAGAGCTGAGGCATTTTATAATATTTTGGCGAGATCTCATTCTTTTATAAAACTTTGCTTATATTTAGCTTTTTTAGTTTTGATTATACAAAAGAGATTCTTTGATATTCTCTTTCTGCTCTAAATAAATCTCTGACAAACTATGAAATTTGCCGTTTTGACTGATCCCCATGCTTGTTCTTTCCTTGCTATTTCTAAATGTTCACTGACAGTTTGGAATATCAGTTACATATTTAATTTTTTTCACAAAATAATGAAAAATGGCAAATGAACATACAGATATGCTCACCTCCATATTTCTGTAACGCCTGTATAAACACATGCCTGCCATCTCCTAGGAAGTGGTTTTTCTGTTAATTTATAACTTTCTTCCTTGGAGATAATGTTTATTTCTCTAGAGTTCTTTAAGAATCAGTTTCTCATCACTTGTTCTTGCAGAGAGGAGAGGAAGAATGATGATGGTGATGAAAGCTAAAAATTGTAAGATTTCTTATGTGCTGGGCACTATTCTAAGTGCATCACACATATGAACTCACATAGTCCTTACAGCGACCCTTTAACTAGGTGCTCTTATTATCTCCATTTTTTTTTCAGATGAGAAAATTAAGGCATAAAGAGATGAAGTAACTTTCTTAAGGTTGCACAATTGCTTGCAGAAGAGGCTGAACATGTAGTGTTCTCAAAGGACCTTCTCCATAATTGGAAACCACATTTGAGACCATCATCTATATTAGAAATTTTTGTAAGATACAAATATGGCAAAATCAGTGGGCTTCTAAAATGCAATCTCTTTCCTTAAATACAAGATTATTGCTTTGTGTCAACATTACCATTTTTTTTTTACTTAAATTGTGATATTTCTCAGGGTAGAATATACCTCACTTAATTTTCTGTCTCAAAATGAATCAATACCTGTTTTTAAAGTTTAGTATGGGGGTCAGCCTGGTGATGTAGTGGTTAAGTTCCCACGCTCTGCTTCAGTGGCCTGGGGTTCGCCAGTTCAGATCCCAGATGCAGACCTACGCACTGCTTGTCAAGCCTTGCTGTGGCAGGGGTCCCACATATAAAGTAGAGGCAGATGGGCACGGATGTTAGCTCAGGGCCAGCAGATGTTAGCTGAGGGCTGATCTTCCTCAAAATAAACAAGTAAAGAAATAAAGTTTAGTATGGCTTTAATTTCATATTTAAATTGAGAGAAATAAATATAATTGCTTTTGTGAGAGCTACAAAAGGGAAAAACTGTAGGAGAAGAACACCTATGGCCAGAAAAACAACAAGCACAATTTTATTTGTCCTGGAAAAAATGAGATTTTTCTAAATGATTCCTGAGATTAAAAACTATTACATGGGGGCCAGCTCCGTGGCCAAGTGGTTAAGTTCGTGCGCTCCGCTGCGGCGGCCCAGGGTTCAGATCCTGGGCACAGACATGGCACCGCTCGTCAGGCCACGTTGAGGCGGCGTCCCACATCCCACAACTAGAAGGACCTGCAACTAAGATATACAACTGTGTACAGGGGGAGTTTGGGGAGATAAAGCAGAAAAAGAAAAAAAAGATTGGCAACAGTTGTTAGCCCAGGTGCCAATCTTTAAAAAACACCAAACTATTACATGATTCTTGGAGGGCTTGATGTTTGTCAGAAATTGCTTCATTCTGTTTACAAGAAAATGAACTAGTGTCTATGAGAGATTTGTATTTAAGAGTGCTGTTCAGGGGCTGGCCCCGTGGCCGAGTGGTTAAGTTCACACGCTCCACTGCAGGCGGCCCAGGGTTTTGTTGGTTCGAATCCTGGGCGCGGACATGGCACTGCTCATCAAACCACGCTGAGGCAGCGTCCCACATGCCACAACTAGAAGGACTCACAACGAAGAATATACAACTGTGTACTGGGGGGCTTTGGGGAGAAAGAGGAAAAAAATAAAATCTTTAAAAAAAAAAAGAGTGCTGTTCAGTTTCTACTTACTCATTTTCTGGATTAAGGCAGGGGAATAGTTTGCATAAAAACCAGCGAGAGAAAATGTTGCCTGGCACATGTGAAGGTGACCGAAAGTATCTCTTATATTATCTTAGTATTCCTGAAAAACAAAACAGAAGCATTTTGCAGTATTTTTTGGAACAAATTAAATACTTTTTTGTGACAAAGATGCAAAAATGCTTAGAAATTCACTTATTCCCTTATGCATTTATTCATTCAACAGTGAATGCCTTCACCATGTCAGGCATAGTATTAAGGTTAGAGAATGTAAAGATAAAGGACATTAACCTTTTCTGAAGGAATTCAGTAAAGGAGCCATACAAATGAAAGAGAGAATTACATAACGAGGTGATAAGTACCTTGATAAAAATAAAGTGCAAAGAGAGCACAAAGTTAGATACCTAATCCAGACTTGGAGTCACGGAAAACTTTCTATAGCAGATGGCGTGACTTGAGTCCTGAAAGATTAGTAGGAATTAGCAGGGCAAAAGGAGCCTTCACTTTAGACAGAGGGAGTAGCATATGCAGTGGCATAGAGGCGTGAGCGGGTATGGCCCATTTGAGGAACGTCAAGTAATTGGGTGGGGCAAGGGTAGAGAGTGCTGACGAGCAGTGGTAAGAAGAGAGGCTGGAGATGTAGGCAGGGATGGAAGCACAAAGGTTTGGAAAATCCAGATTGCTTGGACTTTATCTGAAGATGAAGAAAAGCCACTGAAGAAGTCCACCTTGATGGGGAGTGCCATGGTCAAATTGGGACTTGGGACAGTGACTTGGGGAACCTTGAGAAGTATGTATTGGCAACTGAGAGATCATTTTGGATGCTGTTGTTGTGATACAGAGGCGGACTGATGATGATCTGAACTAAAACTGTGACACTGAGGATATTCAGTGGTTAGGATGGGCCAACTGCTGTAGCAGACTACCCCGAACCTTCATGGCTTGATACAATGCAGTATTTTTTTCTCCCTCATATATGATTTGAGGATGCATGGGGAAGGAGAAGAGTTCGCTCCACGCTGTTATTTATGGATCCAAACTTCTTCTGTCCAGTGATTCTACCAGTCTCCTAGGGCCATAGAATCCTTCCCTGGATCTTCTTTATTCTGTGTTGCTGACAGAGGAAGGACTAGTGCAAATATTGGATACTGAGGGGAGATTTTAGGGTCCAGCGCTGGAAGTGTCATACAGCAGTTCTGTCCAGAACTTAGTCACATGACTCTGCTTAACCACCAGAGAGTCTGGAAAGTAGTCCTTCTGCATGCCCTGGAGGAAAACAGAATAGATTGGTGAGCACATGCCAATATTCAACTGTGTTTGTCCTATTGAGGGGCCATTTCAGGTGGCTCAACCTATAAATAATAAGTAGACAAAGATGGGAAATAGACTCAAGAGATGTTGTAAAGGGGCAACTTAGTGACCAACCAAGTATAGAAGCTGCAAGAAAGGGAAGAATGTATATTTGTAGCTGGGTTGAACTATTGGTAGATGGTTGTGCCATTTGTTCAGACAAGGAATATGGTTGTTGCAGTAAAATTTGGAGGAAAGATGCTGAGTTTGAGATTCTTCCCAAAGATCTCCCCAGGACTAGCTCCCTCATTTTCTTCAGACTTCTGCTAAAATG
Organism: Equus quagga; assembly: GCF_021613505.1. Classification (NCBI taxonomy): domain Eukaryota; kingdom Metazoa; phylum Chordata; class Mammalia; order Perissodactyla; family Equidae; genus Equus; species Equus quagga. The sequence continues at coordinate 37,314,581 of NC_060267.1, forward strand.
TCATTCTAATAAAATAGCAACACCCCTGCCCTCTCTTTTCCTATTACTCTGTTTTCGTTATTCTGCTCATGGCACTCCCTACATATTGTTCTTGTTTTTGTTTATTAGCTGTCTCTTCTCACTCAGATGGAAGCTCCATGAGGGCAGAGACTTGGTCTATATTGTTCACTGCTCTATCCTGTAGTGTATAGAACAGTGCTTGGCACATAATAGAGTCTCAATAAATAATTGTTGAGTGTGTGAGTGAATCCACATGGAAATGGCCAGTGTCTGTTGGTTCTAATAATAAACACTATTATTTATTGACTGCTTACTGTGGGACAGATACTGTTCTAAACATTTGCAAGCATTAATTCATGTAATAAAGCATCCCTATGAGCTGGATACACTAATAGCACTGTTTTACAGATAAGGAGACTGTACAGTTTAAGAAACTTGACCAAACTCACAACATTCGTAAATATTAGAGATGAGATTCAAATCTAGGTATTAGGGCTTCAGAGTTCACACTGGTAACCATTGGGCTATGCTGCCATGTACTTTTGGACTGTTAGAGAGCTGGACTGGAGACAGAGATTAGGAAGTCATTAGTATGAATTTAGATGTGAGCAGAAGTCAGCCTGTCTCTTGAGGATTTTTCAAATTGACTTAGAACTCCTATCCTGTATCTGCTAGAGTTCAACGCTTTCTCCAATATTTTGTAAATTTCCATAAGCTTAAATTTACATGGTCATTGTTTATTCCAATTACCTGTTTCTTTGAATTACCTTTAGTTTGCTTGTCTCCTCATCGTATCTCCTATCACTGCTCCCCTCTCTCTGCTCCACATCAATGCAGACATGGATTAAAACTTCCTTTCCTTGATTTTTCTAGAATACCATTTCCAAAGGCATTATGTATATATAGCAAAATTTATAAAAGACCTGAGGTGACAGAGGGGAAGCATTGAAAAACTATCAAGCTAAGAACATGAAAATGGAACATCAGACATCTCTGTTCTTAAAGCCACCCTGTCACTGAGAATGTGCTTCTTGTATGTTACCTCTAGTCTCCAGCCTCCCAGGATGTTGTTACTTCTCTCTTTTCTCACTTTCTCCTTTCACCTCATCCTTTGGCTTTGCCTGCCCCCAAATTCCTGTTAGCCCACCTCTCCTGCATAAGTAGTTATTACTTATTTCCCTTTCTGCTCCCAAGACACACTCTTAGGATTTCACCTTCAACACCCAAAACATCCATTACATCTAAACACAGAGGATTCTCTTTCCACAAAGATCTCTGGTGTCTGTTGTTAAAATAATGTCTTCCACTCCATAACTGGTTTGAGTCCTGCTTTAGGTAATGAAAGTGAATGAAATCTCCCAGAGAGTACGGATAACTGAAGATAATAAGAAATCAATTAGGGATGGAAGGAAAGAGATCAGGAAGTAGCTAGAGAAAGATGTACTTTTGAGGAACTTTTTGTTTGTTGTTAGTTTTCAGTTAGGGAGACTTGGGCAAGATCCCGTATGGGGGAAAGGACCAGTGATAGGGACTGGATGGAGATAAAGACAATAAAGAGGATAAGATGGGTCAGATCCTTGAGAAGATGAGAAGGGGTGGAGCCCAGATCATAGGTGATTGAATTCATACTGGACAGGAAGGATGCATCTTCCCTTCAGGGAAGAGCTACACAGTATAATTGAAAGAGCGTTGAATCAAGAGTCAGTTGAGTTGACTTGGAATCCAGAGTCCACTATATTCCTGTTCTGAGACTTTGTTAGAGTGCTTAACAGCTCTGATCCTCAATTTCTTCAACAGCAGAAAAGGGATAATGCCCTCTTCATAGAGCTACTAACCAGGCTTAAATAAGATATGTGTTAAGCAAGAATCTTAGAATTTCTTGATTGTTTCTGTAATTTGATTATTGGTTTTTCAATTTTTATCCCAGGCTATCACTAGCATAAGAAATAAACAAGAGACCATATATAACTACTTTTTGTCACCTGCTCCAAAGGGATTTGCGATTCCGTGGTCTCATTGTCGTTTGGAATTTTGAATAAGTTTTGAGGGTTGACATCAAACTTGTTGCCAAACCTGTGTAATTGTTTTGCTTCGCTACTACTTTTTTTTCTTTTTAATTTGAAATCCTTTAGTTGAGACATGTACATTGAATTTCCAGATCCACTCCCTCTTGTCTTATACTTGGCTGCTTCACATATTTTCCTAACCTGCTTGGCCCCCATACACAGTTGAGTTTTCAGCTCTTGGTCTAGATTGTATTTTACTGAAATAGCTCATGCCACTAAAACTTTCATGTTGCTAAATCTCCAAGTAGCATATTCTGTCTTTATTTCACTTGTTCTCTCCTCAGCATTTACCACTGTTGAGAAACTTCTGAAACAATTTTCTCCTTCTGTTGTTGAACACTCTCCTGGTATCCTCTCACGTCTCTGCCTGTCTACCCCTTGCACTAACTCTCCCCCCTTTGCCCACCATTTAATGCTATAATTTGGCAGGGTTTTGTATGTTGGCCCACTGTTCTTCTGAGTGATCTCATGTCCATGGGTGGCCCAACATGTCCAAAACTGGGTAATAATCTTTCCCTTCAAACCACCTTCTCCTACTGTGCTGCGTATCATGCTGAAAGGAGCCACCAGAAGTCCAAGCCACCCAACTTCCCAAACGGAAACTGCCCTCACATTTAGGAAGGACACATATTTAACAACTGGAACAGAATTGATACTAAATCAGAAAGGACACTTCTCCATATACCTCACCATTGCTTCCCAGCTGAACATTAGTCCTGCTCCTCCCAGTCACCGAAGTCGGCTTCTCCTTCCTCGTCTACAACCCCTCTGGCAAGACCTTCATCATTTCCCCCACAGACTAGTGCATGCTAATTAGTCTCCATTTTTCCTTATGGGTAAAATCTCAACCTTGATTGGCAGTTGGTCCTTCTTCCACTCTGTCCTGTGCACCAGGCTAGTCTCATCTCTAGCTACTCCCAAGGCTCTAAAGCTTTACCATATTAAATTGTTTGCATTTCCCTGAACACCTTCCTCTCTCACCTCCATGCCCTTGCCCACACTGCTCTCTCAGCCAAGAATGCTCTTTCTCCTCAACTCTCTTTACATAGCTAACGTCTACTCATTCTTCAACATTCAGTTCAGATACATCCATCTCTGAAAGGCCTGTTCTAAATTTCTCTCCTCTTAGCAACATCGTCAGTCTAGGTGTGGAGCCCCCACTCTGCAAATATTTTAAAAGTTTGCATTCTGGGGGCATATTTTAATATGTACTATGTACAAATGGAAGAGCTTGGTATGATGTGTTGTTTGCCAGCTGGTAAAATATTTTCCTGTGGAAGAGACACCTCCATAAGATAAGAAGGTAGGGAGGAAGAAGTGTTGTAAATCAACACAAAATTAATGTTCATTGGCAGAGGAAAAGGAAGCAACAGCTGGGTAAACAAACAGCTGCACAAAAAGAAAGAAAAATGACAGTGAGCCTCTGTGAACACAGCAAATGGTCCCAAATATTAGAAAAGCAAGTAAATAATATGAGGAAATGAGTTAACCCACTGGAAAATTGCTGAAACATTTGAACAGAAAGTAAATAATAAGGAAAGTGTTCAAAGAGAAGTTATCATAGAGAAAAAAATTAGAACAAATATCCTTTGGAGAAGAAGTGAACTTTTAAAATGAAATATGCTTAAGATATAAATTAACTTGAACATTTGTGATTTTTTTGTGTGTTTTATATGGTACAGACAATATTATAATAATATTAAAAAATTAAAAAGAGTAAAATTACACCATAGTCCTCAATAATTGTTCTGTTGAAAAGAGTAAGCTAGAAACCCACAATTGTTTCACTTTGCATTTGTGTAGCTATTAAGGTGCCTGACCTTTCAAAGGGAAATATTTAATACCACAAGTTGACACATAAATGGTTCACCTTCTAAAGAAAGAAAACATTCGGGATGACGCTAAAGTTCCCATTGACCTTCTACCTGCACCCACATACCACTGCGCTCCCCAGAGGTAACCTTTATTTTCAGCCGAGTGTGTATCTTTCCAACATTTTCCCATGCATTTACATATGTATGTGTAACTATCGAAAATACATATCTTTATCCTGTGTAATAATCCACTTTACAAATGGCAGAAGTAATTCTGTAACTTCTTTGTTTTTTGCGTAACATTTTTTCTTGGAGCTATTTCCATTTCAGTAAAAGAATGGCCTTGTATCCATAGTATGTTTTGCCATTCCCTTCATGATGGACATTTAGGTTGTTTCTAATTTTCTCCATACTTCAGCCAACATTCATGAGTATTTACTTAGTGCCATGAGCCAGGCACCCTTCTTGGTGCTGTGCATTTAGCAGTAAACAAAACAAGGTCCTCCTCATCTACATTCAAGAAGACACAAACAATAAACAAAGACATACATATATAATAAAATCTCACGTAGTGATAGGTTTTATGAAGAAATGCAACAAATGTGAGAGATGAGGTGGTCAGGAAAGGCTCCTTTGAGGTGCTTTCATTTGGGCCAAGACCTAAGAGAAGTGAAGGAGGATGTTCTGGAAATATCAGAGGTACCAGCTGAGAAGTGGAAGTGCTCGGTCAGTAGGTGTGCATGTTGAAAATGCCCCATCACCTTCTGAAATGTCTAACAAGTCAGACTCCCATTTGAAGCATAGAAGTCCTCGTTTTTCACACTCTTTATAATACTTCTTATTACCGTGTTCCTTAATTTTTACCGATTGGATATGTGGGAAACTGTTATTTCACTGTAGTTTTAATTGGCATAATAAAACGATATAAATTTATAATTTTAATGCTAGTGAGGTTGTACATGTTTTAATATGTACATTGGCCCTTTGAATGTCTTCATCTCAGACTTGACAGTTCTGTATCATTGTCTCTTCTTCTGTTGTGTCATTTGCATGTCACTGATTTTTATTGTTTGTATTCTGGATACAATCCATTGTTATATATATTGTAAACATTTTCTCTCAGTCTCAATCCATATACCTCACCATTGCTTCCCAGCTGAAGATGAGTCTTTTGTTGTTCTTGTTGTTGTTGTTGTTTTGTCATTGTTTTTATCTTCTACTTATGAGTGAGATCATATGGTATCTAACTTTCTCCCTCTGACTTATTTCACTCAGCATAATACCCTCAAGGTCCATCCATGTTGTCACAAATGGCTGGATTTCGTTGTTTCTTATGGCTGAGTAGTAGTCCATCGTGTATAAATATCACATCTTCTTTATCCATTCGTCCCTTGATGGGCACCTAGGTTGCTTCCGTGTCTTGGCTATTGTGTATAATGATGCAATGAACATAGTGGTGCATGTATCTTTATGCATTTGTGTTTTCAAGTTCTTTGGATAAATACCCAGCAGTGGGATAGCTGGATCATATGGTAGATCTATCCTTAATTTTCTGAGGATACTCCATACTGCTTTCCATAGTGGCTGCACCATTTTGCACTGCCACCAGCAGTGAACAAGGGTTCCCTTCTCTCCACATCCTCTCCAAAGTTTGTTGTTTCCTGTCTTGTTAATTATAGCCATTCTGACCGGAGTGAGGTGATACCTCATTGTAGTTTTGATTTGCATTTCCCTGATAGCTAATGATGTTGAGCATCTTTTCATATGCCTGTTGGCCATCTGTATATCTTCTTTGGAGAAATGTCTGTTCAGATCTTTTGCCCATTTTCTAATTGGATTGTTGGCTTTTTGGTGTTGAGCTGTATTAGTTCTTTGTATATTTTGCATATTAACCCCTTATCTGATACATGGTTTGCAAATATCTTCTCCCAATTATTAGGTTGTCTTTTCATCTGTTGATGGCTTCCTTTGCTGTGCAGAAGCTTTTTAGTTTGATGTAGTCCCATTTGTTCATTTTTTCTTCTGTTTCCCTTGTCCGGTCAGATGTGGGACTTGAAAATATGCTGCTCTGACCAATGTCAAAGAGCATACTGCCCATGTTTTCCTCTAGAAGTCTCACGGTTTCAGGTCTTAAATTCAAGTCTTTAATCCATTTTGAGTTGATTTTTGTGCATAGTGTAAGGGAATGGTCTACTTTCATTCTTTTGCATGTGGCTGTCCAGTTTTCCCAGCACCATTTATTGAAGAGACTCTCCTTTCACCATCGTATGCTCTTGGCTCCCTTGTCGAATATTAGCTGTCCATAAACGTGTGGGTTTACTTCTGGGCTCTCAATTCTGTTCCATTCATCTGTGTGTCTGTTTTTGTGCCAGTACCATGCTGTTTTGGTACTATGGCTTTGTAGTATAATTTGAGTTCAGGGAGTGTGATGCCTCCAGCTTTGTTCTTTTTTCTCAGGAATCCTTTGGCTATTTGGGGTCTTTTATTGTTCCATATAAATTTTAGGATTCTTTGTTCTATTTCTGTGAAAAATGTTGTTTGAACTTTGATAGGGATGATGTTGAATCTATAGATTGCTTTAGGAAGTATGGACATTTTAATGATCTTAATTCTTCCAATCCAAGTGCGCAGAATATCTTTCCAATTCTTTGTGTCTTCTTCGATTTCTTTCAAGAATGTTTTATAGTTTTTGGTGTACAGATCTTTCACCTCTTTGGTTAGGTTTATTCCTAGGTATTTTATTCTTTTTGTTGCAATTGTAAATGGGATTGTATTCTTAATTTCTCTCTCTGCTACTTCATTGTTAGTGTATAGAAACACAACCGATTTTTGTACGTTGATTTTGTATCCCACGACTTGAATGTATTCCTTTATTATTTCTAAAAGTTTTTTAGTAGAATCTTTAGGGTTTTCTAGATATAAAATCATGTCATCTGCAAAGAGTGACAGTTTCACTTCTTCTTTTCCAATGTGGATCCCTTTTATTTCTTTTTCTTGCCTGATTGCTCTGGCTAGGACTTCCAATACTATGTTAAATAAGAGTGGTGACAGTGGGCATCCTTGTCTGGTTCCTGTTCTTAGAGGGATAGCTTTCAGTTTTTCTCCATTGAGAATGATATTTGCTGTGGGTTTGTCATATATGGCCTTTATTATGTTGATGTATTTTCTTTCTATAGCCTTTTATTTAGAATTTTTATCATAAGTGGATGCTGTATCTTGTCAAATGCTTTCTTTGCATCTATTGAGATGATCATGTGGTTTTTAGTCTTCATTTTGTTAATGTGGTATATCATGTTGATAGCTTTGCAGATGTTGAACCATCCCTGCTTCCCTGAAATGAAACCCACTTGATCATGATCTTTTTAATGTATTGTTGTATTCGATTTGCTAGTGTTTTGTTGAGGATTTTTCCATCGATGTTCATCAGTGATATTGGCCTGTAATTTTCTTTTTTTGTGTTGTCCTTATCTGGTTTTGGTATCAGGATGATGTTGGCTTCATAGAAGGCGTTAGGAAGCTTCCCCTCCTCTTCAATTTTTTGGAAGAGTTTGAGAAGGATAGATATTAAGTCTTCTTTGAATGTTTGGTAGAATTCACCAGGGAAGCCATCTAGTCCTGGACTTTTATTTTTTGGGAGGTTTTTGATTGCTGTTTCAATCTCCTTACTGATGATCAGTCTATGCAAATTTTCTACATCTTCTTGGTCCAGTTTTGGAAGGTTGTATGATTCTAAGAATTTATCCATTTCTTCTAGGTTATCCAATTTGTTGGCATATAGCTTTTCATAGTATTCTCTTATTATCTTTTGTATTTCTGAGGTGTCCGTTGTAATCTCTCCTCTTTCATTTTTGATTTTATTTTTTGAGCCTTCTCTCTTTTTTTCTTGGTGAGTCTAGCTAAGGGTTTGTCAATTTTGTTTATGTTTTCGAAGAACCAGCTCTTGGTTTCATTAATTTTTTCTGTTGTTTTTTTTAGTCTCTATTTCATTTATTTCTGCTCTGATTTTTATTATTTCCTTCCTTTTGCTGATTTTGGGCTTCGTTTGCTGTTCTTTTTCCAGTACCTTTAGGTGCACTTTTAGATTGTCTGTTTGGGATTTTTCTTCTTTGTTGAGGTCGGCCTGAATTGCTATAAACTTCCCTCGTAGAACCGCTTTTGCTGTATCCCACGGATTGTGGCATGTCGTGTTTTCATTTTCATTTTTCTCCAGGAATTTTTTGATTTCTTCATTGACTCAATCGTTGCTGAGTAGCATTTTGTTCAATCTCCACATTTTTGTGTCTTTTCTGTTTTTCTTTCTGTAGTTGATTTCCAGTTTCATACCTTTGTGGTCAGAAAAGAGACATAGTTATTATTTCGATCTTCTTAAATTTATTGAGACTTGTTTTGTGGCCTAATATGTGATCAATCCTGGAGAATGTTCCATGGGCATTTGAAAAGAATGTGTATTCTTTGGTTTTTGGATGGAATGTTCTGTATATATCTACTAAGTCCATCTGGTCTAATGTTTCCTTCAAGGCCAATGTTTCCTTATTGATCTTCTGTTTGGATGATCTATCCATTGGTGTAAGTGGAGTGTTAAAGTCCCCTACTATTATTGCATTACTGTCTATTTCTCCTCTTATGTCTGTTAATAATTGCTTTATATATTTAGGTGCTCCTATGTTGGGTGCATAGATATTTACAAGTGTTGTATTTTCCTGTTGGATTGTTCCCTTTATCATTATGTAGTGCCCATCTTTGTCTCTTATTACAGTTTTTGTTTTAAAGTCTTTTTTGTCTAAGTATTGCTACCCTCACTTTCTTTTCTTTGCAATTTGCATGGAATATCTTTTTCCACCCTCTCACTTTCAGTTTGTGAGTGTCTGTAGGTCGGAAGTGTGTCTCTTGTACGCAGCATGTACATGGGTCTTGTTTTTTTATCCAATTGGCCACCCTATGGCATTTGATTGGAGCATTTAGTCCATTGACATTTAAAATAGCTATTGATAAATATGTATTTATTGCCATCTTGTCACTTTTTTTTTTCTGGGTATTTTAGTAGTTCTTCTCTGTTCCTTTGTTTTTCTCTTGCTCTCTTCACTTGTGGTTTGATGGCTATCTTTAGTAATATGTTTGATTTCTTTTGTCTTACTCTTTTTCCTGCTTGTTATAGGTTTCTGATTTGTGGTTACCATGAAGATCCTATTTAATATACTATGCATATAACAGTCTATATTGGGTAGATAGACTCTAGCTTGACCTCTTTCTAAAAGCTCTATTTTTCACTCCCCTCCTCCCACCTTATATGTCTTTCACATCATATATAGTCTCTTGTTTAGTGTGTCTCTATTCATTACCCTCTTATCATTGAAATAGGTGATTTTAGTACATTTGTCTTTTAACCTTCATATTATCTTCACAGGTAGTTGATCTGCTGCCTTTACTATATTTTTACCTTACAAGTGATTTTATTGCCTGGTTTGTTGTTGTTGTTGTTTTGTGGGGTTTTTTGATAATTTTTTTTATCTGTGTTTGTGATCATTGCTTTCCCACTTAAATAAGTCCCTTCAGCATTTCTTGCAGAACTGGTTTCTTGGCGATAAACTCCTCTAATTTTTGCTTGTCTGAGAAGCTCTTTCTCTCTCCTTGCATTCTGAATGACAACCTTGATGAATGCAGTATTCTTGGCTGTAGGTTTTCTCCTTTTAGCACTTTAAATATGTCGTGCCATTCTCTTCTCGCCTGTAGGGTCTCGGCTGAGAAATCCACTGATAGCCTGATGGGCTTCCCTTTATATGTCACTTGTGGCCTTTCTCTTGCTGCTTTTAGGATTCTCTCTTTGTCTTTAGTTTTGGACATTTTGATTATTGTATGTCTTGGTTTGGGCCTTTTTGAGCTTCTCTTATTTGGAGCTCTCTGTGCTTCCTGAACTTGGATGTCTGTTTCCTTCCTCAGGTTAGGAAAATTTTCCTCTATTATTTCTACAAATAAATTTTCTACCCCTTTGTCTCTCTCTTCGCCTTCTGGGACCCCTATAATCCGAATGTTAGCACGTTTGATATTGACCCAGAGTTCCCTTACACTGTTCTCATTCTGTCTAATTCTTTTTTCTCCTTTCTGTTCTGCTTGGGTGATTTCCTCTAGTCTTTTGTCTAGCTCGCTGATCTGTTCTTCTGCTTCCTCCACTCTGCTATTGAGTCCCTCTAGTGACTTTGTCATTTCGAGTATTGTATTCTTCATTTCTGATTGGTTTTTTTTCATATCTTCCAGTTCTTTGCTGATGTGCTCACTGTGTTCATCCATTCCTCTCCACATATCTGTGAGCATCCTCATGATATTTTGTTTGAACTCTTTGTCAAGTATGTCACTAGTTTCTGTTTCACTTAGTCCTTTTTCTGGGGTTTTGTACTGTTCCCTTGCTTGGAAAGTATTCCTTTGCTTCCTTATTATGACTCTTTCTCTGTGCTATTTTCTTTGTAGTAGTCTCCTGATCTTGGAGAAGTGGCGTTATGTATGAGATGCCTTATGAGGCCCAGCAGTGTGCTTCCCTCTGGTCAACAGTCCACAAGAGCCAAGAGTGACCCCTTTGTGGGCTACTTGTTTCCTTCTGCTGTGGCAGGGTTGCTCCCACTGCAGGTACCCAGGGAGTCTGATCTTTCCTTCCCTGGCCAGCTGTTTGTAAATCCCGTTTGGGAAGCCTCAGCTCTGTTGGCTACAAAGTCTATCAACACTCTCTTATTGCAGTTTCCTATTAATTGGGTTGGTACCCAGTGTAGCTGGTTGCTAGGCTCAGGGGCTTATAGTTGTGATAGGCCTCAGGCCAACAAGGCTGTTGTCAGTTCTCTTAGGAGTGCAGCTGAGTGGGGCTAGCCCTTGGCATGGGGGCACTCAGTTGTTTCAGGCTTTGGAAGGTGGGGCTGATCCTTTTTATGTCTATTTGTGAAGCACAAGTCTTCTGGTGCTGGTAAGCCTCACCCACCACAAAACCACATACACTGTCAACACAGTCCTGGTCCATGCACCCTTCTCAGCCCCCTGGAGCATACCCCGATGCCACACTGCAGGGGCCCCCACCTCTCCACCATTGCCCCCCACAGTTCACCTGGTCTTCACACAGGCGCTGCCCGACAGAGGCAGACACCCTTGCCTGCCTGTAGAGGATCAAGGCACCCAATCAATGCAGGCTAAAAAGTAGCCTGAGGGCTTGCTGTTAAGTGGGTCCAGTCCCTGGGGTGGTTGCCTGCCCTGGCTGAACTGGATTAAATCTGTGCTCTAGTGGGCATGGCAGACCCCTGAGCTAACAGCCCAGGGGATGAACTTCAATGGCCCCCACTGGTGTGTCCTATCAGCACGCCTGAACCAGCTCAGAATAATGGCCCCCACCAATGTCTCAGTCTCCAGAGAAGTCCCTCCTCTCACCAAGATGCCCCCAGAGCCCACCCAGTGAGTCTCGTTTCACCAAAGGACTGTCAGCCTTCTCTCTGGTGATTTTAGGTTGCTGCAATGAGTGAGTTTGTGTGTGGGCCCTTTAAGACCCAGGTCTTTTTGGCTTTCGGCAGATAGCTTTTCTGGGGGTGTCCCCGCTGCAGTCAATAGCCAGTAAAGCCAGACAGTAAGACCGCCGTCTCAGTTGGGCTGAGTCCAAAGGATGCTTATAGCAGCATTGCCCCCGCTCCAGACCTCACTCCTCCAGGGAGGGCTGCGTACCTTAGGGCTCTCCCTCCTGGCCAGCTGAGAAGCTCTGCTGCTCCCAAAGTGGCTTTTTTCCTCTCCAGCAGTAATTACTGCCTCTTCTGCCTTCGTCAGGACTGTCCCTTGTCGTGGGGGTTCTTCTTATCCAGTTTTCAGTTTTCAATCCAGGGTAATTCTTCCAGAAATTGTTGTAACCTGGTTGTGTTCATGGGAGGAGACGAGTTCAACGTCTGCTCACACTGCCATCTTTAATCCACTCTGAAGATGAGTCTATTACTGCTTGTCTCCTTAGTGATATAACTTTTGTCTTGTAGAAGTCTTTAATTTTGAAGCAGTCATGGTTATCAATCTTTTCCTTTATGGATTTTGCTTTTAGTGCCTTATTAACAAAGCTTTTTTATCCCAAGGTCTTAAAAATATGTTCTTCTATTTTCTTCTAATTTTATAATCTATCTTTATTTCATCTGGAACTTAATTTTCTGAACAGTGTGAGGTAGGAATTGGTCTTAGTTTTTATTATTTGGCTAGCCAGTGGACTCACTGTAATTTATGGAATAGTTGATTTTTTATGAATTGGTTTGAAATGTGACTTTTATCATATAGGAAATTCCCAAATATACCTAGTTCCGTTTCTGGATTCTATATTTTCTGTTCTTGCATGAGCTCTGTTGTATTTTTATTACTATAGTTTTATAATCAGTTTTGATGTTTGGTAAGTTAAATTCTCTCTCTGTCATTCTTTCATTTAAAATTGCCTTGAGTATATATACTGATTTACCTTTTATCTGGCTTTCAGAATCATCATATCAAATTTTATTTTAAAATAATATTGGAATTTTGGTTGAGATTGCATTGAACCTATAAATTTATTTGGGGAGACACCTTTCTATATTCATTATTGGCTTTATAAAAATGTTGTATATTTATTTTTAGGTTTATTTCAAGGTGTTTGGGGGCATTGTTACTATTACAAGTGAAATCTTTGTTTTATTATATTTTTCTAATATGTGATTGTTGTGGTGTAGGGAAGCTGTGGGGTTTTTTTAAGGCTGTTTTTTAAGAGCAGTTTTAGATTTGCAGCAAAATTGGGAGGAAAGTACAAGGATTTCCCATATACCCCCTATCCTACACATGCGTATCCTCTCCCATGATCAACATCCCCCACCAGAGTAGTACATTTGTCACAATTGATGAACCTACATTGATACCTTATAATCACCCGAAGTCCATAATTTATATTACAGTTCACTCTTGGTCTTGTGCATTCCCTGGGTTTGGACAAATTGGATAATGACATGTATCCACCATTATGTATCATACAGAGTATTTTCACTGCCTTAAAAATCCTCTGTGCTCTACCTATTCATCGTTCTCTCCCCTTCCCACCCCTGGCAGCCACTCATCTTTTTACTGTCTCCATAGTTTTGCCTTTTCCAGAATGTCATATAGTTGGAATCATATAGTATGTGGTCTTTTCAAATTGGCTTCTTTCACTTAATAATATGCACTTAAGGATCCTCCCTGTCTTTTCATGGCTTGATAGCTCATTTCTTTTTAGTGCTGAATCATATGCCATTGCATGGGTATAATACAGTTTCTTTATCCATTCACCTACTGAGTGACATCTTGGTTGCTTCCAAGTTTTAGCAATTATGAATAAAGCTGCTATAAACATATCTGTGCAAGTTTTTGTGTGGACATAAGTTTTTTTTAACTGAGGTTATGACAGTTTACAACATTGTGAAATTTCAGTTGTACATTATTATTTGCCAGTCATCTTATAGGTGCTCTCCTTCACCCTTTGTGCCCACACCCCACCCCTCTTACCCCTAGTAACCACTAATCTGTTCTCTTTGTCCATATGTTTGTTTATCCTCCACATATGAGTGAAATCATACAGTGTTTGTCCTTCTATATCTGGCTTATTTCACTTAACATAATACCCTCAAGATCTGTCCATGTTGTTGTGAATGGGATGATTTTATCATTTTTTATGGCTGAGTAGTATTACATTGTATATATACACCACATCTTCTCTATCCAGTCATCAGTCAGTGGGCACTTAGATTGCTTCCACGTCTTGGCTATTGTGAATAATGCTGCAGTGAACATAGGGGTGCATGAGTCTCTTTGAATTGCTGACTTCAAGTTCTTTGGATAGATACCCAGTAGTGGGATGGTTGGGTCATATGGTATTTCTCTTTTTAATTTGTTGGGAAATCTCCATGCTGTTTTCCATAGTGCCTGCACCAGTTTACATTCCCACCAGCAGTGTATGAAAGTTCCTTTTCTCCACAACCTCTCCAACATTTGTTATTTTTTGTCTTGGTTCTTATAGCCATTCTAGCGCAAGTAGGGTTATATCTTAGTGTAGTTTTTATTTGCATTTCCCTGGTCATCAGTGATGATGAACATCTTTTCATGTGCCTATTGCCTATCCATATATCTTCTTTGGAGAAATGTCTGTTTATATCCCCTGCTCATTTTTTATCGGGTTGTTTGATTTTTTGTTGTTGAGTTGTGTGAGACCTTTACATATTATGAAGATTAACCCTTTGTTGGATATATGATTTGCAAATATTTTTTCCCAGTTGTTGAGTTGTCTTTATTTCAATCCTGTTTTCCCTTGCCCTGTAGAAGGTCTTTAGTCTGATGAAGTCCCACTTATTTATTCTTTCTATTGTTTCCCTTGTCTGAGAAGACATGGTGTCTGAAAAGGTTTTTTTAAGACTCATGTTAAAGAGTGTACTGCCTATATTTTCTTCCAGAAATATTATGGTTTCTGGTCTTACTTTTAAGTCTTTGATCCATTTTGAGTTTATTTTTGTGAATGGTGTAAGAGAATGGTCTACTTTGATTCTTTTGCATGTGGCTGTCCAGTTTTCCCAGCACCATTTGTTGAAGAGACTTTCTTTTCTCCATTGTATGTTCTCAGATCCTTTGTTGAAGATTAGCTGTCCATAGATGCGTGGTTTTATTTCTGGGCTTTCAGTTCTGTTGCATTGATCTGTGTGCCTGTTTTTGTACCAGTACCATGGGGTTTTGATTACTATAGCTTTGTAGTATATTTTGAAGTCAGGGAATTTGATGCCTCCAGCTTTCTTCTTTTTTCTCAGAATTGCTTTAACAATGCGGGGTCTTTTATTGCCCCATAGATTCTTTGTTCTATTTCTGTGAATAACGTCATTGGGTTTCTGATTGGGATTGCATTGAATCTGTAGATTACTTTAGATAGTATGGACATTTTAGCAACGTTTATTTTTCCAATCCATGTGGCATGGAATGTCTTTATGTCATCATCAATTTCTTTCAGGAAAGCCTTATAGTTTTCATTGTATAGGTCTTTCACTTCCTTGGTTAAATTTATTCCAAGATATTTTATTCTTTTTGTTGCAATTGGGAATGGGATTGTATCCTTGAGTTCTTTCTGTTAGTTAGTGATTAGAGTATGGAAATGCAACTGATTTATGTAAGTTGACTTTGGACATAAGTTTTTAACACCTTTGGGTAAATACTAAGGAGCATGATTGCTGGATGATATGGTAAAAGTATGTTTAATTTTGTAAGAAACCAAACTGTTTTCAAAGTGGCTGTACCATTTTGCATTCCCACCAGCAATGAATGAAAGTTTCTGTTGCTCCACATCCTCTCAGGCATTCAGTGTTGTTAGTATTTTGGATTTTGGCCATTCTGTAGGTGTGTAGCGGCATCTCGTTGTTTTAATTTGTGTTTCTCTGATGACAGATGATGTGGAGCATCTTTTCATATGCTTATTTGCCATCTGGTAAGGTGTCTGTTAGTTTTTGGTTCATTTTTAATCAAGTTATTTGTTTTTTATTGTTGAGTTTTAAAGAGTTCTTTGTATATTTTGGATAACAGTTCATCAGCTGTGTCTTTTGCACATATTTTCACCTAAGCTGTGGCTTGTCTTCTCATTCTTTTGACATTGTCTTTCACAGAGCAAAAGTTTTTAATTTTAAGGAAGTCCAGCTTATTAATTATTTCTTTCATAGACTGAGCCTTTGAATGTTGTATCTAAAAACTCATTGCCATAGCCATGGTCATCTAGGTTTTCTCCTGTGATCTTCTAGAAGTTTTATAGGTTTGCCTTTTGCATTTAGATCTATGCTCCATTTTGAGTTAATTTTTGTGAAGAATATAAGGTCTGTGTCTAGATTCATTTTTTTGCAAGTGGACGTCCATTTGTTCTAGCACCACTTGTTGAAATGACTATCTTTGCTCCATTGTATTGCCTTTGCTCCTTTGTCAAAGATCCACTGTATTTATATGTGTCTACTTCTGGGCTCTCTATTCTGTTCTACTGATCTATTTGTCTATTATTTTGTCAATTCCATGCTCTCTTGTTTGCTGTAGCTTTACAGTAAGTCTTAAAGTCAGATATTGTCAGTCCTGCGACTTTGTTCTTCTCCTTCAATATTGTATTGGCTATTCTTAGTCTTTTCCTTCTCCATATTAATTTTAAAATCAGTTTGTTGTTATACATGAAATAACTTGCTGAGATTTTGATTGAGGTTGCATTGAATCTATAGATGAAGTTGGGAAGAACTGACATCTTGACAATATTGAATCTTCCTATCCATGAACATTCAATATCTCTCCATTTATTTAGTTCCTTGATTTCAGTCATCAGAGTTTTGTATTCTTCACAGGGTCTTGTACATATTTTATTAGATTTATGCCTAAGTATTTCATTTTTGTGTATGTAATGTAAATTTTATTGTTTTTTATTTCAAATTCCACTTGTTTACTGCTGGTATATAGGAAAGCAATTGAGTTTTGTATATTAGCCTTCTATCTTGCAACCTTGCTATAATTACTTATTAGTTCCAGGAGTATTTTTATCACTTCTTTCAGATTTTCTACGTTGTGTCGTCTGCGAAGACAGTTTTATTTATTTCTTCCCAGTCTGATACCATTTATTTTCTTTTCTCATCTAATTTTATTAGCATTGAATTCCAGTATAGGGTTGAAAAGCAGTGGTGAGATCCTTGACTTAGAGACCCCTTGACTTGTTACTGATCTTAGTGGGAAAGCTTCAAGTTTGTCACCATAAAGTATAACGTTAGGTGTAGGTTTTTGTAGATATTCTCTATCAAGTTGAAGAAGTTCTCCTCTATTCCTAGTTTAGCTGTGGATTTTTACAAGTTGATCTTGTCTAAGTCTTTCGTGGTTCCAGTAAATAATTTTTCATTTGGTTCTCTTGTATATTTTAGATAGGTAAGTATAACATCTGCAAATACTGAGAGATTTCCCACCCATTACAAACACACTTAAAATATGTTTTTTAAAAAAATTCCAGTTCAGTGTGTCTATTTTCATGTTGTTGACTTCTCATTTTATTACGTTTTTGATCAGATATTACCCACATGATGTTAGTTGTGTTAATATATTCAATATATTAAATAATTATTAATAAATATAACTATTATATTTATATATTATAATTATTAATTATAATATAGAAATTATATTATGTAACATTGCAATGTATTAATCATATTATATAAATTATATTATATAATTATTAATTATGTTAATTATTAATTTAATTAATAGTTAAGTAATATACATATATTAAATATTTAATATATTAAATAATATATTTAATTATAATATATCATATATTTTCTTTTGTGACATAATGTGTGGTCATTTTTAGAAATTTTCTAGCTCTGTTTAAAAATGATAGGTATTTTTAAATTGAAGACTCTCGCTATGGTTGTGGGTTTGTGATATCTATCTATTTGAATTTTAATCAGTTTTTTGCTATATATATTTTAAAACTGTCTTGTTAGGGGCATAATGTTTCTTAACTATTATTTTTTTTGGTGGTATTCATTT
The DNA here is from genome assembly GCF_021613505.1 of Equus quagga. Classification (NCBI taxonomy): domain Eukaryota; kingdom Metazoa; phylum Chordata; class Mammalia; order Perissodactyla; family Equidae; genus Equus; species Equus quagga. The sequence goes on from NC_060267.1 coordinate 37,331,997, forward strand.
GATCAATATACATTGCTTTATCTTTTTATGATTTAAAAATTTTAATTTCCATTTTTGCCAACATAATATGTGTGCGTAGTTTTCAAAATCAAATAGTATGACAAAGCGTAAAATGGAAAGCAGCAATCTCCCATCTCATACTCACCCAAGTAATGTTCCAAGACTTTCAACTTCTCCAGCTGATTTTTCTCGTTAGATTTTAAAGCAGCATGCCTCATTACAATTTTAAAGTTTTCCATTGATCTATTGATTTCTTACAGAAAAATAAAGATTTGTCTCTCTTAAAGAGTTCCTCACAACACCCCCCTCGATACACACTTATGCTTTCTTGACCTCTCAATGCAGATATATCACAACCAAGTGATTAGTCAGTGCTTACCTTAGTGTCTACATAAATACTGTTCACATCTGAGTGAAAAAGCCTATTATGAGTGTTTAATGTCCTGTTCAACTTTTAATTTTTCCCCAGAGTAAATAAAGTCTTTCCATGCAGCAGTCACTAGCTCATCTCCAGACTCGCATTAGAGCTGCAGATCTGCTTCCGTTACTGCCATGTTAATCTATCAGGGACACTTTTTTGTTGTCGTTGAGACATCCTTTCAGGAACTGTCTTTTTCTCTCACTAGAATCTGATTAATGGCTTTCTAGGCATGCTGTGTAGCTGTTTTCCTGGAGCCTTCCTTTACCAGAATCTGTTTTCTTTTTTCATTGCCCATAACTCTTTCTTATTACCTAAATGTTCCTTTCTTTCTTGTAGCATCTCAGTCTTACTTCATGGATGCAATAATTATCAGTATTTCTAAACAGGCTAATGAGAGATTTTTAAGAGTTTTCTTCTGCCCTTTGAATGACCTTGGTTTCCTCTGAGTTCTTTTCTTCTTCCATTGTGTCCTCTGAGTCTTGTGTTGGAGGCTTTCCGTTGGCGTCTTCTGATCTGGTTATCTCTTGTTTGGTAACTGGAAGCTCTGTGCAGAGGCTGGACCTGCCGCAGGTGGGCTTCACTCTTGGTTGAGAAGGTGGCAAGGTGGCTTTCTCTTGGGTGACTCCCAAATGTCATTATCTATATGTCTTTTATCTTGGGCCGGTCAATGTCAATATTCTAGTTGGGAACTATAAGCCTGGCTGCCAATATTGTATGAGCTGAAAAGAATCCCCAGTTTCCCATGGGCTTGGCCAGGTCTGGGCACATAGCCACTGATCCTCCCGAGAGGCTGACATCCGTCCCCCCGACAGACACACAGTGATAACTGACCAGTGCAGGATTTTAGGGTTCAACCCACCTGGATGTCCCTGCTGCCCCATGATCTGAACAATAACCTGTTGATCGTTCCAAGACACCCACCTTCTCCGGGATCTCCTGCCTTTGGGCCTCGGGCGCTGCTACCTTTTAGAGCAATGCCCGGCAAGTTAGTTTATCCTCTGGTTTCCTTCTGTAAGCTGTCTGTTTTCAGAGGTAGCTCAGATTTGGGGATTCACTGAGAATTTACCTTCTTTTCTTTTTTGAGGCTGGATGTAGATTTTTAAATACATCTTTTCTCTCATTTCTAGAGATTTGCTATAGGAGGGAAAAGCTAGACCGTTACCTGTCCTGATTCTATTCAGTTTGCATCTTAACTAGCAACCTGAAACTGAACATTTTAACAATTTTATTAATTGCAATTTCTTGTAGATTGTGTTTTTGTCATATTTCATATCAATATATTTAGACTCTATGATGTTATCAATATTAATCTTCTATTTGTCATATTTCCTGAAAATATTTTTCAGAGTCATTCCCTTTTTATTTTAGCTTAATTATTTTTCATGGTAATGAAAGTTCACGTCTTGACACAATCAATTTTGTCAATACTTTCCTTCATAGAAAGATATTTTGCAAATGTCTAAGTTCACACACTCATTTTGTTTAGTTTTTCTTGTAATGCAGAATGTAAATATTTATCTTACTTATCTTGAAATTATTTTGTAGTTTTCTTGTCAAGTATGAATCTATTCCCCTTTAAATTTCCAAATTGTTAACTAGTTATCTTGATATCATTTATTAACTAATTTTTAAAATTTCATCAGTTTTCTCTATATTGTTATGTTTGGAATTAATTTGTAAAATGTGCTGTATTTCTGTGCTTTCTGCCCTTTCTATTGATATATTCTTTCTATTTCATGTCTATATTCATTATATATTAATCATTTCTATTTTCTTTCTTTTTTGTTTTCGAGGAAGATTAGTCCTGAGCTAACACTGTGCCCATCTTCCTCTACTTTATATGCAGGACACCTACCACAGCATGGCCTGATAAGTGGTGCGCAGGTCCATACCTGGGATCTGAACCTGGAACCCCGGGCCACTGAAGGAGAGTGCGTGAAGTTAACCACTATGCCAACAGGCCAGCCCAGTCATTTCTATTTTTAATAATTCATGGGCTCTTCTGTTTTCATTTTTCTTCTTTTTCAATTATTATTTAATAGTTTTCCATTCATATGGTATACAACTATTCTGAGCTAGGTTATAAAAATTAAAAGATGAATAAGACTTGTCCCTTGTCTTCACGAAGTACACAGTCTTGGAGAGTATGATCAGTTCATGTTGAGGAGTTCCAAGAAGACTCTTTTGAAAGCTTAAGTTGGAAAGAAGGAATAAGCTTTAGAAGGACAAGCTTAAGTTGAGTCTGAATGTATTGGCAGGACTTCACCAGAGCAATGAAGGGATGAGAAAAAAGGAAACTATATATGCTGAAGGATGTGGACAGGTGCACACACAGAAATGGCTGGAGCATAGGATGAGGGCAATAGAGAGTAGCTGAGTATGAAGCTGGAGAGATATACTGGAGAGATAAGCTGGATCCGCCACTCTTTTATAATTCCAGTTGCATTTTGTAATAATTTAGTAAAATTCAAAACCACTCCTATTAAACTCTTGATCAGGATAACATTAGAGATATTAGATATGCCATGAATATTATTGAATTGAATTGAGTTCTTAAGTAATGTCGTTTGTTGAAGAATAGGATAGATAAAAATAGTAAAATGTAATATATTGGCTGGTTCTTTAACAGTGTTAATAAAATTAAGACTATAGTAAATTCAAGATGTGTGTTCCTTTTCGAAGTTAAAACTCAAGAAAGGAAGACTACCTCCTTTCAAGAATAATCAGTCAGCTTTAAGACGGGGAACACAAAATCGGTGGCCCTGATTTTATTGGACTTGTCTGTAATTCTCATTAGTATGTAGTTCACTACAGAAATGGAGATACATTCCATCAGCCAGCAGAGCCCTGTGGAACAGGAGCTATTCTGCACAGCAATAAGAAGGGAATGGAAGCAAGAGAGGAGAGCAGTAGAAGTATACCACTTAGGAGCTGGCCGGGTGGCATAGTGGTTAAGTTCCCACACTCCATGTCAGCGGCCCTGGGGTTCATGGGTTCAGATCCCAGGTGTGGATCTACACACCACTCATCAAGCCATTCTGTGGCAGCATCCCACATACAAAAAAACAGAGGAAGATTGGCACAGATGTTAGCTCAGGGATAATACTCCTTTGGAAAAAGAGAAAGATTGGCAACAGATGTTGGCTCTGGGCCAATCTTCCTCACCCCAAAAGAAAAAAAAAGTATGCAAATTAGACTCTAGAAGTTGATGGTGAAATGAAAGAACTAGAATGTAACTTTTGGAACAATATGAGCATATGATGAATTTTCTCTTAAGTTCTAACCACGTTTAAAAGACAGAAGGGAATAATTCAGTGGAGATGGCGAGGTTGAATGTTTTAAAGAGGAGAGACCCACTTTAGAACATGAGTTCTTTAGAAAACGTGAAACAGCGTGTTCCAAGACACAGAGGAGAGGAGGGAGCACTTCTTCCTCTTAGGATGGCAGCAAGAATAAAATAAGAAGATACAAAGAAAGAGATGTTGAGGGATAGACGCAGAGAGGCAGATAGCTGTGATCTTCTGCATAAGTATATCTCCTGGACATCTGCATTAGAGTCACCAGCGAGTACTGGATAAGAATTCAGCTCCTGGATTACTCTCATCAGAACCCAGGAACCTGTGATATCAGGTTACTCTGACTGAAGTTTGAGAACCACGGTTCACATGAAGTGGGAGCTTATCTGTAGGGTGTGTGTACGTGGTTGCAAAAGCATTAGTGCATTAGGAAGAGAGCAGAAGATATGGGTGGGCAAGGAAGAGAATAAAAGAATACCAAGCAGATCTTATTGAAGTTGGGAAGCAGGAATTTGTGTTGGAGAGGCCGGCCCAGCTCCAGAATATGGTGAAATGTGCTTCCATGGCTTCGCCTAGGATAGTGATTCTACCTGAAAACCTTGTTTTATCGCTTCGGGGCCCAGAGGAAATTGCTAAGTCAGGCTGATAGATCAAGGACATGAAAAAGAACTTGAGATTTCCCTTCCTTTGGGTTTGATAAAGACACCTTTCTTGGCAGGCAGAGTTAATAATACTGATTGCTGCATAAAATCCTCTGGCTTTGTTTATTCAGAATTTTAGTTTCACATGTTTATAATGAGCCCTGCCAACATGTCAGGCCAGACTTCCCTCTGCTGGTTGTGGCTCAGTTCCATTCTTAGATGCTGCTACCTCACCTGCATATAACCTGAGATGGGCAGCTCCTATTGTGTGAAAGAACACAAAAGTTGTAAAGCACTAGTCTTTTTCTCTCTCTCTCTTTTTTTTTTTTCCTGAGGAAGATTGGCCCTGAGCTAACATCCATGCCCATCTTCCTCTGTTTTATGTGTGGTACGCCTACCACAGCATGGCTTGCCAAGTGGTGCCATGTCCACACCCGGGATCTGAACCGGCAAACCCCTGGCCGCAGAAGCAGAACATGCGCACTTAACCACTGCACCACCAGGCTGGCCCCTTTTTCCCTTTTTCACTTGAGCTATGTCAGCAACTTCTTAACTTCTCTAGATCACCTTCTAAACTACCAGAGTTCCCTTTTTTGACACAAACTGACAACTAAACAAGTGATCAAATATTTGTAATCCAAATAGTAAGTACTCTAAGTACTGCTGTGCAGGTTCCCCGTCACCACAGAGAGAAGTCCAAACAAATTAGAGACATAGAAGGTTTTTCATAGCACGCTTCGTCTTCAAACACTGCCTCCACCATTCCCTCCTCGCACATTCCAGCGGCAATGAATCCTCGTTGTTTCTGCACACCGTGCACCCTCGCCTATGACCAGTGATCCTTCTAGATTAGTTGCTGTCCTTCCTGTTGTTCCCCTAACAAGGTGTGTTTAAATGTCATCCCCTCTTTGTCACTTTCTTGGATCCCACTCCCTCTCCCAAGGCAGAATTACTTACTTTTTTTCATCTGTATTCCATAGTGCTTTACGCAAATATCAATTGTTGCATTTAGAACATTACATTGTACTTGTTTATATTTTTGTTTTCACAACTGAACTTGAATTTTTTTTTTTTTAAAGATTTTATTATTTCCTTTTTCTCCCCAACACCCCCCGGTACATAGTTGTATATTCTTCGTTGTGGATTCTTCTAGTTGTGGCATGTGGGACGCTGCCTCAGCGTGGTTTGATGAGCAGTGCCATGTCCGCGCCCAGGATTCGAACCAACGAAACACTGGGCCGCCTGCAGCGGAGCGCGCGAACTTAACCACTCGGCCACGGAGCCAGCCCCTGGACTTGAATTTTTTGAGATGAAAAATTGGGCCATTAAATTTTTAAATTCCCAATGCCTGACACATAGGATGTATACCCTAAATTTGAGTTGAATACCTTTGAACTAGAGAGCCTCTCTTTATGTAACCCAAACTGCGAGAACATAGAAAAGTAGAGTTCTTTGGAGCAAGCAGTATGGGCAATTCTCAGCATCATCTTATAATAGTAACAAGTCTTTCTTTTTCAATGTAATATTATAGTGATAATATAGCGTTGATTAATCGGAATACTTAGAGAATCGTGGAATTTCCATGGGAAGAAGTATTTTAGAAGTGGTTCCTTTCATTTGCAGTTGAGGAAATCTGTCTTGAGCTTAGGTCAGACTGCAAAAGTAATGTTTATCAAAATCTTTTCCAAAAACCAACAACCTCGTGAATTAATGACTATTAGACCATTTTCACATTCCAGGCAAATAACTTCCGCAAGAGAACAAAATGTCCAGAGCACTTCAGTTCATAGGGAATCCCATTAGGGAATCTTAACCTGAGTTTAAGATATTGGGATGGGGGGAAGCCAGGCTACTTGGATGAGAGATAATTGGTAAATTCAAAGAAGATTGTCAATACAAGTGTTCTTCATGTTTTTTGATGAAATGATGTCAGCTATCAGGGCCGTCAGAACAGTAGAGTGAGTTTTGATGAATTTCTTTTCTCCAGGTTTAATTGAGCCCCTTTTTCTCTTTAATAGGTTTCAGAACTTGCTGTGGTCCAGAAAGACGTTTGTGGACAACATGAAAATCTATAACCACAGTTATATCTACATGCCTGCCTTTTCTATGAAGACGGGAACAGAGCCATCCCTCCGGGTGTATTATACACTGTCAGATGTCGGTGCCAATCAAACAGTGCTCTTTGCAAACCCCAACTTTCTGCGTAGCATTGGAAAGTTCTGGAAAAGTAGGGGAATCCATGCCAAGCGCCTGTCCACAGGACTCTTTCTGGTGAGCGCAGCCCTGGGCCTCTGTGAAGACGTGGCCATCTATGGCTTCTGGCCCTTCTCTGTGAATATGCATGAGCAGCCGATCAGCCACCACTACTACGACAACGTCTTGCCCTTTTCTGGCTTCCATGCTATGCCAGAGGAATTTCTCCAACTCTGGTATCTTCATAAAATTGGTGCACTGAGAATGCAGCTAGACCCGTGTGAGGATCCCTCACTCCAGCCCACTTCCTAGGGACAAATGCAAACAGAAAGAACTGAGCCAGGGTATTTTTGTTAGGTTTTCTACGTGACTCCAAAAGGAAATGGTCAAGTCATTTCATGGATTTGCATGGGCCACTTGGAAAAAACAGAACAAAACAGAGGAAATTCTACTTTTAATGTTGGCTTGGAGAACAAATAAGAAATGAAACGTCCTATGAAATATTTTTAGCACACTGTGGATTTGCAACTCGGAACATGCTGATGAAAAGATGTTGGTAAAGCACATTTACATGGTTCAAATCTAGAAGATGCAGTTCAAAAATAAGATGGAACTCAGATCACTGAAGCTGAGGAACTAATCAAAGTACGATAAGGACATGATGCCGGGTCAAGTGTCAGTGACTAGCAACACAAACTGGCTTCATTAGAACACCTATCTTCCTAAGACTGACATTAGAACCATAGGTTTTAAAAAAAATTATTGTTTATTTTTGCCCTATTTAGGGGCAGTGAGTGGGTGATGAGGTAGATAAAAAAAATCCCTGACTGAGTAATAAGGATACAAAACGCTCCAGCTGATTATTGTGATTTGTTGAACCAAGTCTATGTTAACGATAGTCCCCCTCATTTTTTAAATGTCAAATAAGAATGGTTTCCTCCCCTTTTGTCAAGTCTACGTAGACAGTGTGAAGCATTGTTGAATTTAGACTGTGTTGATTCATAGTCCAGCTAACACGAGCCGCTCTCCCTCCTCCCGAGAATGTAGGGCGTAAACCTATTTTTAGGTCTGCATCATGAAAGCTTGTGTTTGCATTATTATTATATTTGAGTGCAAAAAGACTGCAAATGTGAGTGCATTATTTATTTGCAAATTGGCATAATGGTCATCATAACAATGTTCAGAGATGAAGTAAAGCACAATGTCTAAATGAAATTGAATATGGAGGTTATTAGAGAAATCAGCAGTTAAAATGTGACTGGTTGACGTAATAGATTATATCGGTGCTTTGAAAGTTAAGAAATCGAGAGTGTCGATTCTGTGCAGAACTGATTCGCTATTTTGATCCCATCTAGCAGCAAAAATGTAATGAGAATGTACTATGAGTGAGTTACGTTAAATATTCACAGTATGTACTACCCTAAATATATTTCCTCTTTTGAGCTATTTTATTATTTAATAATTACCTAAAAAGAACGCATTTTTACCTATACACTTCATCAGAAATGTGAAAGGGCTAACAAAAAACACAAATAAATATTGTTAAAATATGTGCCACTCACATTAGTACCCTGTTAAAATGTAATTAATGAGCCCCATAAAACCCATGTATCAAGTTCTATTGAAAATGCTATCTGGAAATTTTACATCTTGTTATGATTTCTGGTCTAGATTTATGCAATAGATTTGTACAATGTTTAGTCTGTAAATTGGTGGCTTCTGAAAGACAGAACAGAAATGGCCCCAACTAATAATATTTCATATGACCAGGGCTTCTCGAGTGAGGTGATCCTGGTGGCATTTGGCAGTGTCTGGAGACACTTTTGATTGTCACGATTCGGAGGGTGCTATTGGCATCTACTGAGTCGAGGTCAGGGGTCCTGCTGAACATCCCACAATGCACGGGTCAGCCCCTGCACAACAAAATTATCCAGTCTAAAATGTCAGTGGTGCCAAGGTTAAGAAACCCTGGACTAGACCAAAATGAAATTTTGATTGTTCCCCCATTGTCTTCATTTAAGGATACACATACATGCTCACGTCGTTATGAGTATGACTACAATTTAATGAGAATGTTTTCTTAGAGCAGATTATAGTTTGACATTATTTTGTAGTGACAACTCACAGGTGTGCCATACATACTCCCTTTTCTGTGGTTACACAGATGGTGTGTGTGTACGTGTGTCACATGAAGTTATCCATCTTTATTCTTATTGAAATATATGTGTTCCTAAGTTAGGATCTCTCTAGAATTATCTTGCAGAGTACTCTGGACTACACTGTTACTATAAAGAAGTTGAATTCCAAACTCCCATTATTTTATTTTATCTGAAAAGACCTGAGAATTGGGCCTCATACTTTGCCAAATTTAATATTACTGACCCTTAAGATTCAGCTCAGATGATATTCAGGTTGTGATAGACACATTGAATAAGAAGATATTTCATCACTTTCAATGCATCTGCCAAGAGAGGGCATCACACTCTAACATCAGTCTAATTTTTCTTTTTCTTTTTTTTTTTTTTTTGGTGAAGCAGATTGGCCCTGAGCTAACATCTATTGCCAGTCTTCCTCTTTTTGCTTGAGGAAGATTGTTGCTGAGCTAACATCTTTGCCAATCTTCCTCTATCTTATATGTGGGACGCTGCCACAGCATAGTTTGATGAGTGGTGTGTAGGTCTGCACCTGGCATCCGAACCTGCAAACCCCAGGTTGCTGAAGTAGAGCACTCAAACTTAACAACTACACCACTGGGCTGGCCCCTGGTGTAATTTTTAAATTGCTTTTTAGTAACAAAAATTAGATTGCTCCGTGGGGCAAAACAGGGGGTGAAGAGACTGAAAATGAGTACCTGATGCAACTTTTTATTTTTATTGGCTCCAGTTTGAGAATTGCATTGATGCTAAAGATCATGAATAAGGATGGCGCCTGTTTAATTTTAATTACACTTCAGTAAAATTAAGATGGGTGAAGGATTAAGTCATTCTATAAGACAGAAAAGAAATTTTTTATATGGAAGATTTTTATATGGAAGAGAACACTAGACCCATATGCTTTGTATAGAGCATTTGACCAACAGTTTATACAGCGTTGTGCATCTAAACTGCAGTTAACACAAGACGTTAAAGAGCACTGTCTGGATGTTATTTCTGTTTAGTTCCCTTTTAGCTATTTTAACAAAGGTAGGAAGTAAATGACCCAAAATGACAGATGTTCAGACGGTATGCTGTGTTTGGCTTTGTGATGTCTCATACCCTTCTCTTGGCTAAAAACATTGCTTAGGTTAGATATAAATTGTACCTGAAGTGGTGGACAGCATGGCTTAAAAACCTACATGGAAAATAACTGAAGAAATCCTAGGATTCTAAATTTACCAAAAATATTCTTCAATTAGTCAAAAGCGTTCCAGGAGGGTTATAGATGATTCCAAATGGAAAGGATATCCATAATATTTCTTCTTGTTGGCAACTATGGTAGTTTCATAATTTTATTATATATAACCTCTTATTTCTTTGGTGGGAAAATCAGCCATCTATAGTTTTAATTTTTGTGTTTAAAAATACTGACTTTGTGAAATTTTTAACTGACAAATGCTAGTTCGGAGGGACTTCGAAAAAAAGTCATAGTCCACTGAAAACTTTAGGAAATTCTTATTGTGTTGTATAAAAACTTTCTGAAATCAGGCAATATCTGCTGAGTTTGTGGCATTCCAAAGATCAAAGCTGTAAGGACTTTGCTGGGCGCTTGAGGACAAGTACGTGGAGGAACAAGGACTGAGAGCGGTACTGTGCTTTGTATTTCCTCATCGTCCCAGTGTAGAGGTCGCCTCTCAGGTTATATGACTTCTGATGGGCACACCTCAAAGATGGGTAAACAACCCCGAGGCACCAGCAACTTAGGTCAAGCCTGTAACAAAGTCAACAGTAACTGTAACTAAATATGACTAGCAATTTTGGCAACTTCAATCCACTGTGTGCTAGGGAGAGGATGAGGCAAGTGGAAAAGAGGAGATAACCCTTCTCTCAAACTCTCAGTATGCAAACGGTCAAAGACTTCTCTGCCCTCGCCATTGACTTTCCAGCGCTACCTATCTCTGCCCCCTACCAGGGAAGCTGGCCTGGTTCTAGGGTTGGACCAGTGCCTTGTGACTAGAGAGCTGGTGTGGAAATTTGTTGAGAAGCTTAAAATTTTACACAGCCTTAAACAGGTTTTTTTTTTTCTTTGGCTTTGACTAGTGCTCTCTAAATTTGGGCGTCTTGTGTGAGAGTTCTGGTCACTCTGAACTAATTATGTCCCTAACAAAAGTGGAGCTTTTTTTCCATTCAAATGGATTTTCTGAGTCCTTGAAGCAAGGGAGATATCAAATATTCCCCTACTTCCTCTATAGCCTCTTTGAACGCTCTGGAGACAAACCCAAAGGAATTCTGAAGCCTAGCGTGTCTGTTTATAAATTCCTAAATGTGAGGCCACAGTGTTTAGGCTGAGAAAGTGGAAGGAGATGTAGAGTCATGGGCCACATAACAAGGTTTTCGGTCAATGATGGACCGCCTATGTGACGGTGGTCCCATAAGGTTAGTACCATATAGCCTAGCTGTGTAGTAGGCTATACCATCTAGGTTTGTGTGAGTACACACTATGATGTTCCCACAATGACGAAGTTGCCTAAACGATGCATTTTTCAGAACGTGCGCCCGTCGTTAAGCGACGCATGACTGTATATGAATCTACAATTGCTGTAGTCTTTTTTCTTCCTATAAGAAAATGGATGCTATCAACTTTATCCTCAGCTTAGTCTTATCTTTTGAATGTTTTTACATGCATCCTAGAGGTGAGAGATTGAAACAAGCACATGAATGGAAATCTCATTCAAACATAACACGACCTCCGCTTGTCATTGCAATAAGGATAAAATATATGCTTCTGTTTATTTCTTCTGATTTTCTTCTTTCTGGTGCCAGCATTTCTGATTACTTTTATTTCTAACAAATAAGGAGTAAATAACTTATTTTAAATTGACTTATAATAACTGTGAGCATTTGTATGATAGCCAAAGCCCATAACTGTAACTTTTTAAAAGTCCTACAAAAGAGGAATTATATTTTGCTTACGGTCACTCATGTACCTACCTCCTCTGTGTTCTTCTTGGTCTCTGCACTGTGTGAAAATCCTTTCTGATTTTGCTTTCCCGTTGAAGCTGCGAGACATCAATGATACAAAGCTATCTGGGAGTTTTACGGAATAGTATTCAAATATATTGATCATGTTTCTTTCTGTGTCTATGTAATTAGATTTTCTCCAGATATTTGTCATTTTAAAAGCATATGTTTCACAAGATACCAGTAAACATCTAAGAAATGTCATTTTATTCAGGGCAGAGAAAATTAGGAGTCAGATACGTCTGTATTTCTCTGCACAGTAAGAGAAATGGAGAAGTGTAATAAAAAAGGGTTTAATGAAAATGAAGAAGAGAAAGATAAACTCGGGTTTGAATTGTGAAGCACCATTGGGAGGGATCTCCATATGCAGCTAAGCAGAGGGCACAGAGGCAGTCCCAAGAACAGAACCTTTTTGAAGCATTTTATAGGAAATATATTGTCACACAGTCATTATGGCTGATGATGAAAAGACACTAGAGGAAGTGTGAGAGCCAGACTGTGAGACATTTAGGGACAGAAACAGAAGGGGGGCGCCTGTTTACCTCCTTCAACCCTCACTGTCTAAATGCTTCTGCCCCTGCTCCCCTTCTGCAATTTGTGATTTCCTTGGTGTCTGAGCCTGGCTGTGCAAGCACTGCCATTTTCATATCCGTTCTTTGTCTCTGCTTTGACACATACTTCCAAAATGAGATGATTATTTAGATCTCCTGTCATGATGAGGCAACAATAGTAGGAAGTGTCCCCTTGAACTTGACCCTTTGAAACATGTTCAACATATGCTATGCATAGTAAGCTTTGGAAAGCTTTAGTCCCCTGATGTCACAATTGCTTCAGGGTAAGGCTTTTATCTTCATTATTATTTAAGCAGACTTAGATGCGTCTTCTTCCCTATGTTCTAGTGTAAAACACACGCACACCCCTTGCATTATTTATGTCCGTTGAAAAGAGAAAGATGGCTGACCTGGTGGGGAGTAGCAGAGGGTGCCTTAACATTTTCAGGCTTGGCTCCCACTTCCTTATGTATTTCCTTCATGTCCCTGTCACTTCAGAGGTGTAACCGTGTCTGTTCCAAGTTGTATCTTTATCATCAGCAAGAACTCTTATAAATGTAGTGAATGTGACTATTTTGTATAAATGCACAATAGTATATAGGCCTTGGAGACGTCTGATAACAGTATGTAAATATCCTTTGTTGAAGGAGTAGAACCTTCTCATAGCGAGCTGCTTACGTGACAGCTACAGGAGGATGCATAGATTTAACATGTTGATTTCTCTAGCAAATTCTAGCATTCACGAATGCAAGGAAACAATTTGTTTCTGTTTCTCATTTATTCTTAAGCACCAATCCTTTGGGCTTTCTTGTTGATGGGTTACTATAGACATCCCTTTCATAACGTACAGGATTCATAATTTGTGACGATTGGATGGCCACTGGGGTACATCAGGATCAGAGACTCTAGAGGGAAGGAGAGAGAAGGATAGCTCCATTGAAAAGCTTGCCTAATTTTTGAAAAGTCTGAGACATTTCTAGAACTCTAGTTGCCATACAGCATGGTTGGTCTGAAAAGCTTCGAAAAAGAAAGTTTCTCTTTGATCTCTTTAACTTGATCATTGCACATTATATCTTATTCCACAGGTGCACAAGCTGTTTTTCAAAAGCAAATTTGCAGAGACTGGAGGTAAGAGTAAAACAGAAAAATTCAAATATTCTTTCTCATACAGTATAGTCTGACTATCCATCCATGGATGCAGTAATTCTGGAAAACATTTTAGATTAGACTATAAAATTGAATTCACCTTTGAACTGTACATGGAATTAATTCTTCCCAATAAAGCCAAACTCCATTGGTAGGAAATGTGGGGAAAATCAATGCTATTCATTTCTTCTTCTTCTTCTTTTTTTTGTTTCATATACAATGTAGAAGATAAGAAAAAACTTTAATTGGTACTTTTTATGTTGTGACTGGAAAAAAAATCCCTCTCTATTGGTTCTGCTGAGTTGTTTCTTTCCACAGAATCTAAATGCAACATCATAGGAGGAGGTTTGCTGTAAAAACATGTCTTTCTTTGGTTTGTTCATTGTAATTATGGCTGGTAGTGAGAAGGTTCAGTAAGTCTCAATTTCTCTACCTCCCTTACTTGGAGAAAATTTGAAAATGTACCCTGTGAATAAAATGATTTTTTTTATAGCTTGTGAAGTCTTTTTATTTCCCAGAGCGTATGGGTAATTCTGTTTCTTTTTCTGTTCTTCCTTTGTTCTGTATCCACATAAGCTACACTGATTTTTTTTCTTCTCGATGAAAACTCATCCTGCTTAGTGAGAAAATTATTTTAGAAATACAGAATTATAAATGCTATAAATAGAATAGAAGAACACTATTGGTACCTCTTATGCAGGTTAAAGACACTATCTATTGGGCGAAGTAAAGTAGAAAGAAAAGTGAACATTTGTTTCATATGATTAATGCACATGAGCCTACTTTTCCCAGTGATGAAATGTTTCCTTTGTTTAATGAGTCAATATCAGTAAGCGTGTCCTAGATATAATTTAACAAATCCTAACAAGATTCAAAATATTTAGATTGCCCTTCCGCTTGTGGGTGACTTTGACAAGGCTAAGTGTGTCTTCTTGTCTGAATTATTTAGATAATTGCCTCAAACTCCCATTTCCCTTGGGATCTAGTGGCCCAGTTCTGCCACTTTCTCAGAGGGAAGGACACCAGGAAAAGTGACCTGGGTCCATCCTTTAGCATACATTTCTCCTCAGAAACTGATCAAGGTGCTTTGTGCAGATCTCCTTATTCGTTCTCTGACGTCGTTCTCACATAACAGCCTTTTGGGCTACAGCTATTTTAGGAAAGGGCATTGTATTACCTAAGGTTCAATCTTCATGGTGTTTAGCTGAATCATTTGGGAAGGGAAAAAGGCAGAACTCTGATAGAAATGTGGGTTACTCTATCCTATCCTCAGACCATATGAGGAAAACATTTAACTTGTTTTCACCAACTATCATTAAGTAAGAAAATCTAGATATTACGGAGTCCTGCTGTTCTACTTTGTTTCAATTTAAGCATTCAAAAACAGATATTAAGCATCCAAGGGCTTTAATTACTCAAGAATTCCTCAACCTAAAAGGAGGGTAATTACAACTCACAGACTATATTTTTGCTTGAAAACTTCTTATTTTGGATATACAGTCAGATTCTTGGTGACAGGAAGAACTAAAGATTTAGGATGATTGAATTGAATCTCGTGAATTTCATTGTGAATGATCAGGAGATCATAGGATGAAATTGAGGATATATCTAATTATGCTTAACATTTATAATTCTAAACCATATTATCTAGTTTCTGGGATTTGGAAAATAAGAAAAAACAACCCCTTTGTTATTTCTTTTATATAGATAGAGTGAAAATTATTTCTTTCGTCTACAAGAGTCATGTTTTCCAGGCATGAATTCAAAAATCAGCCTCAGCGTTTGGAAACTTTTTCATGATGATGAAATCAAAAGTTAGACTACAAAGCGATCAAGAGTTTCTTGGTCTCAAGATAGACTTCCATCAAGAAGATCCCAGTCTTTGTGTGTGGAGGAAGAGAGGACGGTAAGAATGGAGTATGAGTGTTCGTTCTGTGGTCCACTATCATCAACTTCCCACCAGGTGGATTACTGATCTCTTGGGAAATGGTTTTCTACTGAGGGTTTAACATTGGCCTTTGCTCTTATTGCTTGGGCACTCAGCCGTGGTGGAAGCCAAATTATTGATTCCCTGCTTAGTCTACATACTTGCCACCAAAACCACTTTATATAGAAGCCCGTTGGGAAAGTAGTGGGGTACTGAGAAAAGAGATGAACTGATATCCATTCAACATACTGTTTTGTCTAGACCTCTTACAAAGGTTGAGACTGAGATAGGGCATTTAATGCCTTGAGAGGTCAAGAGAGGTTATCAATGCTTTCCATGATGACTATGTGGCAATTTGTTCTCACTGAAATAGACATTTATTCTGGATTGGCCTTTCCTGTCCTCAGTGCTTCTGTCAGCACCACTATTTATGAACTTACAGAATGACTTATTTACCCTATTGGTATCACATACAACATGCAACATCCTTGTGACCAAGGGACACATTTCACAGCAAAAGAAGTGTAGAAAGGAGTTTATGCCTATGGAATTAGTGAGTATTACTCCTTACCATATCATGTGGAACAGTCATTCTCAATGGGAGTGATCTTGCCTCCACAAGAAGGGAAAGTTCTGAGAGACAAAAATCATCTTAGATATTATAATCATTAGGGGAAAAAAATCTCAAAAGTTTCCTTGGAGATAAACAAATACACGGACATAGAGAACAGATTAGTGGTTACTAGAGGGGAAGAGGGTTGAGAGGTGGGCATAAGGGGTAAAGGGGCACATATATATGGTGACTGACAAATAATAATGTACAATGGAAATTTCATAATGTTATCGATTATTATGACATCAATGTAAAAAAATTTTCCTTGGGGTCAGGGGTGGGAGGATAATGAAAAAGGTAAGAGAAACGATGATCTGGAAGCAATTGTCTTACAGAAAGTTAGCAGGGCCTAAAAGAGATTCAACTTCAGGACCATCTGAGAAGACGATGTCTTAGGAGGTAGTGGTACCATCTTACAAGATGCGGTATATGTTTTGGACAGTGACCACTTTCTCCCATATTTAGATATTTGGATCTGGGGATCAAGGGATGGAAGCAGAAGAGGCTCCCAGAAATCGTGGTATGTTGTGCTTTTATTATTGTTTAATTCAAAGTATTTTCTAATCACCTTGTGATTCTTCTTTAACCCATGTGTTTTTAGAAGTTTATGTTTTAATTTCCAAATATGTTGGGAATTATTAGTATCTTTTTATCTCTTTCTAATTTAATTCTGTCATGATCAGAAAATATACTACATATGATTTTGATTTTTTGAAATTTATTGAGACTTGTTTTATGGCCCAGCTTCCGTGAGTACTTCAAAAGGATGTACATTCTACAGGTATTGGCAGGAGTGTACTAAAAGTGTTTATTAGGTCAGGTATATCCTCACTGATGTTTTATCTATTTGCTGTTTATATTACAGGAGAAGAAGTGTTAATGTCTCCAAGCATGATATGCCCATTTCTCCTTTAGTTCTATAAATTTTAGCTTTATGTATTTTGCAATTCTGTTATCAACTACAGGTACTGAGGAGTCTGACTCCTGGCCAGACAACTATGTGTAGTCCTTCATGCCCAACCATATGCAATTACAAGGCTTTGCCTGGCAAGCCTCATGGGGTGAAGCTGTCCAACACGCACCAGATTTGTACAAAGCCCATGCATTGTTTTTCTGGAGTGAATAGGACCCCCTGGGACAGCCATTCTTATACACATGCCTGCATTCCTAGCCCAACACATCCATTTAAAGACCTACTTATCAGGGGTTTAGGCTGAGGCACTTTCTTCACTTTGACTCAGTACCTTTCCACTCTCAGCCCTTGCCTCCCTCTTTCCTCCTGGACCAGGGGTCCAAAAGAGGGAGTAGCCTTTTGTTTAGGACTCCTTGGCAGTGAGATGATTCTTCCATCTGTACTGCATCCACCTGACTCTTGTTCAGTGCCAATTCCATGAGGAAAAATGAAACCCTTAGGAACTGATGCCTGTTTCTGCCTCTTGTTTGTGATGTCACAGTAAATAAATAAAGGCTTGTTACTTTCAATTTGGCTCATTGTCCTAATTTACCACCTCAACACCTGAATGCCTGAAATACACATTTAAGACTGTTATATTTTCTTCATGAACTGACCCTTCATTATGAACATTTATAACAATATAAATGTTATAATATGAATAAATATCAAGGTAAATATACAAAATTTCTTTCTTCTGGTAATACTCCTTGTTTTTAAGTCCACTTTTTCTGACATTAATAAAGCCTCTTATGAGATTTCTTATGATTAATATTTTTATGGTATATCTTTATCCTTTTACTTTCACTTTATTATTGTATTTATTTTTTAAAATGCATCTCTTGTAAACAACATATAGTTGGGTCTTGTTTAGTTTTGTATCTATTTTGACGATCTCTACCCTTTAATTGGAATGTTTAACCCCTTTATATTTAACACAATTGTGGATATGACTGGGTTTAAGTCTGTTATCTTACTATTTGTTTTCTATTGGTTCACTCTGTTCCTTTTCCTTTCATGTTGCTTTCATTTAGATTAATCATCTATTTTCTTAGTATCTCATTTTATCTCATTTACTGGCTTTTAATCTATGCTTTTATTTTAGTTGTTGCTCTAGGGATTATAATATGAATCTTTAATCACAGTATAGCTTGAATTAATATTACACCACTTCGCATATAATCAAAGAAAGTTACAATAGGATGTCACTTTACTTTGCCCCTCCGGTCCTTTTTCCTATTGTCATATGTTATGGACTGAATGTTTATATCCCCCCCAAAATTTATGTGTTAAAACTCTACCCCTTGTGTGATGGTATTAGGAGGTGAGGCTTTTAAGAGATTATTAGGATTAGATGATCTGATGAGAGTGGAGCCCTCATGAATGGGATTAGTGCTCCTATGAGAGTTACCAGAGAGCTATCTTCCTCTCTCTGCTCTCTACCATGTGAGGATACAAGAAGTCAGAAGTCTGAAACCTGGAAGAGCGTCCTCACCAGAACTCGACCGTGCTGGCACCCTGATTTCAGACTCTTAGCCTATAGATATATATGAAATAAATTTCTGTTGTTTGTAAGCTACCCAGTCTTTGTTATAGGTGCCCAAACCGACATGAAGGCATCATGTATATTACTACCATATATTTTATAAATCCCCAAATATAATATTGTTGTTTTTGCTTTAATTAAAGGCAGATATCTTTCAGAGAAATTAGGATATTGAAAAATATTTTTGCATATTTACCCCTATGTACTAATTTCATGCTTTATAATCCTTCCTGTAGAACTGGTATCATTTCTCAACAGTCTGATGAAATTCCTGTAGCTTTTCTCATAGTGCTAGCAGTAAATTCTCTCATATTTTGTTTTTTTGGAAATGTCTGTAGCTCATTTCATTTTTAAAGTACTTTTTTTCCCGTTATTTTATTGAGGTGATAATGGTTTATAACTGTGTAGTTTGAGGTGTACGTTATTATTTATCACTTTCTGTATAGACTGTATCGTGCTCATCACCCATAGTCTAATTTTTATCTGTCACCATGTATATATATGCCCCTTTACCACCTTTGCTCAACCCCAACCCTTTTCCCCTCTGGTAACCACTAATCTGTTCTCTTTATCCATGTGTTTGTTTATCTTCCACATGTGAGTGAAATCATGTGGTGTTTGTCTTTCTCTGTCTGGCTTATTTTGCTTAACATAATACCCTCAAGGTCCATCCATGTTGTTGTGAATGAGATGATATTGTCTTTTTTATGGCTGAGTAGTAGTCCATCATATATATGTACCACATCTACTTTATCCATTCATCAGTTGATGGGCACTTCGGTTACTTCCACATCTTGGTTATTGTGAAAAATACTGCAGTGAACATAGGGGTGCATAAATCTCTTTGAATTGTTGATTTCAAGTTCTTTGAGTAAATATCCAGTGGTGAGATAGCTGGATTGTATGGTATTTCTGTTTTTAATTTTTTGAGAAATCTACGTACTGTTTCCATAGTGGCTGCACCAGTTTACATTCCCACCAGCAGTGTATGAGGATTCCCATTTCTCCACATCTTCTCCAACATTTATTTTTTGTCTCCTTAATTATACCCATTCTGACAGGTGTGAGGTGATATCTCATTGATTTCTCATTTTGATTTGCATTTCGCTAATAATTAGTGATGCTGAACATCTTTTCATGTGCCTGTTGGCCATCTGTATATCTTTTTGGAAAAGTGTTCTTATCCTCTGTCCACTTTTTGATCAGGTTGTTTGTTTTTTTGTTGTTGAGTTGTATGAGTTCTTCATATATTTTGGAAATTAACCTTTTGTCAGATATATTATTTGCAAATATTTTCTCCCAGTTGGTGGGTTGTCTTTTCATTTTCCTTATGGTTCCCTTTGCCTTGCAGAAGCATTTTAGTCTGATGTAGTCCCATTTATTTTTTCTTTTGTTTCCTATGGCTAAGTAGACATGGTATTCAAATAGATTCTGCTAAGACCAACGTGACAGAGTTAGTGACGTTCATATATTTTCTTCTAGGAGTTTTATGTCTTCAGGTCTTACATTCAAGTCTTTAACGTATTTCAAGTTAATTTTTGTGTGTAGTGCAAGATAATGATCTACTTTCATTCTTTTGCATGTGGCTGTCCAGTTTTCCCAACACCGTTTATCAAAGAGACTTTCCTGTCTCCATTGTATGTTCTTGGCTCTCATCAAAAATTAGCTGTGCATAGATGTGTGTGTTTATCTTGGGGCTCTCCAATCTGTTGCACTGATCTCTGTGTCTGCTTTTTGTACTAGTGCTATGCTGTTTTGATTACTGTAGCTTTGTAGTATATTTTGAATTCAGGGATTGTGAGGCCTTCAGCTTTGTTCTTTTTCTCAGGATTGCTTTAGCTATTCTGGGTCTTTTGTTCCATATAAACTTAAGTATTTTTTGTTCTATTTCCATGAAGAATGTCCTTGAGATCCTGATTGGGATTTCACTGAATCTCTAGATTGCTCTAGGTAATATGGACATTTTAACTATGTTTATTCTTGTAGTACATGAGCATGGAATATCTTTCTACTTCTTTATGTCATCTTTGATTTCTTTCAATAATGTCTTAAAGTTTTCAGTGGTTAGGACTTTCACCTCCTTGGTTAAATTTATTCCTAGACATTTTATTCTTTTTGATGGACTTGTATTCTTAAGTTCTCTTTCTGCTAGTTTGTTATTAGTGTACAGAAATGCAACTGATTTTTATAAGTTGATTTTGTACCCTGCAACTTTGCTGTCATTGTTGATTATTTCTACTAGTTTTATGGTGGATTCTTTAGGGTTTCCTATATTATAGGAATCATGTTGTCTTCAAACAGTGAGAGTTTCACTTCTTTCTTTCCATTTGGATAGTTTTTATTTCTTTTTCTTGCCTAATTGCTCTGGCCAAAGCCTCCAGTACTATGTTGAATAGAAGTGGTGCTAGGGGGCTCCCTTGTCTTGTTCCTGTTCTCAGAGGGATGGCTTTCAGTTTTTCACTATTGCATATGATGTTGGCTCTGGATTTGTCATATATGGCCTTCAGTATGTTGAGATAATTTCTTTCCTCATAACTTTTCCAGAGTTTTTATCATAAATGGTTGTTGGAGCTTGTCAAATGCTTTCTCTGCATCTATTGAGATGATCATGTGATTTTTATTCCTCATTTTGTTAATGTGGTATATCACATTGATTGATTTGCAGATGTTGAACCATCCGTCCATTCCTGTATAAATCCCACTTGATCATGGTGTATTATCCTTTTAATGTATTGCTGTATCTGGTTTGCCAATATTTTGTTGAGGATCTTTGCATATATGTTCATCAGCAATATTGGCCTATAATTTTCCTTCTTTGTGCTGTCCTTATCTGGTTTAGGGATCAGGGTGATGTTGGTCTCATAGAGTGAGTTAGGAAGCATTCTGTTTTCTTCAATGTTTTGGAATAATTTGAGAAATATAGGTATTCAATCTTCTTTGAATGTTTGATAGAATTCTCCAGAGAAGGCATCTCGTCCTGGACTTTCGTTTTTGTGGATATTTTGGTTACTGTTTCAATCTCTTTACTTGTAATTGGTCTATTCAGGTTCTCTGTTTCTTCTCTATTCAGTTTTGGGAGGTTGTCTGAGTCTAAGAATTTTTCCATTTCTTCTAGGTTGTCCTATTTGTTGGTATATTGTTTTTCATAGTGTTCTCTTATATTCCTTTGTATTTCTGTGGTATCCATTGTAATTTCTCCTCTTTCAGTTCTAATTTATTTATTTGAGCCTTCTCCCTTTTTTTCTTAGTGAGTCTGGCTAAGGGTGTGTCAATTCTGTTTATCTTCTCAAAGACTCAGCTCTTAGTTTCATTGTTCTTTTCTACTGGTTTTTTTTAATCTCTATTTCCTTTATTTCTGCTCTAATTTTTATTATTTCCCTCCTTCTATTGACTTTGGGGGTTTTTGTTCTTTGTCTAGTTCTGTTTGATGTAGTTTAACACTACTTATTTGAGATTTTTCTTGTTTGTTGAGGTGGACCTGTATTGCTATGAATTTCCCTCTTAGCACTGCTTTTGCTGCATCTCATAAAGGTTGATATGATGTATTTTCATTCTCATTTCTCTCCAGGTATTTTTTGATATCTCCTTTGATTTCTTCATTGATCCAATGGTTGTTCAGTAGCATGTTGTTTAGTCTGCACGTATTTGTCACTTTTCCAGCTTTTTTCTTTTAGTTCATTTATAGTTTCTTACCATTTTGGTTAGAAAAGATGCTTGATATGATTTCAATATTCTTAACTTTTTTGTGGCTTGCCTTGTTTCCCAGTATATGGTGTATCTTTGAGAATGTTCCAAGTGCACTTGAGAAGAATGTGTTTTCTGCTGTTTGGGAATGGAATGTTCTATATATCTATTAAGGCCATCTGGTCAAGTTTTTCATTTAAGTCCACTGTTTCCTTGTTGCCTTTCTGTCTGGATGATCTATCTATTGATGTAAGTGGGACGTTGAGGTCCCCTACTATTATTGTGTTGCTGTTAATTTCTCCATTTAGGTATGTTAATACTTGCTTTATATACTTTAGTGCTCCCATGTTAGATGCATATATATTTTCATAAGGGACATGTCCTCTTGATGGAGTGTCCATTTTATCATTATATACTGCCCTTTTTAGTCTCTCACTGCCTTTCTTATCTTGAAGTCTGCTTTGTCTGATATAAGAATGGCAAGACCTGCTTTCTTTTGCTTGCCATTTGCTTGGAGTATTGTCTTCCATCCCTTCACTCTAAGCCTCTGTTTGTCTTTAGAACTGAGATGTGTTTCCTGGAGGCAACATCCTGTTAGGTCTTGTTTTTTAATATAGACAGCCAGTCTATGTCTTTTGATTGGGAAATTCAATCAATTTACATTTAGAGTGATTATTGATATATGATGGTTTAATGCTGCCATTTTATCTCGTGTCTTCCGGTTGTTCTATATTTCTCTTCCTTCTCTTCCCTTGTGTTTCTGACTGCTGCTTCAGTTCAGTGGTTTCTGTGATGGTTTTCTCAGTTTTTTCTTTATTTATGGTTTGTGTCTATACTGTGATTTTCTGTTTAGTGGTTGCCATGAGGTTTGTATAAAAGATCTTGTAGGTGAGAGAGTCCATTTTCTGAAAGCCTCTTATCTCCATTAGCCCAAGCAAGATCCATCTCTTTCCTCTTTCCCTTCCAAGTTATTGTTGGCACAAATCATTTTGTTTCCTGTTGTCAGTTTGTGACTAAAGTGAAGTGTTTATAGTTATTTTTGATGCTTTCCTTCCCTCTGTCTTTTATGTTATAATTAAGTGTTTGCTAATTTGTTCTGATAGAGAGCTGCAATTTTCTGATTTTTTCTATTTATCTCCTTGCTCAAGGTTTTGTAATACTTTGCCTTTTTGTTTCAGGTATGAAGTCATCCTTGATCATTTCTTGTATGGCAGGTCTAGTGGTGATGAACTCCCTCAGCTTTTGTTCATATGGGAAAGCTTTTATTTCTCCATCATATCTGAAGGATAATTTCACTAGATAGAGTATTCTTGGCTGAAAATTTTTGCCTCTCAGTATTTTAAATATATTATTCCAATCTCTCCTAGCCTGTAAGGTTTCTGCTGAGAAATATGCTGAATGTCACATAGGTGTTCCTTTGTAGATTGTTCTCTTCTGCTTGCTGCCCTTAATAGTTTTTCTTTGTTATTTACTTTTGTCAGTTTTACTATTATATGCCTTGAAGAAGGTCTTTTAGTGTTGATGTAGTTAGGAGTTCTATTGACTTCATGAATTTGTACATCCAGTTCTTTCCCCAGGTTTAGGAAGTTCTCAGCTATTTTTTCTTTGAACAAGCTTTCTGTTCCTTTCTCCCTCTTGAATACCTATAATCCTTCTGTTGCATTTCCTAGTTGTGTCAGATATTACTCAAAGAAATTCTTTTTTACGTCTTAGCTCTCTCTCCTCCTCCTGAAGCATTTCTCTATTTATGTCCTCTAAATTACTAGATCTGTCCTCTATAATGTCAGCTCTATTTCTTAAGTTTCCTAGATTGTTTTTTACCTCATTCACTGTGTTCTTCATCTCCAGAATTTCTCTTGGTCTTCTTTTTAGAGTTTCAATCTCTTTGTTGAAGTATTCCTTCTGCTCATTAATTTTATTCCTGAATTCATTGAACTGTCTTTCTGAGTTTTCTTGTAACTCATTGAGTTTCTTTATGACAACTATTTTGAACTTTGTCATTTAGACTGTAAATTTCTGTGACTTAAGGATTGGGTCCTGGAGACTGGTCATTTTCCTTCTGCTCTGAAGTCTTACTGTAGTTTCTAATGGCGTTTGATGAACTGATCCTTTGCCGAGGCATTTGTACTAGTATCAGATTGCAGATTCCACCTGCCACCTCTGGGGGTGCAGAAGCTGTGTTTTTTAAACCCGCTGTCTGCTGGAAGTTGTGCCAATAGGGCTTGCTGCATTTTCCTACTGGTTGCAGCTGTTTGGTGGGTCACTCATACACAGGCAGGTGCTCTGGTGAGGAACTGCTGTCTTGGTCAGGGACCAGCCACGCTGGTGCACTAGGTGGGAGGGGAAGGGTGGTTTCTGTCCTGCATGCAGGCCTGCTCTGTGCTCATGGGTGGTTTGCATGGGCTGCTGTGCTTGGTGGGGGTGCCCATGCTGTGGCTGAGCTGCACCACTTGGTGTGGAACATTCCTGTGGGCTGGGCTGCAACTCTGAAAGTGAAAGCATTCGTGGACAGGCCTGCCTGCCCCCACCTCCTCTTACAGTCACACACTGGCTACTGTGTGATGATCTGTGACCTAGATAACTGCTGTTGGGGATAGGGAGGTAATCCACTCACCTCCTTCCACTGCTTCCTGGGAATCCAGTACCCTTGACTTCAGACATATGGCTGTGAGGATCTCTCAGATGTCCTACTGTGCTTTGCATGGAATCCTCTGTTGGTTAATGAATGTCTGTTTCATTGCAACTTAGAGCAGTTAGACACTTTACACTTAGCTAGCACTTAGTGCTACACTTACACTTAGTTAGCACCTTACACTTAGAGTGTAAAGGAACAATTCACTGTGCCATGATGCTGATGTCACTCTCTAAAGTATGTTTTACTGGATGTAGAATTCTAACTTGACAGTTTTTGCTGTCAGCATTTTAAATATGACATTCCATTGTCTTCTGGTTTGCCTTGTATTTGATGAGGATTTTACTAAAATCATTATCATTGTAGTATATGCAGTCTGCATCTTTTTCACTCTCTAACGTCTTTTAGGTTCTTTTTCTTTATCTTTGGCTTTCAGCACTTTGACAGAGGTTTCGCCTTTGGATTTAGCAGTAGCAGAGTACCCAGTTCTAGGTATCACCAAAATGTGCAAAACTATGTGTTCTTGTGTTTTTCAGATTCAGTTTAACTAAACTTTTCATATCAAAATGCTTCTTGTTGGTGGTTTAGTAGGGAGGGAGATGTCAAGATGTTGGGCCAAATAGATTATTGTTTGGCCTGAAGATTGTTACATTGTTACACCTGAGAATTTTTCCAGTCCCCTCTGTTCCAATTGCCAATAGCTTGACTGGCTTAGTATTAGTATTATTATGATAGGCAAGCTACCCAAGATCTGTGTGGAAGATGAACCTTAAACTTGAATTAAAATAGAATTGGGTTGCTAATCACTTTGTAACAACTCCATTTAGGGATAGTTTAGGTAACATACAATTTACCCATTGTAAACGTAGTTTGATGATTTTTTAGTAAAATTTATAGCTGCGAAACCTTTACCAGAGCTCAGTTTTATAACACTTCTATCACCCCAAAAAGTTTCCTAGTTCCAGTTTATAGTCCACCTCTGTTCTCAGCCCTAACCCCAGACAACAATGGCTCTTCTTTTACTCTCTCTAGTTTTGCTTTTTCTGGAAACTGTATAAATCACATAATACAATATGCAGTCATCCATGTCTGGCTTCTTTCACTTAACAAAATGTTTTTGAGGCTTGTCTATGTTGTTGGATGTATCAATAGTGTGTTCCTGTTTATTGCTGAATAGTGTTCTATCATATGCATTTAACACATTTTGCTTATTAGTTCAACAGTTGGTGTGCATTTGGATTGATTTAAGTGCTGGGCTATTTTGAATGATACTGCTGTAAACGTTTGTGTGCAGACTGATTGTTCACATGGTAAGATTTTCCTTTTCAGAAATGGCTGAACTGTTTTGCAAAGAAGCTATACCATTTTACATCACTCAACATAAATATATGATCGTTTCTTCACATTCTCAAAAACACTAGGCATTGTTGGTCTTTTAAAAAATATCCACCTTTGGGGCTGGCCCCGTGGCCGAGTGGTTAAGTTCACGCACTCCACTGCAGGCGGCCCAGTGTTTCATTGGTTCGAATCCTGGGCGCGGACATGGCACTGCTCATCAAACCACACTGAGGCAGCGTCCCACATACCACAACTAGAAAGACCCACAACAAAGAATATACAACTATGTACTGGGGGGCTTTGGGGAGAAAAAGGAAAAAAAAATGAAAAATAAAATCTTTAAAAAAAATCCACCTTAGAGAATGTGTAATGATATCTCTTTGGAATTTTAATTTTCATTTCCCTAATGACTAGTGATAGTGAGTATGTTTTTGGTGCTTATTAACCATTTATATATCTCCTTTGGTGAAAAGTCTATTAAAATCTTTTGCACATTTGTGGGGGGAGGTCCTCTTATTATTGAGTTCTTAGATTTTAAGAAATATATTTTGTATACATGTCTGTTTTCAGATATAATATTTGCAAATATTTTTGCCTTGTCTATAAGCTTTCTTAATGGTATCTCATGAAAACCAAAAGTTTTTAATTTTGATGAAATTCATTTTATGTTTTTTAGTAAAGATAGTGCTTTTGTTGTCATCTGCAAGTAAAGGTGCATGTATTTCTTTCTTTTAAATAAGTATGCTTTTAATTTCTTATTGTCTTACCGAACTGGCTAGAACCAAAAGCACAATGTTGAACAAAAATGCTGAGAGTGGACATCTTTGCCTTGTCTCTGCTCCTAAGTCAAAACATTTTATCTTTCAGGATTGCTGTGATGCTATCTGTAGTTTTTTTGTATGTGCCCTTTATCAGAATGAGAAATTGATTTCTCTTCCTAGTTTGTTGAGAGTTATTATCATGAATGACTATTTGTTACCTACAAATGCATTTTTGTGTATCTATTGAGATAATCATCTTTATTTTATTTGTTCTATTAATGTGATCTATTAAATTAATTGATTTTAAGATATTAAACCAACCTGTGTTACCGTGATAAAATCCACTTTCTCATGTTGTTTGAGGGTTTTAGGAATTTCAGGATTTGGTTTGTTAATATTTTAGTAAGGATTTAGTAAGGAGTCTGTGCTCATGAGGGGTATCTGTCTGTATGCTTTTTTTGTGATATCTTTGTCTGGCTTTGATATTAGGGTAAAACTGACTTCATAAAATAAATTGGGAAGTGTTTCCTCTTCTTCTTTCTGAAAGAGACTGTCTGGGATTTGTATTATTTCTTCACTAAATTGTTGATAGAATTCATTAGTAAAATCATTTGGGCCTTGGTCTTCCTTTGTGAAAAGAATTTTAATTACTCATTCAAATTTCTTCTCTTAATATAAGTCTATTCAAAATTTCCTCAGGCCTGTTTTGTTGATTTGTGCAACTCATCTAATTTATTGGCATAAAATTGTTAATAATTTTCTGTTACTATCATTTTAATTTATCTAAGGTCTGCAGTGATGTCTCCACTTTTATTTCTCAACATATAGTTTATGTCTTCTCTTTTTCTCCAAAGTCAGTCTGGCTAAAGTTTAGCAGTTGTTTTTCTCCTTGCAAAATCAACTTTTGGCTTCATAAATTTTTTTTTCATTTCATTTCATTGGTTTCTGCTCTGAGCTAAACTATTGCCTTCCTTCTACTTTCTTTCAGTTTGCTGCATTCCTGGAGACATAAAGATAAAGTGCTATTGAAGTTTAAGCAATGATTACTTCTCACTCATGAATCAGGAAATTCTTTGAGGAGAAGGTGGAATTCGGGCTGCACCTTCAAAAGGAAGAGTAAATTGTAATTGTGTGTAACTGTAAGAATGATAAGAGGGGATGGGGAAAGACGGTCCAGAAGAGGGAATAATATAAGTAAACTCAGACAAGTACAGAATATATAGGAAATAATGGATAGTTTACTTTGTGAAATAGAGACAAATATATCAGCAATAACAATTAATTTAAATGTGCTAAAGGCTCCAGTTAAAAGACAAATGTCCCAGGGCTGACCCAGTGGCGTAGTGGTTAAGCTCATGCACTCTGCTTCAGCAGCCCAGGGTTTGCAGTTTCGGATCTGGGCACGGACCTACACACCATTCATCAAGCCATGCTGTGGCAGTGTCCCACGTGCAAAATATAGGAAGACTGGCACAGATGTTGATGTTACCTCAGGGACAATCTTATTCAAGTAAAAAAAAAAAGAAGAAGATTGGCAACAGTTGTTCACTTAGGGCCAATCTTCCTCACCAAACAAAAAAGACAAATTTCCCACCTTTGTGATGGACTTGTCAAACTGGAGTTTTATTTTTAGCCTAATTTTATTTCATGTATTTTGAAGCTATGCTATTAGGTACAGTTTTAGAACTGTTATATCTTCCTGGTGATAGAATAAATTGGATTTATTCCAGAATACAAGGGGGCTTCAATTTATAAAATACATTGACATAATTGATCACGTTAACTAGATTAAAGGAGAGATGTCATGATTATATCAGCAAATTAAGAAAAATCATGAGGAAAACACGATCATTTCTGATTTTTTCAATTTCTTGTCAGAGTAAGAATAGGAGACAATTTTCTTAGCTTTATAATGATATCCACCCAAAAAAGGGATAGCAAAAGTCATTCTTAGTGGTGAAACATTAGAAACATGCCTTTAAAGACAAAGAGCAAGAGCAGGTTGTCATATTATTCAGCATTGTCCTTGGGGATCTAGACAGGGTAATAAGAAAATAAAAATAAGAGAATTTGAAAGGAAAAAACAAAACTATTTTTTAAATGATGGGAAACCCAAAAGTATCAAATTCACCTAACAAAATTTGACAAATTTGTAAAATTAATGCACATATTTAGCAAGATTGCCACATGTAAGATCAACATATGAAAGTCAATTTCATTTTATATCACTAGTAACAAACGGCTAGAAAATGGAATTTGAAAAATGAAACTATTTACAAAGCAACAAAAATAATGAAATGTCAATCTGCAATAAACACAACGAAAGAGGCACACATCTTTTATGGAGTAATTACAAAATGTATGAAAAGACAGTAAAGAAGATCTACATTAATTGAGAGAGGCACTATATTCATGAACAGAAAGATTCAATATCTTAACGATGTCATTTCTCCTAACATTGAGCTAGACCTATAGGGTTTGTTGTGTAACCTAACTTGTAGGTTATAAGGAAAAGGGAAGAGTCAAGAATAGCCAAGACACGCCAAGTTACTATAGTTTTCAGTGAGCTTTTCCTTTAAATTAAGATACATGGGCATGAAATGCATTGAAAATTAGACTACTGTGTGGGTTATGTGAAGCTGTTGGATACCAATTCCAAGTGACTTTCAGCCAGTCCACCATTAACTCAACCATTATCCATTCAATTGTTTTGCCATTTGTATACAGTGACATTTTTGGAGAAGATTTCATTCTTAGATTTCATGTTGTGGCTTAAAAATTAAATATATGAAGATAATTGCCAGTCATCAGTAATTATGCATATTATCATAGTGAAATGCTGATTTTTATCACTTGTTCTCACTATCTTTATCTCTTTAACATTGTCAATATGACTTTTTTTCTGTGAGGAAGATTGGCCTTGAGCTAACATCTGTTGTCAATCTTCCTCTTTTTTGCTGGAGGAAGATTGTCCCTGAGCTAACATCTGGGCCGATCTTCCTCTATTTTATGTGGGAAGCGTGGTTTGATGAGAGGTGCTAGATCTGCGCCCAGGATCTGAACCTGTGAGCCCTGGGCCACCAAAGCGGAGCATGAGAACTTAACTACTAGGCAACTGGGATGGCCCCTGTCAATATGATTTTGAGGAATATTTCTACCTTACTGTTTTACCAGGATTTTCAATTCATCATTATTACCATTTCCAGTTTTTCCTCCAATGAATCATGTATCATTGCAAGTAAATAGCTTCTATTGCAAATTATCAGGAAAGTGTCAACAAATTAACATCTTATTGACAGTCTTGTACGCTTTATGAATAGATCACATCAGTCTCTCATTACTTTGAAGTTTCTGTTGTCTATTCGGAGGGACAGTGGCAAATTTTCTTGTCTCTGGTTGCATTGCTGGGTACAGGATGGTCTTTTTGCATGAATCTCAGTAATACATATAATACAGCTCTATTGATTTTTGGGTATCTTCCCTTCTTAGGTCTTATAGAAAACTTAGTTGTTTTGCAGCATAATCTGGAAATGTGATCATTCTTCCAAAAAATAATCTATTTACACTAATCAATTTACATCCCACTGCATAATTTTTCTGCCTTTTTACATACACAATAGCTTTATATTTTAATGCCAAATTATGGTTCTTTCTGTATGTATAGATATGTATAGATATGTAACTGTCAGTGTATCTTTATATATATCTTTTTAAGGATATGAAATGGCAGTTAAATTTGATAAAAATGGTGCAAACAATGCCCATAACTCAACTGATGTGAGGTTGAGAAGTGCCATGACCTGGTTTGCACGTGTAGGCAATGACAGCTGTCGTGAGTCGTGCACGGCTAAGAGCGATAGTGAGAGGCAGCACCTGTAAGATGTGATTTGATTGTAGAAATGTTAAAATGTGGAAAGGTGAATCTTAGAGTCATCCTCTGTTACTGGGGTGAAAGAAAAGGCGTTTTGGAAGGAGACTGAAGCACAGGTCAGTGTGGCAGTCATGGAGAATTAATGGGTTCTAATATTCTAAAATAGGGCCTTCCCCTCAGACAAATAAATCAGAGCGGTAAGAAAAGGATCTTGAATTAAAGGAGTGAGTCAGAGATCATGCTGTTGAAAACTTGTCCAAATTCTTCTTAATCTGGGCTGCTTCAGACAGCTGTTTTTGCACACTAGGGGGCTCTAACACACAACGTGTCAAATGAAAATATTGATAGCCTGTTTTTTTTTAACGTTGTGCCCTTGACAAATATTTACCAAGCATGACTTGTAAGACACTCTACTGAACTTCGAGAAGAATATAAAAATTACTATGTTCTGTACTCAGCGTATAGGAGATTTACAATTTGGTAAGGGACATAAAGCACATATAAAAATTAAAATAAAGGAAGGCATGAGACAAGCATTGGAAAACTAGAACAAAGAATTATAAAAATTCAAAAGAGGAGGAAATCCTTGCCTAGATCAGTTCACATTTCTTTGACTTGGAAAAAAATTTAACCATCTCCCTACTGAAGTGGCCAGGCCCTGTTTTTCAGGGGATCCCCTGACTGGGGTTTGTGGGAGGGGTAAGCGTGGAGGCAGCCACCTCTTGCAAGTGCCCTCAAGGGCCAGCTGAGGTAGTGCTGGGTCATAGGCTTATTCCACACCCTGTGCACCGGGGCTTTTCTCCTTCTGCTTGCCTCTCCCTCCTTTGCTTTTCTTCACAGACTTCTCTTCTTTCTTTGTCTTCTTTCTTGAGGCATTCCAGACCATCATGACCTGGCAGTGGCTCTAACGTACAGTCTTAACCTTGTGAATGGCATTCTGGACTGAAGAAGTTGCCCACCACAGATCCAAGGTAAATTCTGGAACATCCTTTTTCCCCAAGAAATTATTGCGGCCATCCCTACCCCTTACTAATATTAGTGTGTGCATTTTCCTATGTTGCCAAAATTGCAATAGGATGGTCATAGCCCTCTGAAATGGGGAGGCAAATTGGCAGAACAGGAGCAGAAATAGGGCTGTAGAAATATTGACCTCTTTCCTTTACTATCACACAAGCGTATTTTTGCCCACTTCCTACCCAAGCTATATCCTGATCTTACTTTCTCAGCTGCTAGACCACCCAAAGTTACAGTCTTTGGGACGCTTTGAAGTCTTGACCAAGAATCTAAGAGGTCTACTCAGTTCTAGGAGCCCAAGGCAAAAAATATTCTGCTTTCTCATTTTGGCTTTCCTTCTTAATTGAGAAACAGCAGTTTGAAAATTCACATTATTTATTTAAAATTTTGAATTTAAAAGAATCATCAAACTTAAAAAGTTGTAAGAATTGTACTCTCATATAACCTTTACTAAGAACCAGCAATCACTGTTTTGCCACATTTGCTTTATTTATCTCTCTAATCATTGCTATTTTTATTATTGCTGAAACATTTGAGAGTAAGTTGCAAACACCATAATTCTTTACTCCCAAATACTTTAATGTATATCTCCTAACAACTAGGACATTTTTCTACATAACCATAGTATAAAAATAATTTCAGAAATTTAATGTTAAGGTAATAGTATTATCTAATATCAGTTCCTATTTAAATTTTATCAAGTGACCCATTAATGTCCTTTATAGCTATTTTTTTCCTATTCCAAGATTCAATCTAGGATCACATGTTGCATTTAATTGCCGTATCTCTTTAGTCTCCTTTAATCTGAAACTATTTCTCTGTCTTTCTTCATCATTAACAGTGAAATTTTGGGGCATTCAAGTCAACTGAATGTCTCTGAATTTGGGTTTGTCTGATACCTCCATGTGATTAGATTCAGTTAATGCATTTTTTGGCAGGAATGTTACATATTCTGAGAATATTACATCAAGAGGCATAAGGTTCTCCTCCTTAGGGATTGAACCATTTTTTTATTTCCCAAGCAACATAAAAGTACCCATTTCCTCACAGCCTCACTAGCAAGGTGCCCTGTCAAGTTTTTAAATTTACTGCCAACGTGATAGGCGAAGACAGTATTTTAACATAGTTTTTAACAGAATAACTTTTATCAAATTAGAATTCAAAAGCAATAACAAGAATCCATTTTAAGTGCACAGTGTGATGAATTTTGTGAGATATAGACTATGTCCATCACTCTAAAAAGTCTCTCTTTCCTCTTTTCAGTAAATCCCCCCAAATCCTGGCCCCAGGCGACACTCATCTGCTTTCTGACACTCTGGATTAGGTTTGTGTCTTCTAGAATTTCACATAAATGGAATCATACAGTCTGTACACATTTGTGTCTGGAAGGCAGAGGACACTGGTGGTATCCTTATGGTAGATTAGGCAAAGGAAGTGAGATTTTTATTTTTAATATAATCCTATTTTTATGCACAGGTTCGATGGCCCGAATTTACATAGCTTATAAACAAAACTTAATTCCTCTAATTTTAAATAAAATATATTCTCCATTCTTAATTTTTTTGTTGGTCTTCTTACTATTCCAATCTACTAAGCCTTCAAAGAATGGCAGAATTACAGTATCTGTAGGAATTTCAAGAGGTCATTTTTATGAGTTCTAACGTTACTATCAAATAACTTTTTGTAAACCTTCTATGACAAGGATTCTGTGTCTTCCAAAGAAATTATTCCTTATTTGAGGGAAATCTTCTTTCTCCCATGGGAAACTGTATTGGGATCAGTGGTCAGTTCTTAAGAAGAAATGAACTCTGAGTAGAAGGCCTAATTCTACCTTTCCAAATAAATGCTTTCGAACAAGTGTTGTAAGGTTTATGTGGTGGAAGGAGGGAAGAAATGGTTCTCATTTACTAAATTGCCCTTTCTCTCTGGGTTCTTGGTTTGTTGGAGAGCACATTGTACCAATGATTTTATCAAACAGTTGATCCCATACCTTCTTAACGTATCCCTGTCATAAGTGTTTCTTCCAAGGCTCATGAGAAAAAAAACCTTTGCATTCTTTGATACTTTGTTTTAGCCCTGACTTCAGTGGGTGTTAGCGACCTTTGAGAGTCTGTGTGTCTGAGCTTGATGTACAAACTGAGCTGACGTAATAAAGCGAGAGCTATTTGATTGAAACCTTTTAATCACTCCTCCCAAATCAGTCCCTACACTATTTCATATTCACAGCTAAGCTCCTTGGTAGCTATGAATCAATATGTATGTAAGAGTCAAAAGAAGAAAAGCAATTAATCTTCAGTACTAAAAAGAAACACCCACATCCAGGTATAAAGTAGTTTCCAAAACTGAACCTCATCTGCATAAAGTATTTTTCTGAATCAACAGCTAAATGAGGAAATAAAGCCCTGAGTTAAAGTCGGGAATGCTTTGGTCAGTTAGCCTTTGATGTGGCACGTTTTTCGAATGACAGGAAATGACACACTGAAAGGACATGGGGGAGGACGTGGCAGTGGCAGGCAGTGAGGGTGGAGAAAATAAGGGCATATTTAGTCAGAGAGCACAGACATAAAATATAAATAACATTAGCAAGAAGGATGCCAAAGTAATTACGTGATATTTCTAATAGTTTTACTTTATTAATTTAAAAACTACTAATCAAATTTCTAATTAAAAAGACTTCTGAGGGGGGCTGGCCCGGTGGCACAGCGGTTAAGTACCCACGTTCCACTTCTCGACAGCCCAGGGTTCACCGGTTCAGATCCTGGGTGGGGACATGGCACCACTTGACAAGCCATGCTGTGGCAGGCGTCCCACATATAAAGAGAGGAAGATGGACACGGATGTTAGCTCAGGGCCAGTCTTCCTCGGCAAAAAGAGGAAGATTGGCAGCAGATAGCTCAGGGCTAGTCTTCCTCAAAAAAAAAAGAAAGACTTCTGAGGGCTGGCCCTGTGATGTGGTGGTTAAGTTCATGAGCTCGGCTTTGGTGGCCCAGAATTCGCAGGTTTGATCCCAGGCACGGACCTAGCACCACTCATCAAGCCACACTGTGGCTGCATCCCATATACAAAATGGAGGAAGATGGGCACAGATGTTAGCTCAGGGCTAATCTTCCTCACACACACACACACACACCCCAAAAAGACTTCTGACAATTTATGTAGATAAGTGGTTTATCAGATAATTTTAGTGGCAATGCTCAGGACCCACCTTATACAGAACACAAACACACACACACACACA
Source organism: Equus quagga (assembly GCF_021613505.1). Taxonomy (NCBI): domain Eukaryota; kingdom Metazoa; phylum Chordata; class Mammalia; order Perissodactyla; family Equidae; genus Equus; species Equus quagga. Next base: position 37,366,977 of record NC_060267.1, read on the forward strand.
TATGAAATAGCAAAGAGTGTTGCAATAATCTTTGATTGTCAGGTTCTGGATATTGAAATATTTTCCTCAATAATTTTAACAGCTTCATTGAGGTATAATTGGTATACAGTAAACTGCATGTATTTAAAGTATACAGTTAGCATATGTACACACTTGTGAAATCATCACCACAATCGACATAATGAACATATCAATCACACCCAAAAGATTCCTTGCGCCCCTTTGTATTTCTCCTTTCTTCCTCTCTCCATCTCCTTCCCCACCCCAGGCAACCACTACTCTGTGTTCTGCCATTATAGACTAGTTTACATTTTTTAGAACTTTATATAAATAAAACCACACAGTATATATCCTTTGTTTTCTGGCCTTTTTATCCAGCAAAACTCTTTTGAGATTCACCTGAGTAGTTGCATGTATCAATTGTTCATTCCGTTTTACTTGTGAACAGTATTCCATCATATGGATATACTGTAGGGGTTTTTTTTCCTTCAGTTTTTGGCTTTTGCAAATCACATTGCTTGGAGCTTTCATATACAAGTCTTTGTGTAGATGTTTGTTTTCATTTTCATACCTCAGAGTGGAATAGCTGAATCATCTAGCAGGAATATGTTTCATTTTTTTCTTTTTATTTTAAAGATTGTCACCTGAGCTAATGTCTGTTGCCAATCTTCTTTTCTTTTTCTTTTTCTTCTCCCCAAATCCCCCCAGTACATAGTGGTATATTCTAGTTGTAAGTCCTTCTGGTTGTGCCATGTGGGATGCTGCCTCAGCATGGCCTGATAAGCGGTACCATGTCCGCACCCAGGATCCAAACTGGTGAAATCCTGGGCTGCCAGAGAAGAGCTGGCAAACTTAACCACTCAGCCACAGGGCTGACCCCCTTGTCTTCTTTTTTTGAGGAAGATGAGCCCTGAGCTAACATCCACAGCCAATCCTCATATTTTGCTGAGGAAGACTGGCCCTGAGATAACATCTGTGACCATCTTCCTCTATTTTATGTGTGGGACGCCTGTTACAGAGTGGCTTGATAAGCACTGTGTAGGTCTGTGCCCAGGATCCAAACTGGCGAACTCTGTGCCGCTGAAGTGGAGTGTGTGAACTTCACCACTACACCACCAGGCTGGCCCCATGTTTGATTTTTTAAGAAACTACCAAACTGTTTTACAAAGCTGTAGTACCATTTTACATTCCCACTTGTGGTTATGAGAGTTCTAGTTCCTCTACATTTTCACCAAAACGTGGTATGGTCAGTCTTTTAAATTTTAACCAATTAAAATGGAGTTGTTTAATAAGAAATATGTGATAGTATTGGCAGAATAAACTCTCGTTGCCCAGTGTCCAATGTCTTGAAAACCTTTGCTTCTTATATTTTGGGTTTTTTTGTTTTGTTTTGTTTTGTTTTGTCTTTGTTTCTTTTTTTAGTTTTTTTCTTTCTTTCTTTCTTTTTTTTTTGCTAAGGAAGACTGACTCTGAGCTAACATCCATGCCCATCTTCCTCTACATTATATGTGGGATGCCTGCCACAGCATGGCTTGCCAAGTGGTGCCACGTCCACACCCAGGATCCGAACCATCGAACCCCGGGCCACTGAAGCGGAATGTACGAACTTAATCATGCGCCACCAGGTTGGCTCCTCTTCTTTCAGTTGTTTTAAGTGGGAAAGTAAGCCAGTTCTGTGTTGCTCCATCTTTGCCAGAACCTCCCTCCACTTATATCAAAGGCAAGAAAACGCTCTGTGAGAGATAAAGAAAACAATGAAGTAAACAAATACAATCAAAACAAATGTCCGCTCACTGGTACTGCCTTTTACTCACGGCTATGTCTGTGTCCAGCTGAGAACTTGCTCCCCTGGTGAGGAGAGCCTAACAGTATCAGCTCTCTCAGGGAATTCCTCAGTATCCATACTTCCCGGCCTGAGGGGACTGCCTTTTCACTCACTTATCCGACAATACATGTTTAGACTCTAAATGAGGACCACCCCTTGAAGGTAGAAAATGGAGGCCAACCCCTCACAGAGAACCTTCCCTGACCACCCAAGTTAAACCAGCCCCCAGTTACTCTATTTTGCATAACCATGGTTTTGTTTTTTGTATTTACTTATCATTACTTGATATTTTCTTATTACTCTTTCTTTTCTTTTTTTATTTCTCTGTTTCCCTGAACTAGAATCCTCACCATGAAACCATCTACCTTTTGGTCTTACTCAGTCTATTTCCTGTACACAGAATACTATCTGGCTCATTGGAAGTGCTCAATAAAATACAGTCATGCGACTAAGAAGACAGGAATTTCTTAGGCCTTGTCCTCGAGGCCTAAAATCTTTCTCCTATAGCCTCTCTACCACCTCCTTTCAGAAATCACGGCCTGTCTACACTTTGTCTATGAAAATCTTCCCATCTTTACATCCCTTTTTACAAACACCTCCCCCAGGAGCCATTACTGAGCTACCCATCAAATGTGCTCTCCCTCTGCTCAACTTCCATAGCTCTGTGTTCTTACCTCTTTTATGGAGCCTGGATTCTGCTCTAGGTTTTAGTTTCCCACTGGGGATTATGTCTGAACTTCTGGAAGTCCTCAAAGATGCAAAAAGTATTTTTAGAAATGGAGGAGAATGAAGAGAATTTGTTTATTAAGGACAATAAATGGCAGCTATAGACTTATGATATTTAAAGATTTATTACTCAGGACATCTCCCTCATACATGGTTATGCAGCACATACACACTCTCTTGCACAAGTATGACTAGGGGGAGTATCACATAATGATTAAGAGCATGGGCTTTCAAGTTAATCATGTTTACCACTGACTGGTATTCTAGCTAAGTGTATTCTTAAGTAAATTACTTAATCCCATTGAGCCTGTGTTTTATCACAAATAAATGAGTTTAATATATTTTTTTTAAATGTTGTTGAAAGGATATGTACATAGAACACTTAGAATAATGCCCGGTGTGTGATAAGTACACTCTAAATTGTACTTGTTGTGACAGGGTAATATTTTAAAAATAGTTAATATACTTTCCTCTTTTGACTTTCCAATCACATAACCTTTACCTCAGTACTCCTAGAGGTGGGAAAAGGGAACTAACAACGTTACAAAAGGAGAGCAAATAAAAGATCATTTTCCACATTTGACAAAGAAGGTAGAATTATGCACCAAGACATACCTTAGTAAACCATGATCATTTTGAAAGAAGATTTAAACATTTCCTTAATTTCCTTCCCCCTCCCCTTTTTGTGTTTTAGCCTGTCAAGACTAGCTTCTTTACTTTCCTAACTAGGCCTTAGAGGTTAGAGTTTTCCTTAAATGGGCCAAGACAGGGATATTAAGGTGGAGAGTCTGCCCCTTTCTAGTCCCAAGGGATTATGGGAACAAATAGAGGGAGTGAGAGAGGAGTTGGGCATTTGCCCACGTGTTGCTGTAGGCAGTTGTCATTTCTTGGTCACCACTGTCACACACAGTGATATTCTTTCTCCTGTTCCAGCACTGTTATTTGCTCAGTTGCCACACCCATGAGGGTCCCCAACACTCTCTCAGATAAAAGGAAAGCACTCCTATGAGTATGATGCTGGCAGGGGTTTTTCTTCCCAAACAATTAGAGCTATTTTAGCAACTTTCAGTTCTTGAGCTTTCAAGGTTCTCTCGCAGGACCACTCAGTGTTGCATCTAAACACATTTCCTGCTGATGGTCAACCACTCATCCTTTCGGTCCTTCTCTATCTCAAGATGTCTTCCTTCAGAAACTTTATCTAGCCCTCATCTCCTCTCTTCTTTTTTTTTATAGTGAAAATAATTTCAATTTTGAGGATGTGAATAATATATGTTCTCTGTAAAAAAATGTCAAGCAATCATTATCATATGTAGAAGCAGGAAACTGATACTTGAAATTCCTCTATCTTGAGATAACCACCATTAAGATTTAATGCTTCTCCTTTCATATATTTCTTTATGCATAGAGACACACATATATTATATGTATATACAATTTTATGTGATTTATATCATGTGATGCTTACTGTTTTTTTCAGAAACCATCTTCTTCTCTTTTTTTATTACCTCTTCCTTCCTCTCTTTCTTCACATGCAGCCATAACTTTTTCGTGTCCTTCTCCTGCTCCTATTGTCACATACAACAAATGCATATGTGCACCCGTATGTGCATACATAGAAATTCAAGGCTTTGGGGGTACTGCTTGCTTTATAAAAATGGAATCCTATCATGTATGTTTTTCTACGTGCTGCTTATAGCTTCAATATATCTTTTTAATGGTAACATAATATTTCACAGCATGGCTGTATCCAAATTTATCCAACCATTTCCTTATTGATAGTAGTTTAAGGCATCTATTACATTTTTATTTTCCATTTGGATCTGTAGTTTGTCTCATACCTTTTATCAATTTCCCCTTTTTTAAAATCAATTTTAACACATTTTTATTATAGATAATAACACTATCTGCCATAATACTTGGGAAATTTTTTCACAATTTTAATTTATGATATCTTGTCCCATTAAACATTTTTGTCTATCTAGTCAAATATGTCTATTTTTTTCTTTTATGTCTTGTAGTCAAATGTTAAGGCACCTGGATCTGTCCTCCATTTATATTATTTTTACTTTATTTCTTTTAATTTTTGTGCTGTGTTTTTTCTTTGAGTGACTCTTAAAAGCTACATGTTGGCTATTCATCAGGAACCAATCTCTCATTTGATTCATTTGCCGACTTTCATAATTCTAAACCATTTTTAAAGGTTTTAATAGAATCTCCTTAAATGCTCTTAGTATTTATTTTCTAAATTTAAGTTGTCACTTATATCTTCCAGCAATTCTAATTCATGAAATCCTTCCAAGTCAGGGAGTTCTGTTTGTTTTTCTTCTTTCTGGCTTTTGGCTGATGGATTGTAATTATCAGTCACTCATTCATGGTTTTACACCCTTAAGGCTCAAATCAAGCTGTTAGGTACCCCATGTGACAGCAAGTCCACCAATGTGGGGACATGTAGCATGCTCTGCTCCTGTGGGCCAGAAATACACCTGCTAGCAAACTCGTCCACACCTGGTCAAGCCACCAGGATGGAGCCTCTCTCCTCCCAGGTTTCCTCACTGCAAGGGCTAAAAGTCTTAAAGTATCAGAAGGAAAGAAAGGAAGGGAGAGAGGAAGGAAGGATGGGAGGGAGGCAGGGGGAGAGAGAGGGAGGGAGAAAGGAAGAAAGAAAAAGAAAGGAAGGAAGGAAGAAGAAAAAAAGAAAAAAGAGGGAAGGAAGGAAAGAAAGAAGGAAAGAAGGCGGGAAAGAAGAAAGAGAGAAAGCAGAAAAAGAGAGGTAGGAGGAGGAAGGAAGAGGCAAAAAGGAAGGAAGCTTATTTGGTAGACAGCTGCAGATGAGCTCCCAGCCAGCAGTCAACATCAATTCTTATCCATGTAAGTGAGCCATCATGGATGACCAGCTCAATCTTCAAGTGACTCCAGTCCTAGCTGCCCTGAGAGACTCCAAATGAGAATTACCCAGCTGAGCCCAGCAAAATCATAAAACTATGAGAGATAATACATTGTTGCTTTAAAACACTACATTTTTGGGGTGGTTTGTTATGCAGCAAATATAAAATTAAACAGAAATTGGTACCTGCATCTGAGGTGCTTTTGTAACAGAAACCTAAGACATGTAACATTGACTTTGGGACTATACAATGAGAAGAAGCTTGACAGGCCATGAAAACACTGTCATCAAACTCTTGGAAGACAATGAGGAAGGTATTATTGGAGTCTGGATGAAAAAGGATGTGAGTTATATATAGCAGAACAATTAGCAACACTATCCCCTGAGTAGGTGTGGAAAATAGGAGTACTTAACAAACATGTGGTTTGCTAAGGAGATTTCCAGGTAGAGTGTTGAAAGTGATAACTGGCTTCTTCTAGTGCCTATAATAAAAATAGAAGAAGAGGAAATTGAACTAAAGAAGGAACTGTCCAGTTTTTTATTAGAAGTTAGCGGAAATAGAGAGGGTCTTTGACAGTCTTTCTAGCCAGCGAAAGGTTCTCAAAGTAAGAAATGACCTCAGAACAAAGATTGTATCCATGGTGCTACCAGCAAAACATGGTCTCAGGGTAAAGATGAAATCAAACACGTGGCCATAAGATCTTTTGTTGATACCTCAGAAAGATTAAGATGTGTGTGTGCCTCATAGACCTCACAGGTTGACAGGAGGCTTTTAAGAATCTTAAGGGTGTGTCTCTCAGACTTTATCTGCTAGACAAAAAGGCTTTTAAGAACCTTAAAGGCATCATCTCAAAGCAGCCTGATTCTCTTTCCAAAGGAGAACGTGGCTTATCCTGGAGATATGATGGGTGTGGCTTTTGTCTCATGGAGGGATCACCAACAGTAATCACAGAAAACCTACAACATTTTTTAATAACATTGTGTTGGCCAAAAACCAGATCAAAACAAACAAAAACAGCCACCTACTTGGACATAAAGGGACAGAGACAGTTCAAAAGGAAAAGACCCCTTACAGCCCCCAACCTTCAGCAGGCATGAGTCAGTCTGAGAAATCAGCCCAGCTGTTGAGTGCTGTTGGTACAAAACAAAGCAAAACTCTACGCTCGAGATGAATTTGTTCTTTGCAGTTTGATGTGGTCTATGTTAGTGAGTTTTAATGCAATCGTCATTTCTGGAAGGAGTCTGTGTTTTGGAATTCTGCTATTCATAACTGATTGCCTTTGTAAATATCATAAACTTCAAAGAGCCCCAATTTCTTCATCTTTAATATTGGACTCCTTACCTAATAGGAGTTGTGTGAGGATTAATATAGGTAACCCACATTCGTCAGTGAGTGTAGTTTCTAAACAATTTCAGGGCAGCAAGAAGGGAACTCATTGGAAGGATATGAGGCAACTCAGGGAAAAAAAAAAAGAGTGCTGTTTCTTATGGAAATGAGAGATGACAGAGTGCAGAATCAAGAGACCAGAAGACAGAGCCAAGAGCCATAGAGAATCACTTGCAAGGAGGAAGACTGAACTCACAAAATTCCCATAGCCCACTGAGAGTTATGTGTTTCCTGTCCTTCTGCTTTTTAAATGGAAGTGTCTCGTACAGTTATCTTGTTCCTGTCTTACCATCGTATGTTGGGTGTGTAGGAGAAGATGACTTGTCTCTTGAATTCAGAAATCTTTAGATTGAGAGAATCAGACTCTAGGAGCTACATTCAAGGTGCTTCAGCAGAGGGACTGGCCCCAAGGAGCCCCATTTAAATCTGGACTTGATTTAGATAATAAGATCACAGAACTCCAGGCCTGACCCTAATGATGTAGTATGAGTCTTTGGAGGTCTTGAGAAGGTTGTGAGAGCATTTTTGTGTATGTGAGGAAGATTTGCCCTGAGCTAACATCAGTGCCAATCTTCCTCTAGTTTTTGTATGTGTGCTGCCTCCACAGCATGGCCAACTAGTGGAGCAGGTCTGCGTCCAGGATCCAAACCCTCAAACCTGGGCTGCTGAAGTGGAGCACACGGAACCTTGAGCACTTGGCCATGGAGCCAGCCCCACGAGAGCATTTTGTTGGTAGGAAGGAAATGAATCATTGGAGGTTAGGGGAGGACTGTAAGAGCTAGTTTCTAACAATGGCCCCTTGTGAACTACACTTCCCAGTATTCCTGCTCTGTGTATTCAGCCCCCACTGAGTCTGGGCTGGCCCTGTGTAACTAGTAGAATGTGGTTGAAGTGATGCCACATGACTCCCAAAGCTAGGTCATAAGAAGCCTTGCAGTTTCTGCTTTGGTCTCTTGGAGCACTCAGTCTTAAAATGCTTCCTTTCAAAATCCAGCCGCCATGCTGCCAAGCCATCTGGAAAAAAAAAAAAAAAAAAACCCAAGCCAAATGGAAAAGCAGCATATAAGCACTCTGATAGAGAGCCCCACCCAAACTCACAGTAAACAGTCAGCATCATCTGCCAGCCACGTGAGCAAGGTATCTTCCATGTCAAGCCCAGTCAAGTCTTCAGAAAAATCCAATATTTACTACCATCTGACAGCAACTGCATGAGAAGTCTGAAGCAAGAACTACCAAGCTGAACACCAGCAGCTCAAAGGACTGTGAAAGATAACGAATTTCTGCTTTTAAGTCACTATATTTTATCGTGGTTCATTACCAGCAATAGACAAATAGAATACTGTCGAATGCTTTTCCAGTGTGATTGTAGTCAATTTGTACTCCTACCAGTAAAGTATTAAAGCCCAGTACCTGAGGGTTACTGTAAATATTCAGTAAGATTACTTTTTGACCTTGTTATGAAAAGAAGTTAATCTTGAGCCAGACCTGATGGCCTAGCAGTTAAATTTCAGCACACTCTGCTTCAGCGGCCCAGGTTTGGTTCCCAGGTCACTGTTTGTCTGTTAGTGGCCATGCTGTGGTGGCGGCTCACATAGAAGAACCAGAAGAATTTACAACCATACACAAGTATGCACTGGGGCTTTGCAGAGGGGGGAAAAGGAAGAAAAAAAAGGAGGAAGACTGGCAACAGATATTAGCTTAGGGCAAATCTTCCCCTGCCAAAAAAAAAAAAAGAAGAGGAAGAAAAGTAACTCTTGTCAATTTGCTGTTTTCCTGGTTAACCTGAGGAGTAACTCAAGGGTAACAAGGATTTATGAGAAGAAAGAGAGGTTTTATAGAAGAAAGAGAATGCCTTCAAGGTAATGTGTTACAACATCAATAGGAAACTAATACATCTGGATACACCACATCATACATATATAAATATGTATGCATATATGTGTATGTATTCATATATATATTCGTTAGTTGATGGACATTTGGTTCCTTTCCACTTTTTGGCTATTGTGAATATCGTTACTGTAAACATTTGTTTACAAATTTTTGTGTGGACTCATGTTTTCATTTCTCTTGAGTATGTAGTCAGGAGTGAAATTGCTGTGTTACATGATAATTCTAAATAAATGCTTTCTACATTAGCTTTCTTTACAAACTGAAATGGGCTTGCAGATTTCTGTAAATAATTGGAATCTTGACCCTCTGTGTATAATTTGTTCCCAAATCCTTCATTTTCCAAAACACAATGGTCCCAAGATACAAGTCAAACCAAGAACAAAGATAAAGCTGAAATTCAAACTTGGGTCCATAAAAAAATTTCAGTCTCAGATATTTCCCATCATTCCAGAGAGAGATTACAGCTGCTCCATCATCTAGATTTTCTTCAACATCCATCTACCTGGTCTACCGCCAAATGAAAAAGAGCACTTGAAAACTGTACCTCGTTGTCATTACAACAAGGAAAACTTTGCATAGCTCTAATAACAACTAATCACTATAGTTTTCCCCTGGGGTTTCATTTGTAGAACATTACCAAAACTCTGCAGATGATCTGTTCCACTCAACTGATTAAGTGCCTCGCTCAGTCTGAAACCAGCAGGGCTAATTTAATATCCATGTAGTTAATCCATAGTCCTTGGACACAGAGTCTCTCCAGCAGCACTCAAGAATGTTAGGACGTGATCAATGTTTCCAAATTCCGTCGGCTCTTGCGTCCAGCTGATGCGCACAGTGGTGATCTCATCTGCTCCCAGAATCCTGGGGAGGGCGAACACAGGCTCTCTACTTCCAGCACACCCCATTCCTTTCCTTTCTTCCTATTCTTCTTAAAATGAGAGCAAAAATCTACCTTACTACTTGTTCAGGGGGAATACAAAGATCATGTGGACCTCTGAATCCATCAGATAAATAAATCAGGGCTACAAAAGAAGTGAAATGGCTTAGGAGAAGGATGATGACATGCTTTACGATCCTCTGCTTTCGAGAAACTTGAGTGCGGTATTCTAAAGCATATTGGCAACTTGGTTTACTTAAACTGCCTCGGTTTACTCATCTGTAAAGTAAAAGTAATCCTGCGTTCCTTCAGGGCTGCAATAAGAATTAGAAATCTAAAATGGAGTTTAATACACGTGTCACAATAGGAGGCTTTCAAGGCATCTATGGGAGAAAAAGTCCAGATTCTTCTCCTTTTCTTCTATTTCCTGAAGAAAATCCAATAATGGTCAGTCAAGAGATTGGGGATGAGGGCGGAGGTCGTAATTAGAGGTTGGGGATGGTGGCAGAGGCAGTGTCAGAGAAGGGAATGAGGTCACCCTCTCCCACCATTCCTTAGTCCTGCTGCATTCGTGTCTCCTCTTCACACCCCCAGGATAAGCAAACATAATAAAAAAGACTGTCTAGGGAAGTCATTCCACCAGGTTCTCAAGTTTAGATGTTTTCAGGGACAAAGCAGGTAAAGTCCAGCTGGGTCACAGAGAGTAGAGAATGGTGAGGACTGTGGCAAACAAGATAAGGCAAGCCATACCCAGTCCAGTTCCAATTTATTTTATTTTATTTTATTTTTGGTCAGGAAGATTGGCCCTGAGCTAATATCTGTTCGATCCCCTTCTATTTTATTTGTGGGTCACTACCACAGCATGGCTTGATGAGCGGTGTAGGTCCACACCCAGGATCTGAACCCATGTACCTGGGCCACCGAAGTGGAGCATGCTGAACTTAACCACTACGCCACCAGGCCAGCTCTGAAATTTAATTTTTTAACTGGTAAAAATAAGCAAAAAGTATGCCTACTGAAACTGGCCCCTGACTTGCAGCTTCACTGGGTCCCTCATCTTTTATATCTAATTGACCACTAATTCCTGGAGATTCGACCTCGAAGGCGCTCTCAAATCTGCTCCTCCTTTCTCATCCCCAATTTGCTCCTGCTTTAGTTTGTGCCTCCAGTCTGGCTCATCTGCAACCCCCCTCCACACTGCTATCAGATGGAATTTTCTAGGATATAACCTGATCTCCTCACTTGGTGCTTCAGACCTTTGGTGGCCCCCACTGTTCTCTGGACAATGTCTAGACTCCTTTGCTCAGCACCAAGGCCTGCCATGATGCAGCCTATTTCTTTACCTTGACTTGTCAACCTCTCCTACAAGCACTGTGCCTGTGTTATACTCAACTGTGTAGACTTTCCCCTTTTTTTAATAAGATTGTTTTATTATTGAGTTGTAACTGTTCTCTACATATTCTGGACACAAATCCCTTATCAGATATATGATTTCCAAATATTTTCTTGAATAAATGCTTCTTCATTTGCTGTCTGATTTTAGGACTGTTTCTAGAAATTTTAGATGTTTGTTTATTTATTTTATTTTTAAAATAATTGTCACCATTCATGGTGGTTTCATCAGTGGGCCCACAGAGCTCCTCATGCTGACATTCTGGAAGTGGATCTCCCCTGTCATGTTAATTTTATTTTTATTTTTTTTGTGGGGAAGATTGTTGCTGAGCTAACATCTGTGCCAGTCTTCCTCTCCTTTGTATATGGGATGCCACCACAGCATGGCTTGATAGCCAGTGTGTAGGTCCATGCCTGGGATCCAAACTTGCAAACCCTGGGCTGCCAACGCAGAGCACACAAACTTAACCACTACACCACTGGGCCAGCCTCTCATGTTAATTTTAATTTGCATTTAGTCAACTAATGATGTTGAACACTTTTTCAAAGGCTTATTCAAGTCTTTTGCTGTTTTTTTGTTGTTGAGTTACTTGATTTTTTTTCTTATTGATTAGTAGGAGTTCTTTAGAGACTGAAAATGAGTACAGTGTTGAATATGTGTATTACAATATTTTATTCTGGTCCATGGTTTGCCTTTTTACCCACTTAATGGTGACTTAAACAACAGAGATTCTTAATTTAATGAAGTCCAATTATACGTTTTTTCTTTAATGGTTGGTTCTCTCGTATATCATGTTTAAGAAATCTGGGGCCTTCCCAAAGCTCATGAAGATGGTCTCCTATGTTTTCTTCTAGAAGCTTTTTTAAAATTTTAATTCTATGATTCATCCTGAATTTTTCTTTGTATATGGTGTGATGTAAGATTCATTTTTCACCCAATATAAATCCAATTGAACCAACACCATTCATTAAAAAGACCAATCTCTCACTAAATTGCACCTTTGGCATGAATCAAGTGATGGTTTAGGTGTGTGTCTTTTTCTGTACCTTTGTTCTGTTCTGTTGGTTGATATGGGTAGCATTGGGCTCAGGCCACACTGTCTTAATTAGTGCTGTTTTATGGTAAGTCTTGAAATCTGATAATCTGAGTTTTATAGCTTTGTTCTTTAAAATTTCCTTAGCTTTTCTGAAGTCATTGCATTTCCATATTAAATGCAGGTCAGTTTACACATGCACACACACACACACACACGTGCCTGTTAGGATTTTGATCAAATTGAACTGATTTTATAGATCAATAAGAAGAGTTTTGACATTTTAGTCATATTGAGTCCAGTCCGGGGCATGGTATATTTCACCATTTACTTAGCCCTTCTTTAACTAGTCTCAGTTATACTTTGTAGTCCAGTGCCTTTCACATCTTTTATTAGATTTATTTCTAGGGATTTAATTTTTTTCATATTATTGTAAATAGTATGGTTTTGAAAATTTTATTTTTCAATGGGTTGCTGCTAGAATAAAGAAATGCAATTTACTTTCACACATTGACCTCATAATCCAGCCACCATGCTCAATTTATGTATTTATACTAATTGTAGATTCTTTGGGATTTCCTATGTGCATGATCATTCTAAATTTCATTTCTGCCACTATCATGTGTATCTTCTTTGTTCACTTATTTCTTCCACAGTAGATCTCTACTTTTTTGTGCTCAAGTAAAATGCTGATCATTTCCTTGTTGGTGTACATTTCTGTTAACGGTTAGACAAGCAAACAAAAAGATTCATCTGTGGCTCGCTGAAGAAACTAGGCACGTCATTGCCATATCTAACTGAATACAGAAAATAACAATATTGGTGACAAAAAGCTAAGAATGACTCAGACAAGAGTTTATTCAGTTCAATCAAGAACTTCCTGTGTACCTCAAAGCTCAAGAGTTATCTGTCTTAAAGCATTTCCTGTAAGATTTATCTTTAGTCACAGATTATCTGCCAATTCCTAGAAAAATTTACATTTTCTCACTCCATTCCTCTCCTCTTCCTGAAATGTAATACCACCTACTTCTGCTGCTGTGTGTAATATTAACAAGAAGAAGTTCAACTTTTCTAATCACTTCCAGGGTAATATAATCCATTATAGCCACTAAAATCTTTCCTTATTTAGACCAAAGGATTACATTAACTTTAGTCCCTTAATATGATGATTATGTTCTGACAGCTTGATAGCTTGGTATATAAACTATTCTGAGGGCCAAGTTGGAGAAAATATTTTGTAACATGTATTATCAGAAAAATTCAGATAACATCATTTTCACAGTAGACTTTGGCTCAGTTGTGGTTTAAAAATTAATCTTGAGAAGAACTGCAAAAGGTATATATACGTTCCTCTAGTTGGAAAGCTAGCTCAGTAATTCTAAGATTACATGGCCCCTGAGCTAAGATTAAAATCAACGGCCAGACTTGCTCAGTGCCTTGTGTAAAGTTAGTGTTTAGTAAATACTTTTTGATTGATTTGATGCAGGATGTCATCCCAGAACCAGTCCAGTGTTCTTCATAAATTCAAGGGGATTCTCTTTTCTGCTATGTCTTCAGAAGAGCTTCTAAATTCCTTGGATTCCTTCAATGCAAGAGAAGATGATGTGTTTCTGGTTTCCTATCCAAAATCTGGTAAAGTTTATTTTAATGTATTTTTAAAATGTAGAACTACAATAGTAATAATAATTTTTGCCAAACATTTATTTTTCAGAATTTTGCCACAAGAAATTAGAGGTATCCCAAATGCTTATTTTAATGAAAAAGCTTGACATTAGAGAGCCAAAAAATGTGCTTTGAGAAAATTCAACTGGAGAAATTAGAGCTTTACTATACTCTTGTTTCTATTTCATTCATGAAGTCAGACAGATGTTGATATATACAATAAGCATAATATCTATAACATTATAAAGTTCTCTTCACACGTTGTGCCAGGCATGGCAATAAATAAATAGTGTTTGTTCAATTTATACTTCATGATTGATTTACTAATAAGTAATTTTTTTCTTCTGGGCTAGTAAGAAATATAAATACTTTTATTGTTAAAGTTTATGCCTTATTATTCAAAATTTATTTCCGTATATAGGTATACGCTCATGAGAGAATTGTTATTTTGAATAATGTCATTCTATGGATAATCAAAATTAATTACATATTCTTTTTGGTTTTGAGAGGTGACCAGGATATATAATATCCATCTGCCTTTTGCTATTTCCAGTTGTGTGTGCACTGTAGTCCACGCATCTGATTGTAAGTCAGGCCCAAGAAGCCTTTCCTATTGGAAAATGCAGAGTTCACATCGGGCCAGTTCTCCCAGGGTGCTTTTTGAGAATAAATATAAACCATATATGCATGTCTTTTATTGAAAACTACTGCTGCAAATGGAAATTAAATGATTGCTTCTAGAATGCCTCAGTATTTTCTCTATGTAATAGGTTGCTCTGTGAATGAATATATCTTACTTTAAATTGATATATTCGTTTCAAAAGTAATTTATGATACTTTTAAGGTTCTTAGAACAGGTGGCTAATTTATACCACATATTAACAATCATATATAAGACTACCACTGTGTGTGTTGGGGTCCGTAACTTGACATCTCCCATCAGCTGCCAGAAGGTCCCCTTCAGCAGCACAAAACCATGTATTCTCTCTTCATCAGAATAAACCAAAGTATTTTGTTAAAATAATACAAATAACACTACTCTGAGTCATGTTTATATGAATATTATGATTATAAATATTTAAGATGCATTAACATTATAATCTAAAATAGTCTTAAATTTAAAACATATGCTGCCAAGGAGAGCACTGTTTAAACTCTAAATATTTATTCAACTGTACGTTTGTTAATATTGTATCTCATTGGAATTACAATGAGATAAATGGAAACTAGGCCTGATTTAAACTCTTTAGGGACTGCTTTCAAATTTGCAAAACATCCTCCCCACCCAAACTTCTACTTTTCAGCTCCAGTTTACTATTGTCTACAACACTGGAGCACACTTACATTTGCTTTCCGGAAACATAAAGTGGTATTCCTTCCAGACGTCATGGTTGCAGGTTTGCGTCTCTACAATGTTTGAATATAGCCTTTGTTCATTGTTCAAATGCTTTGTTTCCACGACTACTATGTCCTTGCACACGAACAAAAACAAGATCTTCTTCAAGGGAGAAATGGGGAGATAGACACGAATACAAGCAATGGTAACCATACCCTGGTGTGTGCTACTTCGGAGGGACAGAAAGGGTAAACGAT
The DNA here is from genome assembly GCF_021613505.1 of Equus quagga. NCBI lineage: Eukaryota > Metazoa > Chordata > Mammalia > Perissodactyla > Equidae > Equus > Equus quagga. The sequence continues at coordinate 37,382,250 of NC_060267.1, forward strand.
CATGCGAGGGGAGTGAGGATTTAGAAGACAGTTTATAAAAGAGGAAGATGCATGAACTTGCAGGACCATTAAGAATTGTGTGTGGAGAAGGTACTAGAAGTGAGTGGTAGCATAGAAGAGCACTTCAAGCTGAGGAAACAGCACATACAGTTCTCTGATCTCTTCACTCTGCTCTTTAAAATGATTCTTCCTGTAAAATGAATAAACATTTCAAGTGTTTCAACAGGTTTCAATGGATGTCAAGAGGTAGTAATCACTATTCATAATCAAATTAATGCATTCATTACTTTTATAACCTCACGCTAATTTTCTATATTCATCAAGAATTTCATTTAGTTAAAAGATGCATTTCATTGGAGCTGGCCCCGTGGTCAAGTGGTTAAGTTCGTGTGCTCCGCTTCATTGGCCCAGGGTTTCACTGGTTCGGATCCTGCACACGGACACGGCACCGCTCATCAGGCCATGTTGAGGAGGCGTCCCACATGCCACAACTAGAAGGACCCACAACTAAAATATACAGCTATGTACTCGGGGGATTTGGGGAGAAAAAGCAGAAAAAAGAAAAGATTGGCAACAGTGGTTAGCTCAGGTGCCAGTCTTAAAAACAAAATAAAAAAGATGTATTTCATTTTATTTTTGTGTGAAGGTACTCACTGGATTGCAGAAGTCATCGAGAACATTCCGAATGCTAGGATTACTCTAACATCTCCTATCGAATTGGGAGACATGTCTAAATTTGAAGAGCTGAAAATGTACTGTAAGAGAAGAGTTATTCCAACACATTTGAGCTACAACATGCTACCAACTGATATTATACAAAAACAATGCAAGGTAAGTTCAAAGCTTAAGGGCAGAGGCTCAGGTGCCCCACAAAACCAGGCTTGGCTTCTTGTTCTGCCACTTTCATACTGTGTGACTTTGGAAAATTGCTGAAGCTCTCTGAGCCTTGGTGTCCTCATTTGATACAGGAATAATAGTATCCATCTCACACAGTGTGGCAAAGATTAAATAAGATAATGAATGTATAGGGGTTACCAGTAAATATTATGTTGGCATGTCAACCTTCATTACACTAGACAATGGCTTATTCTATTCTGAATCTGGTTTTAGTCTTTTTATTTAAATATTGATGTCCAAGGAAAGGAAAAATTGCCTTGATATTATTTTAATTATTTTATCTATCATTTTTGCCAGAGACTATATAGGAAAAGAACAAAAAATAAACTGTATATAAAACACTAAGGAACAGTCGCCTCAAGCTATTTTAAAAGTGCACACGTTATTAGCATTATTTAAAAGTTAATTGTAATTTAAAAGAATATTTTCTATTTTCATATCTTTCTTATTCAAATTTATATTTTCATGGAGAAATGCTTATAGAACAAGGCTAAGTAGAAAGCATGTCTTAAATTCATATATACTGAATAATCTCAATTCAGTTAAAATATATATATATATAATCATAAAAAGAGACTAAATGTAAATAGATCAATGTGCTGAGTGGCTTTCTTTGGTTTGACATTAGGGTAGGATTATATTTTCTTTACAGGTGTCTGTATGATGAGCATTTTAATATAGTTTTGATCAGAGAAAAAAGAATAATATTTGAAAAGCAAAGGCAAGATATATGTGTCCACTGTAATAAGTTCCCAGTAATGAAGCATCCTTAAACAATGTCAGCCATATTCTAAAAATAAAAACAAAAACAATCTACCAGTCAAATGGGCATAAATCAAAGCAGATCTTCCTGTGAGCGTAACTCTATGAGCACAAGTCTCCACACACACCATCTGCTCTTGGGCTCCAATAAAAGGAAACATAATCAACCAGAGGTAAATGTCATAGAATGTTGCCTTTATCTCCAGCAAATCTATCAGAACAGGTGAAAGTGTGCTAACCAGGTTACACTTTCACTCAACTGAGTATTTTCATTTCAAACAGGCTGTCTCTAAGACGCAGAGATGGGAGAAAAGGACTCTGATAAGGTCAATAACCCTTAGGGCAATGCAATCACATTGATAACAAATGGCTACCAGAGATTAAGCTGTGTTTTATAAACACATTACAACAATGATAAGGGAAGGTATTTTTCCTTTCATAAGCAAGGAAACTGAAGCTCAGAAATGTTAGGGTGCTTCTTAAAACCACCACACTAATGGGACAGCCTTAGGGTACAACCCTGATGGAAACTGGGACTCTGGTTGCCCTCGGTCTCCCAAGAGGATGTCCTGGCCTCTGTTGCTGATGGCCCAACCCTGAGAGCTTAGGGGCTGGGCAAGCCTTCCCTGCCCTCCAGGGCCTGTTACACCGTAAGTTCCTCCTCCAGTCTTTCCCTACCAGCTCTCAACCCTACTTGGCCGCCAATACTTTCTTCCTAATCTTTCTCTCTCCTTTTTTGTTTCCAATCTCTCTTTTGTGGAATTTATGTTTTCAGCGCATTTCACGATATTTAGTTAATATTTAAATATTTTCCAGAGTATTATTCTGTGTTCCCCTCATGTCCCTCAACTTCGCCCTAGTATTTTTTATGATTTCTTAGAATACATTGTTTTTTTGTATTTTTTATTGAGTATAACTAACGCATAACATTACATTAGTTTCAGATACATAACATAATGATTCGATATTTGCATATATTGCAAAATGATCACCACAATAAATGTACTTAACCTCCATCACCATACATGGTTACAGAACACATTCTTTTCACCTCTTTTGGCAAAATATGTATTAATGGTTTGCGTTGTCTTTCTCACTAGATAATAAGGACATGTAATTTGGGGGGTTCTCCAAAGGCCCTAAAATACTGTTCTCTACCAAAAAAGAAAAACAAAGTCTCCACCTGGATGGCTAAGGCTTAAAATTCTGCCATTTTATCCATTTTTGTTAAGGCAGTGGATTTTTAACTGTGCTCTTTGCACCTTGGGGTTCTATGAATCTGCTCAAGAAGCCGAGAGCTGTTAGAGAAAGGCTGAGGGGTTGGATTACTCTGTAATTATCTCTTGGAATGAAAAGAAGATAATGGGGAGAAGGGGTAAAGGTGGCTCTTTATTTCCCTACACAGTGGCCTTTACGCATCTCTCAAGAGGAGCAGGTGTTGTGCGTGAGGATCACACACAATATCTGGACTATGAACACGAAATGGAAAGATAGTTATGTATTAAAAATGACTCAGTGAGGGCTGGCCTGATGGCGTACTGGTTAAGTTCATGTGCTCTGCTTGGAGGCCTGGGGTTCACAGATTCAATCCCTGGCATGGACCTACACACTACCCATCAAGCCATGCTGTGGTGGCATCCCACATACAAAACAGAGGAAGATTGTCACATATTTTAGCTCAGGGACAATCTTCCTCCAGCAAAAAGAGGAAGATTGGCAACAGGTGTTAGCTCAGAGCCAACCTTCCTCATACACACACACACACAAAAATACCTCAGTAAACGCTTTCTTACCTATGTAACATGTGTCCACCTGATTGTCAATTAAATAGAGAGGAGAACATCTAGTACTTATGCAGTGTTGACCATGATTGAAGAGAATCCTCTTGTATACAACTTCTCACACTGGTTTCCTAAGGTTTCTTCTATGCTCCTACTGCACTCTACACTTCCCTATTATAATCCTTATAACATTGCATGGTCAAGCGTGTGTTTAACTATCTGCTTCCCTCACCTGACTGCAAGTTTTGAGTAGGCTGGAACCATTTCTCTCTTTCTGCTCATTGTATTTCTTGAACCTGGAACATCCTGCCTGCTATACAGTGGATACTAAATAAATATTTATTGAATCAAATTACACTGAAGTTGCAGTGTTCGTGTAAATTGGGAGGGTATCTCAGATTCCCTACTCTTCGGGGGATTAAATTGTAGAAAAAGGAAATTCCAAAACATCATTCTTCCTCTAAAGAGGAATAGACAATTTGTAAGAAAATCTTACTGTATGTAAATCATGTTTTATAATGAATGGATATTAAAAAAGTAATCTTGTCTCACAAATGAATATGGATTTCTCATGTCTGCCCATAAAAACATAGGACCAAAATTAGCATGCAAATTGAAAAAGTGGGATCGTCTGCCCCCATCAATAGTCTAGAGGCAAGGTGGTAGGAGAGAAAGGGTTTTATTACAGTGTGCTAGCAAGGGGGAAGATGGTTGACTAATGTCCAGAAGAACCATTTTACAGAACAAAGACTGTAGGCCAGTTATATAGGCAGTGGTCTCTGGGTAGGGCAGATATCTGGTCTTAGTTCTTTTGTTTTACTGGATACGCATCAGAGACCGGAGGAACGCTCTCTACCCTGATTTAGTTTAAAGATAATAAGAACAAAATCTTTAATATGTATAGTAAAGGTTACTGTTTACTCGAGTTGTGCCACCAACAAATGAGTGAGTATTTCATTCGATGGTCCCCCCACGCCGATCTCTTTCAGCAGGAAGTAGCCAGACAGGTTGCCTGACACATACCTTTTATAGACTTGCATGGAAAATAACATAACAATGACCCTGTTCCCATTTCCAGCGTATGACTCTGCTGGGTTACAACAGACAGTGGGGAGTTGTTGGCGCCACAGTTGGGGCAGTATCATGAGCATGGCCTGGGAGCTTGTTAGCAATGCAGGATGCCAGGCCTCATCCCAGAGCTCCTGAATCAGGATCTGCATTTCAACAAAATCCCTTGATGAGTCTTATGCACATTAAGTTTTGGGAAACACTGGCCTAAGTCTGTGTTTAATAATCAGCTGAAGCTGCCAAAAAATCGTGAGTTGCACAGGTAGGTTTGGCTGCTACTTTCTTTCAGGAAAGGTTTTGTATTGAGGCTATTTCCATACAAAAACTAACTGATTTTTTTTTCTTAAACAGATTATCTACATCATTAGGAATCCGAAAGACACAGCTGTTTCTCTATTTCACTACTACAGAGAGAACCCTAACCTTCCCGGCATCGAAACCTGGGCTGCATTTTTAGAGCTGTTCCTGAGAGGAGACGGTAAATATAACGATGGTTTTTATTCATAATGTATGATGAACTTTTCCGCTTAAAATGAAAGCACTTTCCAAAAATTTAAATGGATCCTAACTGCCTACTTTCAGAAATATATCTGAATAGATTGTTCTTTTACTTCTTCTAAGCAATTCTTTCTCACTTTGCTTCTTCATAGTCTTTCTTACCACCTCTGGATAGTACACATTAGCAGTTACTTGTTGAGCTGGTTTTAATGTTTTCAAACAGATTAATCCTGATCAAGCACCTCTTTTTTCCGTATACTATCCGTCTCTTTGGTGAAATAATGATGCACTGATGGAGTACAGCAAGATACGAGTGCAAACCTAGACAGGTTGCCTGAAACATGCGTTGTATAGACCTGCATGGAAAATAACACAACACAAACAAACACTACACACATACAAAAGCAAAATTCCCCAAATAAAACAAATATGAAAGCTTTAGCCATCTTGACACTTAGTTTTATAAAAACTAACAGAAAGTAATTGATCCTGAAAACAACACAATATGTCATTTGATTGAGCTGTGCATCACGTGTTGGTCCTGCCACCATGCACGACCTTTGAACTTATTCATTTTTCCCTGACTCAGTGCTATCTGGAGCACTTAAAAAAAATTATTCTGAATTCCCGAGCCTTTAATTAAACAGAAATAATATACCAAGATGATGCAGAATTTAGAGGACACGATCTAGAAATGGTGTGTACCCGGAGGATCTTATCTCTCTGGGCTTTGAGCAGATCTTCTTAATTGCTAGTTTCACTGTTTTACTTGCAAATTGTTAAGCTCTTACTTGTTAATTTAAGAGAGGCCACTGCAAGCATAACCTTAATGTGAGGACATTGGGAACTCACCAGCAACAGGGTTTAGTACTTTGTTTTGCTGTATTCCCTATGGGAGAATATGCTCTGCTCACACATTTCAACTCCTTTTTCTATTTTCCTCCTTATGTAATGGCACACATCTAGTAGAATGATAAAGTTTCAGGAATGACAGGTACATTAAAGATCATGTGGTGAAAACGCCCACCTAATGTTAAATCCCCTTTACAACATCCCCAACAATTGCAGAGGCTAAACTTGAACTTCTTAACCTTCACAATAGGTTCACACTCTTTGCTCCTGCCCCAAAGCAACACATCCCGTCTTGGTGCTCCTGAGATGTTAAAAAAAAGTCACACCATGTGACACAGACACTCAGCTAAGTGCTTTGCAGATGTATCTCATTTCATCCTTGCTAGAACGCACGAGGTACATGTTATTATCCTCGTTTTACAGCTGAGGAAAATGTAGACCTTGGGGAACCAAATAACTTGTTCACAGATGTGTAACTAATAAGGAGCAGAGGCAAGATTTAAACTGAGGTGTCAGCTCCAAAACCTTTGCTCTTACCGCTGGGCCGTAACTCATCCGGCGAAAAGACTGTCCCGTCCCCTTCATCATGAATTCCTCTTCCACATGATAGCCTTCTAAATATTTGAAGATAATTAGCATGCCTCACTCTGCCTCAGTTCCATTTTTGGAATAAGCAGAGTTTAAATACATAAATTATTTTTTTAAAACAGATCTCGAGTCTGCTTTTCCTCAAGAAAAGACAAGTGGCGTTCGTCCTCAATTATTACCCTCTGGGGCTCATCACCCCTGTCTCACCACTGTGTGAGCTCTAACTTGGCCCCCTTTTTATGATTTTGCAGAAGGCAGAGCAGCCTCTGGGGATGGTCTGGCAAGGGCAGGGTAGAGCAGGCCTGGTACTGGTCCTGTTCTAGAGATTGTTTTTCTATGAATGCAGACACAAAAAGACCAGCCCAGGCCATATGCAAGGAGGCAGACTAGCTGTCACAGAGTAGCTACCGACCTTGTCAGGAGTCTAGCAGAATATCTGGGAAGGGCAGAGTGTAGTTAGAAAAAATATTCCAGATGTTTCTTTTACACCTTGTTAGGCGAGTTACTAGATTTTTAATTGTAAAGGAATTTGACTTGTAAGTATTCTACTCTCAGGTAATCCAGCCTGGGCATGCCCTGTTGACCAGGAATAGTCACTGAGTCACTGAAGCTGCTTTTAAATTTACTCGGATGGGAGCGGTGGTTTCACTTTTGACTCTATCAGCCAGGATTGTTTGTTTGCCTCTGTGTGTGCGTGCACGGCATTGTATGCATGTGACTGTGTTTCAGGCATGTTCTTCAGTGGCTTTTTGAGGGGAAGGTTATTTCTCTAGTACATGACAACATGATATAGTAGAAAGAACAGGCTATGGAGACGGCAGAACTGGGATCAAATCCTGACTATAATTTGTTCCCTGTGTGACTCCGGATAAGAAGCTTAACCATTCTGATATCCAGACTCCTAATATAAAACAGGACTAATAAAACTCTCCTCTTTTGTGGGATTATTTAGAGGCTCAAATTAAGTAAAAACTAAGATTTGCTATAGAAATATACTCATTTATTAGACATAGACTTTTAAAGACACAGATGAAGACTCAGACAGTTTCACATTAGGGTGGAAATGTTACAAGTAGATGTTTACCTAGGAAGATTATTTTATGATGAGGGATCATGATATCCTGTACCCATTGGCAAATCATAAACATTAATGCACATTATATGACAATATAGTACAGTAAAGCTACAGGTAGCTACACGTTTATCTAATCTTCTAATTTATCTTTCAGATAGTTTACAAATACACTTCAGGTTTTCAAATTAAACAATAACCATAAATTGTGTTCTGGCAACAGCCTGACAGATTAATATCTCAATGAAATAACATCTTAACATTTTAGGGTTTTTTTCCTATAGCTCTCTCTCCACTTTTATATTAGGACTCTATATTTCCCAGGCCATTTCATCCCAGTGAGTTTGTTTCCTGCACAATTATCTATCATGAGAGTGCTTTCTGGAAACTAGAAACTAAGATGCTGATTATAACTGGATATAAGAGTGAGGCAGGGGCCGGCCCCATGGCTGAGTGGTTAAGTTCGTGCGCTCTGCTTCAGCGGCCCAGGGTTTTGCAGATTCAGATCCTGGGCACGGACATGGCACCTCTTTTTAGTCCATGTTGAGGTGGTGTCCCACATACCACAACTAGAAGGACCCACAACTAAAATATACAACTATGTACTGGGGGGGATTTGGGAAGAAAAAGCAGAAAACAAAAAAAGAAGATTGGCAACAGTTGTTAGCTCAGGTGCCAATCTTTAAAAAAAAAAAAAAGAGTGGGGCAGAGGGTTTGCAGAAAGTGTGGGAGCTTTGAAATAGCTGATGTGAGGAATAGGAGAATGTGTTAATGCAGGACAAATAGGTTTCCCAGGCAGCCAAGGGACACTTAAGGCTGGAAAAATTGAATTTGCAGTGGTGTAAATACAGAGTTGTATAAATTTCTTCAGCAGAACTCAGCAGCCATGAGTAAGAAGAAAAGAAGATGAAGTAGTTTGATTCAATTTTGGGTGTTTTTCAGGTGATTGAAATAAACAATAAGAGGGCAAGGAAGTTCAAAATATTGGCCAAAAAAAAAAGTTGAGGGGATGAACAAGGGGAAGATAGTGAAGATAGAGAGGGACAAAAATGGTCAGAGTAGGGTATTCTAGAAGCTGTCTATTAAAGTCACGCCAGTTGGCGGCAAGACCTGCGATGACATGGAAAATTGTCATTAAAATCAGTCGTTACTGGTTGTAGGGGAGAGATCGGATCGTAGGTCAATTTCTGACTGAGACAAGAATGGAAAGAGCGGTGTATTCAAAAGATGTGAGTCTTAAAGGAGCCTAGATTTTATAGGAGCTATAGATTTTATAGGTGTTCTGAAAGTTGAAAGGAAGCAGTGAAATTGCTGGCTCACTCTAGATCCCAAGATGCACGGCTTGGTTGAGAACGAGCAACTTCTATTCAGGGGCATTTCAGGGGCACAAGCGATTTTGGATAGCAGAAGGAGGGCCATCCAGGCATACGTTAAGGACAGGAGGTCATGGAATAATTCTGTAATTAAGTGAAGGATGTGGAGAAAAGCATCTCCCATAAAAGAAAGATTTCAAATCTCTGTTTTGGAACATATTTTTTCTTTAAAGCTGTAGGTCTAATCAACACAATAAGGATTCTGAGTTAAAAAAATTAACCATGGGCCAGCCTGGTGGCGCAGCAGTTAAGTTCACATGTTCTGCTTCATAGGCCCAGGGTTCGCTGGTTCAGATCCCGGGTGCGGACATGGCACTGCTTGTCAAGCCATGCTGTGGTAGATGTCCCACATGTAAAGTAGAGGAAGATGGGCATGGATGTTAGCTCAGGGCCAGTCTTCCTCAGCAAAAAGAGGGGGATTGGCAGCAGTTAGCTCAGGGCTAATCTTCCTCAAAAGAAAAAAAAAATAACCCAAACTGTAATTTCTTATATTAGTAAGGAAGGCATAGGCAGCTGATTTCTTGAGATTCTTTTGACTGGCTTACATCCTTCTGGAACAAGGTGGAGTATAAATTAATTAGTCTATAATAGAATGGCTGACTCTCAATTACGATCTGGCTGTGATCCAAAAGTTTAGTTTTAAATCTGTTTTGGGTGTGTTGCAATACACTTCCTACTGAAAAACCATAAAGGGCAAAGTCAGTTACACCTAACCACCAGGTATGACACTGGGTCTCTATCTCTGCCCAGCCTCTTGGCCACAGAAACACAGGCTCCCCTGACAGTACTGAGGACTTCCACAGTGTCAGCAACTCTGGGCCATGACGTTATACGTGAGGGCTGTGGCTGCTGGGGGGAGGCGGTGAAGGGAATCGAGACTGTGAACATAGTCTGGGGTCCTAGAGACCAATTAACGTCCTAAATTTGCATGAGAGGAAATTAATCAGCCTCCCACCAGGTGTTTGTGCCTGAGAAAAGGTGGGCCATTCTTAGGAGCTAAACTTCTTATCACTGATATGGTAATTGGGTAATTATAAGGTGAAGTATTATGTAAGTGACTGAAATAGCAGGGAGATTGCTGTTAACTGAAAACTATCAGGGCAGCTCTTCTAAGCACCAATTCTTATTATGTATGTAGCCCTCTGAGTCCATGGGGTAGAAAATTAGGTGGACTCTGTAATGATACTACGGTGTTCCCAGAAATTCTTGTTTTAAAAATACATTATGGTTATTTTCTTGCCCTTTGCTTCTTCAAGAGCTGAAGTCGTGACAAATTGCAGTTAGTTTGTAGTTAATTACACTTCTGTTTATTCTAAGCCTAATGTTCGAAATCTATAGCAAAACGTCTGGCAGATACTAATGGCTTAATAAATGTTTATTAAATGAATCTATAGTCAGCAGATCTTCGGGAAATTGCTAGTAGTGTACCCGCGGGCCCTCCAGGACCAGTTCAACTAATCCCATCTCTTATCAACAGAGTGATTAAGTTACCTTTCAGAAAATCTGCAAAGTCATGTAGCCAGGGCATGCGCAAAAGAAGAATTCTTGACCTGAAATAATCATGGAACCAAAGATCCTTCTTCCCACGGAACCCAAGGACTGTGATACGACTGGAATTTGAAAGTCAAACTCTTATCAGAAGCGAGGAGTCCCTCGTTCGGAAAGATCCGCTGTTAAAATTCCTTCCCCACATCATCAAAAATGTTTAGAACCCTATTGTGGAAGTTTAGAACCTCATCATACCTGTATAGAACCCTGTCATAAATGTTTAAAACCTTACCATAAATGCTTGAAGCCTACCGATCAAAACCTGTCATGCCCACGTTTCTGCGTGCCAGCCTGTTCTCCCTAACCTTTTAAAATTCACCCCAAATCCTGAATCGGGGAGACAAATCTGAGGGCACACGCCCCCTGTTCTCCATGCAGATTGATCTCGCAGAATAAAGCTGATCTCTTTTCCCAAAGGCTGATGCCATAATTAATTGGCTTCTTCATGTGCAGTGGGTAGAGAGCCCCAGTTTTGTGCGGTAACAGTAGACGAGTTCTTTTATGATTGGAGCATTAGCTAGTATTAAATCTTTGGATGATGAGGATGCATGGAAAGCTGTATATGTATAGTATTTTAAATTACCATGTTTTATGCTTTAGACTGTCAAGCTAGTCAACTTTCTGTAAGAAGTTTTTCCCTTTTTAATCATCACTGCCACAGAGGTTATTTTGCATGATAATATTTTACTTTAAAGCCCTGTAGATTATTTTTACGGCTGTCAATTTAACAAAACAATGAAGAGATAATATCAACTACTGATACATCCCTAAGACTGTATTTTTCAGCCTTGTACTAAGTTAAGTAAAAAGAATTCCTTTTTTTTTTTTTTTTTTTTTTTGGAGGAAGTTTATAAACTCTTTACACTAAGAACTTATAATTATGAAAAGCATCTCACTTTACAGGAAAAAAAAAATGATAAATGCTCCATGTTTCTCTATTTCTCCCAAGATCCAAAGTAGTTATGAGAACATAATTATCGGAAAATGTGTATCTTTATTTGTCCTGTCACTTCTCTGGATGTTAAAAAATATTTACTAGAAAAGAAAAAGCCCCACAGCCTTATTAAAAAATATAGCCATCCAGCTTCATTTCACAATATTGTATTTGGCTGAAATAATAGTGAAATTGAACTCTTCTAAGGAAAACTCTTTCATTCAGGCTCTAACATGTGTGTGCCTTACTTTGATTATTTCGCTGAAGTGGGAAGAACCCAGGGATGCAAGCCATCGTATTTAATGTTAATACAACAATTCGCTTTTCTTCTAGTTGTATATGGATCCTGGTTTGATCACGTTTTAAGTTTGGAAGAGCACAAAAATGATAAAAACATTCTAATTATATTCTATGAAGAAATGAAGAAAGTAAGTCCTTCCTAACATTTCAACATCAAAATTGAAGACAAATTAAGTTAAAACAGGATATCAATCAATGAATTCTGTTTTCAGGTTTCGGGGAATGAATTTGGCATTGTGATGAGTTACACCTTTTTTATTTATTTGCTTATTGCTCAGGATATTTCTAAAAGCATAAAGAAAATAACTACTTTCCTCGGTATAAATGTGAGTGATGGTGAAATTAATAAGATTGCTTGGAAAACATCATTCAGTGAAATGAAAAATAATGCAACCAAAGAAAACCGGGATCCAGATCACACCATCTGTGCCCTCACGTCTGATCGGAACCTGGTATTTAGGAAAGGTAAGTCAGGAAGAGGTGTGGCGCTTTCTCTGTGGCTTATATTTGGAAGTAGTTCCATTTTACCATTTTTAATCTCTCATTTCACCATCGTTCACCCCATATCTTGCCCAATGAATTATACATTGTCATCCTTCAGTGAATGTCTATCAAATAAAATTCTTGAATTGAATTCTTTCCAGACATTGAGATTTCCATGACAAGTTAGAAACTGATTGAGGGAAAGACACAGGTGTCAAACAGATGGAAATGATAAAGCTATTTGAAGAATGTGCCTCAGGTCTGCAGGCTAGTGCGTTTGTTAATAGCTTACCCTGAATTACATAAACATGTCCGCTTAGCCCAAGCCAAGCAAATGCAGTGCTGTCCCCACCCGGGAGCAGGCCACTTAGAGCATGGTGGAAAGTGGTACTGGACACGTTTTCTTCAGGAGAGAGAAAGGAGCTGGTGAGTGTGGACAGTGCATTTTCCCAAACTCGTCAATCATATAACTCACGCTGCAGAAATGAGTAAGGGGTGAAGAGAGAAGCTGGGATTGTTATCTAAGGACTTCCTCTGAGTGGAAACACAAAGAGAAGGAAATAAATCTTCCCCACTAATTCCTAACATTTAACTTAGAAGCAGATTGGGTACATCTGAATATAGAATTGTTCTGAAATCTATGTGAATTTTAATCCAGATTGGGAGTAAAATGTCTTCAAATTTTTCATAACTTACAAAGACAAAATTTTCTGCATTTGTGCACTCAGTTTTCTTACTAGAAAACCCACATTTATTTCATTCTTTGGCTCAATTGAATGTAATTCCTCCCGAAGCAAGTATTTGCCAACTCAGGTAGATCAGATATTATCTTAACTTTGCAAATTACTTTTGTCATTTTTGGTGGTTCAGTTTTACTTTGTTATAGTTGCAAAACCAGCAGTGGGAGGGAGGAGAGAATTCAGCTCAGCAAATATTTATTAATAAGCCATTTTCTAAGAACTAAGATTCAAAAATTGAATAAAATAAAATCCTGTCCTTCAAAAGATCATAATCTACACAGCAATACAAGGTGATAACAACTCTGTTAGTCATATGAACAAATGTGAATGGCGACATGGATAAGGGAGAGGGGATTTTTTCCTAGCAAAGTAAGTGGGGAGATCACGCTAGATCTGCGACAGGAAGCATGAGCAGGATTTTACCAGGAAAAAATGAGAGGGAAAAAAATACATTTCAGTAAGAGCTAAGAGCCAGAAGAAAAGCCCTGAACCACCATGGAACTGGATGGCATTTTCTAGAAAGAGCAGTAGTCTCATGTGCTAAAGTGTGATGCATGAAGCCGAGTGAGGGAGATAAAGATTGGGGCCAGAAAGCAAAAGCTTTGATGGACATCCTGAGGAGCTCTTTTCTTTTTTGTTCTGGTTTGTTTGCTGTTCTAAGAAGGGCCCTTACATGGTCAAACCTGTGTGCTAGAAAATAATAGACTCAGAGTGAAAAATTGATTAGAAGAGGGCGAAAGCAGAGGCTGAAAGCCCAGTTAAGAGGTTGTAATATCCAGGTAAGAAACACTGAGGGTCATAATTCAGGCAGTGGCAGTGAGCCGCTATTGGGTGGAGCTCAGCTGAGAAGTCAGTTTAGGAGCAATCAGCAGACTGTGGAATTAGGTGAAATTGTTCAGGGTGAGTGGGAAGGGCTAGTGGAGAAAAGGATAGCAGAGGGAGTCCTAGGGACTCTAATATCAGTGGGAACGAAATGCCCAAGACAAACCCAGAAGAGAGATCAGCCAGAATTAGGAAGAAAGCCAGGATTAAACATTCATGGATTCTGAGAATACAGTGTCCATAGTGGCGGGGATGGAAGCCAGACTGAGGGGTTCGGAGAGATGAGAGCTAAAGAAGGGGAGCAGCAGCTAAAGACCACTCTTCTAAGAAGTTTGAGTAAAGTAGAACAGGAACAAGATGATATGGGAGCTTATGAGAGAGTCAGCGTTCAGAAAAAGGTTAGAAGGGGTCAGGGAGAGAAGATAAAGGGAAGACAGAATTTAGAAAAGGATGCATGAAGGAAGGTGAAATAAGTAAACAACAGGAGAGGAACAGAAAGAGATCGGGAGTGGCCTCGGTAAAGGCGATGGTGAGAAATGAGGAAGTTCTGAGGCTTAGTAGAGTCCAGTGCTACTGCTGACATCTTTTATCACTGCCCTTTGAGATCTGATAAGCAAAATAGTCAGTATTGACACATCTTATCGGACAAACTTGAGAAATTTTACTCGAACGAGAATAGCGTTAATCTCTGACCTGCCATGTTAGTGACCCTAGCAAGTATCCCCAGGTGAAATCATATCAACACAATACGTTTAAATTCTATCTAGTATGTGGTTTCCTTCTACCAGATCTAACAAAGCACAGAAGGTTAGTGGTGGAAACATCTTCACTGATACTAGTCATCATGAGCACCTATTAGTAAATGTGGATGCCATGAGAAATTAAACACAAGGATGGGTGGGTAGAGCCCATTCACTTCATTCCTTTGGGGTGGGAGTAGGGCATCCATCTTCTGAAATAATCATTTCAAATAAACTGCTGAGGTCGTTGATTCAGACTCCTTGGCACACAAAGATATTCCTCACTTTACAGAGGAGAATTTGTACCTGCAGTTGTCTTTAAAGTCAGAAATAGAGCTGATACTCTAGAAAATGACTATAATGGCTACAGCGATAAGGTGACAAGGGAGGATATAGAGTAGCCCATATAAGTGTCAGAAGTTCAAGGGCCCATACGTATTAAAATTTAAAGAGAAAGTTACAGGAGTATGGAAAGATGTATGAACAGGATGCGTGTTGCAATATTGCTTATAACAACAAAAACCTCGAGTGTATGTAAATGGCCACTAATCAGAAACTGGTAAAATATTAAGTCACATCCATACAGGGGTTTACTATGGAGTCATGAAAAGTATCAAGTAAGAATAGCTAGCATTTGCTGAATGTCTACTATGTGCCAGGCACATTACTTGATGTATCTTAAACTTGACAATGGACTTTGAGGATGGTATTCATGTTATCCACATTTTACTGAGACACCAAGCACCTGAATAACTTGTCCAAAGTCACACAACTGGTAGCTGGTAGAGTCAAGATTTGAATCCAAACAGTCTTCCTCTTCTGAGCCTTGAGTTTCATTGTAGGTATATAAATACTAACATGGGAAGATGATCAAAGTATAATGAGAGAAAAAAAGTAGGTTCTAATTGTGTGACTTAAATGCAGCTTATATGCATACATATATTTGCAAAGAACATCTGGAAGAATGCATGCCAGCCAATTTGTTAGCCTTGTTAGCTGAGTATGTTTCCTTGATTTTTATCTTCTTTTGCTTATGTGTGTTTCCCATAGCCAACATATATACCCACTATATTATTAAAAAATTTTTTTCTTAAAAAAGGAACCGATAGAGTGAAAGAGCAAATCAGAAACTAACAAGCAAATCAAAGTCAGGTCAAATGAAAGAAGAAAGTAGTGGTTAAGGTGAATTGATATAGAAACCGGAAGGGAAAACCAGAAAGGACCAAAGAATATTGATATGTAATGCTAATAACATTAGTATTGCTCTTCTAAGGGCCAGGCACTCTGACCTCACGATGTTGACCGTGTGCCCCAATCGGTGTGCTTTAGAAGCAATTATCATTTCCTGAGTCTGGGATCGTCCCTCTTTCCTTTTTTTCAAAACAGAAGAGTTCCATTTTACTTCTTCCAAACAGCTTATGTTGAAAGTGAGAATGTCATACAAGTAACTTGGTGTTTATATTTTCAACTCTCTGTTATCAATATTGTAAAATAAATTTCCTTGAAATGAGACCAATTACCCACCCCTGTGGTATGTAAACAGCACACCTACCACTGCAGAGGTGCACGGGCAGGGAAGTGAATGCAGCATCATTATGTTCACTTGTCTGCTTTATGTTTTTATTAAGTTCAGGTGAGATACTGCTTTGCCTGCCACTGTAAAACCTAGGACATTTATATATTTTTAACCTCCCTTTCTTTTTAAGAAATAACTTTTAAACTGCACAAATTAATATGCTACTATTACTGAAGAAATTAGAAACAACAGATGAGCAAATGAAGAAAAGAATAATCTCCCATCATCTTATCACCAAGAGATGAAATTGTTCACATTTTGTTATAAACCAAACGGATTTCTTTTGTGAATACTATACATTTAAATTGGTTCTTATCTGATATGTTTCCCGTTTTCCAGGAGTGGTGGGTGATTGGATAAACTACTTTACTTCAAAGCAGAAGAGAGTATTTGATGAACTATTCACAGAGAAAATGAGACACAGTGAACTAGCAAGACATGTGGAAGATTGCGCTTAATATAAATGGGAAATGAAACCACTTTCCATTTTATGAGATACAGTGTTTGGGGATACATAAATATTTTTCATTAATGTGGAAAGCAGATATTTCTTTCAGTGAGAAATGGACACTTTATGAACATGTCAAAAGTGTCATGTATGAGAGACCATTATTATCATATTTGGTGATAGCAGAGAATTATTAATAAAAGGAAGTATACAATTTTTGAATGGCTGAATTATATATCTGGCTTCAGGATATTCATAAGGCAAGGAGATTACTTCTATTCAGAGAGTGCATATTACTGTGGATGTTCTATAAGCTGCACTAACGCACAATAAAAGAGGTGAGGGATTATCTAAAATAACAAATGTCTGAGAAGAAACTATTTTCTGCCTATTTAGACCATCATGACCTCTAGACAGTTTTATTTCTCCAATGTCATACAATGACAAACATAATCTTACCAAAGTAGAAATACCTAATAGGTAGGTTCTATCAAATGATCCCATTCTGGCATATTGGTGCAAATGAAAAAGGAAAAAATACTTTTTCACATCAAATTAATACTGGCTTGACATTCCAGTATGTTCTTTATCTTTAATAAAGTCAAATTACAAAACTTCTTACTTTCCAGTTTTGAAAAGCATAATTCTCCTTGGAGTGTTTATGATTTTTTTTACAGTATTTTGAATATGCATGCTTTCTTCCAGAAGCATTTCTAGTGTTAATCCAATCTCTGTAATGCTGTCTCTCCTGTAATGAATATTATTCTGTAGTTTTAGCTTAGAGGACATTGTAATGAAATTTCAGTGAACTTATTTTAGGATTCTTACCTAAGTGACAATAGATGAGTTATGAACATCTATGTCATATTGTTTACATCTGTGCTATAATATCTAACTCAAGGCTTAATGGAAAATTAAAATTGTATATTGTATATGACCCTGAACTATGAGGCTAAAGCAATGGGTTGAGTTAGTTCATGCAGCCAAACACTTTGATTTTGTACCTCAATACATTGCGAATCTTATTTTTAGTAACAAATCTGTTAGAGTCTTTGGTATCAAGTTTATCTCAATTCAGTAAGTTGTAGATCTTCTTAAATCTTCTATATATACATATTTGTTATGAATAAAACATATTCCTGTTGACTTCATGCAATTCAGATTTATTTTTTTCCAAATTAACATTCACAGAGATTTTCTTAGACATCTCCCTTCTCCAAATAAATGAGCTTAGTGGATGAGAAAGGCAATCAGGTGCGATCTTGGTCAAGTACCTGTCTTCATGTTGGAGCTGAAATCACACTTCACTTTCCCTGGTGTTCATGTGCAGAGAATGACAAAGGCATTCATGAGTAAGGCGCAGGGGATCTGATGAGAGTGGCAAGTGAAGAGAACAATGACTGTAGTGTTAAAGGCATCAAATCCTATGAGGATCTGTCTTCTCACAATATTAAAATGATCATTGAGATTGAAAGAACTGAAATAGGATCTTATGTGATGACACGATAGTACTTTAGATCTGTAAGGCATCCTTGGGATAATTGTAATCAGGTTTTGATGGGAAATTGCTTATGGAATAATCTAAAGGTATAACCAAGGGTCTTAGTTCCAAGATCACTGTCAGCCAGTCAAAAATATTTTTTGAGCACCTTCTATTTGCCAGGTCTTATTATAGACTGTAGGAGCACATGATGAACTTGAAAGTCCTTGCTCTAAAGATGCGTACATTCTATCGGGGTAGATATATAATTTTTTGAAAAAGCAAACATTTGAGATATGCCAGGCACCAATATGTGCTATAAATAAGATAAAATAAGGTACTGTAGTAGACAGTGACTGAAGAGCTGCCTTAGCAGGGGCATTGGGCCAGGGACTCCTAGGAGTTGACATGGACGTTTCAATGTGAATGATGAGTGGGGCTCCCTGAGCTTGGAGACATGGTGAGGAGTTTGGATTCCATGCTAGATGGGGGATTTTCC
This sequence comes from Equus quagga, assembly GCF_021613505.1. Classification (NCBI taxonomy): domain Eukaryota; kingdom Metazoa; phylum Chordata; class Mammalia; order Perissodactyla; family Equidae; genus Equus; species Equus quagga. The sequence continues at coordinate 37,400,711 of NC_060267.1, forward strand.
ACAGGTGAGTAAGATATTCTGACAGACTCTTTCACAGATCTCTCTGACTGCTAGATGGAGGATGGACCTAGGGGTCAAGCAAAGGGCCAGGGACACATAGCTATCACAATGATGTAGATGAGAGAAGTGAAGTGAGTGGACAATGGTTGTAGCAGTGGAAGTGGTGAGAAATGGCCAGTTTCAGAATATAATATGGATCCTGAGCTAGCTAACTTATTAATACAGGAGTGAGGGACAGAAAGGCATAGAAGATGAAGCCTAATTTTTGGATAATCAAGTGAATATCTGAGAGGACCATTTATTTAGATGCTAAGGCTTGATAACAGAATGACCCTGGAGGTGCTGGGAGGGTGCTGTGGATCAAGACTTCTGCTTTGGCCATGGCGTTTGGAATGGCTATTAGACACCTGGTAATTGGTTGGATAGAACAATCTCTCTATGACTATGTGTTGCTCCCTGTGACTCAGTGGGAGGGTTCAAGAAGGTGAGGAGGTGTGGGAGGTTGAGTCAGTTAAGAATTGTAGAGCACTGTGGAAATGAGCATCTGCATGATGATTACAATTGCTTGAGACAATATACTGCAGACTAATTGCCCTGACATCCACGCCCACTAGGGTTTTCTCCTTTTCAAAGGTAAATTCTGGATCTCTCCCCCTGAACTCTGATCTGTCACATTGCTTTTTTACTTCCTTGGATCTGAAAAATCAACTTATACACATTTCCTCATCCAAATTGCTTTCCACTATTCCCTGATTGATTCCCTTGTCACTTATTTTTCACTTCTTTCTCCTTCATTTCTCTGCTCTACCCCTTCTCTCTTAGTCAATAAGGAACTGCAAAATCCTAATGATTCTCCTAAGGTTTCATTAGGCAGCACTTTCTCACTTCCCTTAAAGGCATTTTACCCCATAATTGGTTTAATATCAGCTCTGTGAAAACCTGCTCTGATACTCCCCATCGCTGCCCCTATTAGTTTTCATTTCTCCCTCACTGGCTCTCCAGTGATCCTTCTCTTATATTTTACTTTCCACACTTAACTATTTGGGCCTTGTAGTATTAGGTAAATGTCTGTCTCCTATTCTAGTTTTAAAGTTCTTGCCAGGTAGAGTCCATGTCCTGTTCATTTTTGTATCCTCCACCACCTCCAGCCTGGTATAGCACTCATAATACATGTTTAACAAGTCTTGGTTGTGAATTGAGTTCAAGGACCAGTTTAATTCTATGTTTTCCAGAAAACCCAGTTCCAATACTGTGTAGGGAAGGAAGAACATTTCCTCTACCTATTCTAGCTCCTTCTGGCTGGTCTATGAATTAAATTGACATGAGACAGAATGACAGGAGAAAATCAAACAAAGCTTTATAGCATGTAAACATGGAAGAAACCCAGGAAAGTGTAGTAACTTGCTAGAATGGCCAAAGTTGTCACCTTAAATAGTATCTTTAGCTAAAGACAAAGGATGATGTTGTGGGTAGAGGTTTGGGGTTCAAAGGGGAGAAAGGTAATTCACATGGAGATGGAAAAGCAAATGTTTGGAAAACAGAACTTTGATAAGAATGGGCTTAGCAAGGACCCTCACAGCCTACCTATACCCAGAGTTATCTATGGTGATGGCACGTCCTGGGGACAGGCTTTTATCTTAAATTTCTTGTACGCAGTTATGGGGGGAAGGTCAAAGTTTCTTTCAGAATCTTTTGTTCTTAAAAATAACCAAGGCAAGGCAAAGAGACACATTTTGGAGTGGCCGATCCTGATCCCCCACAGTGCCACCTTTGAAACTTTTAGAATTTTCACAGTCCTTTGAAACTTTAAGAAGTTTCATAGTCCAGAAGCCTAGTTGGTAGATTGTTCTATTTCACTGATCACTTTTCTTAGTCCTGATAATAGATCAATCCAGTTAAATTCATTTCAGGAGGCAGTGATGCAGGTGGGTTCCCAAAGTTAGGCCTATATTGTGTAAGCAAGCAATCAGGTATTTAATAAGAAGCACTTCTATGGAAACAAAAAGAAAACCAAAGTTAATGCTTGGAGCAAATTATATACCAGTTTCTGAGTCTGGGGGCAGCTAGTCAAGAAGATTTGTAGACATCAGGGTCCAATCATCTTCTGCAGCTTGAAATGCCTCTGATGATGTCATTGGGTGTTCAGGTATCCTTCTGAGTGGCTTACATAGCAACAGGTATGCTATTGTGTTGATGTCTCTTAAGTTTATATCAAGTTGTCCAGCTTCAGTTTGCAGGACTTCGGGAACAAAGGTGGTTTCAGTTCTCAAAAGTTTCAAATAAAAATGATGGAAAAAACTGAAAACATTAGTTTGGAGATTTGTAGTCAGATATTTCAGGAGACTATAAGAATTCAGGGTTCAGTCCAGTTTACAGGCAGAAAACAAAAATCTCAAAGACTATTAACAAAGCTAGAATCTATTAACCAGAAATGTGTACTATATTTGTTACTGAAACATAATTTTTCTCTCTAAAATCACCCTCATTTTTACCAAAGATAGCCAAATTAAGATGAATTGGTTTGAAAAATGTCTAGGTTCAATAGATTTGGCCCAATTATTTACATAAGTACAGCAATAATAGCAAGTGATCATATAGGCTCTTTTAAATCTGCTTTGCTGGAACTTTTTATAAGGACTCCCAGACTGAACTTTAAAGTCTTATCAAGTTCAAGAAAGCCAAAGATTTATCAGACAAAGCCTATAATACCTACATATTTGGATGAATTCTTCTCTTCTTTTGAGGATCCCCAAAATATTGATGTTCCTTGTACCTGTCAGATAAGTGACCTTCTTTACTCACCAGGTAAGTTTGCTGGGAACCCTGTAAACAAGGTATCAGGCCAATATTTCCAAGTGACTTTATTTCATAAAGTCCAATCTTTGTTTCTCAAAAGATGTCTGGTCATATCTGAGCCTATACATGTTTCTCTCAAATATGACATTCCAGTCAAAGCTTTGGTAATATAACCAATGTTTCCAATTGTGCCCTGTTATAAGGAGAACAGATTCTTATTGAACTTATGCTAATAACTAAATTGACATGAAAATAAAAGCATTCATTCACTAATGAGCATTCATTAAAGCATTCACTCTCACTAAGAGTGATCAGGTAGGGAGAAAAAGATAAATGTTTCAATTTTGCTTACAAAAGTATGTTACCAAATTGCTATATATAGTTATACTTATCTTAAGAGGAAAAAAAATGTGTTGTTTTAATCTGAAAAAACAAACATCAGCAATATTTCAAGTAAAAGTCACAAAAATCATAATCATCCTCATCATTCTCATGTAATCAATTTTTGGTCTTAATCTTTTGTTAGCAGTTTCATGAATTCTTCAGTTTCTCCATTAGAGTTCTGTAATTTCTTACCCAGTTCAGTTTTGCAATCTTAAAGATTTTCAGAAATCTATATTTTAGAATAAGGGTCAGAGTCCTTTCATGAATCTCTCTCTATGGATGAAAACATTTTTAAAAGCATCAGAGTAAAACAATAACTGTCTGTAAATGACAGAAGACTTAAAAATGACAATTGACAAAGAAATTTGGTTATTTCTGTGACATACAACACTTTAAGATAACTAGAATTATGAGTGAGAACCAGGACAGATCAAAATTCTAGGAATGGTATATAATTTTTAAAACACTTATTATATCAATACATTTACCAACATAATATCATAGATCTCTATGAAACAATGCTCAGTTATCCATTTAACCATGGTGACAATTAAAGATTCTCAGGTAAATGAAGAAAATTAAATAGCTGTAAGAGAAACTTTAGCACCTGTGATTAAAGACCTGATAAAAACAATATAAGAAATTTATTATGATAAAACATAAAATCCCTACCTTTCTGGTAGATTACTCAAAGAAAAAACCTTTCATAATCTCTTTACCAAGAGCAGACTAAAAGTTTAAGAAAATTATCCTTTTAAGAGGGGGAAAAGAAAAATTCTAATTTTGGACCAGTTTACTTTTGATATTAAAACTCATTTACTTAATTAAATTCATTTTAACTATTAGCCAACTTGACCATGCATATTTTCCTCAAGGTTCCTCTTCCTCAAACCTTCTATAACTTTTTATTACATTCAGAATTTGTCCCATGCCGCCTCTTTTCTTCCTAGTACTTTAGGACAAATTTATCCTTTTTAACCAAACAAAAATATTTCCATTCTTTTTACCTTCTTTACTGAAAACATATATCTTACTCTCCTTGAATACAAATGTATTTTCCTTAATATTTACTAGTTTTAATCATGTATTAGAATTTTTAACCCTTAGAAACCTTAAGTTCTAAATAAAAACTAAGTAAAATCTTTTAATAAAATACAAGATGTGTTTACTAATAGACTCAAGCAACTTTTATTTTCTCTGTAATAAGAGGCCAAAAGTAGATAAACCTATATTTAATAATTAGTGTCTAATATTTTATCTTATTTGGAAATGATCTAGATACTCAGTGACTTTTTATCATTTAAATTATCCTAGCAAAACTTCAAAATTTCAGTTACCAAAGAGATTTTGGAAGTTATTTAATACATGTCATATAATATAGTTATTACTAAAAGTTTAAACTCTTATCTCATTTACATTTAAATAATTTGTTCCCAAAAGTTATGTTTAGATTACCCACAAAAACTTCATGAGACATTCAACAAAATTAGCTATCATTTTAAGTTATTATGCTGACAAATTTGTAACAGGGTTAACATGAGCTTATTTGACTGGTAAACCCAGGCTGCATGTCTGTATCATATCCAATGCTGATGACTCTGAGGACATGCCTATTTTACTTAAACCAAAAAACTTGAACAAGCTTTTATTTACCAAAGATTATTTTATGTCACATTAACTTGAAAGATATTTGAGTTAGTTTCTATTGTATTTAGAAATAATTTATGTTAAGTGCTTACTTTAAGCCAATTAAATAGAGCTCTCTTAACATTGGCCATACCATCTGTAGGTAAAATATCACACATATATAACATACATATAGACACACGTGAACACACAGGTAGACAGACAGAGATGTTAAATTTTTGTTATGAATCAAGTGCAATACAAAACTTATTAGTTTAAGAGAAAATTTACATTTCAAAGAATAGCTCTCAAGTCCTACCGAAGAATGGCACAGTGAAAGCAGTCAATTTTTCTTCAAGATTGAGTTTCTGGGGAGTATTTGCCCTATCAGTTTCTAACGTGTCAATCTTTTGTCTCAATTAATATCTAAGAGCAATTTAAGAGGAACAGGGGAGGCTTTTATTATTTTTATTAGTACTTGATATTACCCTCTAATTTTTATCTCCTACTACATGAGCTCAGGCAACCCTATTGACTTCCTTTTTGTAAGTTTAATTAACACTGAAGGGCTGACTTCTATGCTGTCTTATGATCAGGCAGGGGAAACTTCCACCAGTGAGACACAATGTTTATCTGCACAATACAATCTATAAAACAATCAGGCAAAAAGAGATACAATCATTTCATATAAAGCCCTTCAATATATCAATTTTCCTACTAAATTTAATCTGAATTGCATTAACACTTATACCTCTAATCATAGCTTTCATTAGGACTTTATCACTAGGTCTTGGTCTTATAATTTTGGATAGGGGAAGCATTCCCATTCAGATATTTTTAAAACATACTCAGGGAAAGTTGGCATAACCTCTTTTCATAAAATTAGCTCAAACATTCCAACCTTTATAATCTTATCTACACTTATATGTTTACATTTTATCAATTTAATTATAGGCAGAGTCAAGGTCTTAAGGCTAGTCATTTTTTGTTTGTTTTTATTTTTTAATTTGGCCTTTTCATAGATATTGGTAAAATAATTACAATGAGAGCTCTCACAATTTTTTCCCCCATTTAAATGATCTATCATCTGGCCACATTGACGAGTAAGATCTTAACAGTGACTCACACCATTAAGCTTAACCATGGATGCAAGAGGTGTCTCCAAAAGAGAGTGCAAAAGTAGCCCTCACAAAACCCAGAAAGCTAGCTCCCCAAAATAGTCTGAGAAAGCAAAGGCCTTCATTGCACAGGCTGAGTGAACAAGCAACAAAGGTTGAGACAACAAAGGCCGCTTATGAAAGCAACTGGGATCCCCTTTGACAAATTTTCCTGAGAACCGACACAACCAGACAAGAGAGTGTGTCCCAGAACTCCGGTCTACTTGACTGCCCACCAAGATGCCGGCTGGTACATGCATCTTCTGGATGGCAGAGACCGGAAAGGTCACAAAGCCAAATTTTCAAGCCATAGAACAAGACAAAAGAAAAAACTTCATACTGGCCCAGTCAACACCCTTATAGACATGCCTGCATCTTGCCCTACAGCTTTTCCTTTTTATGACAAACAATACAAAGACAGAGACAAGGAAAAATATGACCATCTCTGGGAGGAAAAGGATCAATAACCAATGAGTACTGAACCAAATTTCCTAGAGTGGCTGAGCCCAAGAAACTAGCTTCACCAATATTTTCTCTTGCTAATCTAAATTTAGAAAAGGAAAAAATACTTACCATTCTTGCTTCTGTTGGACCCCGCAGGCAGAGATCCAGTAGACTGACGTTGTAAGAACTCTTACCTCCTGCTGGCTCTTGTCAGGGGTCCAAGATCTCTCAGCCACAGTAGCCCAGGAGCAAGCAGCATCCAGCCAGTGAAGTTTTATCCTGTCCAAGTTGCCAAACTGTAGGGGAGGAAGGACATTTCCCCTACCCACTCCAGGCCCTTCTGGCTGGTCTACAAATTAAATTGACATGAGACAGAATAACAGGAAAAAATCAAACAAAGCTTTATAACATGTAAACATGGAAGAAACCCAGGAAAGTGTAGTAACTTGCTAGAATGGCCAAAGTTGTCACCTTAAATAGTATCTTTAGCTAAAGACAAAGGAGGATTTTGGGGGTAGAGGTTTGGGGCTTCAAAGGGGAGGAAGGCAATTCACATGCAGATGGAAAAGTGAATATTTAGTGGATAAGAATGGGCTTAGCAAGGACATTTGCAGTCTACCTATACCCAGAGGTATCTATGATAATGGCCTGTCCTGGGGACAGATCTTTTATCTTAAATTTCTTGTAGGCAGTTATGGGAGAAGGTCAAAGTTTCTTTCAGAGTCTTTTGTTCTTAAAAATAATCACGGCAAGGCAAAGAGACACATTTTGGAGTGGCCAATTCTGATCTGCCACACTGTCACTCACTTTGATCCATTTTTGTATTTTCCTATTACTTCACATCTGCATTAGTCAATTCTTTTTTTTTTACTTAATCATATATTCCCTTCTATTGTTACTTAACTATTTCACATTATGCAAGTCTTTCCTTCCCAATGTTATTGGATACTTACAGAGAGCTTATAGGAAGCTTCTTCAGTGATTGATGTAGTGTATCACCCTCAGAAATTGCTAAATTGTGTTGAATGGAAGAATGAATTAGTGAATGAATGATTTAAAGGATGAATGAACACATTCCTATCTATTTACGTGCTCAGCTTCCTGGTCTTCTAGGCACAAATGTTTAAAGTCATATTTAATTCTTTGCTTTTTCTCCACTTTCCAAATCAAACCAGTCACAAAATACTTTTGATTCTTGGTTTTCAATACTATATTTCTGAATCCATTCTGTGTGTAATGAAAGACTTTATCAATCTTCCTTCAAACATAAAGGCAAGCAAACATCAATTATGAGTGATAGGAATAGCCTGTAGCTACTACTTATAAGGTAAATAAATCTGGTGGAGAGGTCTCTGGAGGGTCACATGACGTGGGTGTGCTTTTAACCTTTCTTACTTTTTTGTAATTTCTCTTTGTAAGATATGAGACTAGAAAATAGAAATACATTCTGTCTTTAAGCAGCTCATTCACAAGTTTAGAAAATATCAGTTAAAGTCAGGTAATGGAAAGTCAGTGTCAAAGAGGAATAAGGTAGCATTTAAATAACATTCATATTAGTTCTATTTCTATTTACTTTAATTTAAAAAAATGTATCTTTTTCTGAATGCACAAGTACAGATATAGATCGAATTTTCTAAGGAGTTAGCAGATGAGAAAGTAGGAAACGGCCACATGGCTGCTTTGGATGAACACTACATGAAACATAAGCAAATGAGGAGTCATCAATCCACCTAGCCTCCCCGGTTGCCATTTGGGAAACTAATTACAGGGAAATTAGTCACAGTTTGCATAGTTACATGGGGTGTGTGCCCCATTTAGATAAGAACAGTTTGGATTATTACCCTTCTGAAGTGTGAGGAGCATACTCTCAAGCTGTAACTAGACAGATTTGGGTAAATAAATTTGGGCATTTGGGGGGTTCATTTGCAACATGATCATTAGTAATTTAAAATTTTCATGACTATTGGTATATAGCTATGAGGGTTTACTGATCTTTAATTGTCAACTGGCTGGGTTATCATTATCCCTGGGATAAAAGGAAAATCTCAAACTATAATTAATCACAGGAGCACAAATCTGAGCCAATCTATGTCTGTGATATATATGTATATGTGTATATTTCTTAAAAAAATCATTTTGTTCAATTCAAATGTGATAGTTATTTCAATGATTTATATTAATTTACAGTGTCAAATTCGCTCTAATGGAGATGAGAAAGTGTAGGTCTTTTGATGTTCTCAATTATTTAGATTGCTGCTTCATTTTGTGAAAGTTCCACAGGCTATCAGCATCTTTACAAATGACGACTGAAGGGAGATGCAGGCAGGAAGGGAGGCAACATCCTTGTGACAACCAGGCTTTAGGGAGAGAGGGCATATTTCTGAGTAGTTGGACCAAAGGGAATTTTAATTAAAGTAAATCAGTGTGACCAACTAAATCTTATTAGGTTAGTGTACAGGTGAGCTGGAGAATGATATAGAGAAGCTTGCTCACTCCAGACAGAAATATTTTAAAACCATTAGGAAAATATACAAATTAATAATGTTAATATTAATTTTGCTCCAAAAAGCAGTTCTAGCCAATCCAAAAAGTATGTCATTTCATTCTTCTTATTTTTTAACTTAATTTGTATTGAGGTGACATTGGCTTATAACATTGTGTAAACATGGGGGGAACATCATTATATTTCGACTTCTGTGTAGATTACATTGTGTTCACCACCCAAAGTCTAGATGCCATCCGTCACTATATACATGTGCCCTTTAACTCCTTTCACCTTCCTCTCTTCTACTCGGGTAAACACCAATCTAGTTGCTGTGTCTATGTGTTTGTTTGCTGTTGTTTTTTTTATCTTCCACCTATGAACAAAATCATATGGTACTTGGCTTTCTCCTTCTGGCTTATTTTGCTTAGCATAATACTCTCAAGGTCCATCCATGTTGTCACAAATGGCAAGATTTCATCTTTTCTACAGCTGAGTAGTATTCCATTATACACACGTATACCACATTTTCTTTATCCATTCATCTGTTGCTGGGCACTTAGGTTGTTTCTAAATCTTGGCTATTGTGAATAATGTGGCAATGAACATAAGGGTGAATGTATCTTTTCAAATTAGTGTTTTTCCTTTCCTCCAGAAAAATATTCAGAAGTAGTATAGCTCCATCAAATGATACTTCTATTTTTAACTTTTTGAGGAGTCTCCATACTGTTTTCCCTAGTGGCTACACCAGTTTACACTCGCATCAGCAGTGTATGAGGGCTCCCTTTTCTCCACATCCTCTCCAACTCTTTTTATTTGTCTTTTTAATAATAGCCATTCTGACAGGTGTGAGGTGATATCTCTTGTACTTTTGATTTGCATTTCCCTAATAATTAGTGATATTGAACATCTTTTCATGTGTCTGTTGGCCATCCGTATATCTTCTTTGGAAAAATGTCTTTTCAGATCCTCTGCCCATTTTTTGATTGCATTTTTGTCATTGTTGTTGAGTTGTATCAGTTCCTTATATATTTTGGATATTAACCCCTTATCAGACATATGATTTGTAAATCTCTTCTCCCAATTGTTAGGCCATCTTTTCGTTTTGCCAATTGTTTCCTTTGCTGTGCAGAAGCTTTTAGTTTGATGTAGTCCCATTCGTTTATTTTTTCTTTTGTGTCCTTTGCCTGAGGAGACATGATATTCAAAAAGATACTGCTAAGACTGATGTCAAAGAGCTGATGAGATATACTACCTATGTTTTCTTCTAGGATTTTTATGGTTTCAGGTCTTACATTCAAGTCTTTAATCCATTTTGAGTTAATTTTTGTGTGTGGTGTAACATAATGGTCTACTTTTATTTTTCTGCATGTGTCTCCCCAGGTTTCCCAACACCATTCATTGAAGAGACTTTCCTTTGTCCGTTATGTGTTCTTGGCTCCTTTGTCGAAAATTAGGTGTCCATAAACATGTGTGTTTATTTGTGGGCTCTCAATTCTGTTCCATTGATATGTGTGTCTGTTTATCTTCCAGTACCATTCTGTTTTGATTACTATAGTTTTGTAGTACAATTTGCCATCAGGGAATGAGTGTGGTGCCTCCAGCTTTGCTCTTTTTTCTCAGGATTACTTTGGCTATTCAGGGTCTTTTGTTGTTCTGTATAAATTTTAGGATTCTTTGTTCTATTTCCATAAAAAACATCATTGGGACTTTGATAGATATTGCATTGAATTGGTAGATTGATTTAGGAAGTATGGAGATTTTAATTATGTTAATTCTTCCAATTCATGAGTACAGAATATCTTTCCATTTCTTTGTATATTCTTTGATTTCTTTCAACAATATTTTATAATTTTCAGTGTACAGGTCTTTCCCATGTTTGGTCAAATTTATCCCCAGGTATTTTATTCTTTTTGTTGCAGTCATATATGGAATAGTATTCTTAATTTCTCTTTCTGCCATTTTGCTGGTAATGTATACAAAAATGGAAATGAAAAATTCACTAAAGGGAATCAACAGCAGAGTAGACAGTGCAGAATAACGGATCAGAGATCTAGACAAAAGAGTGGAGGAAATCACCCAAGCTGACCAGAAAAAAAGAAAAAAGAATTAAAAAGAATGAGGGACCTCTGGGACAATATCAAGCCAACTAACATTCACATTATCGGTGTCCCAGAAGGAGAAGAGAGAGACAAAGGGGCAGAGAAGCGATTTGAAGAAATAATAGTTGAAAACATTCCTAACCTTGGGCAGGAAACAGACATCCAGGAACAGGAAGCACAGAGAGTACCAAAAAGATGAACCCAAAGAGGCTCACACCAAGAAACATCATATTAAAAATGCCAAGAATTAAAGATAAAGAATCCTAAGAAATTCAAGAATTAAAGAGAGAATCCTAAAAGCTGCAAGAGAAAAGCAACAAGTTACATACAAAGGAAACTTCATAGGCCTATCAGATGAGCTTACTGTTTCCTCAGTCGGCTCTCACTGGTTCTTTTTTATATTTTCTAATTTTTTGTTGAAGTTCTCACTGTGTTCATTTCTTCTTCTCAGTTCAGTGAGAATCCTTATGACCATTATTTTGGACTCTTTATCAGGTAGATTTTTCATCTCTATTTTGTTTAGTTCTTTTTCCAAGGATTTGTCTGTTCCTTTATTTGGTATATGTTCCTTTGTCTCCTCACTTTTCCTACTTCTCTCTGATTATTTTTATGTATTAGGTACATCAGCTATGTCTCTCGACCTTGGAAATGTGGCCTTATGTGGGAAATGTCTTATGGGGCCCAGGAACATGTTCCCCTCTCATCACCTTTGCCAAATGCTCCAGGAGTGTCCCCTCTGTGGTTTGTGTATGCCCTTCTGTTGTAGCAGGGTGCTAGAGCTATGGGTGGATAGGTAGGTTGGGCTGGCTGCTGGGCCACCTGGTTGTGAGGCCTGGATGCAAGTGAATCTGTTTTACCAATGGACTATACACTTTTTTATCTGGTGTTTTTGTGTTGGTTTCCAGGTCTAGTGAGTCTATGTGTGGGCATTTTAACAGCAGATTTTCCTTTGCCTGAAGTTCTGTAGTTTTCCTGGGCATGTTTTCCATTAGTTTTCAAAACCAAATATTATGAGATCTCATCTCTCTTGTGCTGGATCTAAGGGCTGGGGTGCTAACGTGGAGCTCAAATCCCCCACTCCTCTGGAGAAGCTCTGTACCTTTGAGATCACTCCTGACCATGAAGCACCATGGTGACAGTGGGTTTTTTCCTCAACAGGGCTGTATTGTGCCTCTTCCGCCCCTGTCTGTGTTTTCCCTTGTGGAGGTTCTTTTTGTCAAGTTTCCAGATCTCTCTCAGAGGAAATTGTTCCACAGGGAGTTGTAGGTTTGTTGTGTTCCTGGGAGGGGGCAAGTTCTGGATCTTTCTAAGGTGTCATCTTCCAAACTCCCCCACATTCTTCTTTTGCTTATGTAACAAAGATCAACTATATCCTGTTTAGTGAGTTCACCTTCTAATTTATAACTGAGGTTATAAGGCTTTTATAGCCAGTGAGGTGAAATAAAGTTTCCACCCTGAGATTCATGAAACCTAAGGAGGAATTCCTTGGCCCCCTAGAGTACAAATAAAACTGAGCCCCAAGTGTGATGAGGCTGCAGTGACAGGCCTTGTCACAGTGCTGTTTCTAGCATGCCGATCAAGCCAAGGGCCAAGTGTTGCAGGAAGAACAACTAACAAGTGTGCTGGTCAGGCTTCTTTTGAAAACTGTTGGGTACAGCAGCTTGCTAGTTCAAGTAAGCTCCTGGCTTCAGTCAGAACTGTCGGCTCTCTAAAGTTTGGCCTAAGCCTGGGTCTCTGCTATGAAAATGAAAAATCTGAAATTCAAAGAAAGAGAACGTGGGCAGTAATGTTTATTTCTGTAAAATGAGGAGACTGTACAAAAAGACCCCTGAGGGCCCATCTGGGTCAGCACCTTTCCCATGCCCTGAATTGCCTCCTTCAGGGACCCTACCCCTGAGAAATGAGGAGGATGAGGACTGTGGGTGCAGGGTGCAAATAGAGGATGGAAGGAACAGGACATAAAACCATGGTGTCCTTTCCCCAGCTACATTGGGTCCTATCTTTACTCCAACTTCCATCTCTGTTGCCTTCTTCCTGCTAACACTTCAGGCTTTCTGCTGAGCTGACACAAAAGGGTTTTGGTTTAGGAGAATTAGCTCACTATTTTTACAGGTAGTGAGAAAAGGATAGGGAATCCTTTAGAATGGACTCCAGGTGCTGTACTAGACTCTGACAATACTGATGAATAAGCCAGGTGTTGCTTCTTCAGAGTTTCCTCTTCAGAGTTGCCTCCAGAGTAGACGATGATGATTAAACAAGAAAGGTGCAATGACAGAGCTCTACAAGCCTGAATCTCTCTGTGTGTGGGATCAGGACTGTGGTCCATAAGGGAGCCCTAGGGATTGCCGTTGGGAGGTGGTGGTCCCTCACACATGATGGATACACCCAGCATGCAGCTGTTCTGATGGAAGTGTGCCTGGAGTACCCACATAGCCAAACAGGTCTCATTTTTTGCAAAATGCAACTCTCTGGCTAAGTGGATCAGGCATGAGAAGAAAGAGAATATGGCAGAATTTGCTGGCTCCTTGACTCAACCCTCTTTCTCAGTCTCTGACATGGGGTTCAAGACTGCCTGCTCTCTGGATCCACAAAATCAGCCATACTTTAATATTGTCTGAAAGGGTCTTAGTCTAACTTTTTTTTTCATTTCCTTGGCATTCTTTCCCCTGCTTTGCTTTCTTATTCTTTAAGACTGTTTCTCAAAGAGGATTTTGCAGAATGTGCAAGAGAATCACCTCTAAGGTACTTGTTAAAGATTTCATTTGAGAACTATTGCTCAAAAACAAGAGTTATGAACTCTGGCTGCATATGAGAATCTCTTGGAAACTGCCCTCTGCCCTTTCAGAGGAGCCTCCTTTTTGGTGAGGAAGAGTGGCCCTGAGCTAATGTTGCCAATCTTCCTCTTTTTTTCTTTCTCCCTAAAGCCCCAGTACACAGTTGTATATCCTAGTTGTAAGACCTTCTAGTTCTTCTATGTGAGGTGCTGCCACAGCAGGGCTTGATGAGTGGTGTGTAGGTTGGCACCCAGGATCTGAACCAGCAAACTCTGGGCTGCCGAAGCGGAGGGTGTGAACTTAACCACTATACCACTGGGCCAGCCCCCCAAAACCTTGTTTTAAAGTACCGATCCTCTGGGCCCCAAACCCCAAGATTCTGATTTGATAGGTCTGCTTTAGTTTCAGGCATCTGTATGATTTTAAAGCTCCCCGCAGTGACTCCAGTGTGCAGTCAGCTTTGAGAACCCCTGAATTAGAAGACGTGTCCACAGATAAACAGGTCTATATCTAGAGGAGTGTGGGTTGGGATGTGTTGGGACGGCTGAAGCCTGCTGGCAGTATGGAAGAAGTCACCGATGCACAAGAAGTGTCTCTTAGAGAGGGTGTGGAGTTGTTCCTGGACCCAGATTCCATCCTTGCTACCCTTTCAGAGACCTGTTCTCTCTCTTCCCTGTCTAGGGAAGGAAGCCTCCCCAATTTTACTCCTCTGACTATAGGATTCTCAAAATTTAGTGTGCATACAAGTCACCTGACAAAATTTTACTAAAAAGCAGATTCCCAGACATTATCTCAAAGGTTCTGATTTAGTTGCTCTGGGATGAAACTGGAATAAATATGTTAACAATGATTACATTTAGCAATGATTATATATAATTTTGGTGAAGGTGGTTGACAGACGACTACACTTCGAAAACACTGCCTTGGCCCTCACCAAAAAGTATAATCTGATACCCTTTGGAATGTTCTCTATCTTGAATTCTGGTTCTGCCACCTTGTGTCTGACCTTGGGTCATTATTAACCTCTCTCTGCCTCAATTTCTCCATCTATAAAATGGAGGAGATAAAATTACTTACTTTATCGAGGTTGTGAGCATCAAAAGAAGTTAACACAGAGAGGTCATTTTTATGGCCTAAGGTATCCAGGTGACAGAGCTGGGTAGCATGGGAATGGGTCTCTCTATTTAGTTGGCTCTGGTCTTCTAGTAAGGTGGAAGTTCAACTCTTTCCAGGTCCTCACTCAGCCTTAGCTTTCCTGCCCCATTTCCCCATTCCCTCAAGACACCCTAGTCATTGTAAGAAGAAACTTTATTTCCATGTGATTTGTTGTGAAGAAAGACTAAAAGTACCGAAGTTGTACTTTATAAGGTATTTCCTCTAGTGGATATTAACGTTCAATGTATGAAGGTTGAACAATGAAAATGTGTTACTAAATCCATTAGATTCTACTAGTTACTTCCAATAGCTGATTAAAGCTCCATCTTTTAAAAAGCTAGATCTGTGATGACACCCAGTGGCCAAAATGTTAACCACTGAGATTTTTAAAATATATAACGTATTTTCCTCGGCATACAAATATTTAACATTGCATTTACTTTATCCTTAAAATTTGAGAGCAATTCAATAGCAAAGTATGAAATAGTTCTGCGTTAGGAATATCATCACTGAAATGTGGACAAACCCAAATTCTTTAGTATTATTTCCTGTTGTAGAACTTCCCCAACTACTTCAGGCAGACAAGAGCACCAGGTCATCAAAGGTGACATTCCTAACAAAAAGTTTGAGACTTGAAGAAAGCAATTTGTATCAGCATATAGTAAACAAACAAAAGATCAGACACAGGAGAATGTAGCAGAGACTATTAAGACTTCACAAGAGTCACACACTGCTCTTTAAATAACTCAGAAATAATTAACAGTTCAAGTAACAGTAATGACTTTATCTAGTTCCCATTCCAAATTGGCATAGGACCTATTCTTCTGTATATTCATTCACTTCCTCATTCAAGAAATATTTCCTGGTGTCCCAGATTGAGAAGCAGACTCAGAGGGAAATTGATGTCCAGGAGGTTTATGAGGGAGCGCTCTTGGGATCACACTTGCAGAAGGCAAAAGAAGGAAGGAGGATTGGGCAGAGGGAGGAGATGGGCTGCTGTGCAGTCCCAACCAAGGCTTCAGCTGATCCCGTAGGGAGCTCTGAGGCTAGCATGGCCCCCAGTATTGTCTCTTACGGGGGCAAGAAGATAGGACTTGCATCTTCTGTGTCCATCCAGTCATTGGATGTGGGCTACCCCAGGAAGGGAAGGACCTTGGATGAAGCAACTGTCTTTTAGCTGAAGCAGTGCTGAAGAAGGCTGAGAGCTGAGGCTTGTCTGCTGACAACGCTCTCAGCATTTGGGGGAATAAGTTCTCTATTTCAAGGGTGATCTGCATGGTCCATCACAACATCCGCCACACTGAAGCCATATGATGCCAACAAAACAGATAGGCTCCCTGATCTTTTGGAATGTAAAAATATACATTAAACAAATGAACACCCAGAAAAATACTCAGGGTTATGAGGGAAGACTAAGCTTTAACAGAATAATGGGTAAGGATGGGGTAAGGAGAGGAAGGCTAATGCTTGTCTCTGCTGGTTTCAGCAGAGCAGAAGGGCAAGAAGGATGCAAAGGAGAACTATAACACTTGGACTGGGAAGTGTTTATGTTATGCTGTGGGCAGTTTGTAGTCACTGTAAGGTTTTACAAAGGGAAACAGCATGCACAAAGTATTCAATTAAACTGGTAACAGAATAGATTGGATTGAAAGGACATTGGGCACTTCAAGTCAACATAGGGATCAAGATTTTCTTTCCTTTTTTTTTTTTTTCTTGGCAGGGGAAGACTTGCCCTTTGCTAACATCTGTTGGCAATCTTCGTCCTTTTTTCTTCCACCAAAGCCTCAGTACGTAGTTGTAAGTTCTTCCATGTGAGCCACTGCCACAGCATGGCTGCTGACAGATGAGTTCCATGCCTGGGAAGCAAACCTGGGCTGCTGAAGTGGGAGCAGTGAACTTTAACCACTAGGCCATCAGGGCTGGCTCAAGATTTTCTTTTAAAGGTCAACCCAAAATTGGTCCTAGATTTCTGGTCTCATTTCTCATCCTTTTCTTCTATGTCCTGTAGGTCCTGTACACAACAGACCTCTTCGTTCTCTGAACACAACGTTAACCCCATTTCTCTAGTATTATCCTTTGACACCAGTGAAATTTTCTGCAGCCTCTAAGGCCCAGCTCAAAGTTCACCTCCTCCTGAAAAGTTTTTCCTGATTCAAGCTCTTTAAGGGCCTCTCTCTACTTTTCTTCTTAGAATAAAGTAAAAACTCTTTAGTGTAACCCACAAGACTCTGTATGATCTGGTCTCTGTTTATTTACCTCTCCAGACTCATCTCTCATCCCATGCCCCTAACCCTACTCCCCTAAATTTGTCTGCCAGCTTAGGTAGTGATCTTGTGTCTTATTTATCTTTTTATCTTCTGAAGAATATCACAATGTCTTTAATATGATAGGTGCTTCACTGTCAAATTGCAAAAAGTAAATAATCGTCTTAGATAAAATTACTTATCAATAGCTGCTCTCCTTCAAAGAATCATAGAATCTAATTGAGAGTATTTCCTTTCCCAGTTCACTGATGTACTAAGAAATTTAAAAGACTTCTGCACTATAATTTTGTAGCCAATCATCCCTAGAGCCAAAAATGCCTACCTTTACCATAAATATGGCATATATTTCTTCTATGGTGAAGAATGTCTTCTAAGGTAAACATCAGTGCATTTGCAACTGTACAAATAGAAGGGACCATAGTATAGTCTATTTTAAGTCCCTCAGTTCATAGTCAAATAAACTAGCTTGTGGGTATTAAATGATTTGAAAAATGTCACTTAGATTATGACAAAGTTGAAGCTAGAATCCAAATGTCTTAACTGCTAAATGAATAATAATAATATCATTGTCATCAGCATCATTTAGAGGTCCTACATTAGCCAGGTATTCCCCTAAATTTGCTACTTATATTATCTGATTTAATCTTCACAACCTATGAGGTGATGCTATTATTAGCTTCAATTAGACTAAGGAAGCTAGGGCACAGAGAGATTGGCTAACTTGCCCAAAGTGCAAAATGTGTAATAATTACAATAAAAACCCTCAAACAGATCTCTTTTTCCAGCTCCTCCAACTCCCAAACCCAGACATATTTATGTATATATATAATGGATTAAAAATAGAACTCCTTCCATTAGGAAGTGGGCTCTATCTTCTGACCCTTTGATTTGTATTGGTTGCTTCATTTTGACCAGTAGAATTGGGGCAGGAGTAATATTACGTGACTTCTAAGGAAGTCATCAAGAGGTGTTGGAGCATCCAATCTCACCTTCTTGCTGCTCTGAGATTGTTGTGTTAAGAAGCCTAAGTGAGACTCCTTAAAGTTGAAAGATCTCAAGAAGAGAAAGGTCCAAACAGCCAGCACGTGAGTAAAACTAACTTGGACCACCTAGCCTTTCAGCCACCAGCTGACTGCAACCACAAGAGTGAGCCCAGGTGAGACCACAATAACAACCCTGCTGAGTGGTGCCCAAATTGCTGACCTATAGAACTGTGAGAAAATAAATGGTGATTGCTTTAAGCAAATATATTTTGAAGTAGTTCATTATATAGCAATAGATAACTGGTAAAGTGTATGATATTAATGTCTGATTAGTGTTAGCATGATTTTTCTTTTTCCATCTCTTTTACCTTTTATGAGTCTTTAAAGTAGGTTTGTAGTAGACAGTATATAATTTGGTCTCATTTTTTGATTCCAATCTGACAATCTCTGTCTTTTAACTGGTCTGTTTAGACCATTCACATTTAAAGTGATGATTGATATAGTTGGATTAAAATTTACCATCTTTGTAACTGTTTTCTCTTCATTGCATTTGTTCATTGTTTCTTTTTTCCCCTCTTTTTCTGACTTCTCTGGGTTTAATTGAGCATTTTGTATGATTCCATTTTACTTTCTCTATTGATGCATCACTTATATTTTCTTAAAAGACATTTTTAGCGGTTGCTCAAGGGTTCACATTATACATTTTTAAATAATCTAAATCCACCTTCAAATAACACTATACTACTATACAGCTTTACTTTATGAGTGTGCTCCCAATTCATTCCTCTCATCCCTTATGACATTGTTGTCAATCATTTCACTTATCCATATGCTATAATCACCCTGGACAGATCATCCAGACAGAAAATCAATGAGGCAACAGTGGACCTGAATAATGCTAGAGACCAAACACACCTAAGAAATGTATACAGAACATTCTGTCCAACAACATCAGAATACACACTCTTATCAAGCGCACATGGAAAATTCTCCAGGAAAGGTTATATATTGGGCCACAAAGCAAGCCTTAACAAATTTAAGAATATTGAGATCATATCAAGTATTTTTTCTGACCATGATGGTATGAAACTAGAAATCAATGACAGGAGGAAAACTGGAAAATTCACAAATATGTGGAAAATAAACAACACGCTCCTGAGCAACCAATGGGTTAAAAAAGAAAATGGAAATCAAAAAATATTTTGAGACAAATTAAAATGGAAATATAACATAAAACTTATGGGATGCAGCAAAAGCAGTTTTAAGAGGGAGTTTATAGTGATAAATGCCTACATTAAGAAAAAACAAAGATCTCAAATAAACAACCCAACTTGACACTTCAAAGGATTAGAAAAAGAATGAACAAAGACCAAAGTCAGCAGAAGGAAGGAAATAATAAAGATTAGAGCAGAAATAAATAAAATAGAGATTAGAAAGACAAGAGAAAACACCAATGAAACTAGGAATTAGTTTTTTGAAAACAAACAAAATTGAGAAAACTTTACTTGGACTAACCAAGAAAAAAAGAGAGAGGACTCAAATAAAATTATAAATAAAAGAGGAGACATTACAACTGACAACACAGAAATACAAAGGGTAGAAGAGGCTACTATGAGCAATTATATGCTAGCAAACTGTGTAACCTAGAAGAAATGGATAAATTCTGAGAAACATACATCCTATCGAGACTAGACTCTCAGGCAGCAGCTGGTATAGTATGTAGTTAAATCCCTTCCAGGGAGAAACCATCAGATGGGTGTTTTGGCTGCTCCCTGTGCAGGATAGCCATGGTGAGTGTTTGCATGCCCATTAACAACTGCTTCCTTGTTTGCTATAGTCTTTTAGGTCTTGTGTACACAAGCCTCACTGATGTTGAGTTAGGTGTTTTGGGGGCCTATTCCTTGGGTAGGAGTCTTAAACGCTGGGGCACTAAAGTGGGGGCCAAACTCTTCACTACTCAGGGAAAAGCTGGGAGTTGGGAGTTGCCTCCTGATTGTGTGGTGCTGTGTTGGGGATGGGGTTTATTGCTGTGTGCCTCAACCTTTCCTGTCAGTTTCAGTGTGGGTGTTTTCTCATTTGCCCGATGTGGAGGAGTTGCTCCACTAGTTTCTGGATCTCTTTCAAAGGGAATTGCTCCATGTGTAGCTGTACATTCAGTGTGTCTCTGAGAGGAGGGGAGTTCAGGAGTCTCCGGTGTTATCAGTTGGTCAACCCCATATATCTGTGCACCACTTAATAAGCATTAATTTGGCAACTTCATAACACATGGACACAACCTAATTGTCCATCAACAGATGACTGGATAAAGAAAACGTAGTATACACACACACACAATGGAAGGTTATTCAGTCATAAAAAAGGAGGAAATCCTGCCATTTGTAACAATGCAGATGAAATTTGAGGGCATTATGCTAAGTGAAATTAGAGAAAGACAAATACTCTATGATCTCACTTATATGTGGAATCTAAAAAAACTGAATTAATAAACAGAAAGAGGACATTGGTGGTTGCCAGGAGACAGGGTGTGGGGGAAATAGCTGACAGTGCTCAAAGGGTCCAAACACCCAGCTATGTTAGTTCCTGGGACTGAATGTACAGCATGGCGACTCTAGTTAACAATACTGTATTATACACTTGAAAGTTGCCAAGAGAGTAGATCTTAAATGTTCTCACTCCTAAAAAAAAAAAGAAAGAAAGGAAATAAAGAAAAAAGAATAGTAACTGTGTAAGGTAATGGATGTATTAACCAAGCTCGTTGTGGTAATCATTTCACCATGTATACATATTTCAAATCATCACATAGTGCAGCTTAAACTTCCACAGGGTTATATGTCAAATATATCTCCATAAAGCTGGAAAAAATGAAATAAAATGTAACATATGTAATTCAGATGTATGGAGAAAAAATAAAATAAAATTGGCCAATATTTAAGTTCACCCATTCTTTCCTCAGCTGTTTTAGGTCTACTAATGGCATTCTTCATTTGTTACTGTCTGATTTCTAGCATTTCCTTCTGATTCTTTCTTCGAGTTTCCATGTCTCCTGACATCACCTAGCCTGTCTTTCACGTTGTGCACTTTTTCCATTACAGCCTTTCACTATTAATCATAGCTATTTAAATTGTCTGTCTGATAAAACTAACATCTGTGTCATATCTGAGTCTGGATCTGAGGATTGCTTTCTCTTCAGTCTTTGCTTTTTCTTGCCTTTTGGTATGCTTTCTAACTTTTTGTTGTTTTTGAAAACCTGATACATTATTGGGTAATAGTCACCAAGACAAATTGGTCTTTAGTGTGAAGATTTACGCTAATCTTGCTGGAAGTTGGGCAATACGTAATGTTTCTTTTAGCTATAGGTACCAGAGACTTCAAATGCCTCCTGTGTCCGTTTTTGGTTTTGGGACTTCCTTCTATATTGCTTCTCAGAGAAGACTGTCTTGTAGCCTTTTTAGCTGTAATCTGCTGTTATTACATGGGCCACTTATTGGCATGGCGTAGGGTCTGGAAGAGGGGGAGCATTCAACAATCTGTAAGTCTCTGTCTTTTAGTGGGCTTGTCTTGGGCATGGCCTTGACAAGTGTTTCTGTCCCTCCTCCAAGGGCGCAGCTTTCCTCCTCCTGCTCCTACTGTCTTTCCGGCCTGCAGCATTCACAATCTATTTCCTTCACGTCCTCCTCCTTTAGATGACACAGGAAGGCTGGAGTGGAGCAGAGTTCCCTTCTCCTGGTTGGGGTTAGTTTTCAGTACTGCCCTTTGGGGAGAGGGGCTTCCTACAATAGGAAGGTAGGCCTTTGTTAGGGAGAAGGATCTGGGACGGTTTCACAAAGGCAATTCTTCCTCTTCTGCCAGGGGCGCAGAGGTATTTTTTTGGGATCCTCAGATCCATCCTGAGCGAACCTGCTGGCATTCCTGGAGGGAAAGTTTGCCCCACTCCCGCCCCCACGACTGCAGCCTCCAGGAGTTTCTCTTTCTCACAATAATCCACACTCAACCTCTGGCAATTCATCAAAACTATTAGTTAAATGTTTCTATTAGTCTGTCACCCAGCAGCTTTTGCTCCAGGTGCTGTATTTCTCTAAATGCGCCAGTCTCTTCAGATTTTGGAGCGGTTGTTTGCCCTTCGACCTCAGCTCTCTGAGAGACCCAAGAAAAGTCACTGATTTTCAGTCTGTCCAGTTTTTCTTGTTGTAAGGAAGGGCCTGGCAACTTCTAAGTTCTTTACATGTCAGAGCTGAACATATATTTTCTTGACTAAGATTCCCTACTATTGGGAACACAGGCAGTAGGAGTCACAGCAAGGACTGAATTGTCTCCTTGTTCTTGGTTTTGGGTCACTGGAATGAAACAAAGACTCCAGTATCACCTATACTCATGCATGGTATTTACTTTGGGAGGTATTTTGGCAGGAGTTTTTTGAGGAATGAATGATTCACGTGGTGATTAAAGGTAGGACTTGAGAAGAACAGGCTAATAGAGGCATTGCTGAATTACAGAGAACAGCTTGACTGGGGTGGAGAGAACCACAAGAATCAGTAGGAACCGAGGTTGGAAATATTGTGTTGAATACATCTGGCCCAGGGAATGTTTTAGCACATTCTGTGGGCAGCATGGAGTCACTAAAAGATTTTATAAAGGATAACAGCAAACACATGAACAATTAATCTAGCAACGGTGATGGATAAACTGAAAGGATACTGGGCTGTAACATCAGCTCGAAATTTGGTGTCTAACTAGAGATGAAAAGGAGAAACTGAGGAAGGCGGTGATGCCTCAAGAAAAAATCAGAAAATTGAGAGGCGAAGTCCAGGAATCTGGCTTATTACACAAGAGTTTGAGATGCAACAAGAACTCACAACAGAGATTAGATTACAGAGTCGTTAGATTTCAAAGTTATCTGCATGGAGGCACAGCTGAAACTTTGCATAGAAACGTGGTCTCTGGAAAGAACAAGAACCTTTGGGAAGGTGTAAATTTAAGGGGGTAGGAGAAAATAGTCAGGAGTGGAAAAGCCAGAAAGACTGGCGTAAAACCGGGACAAGATGTTAAGGAAATTAAAGTAGAAGATGGTCCTCTTTCTCTCCCAACTTACGTCTGGCCTATAGGGGTGGACTCTGAACTGTACAAATCCCCCCAGTCCTGATGGGGGAAAACAGCTTCCTGTGCAGCATGGCCAGAGTTTTACATGAACTCTCTTTATAGTCGAAACAGATGTAAATGTTCCACAGGAAATGGTTAGTGTTTATTAGGTAAGGGCCCACATTTATGAGATAAGGCCCCATTCTTGGAATCTAACCAGGTAGGAGAATGATTTGTGGTGGCTGTAAAATTGTGATAGCCAAATTTAGTACACAAAATTACGATAAGCTCAGAGGTAGCTGCAAATGATTTACTCCAAATCAATGGACAACCTTTGCAACATACCAGGTTCTTCAGATATCTGTCTTTGTATATATGCTTTGCACCTGGTATCCAGAGGCTTGTTTCTTATACTGATTGCAAGGTCGATGCTTAAAGGAAACCAGGGGATGTTTGGGAAATCTCTTCTACTAGCACAAGGCAGTTTTCATCAAGTTTGTGAAATGTAATTTTATTAATTATAGAAGGGCATGTCTTACAGACACACTGTCCCCAAATAAATCTCAGCATCATTAAAAGCACACAAACACACAGCTTTACAGGGTACAATACAAAGTCAAATTCTGATGATGTTGTTACTTGCATTTACTAAAAATCTGAGAAAGACTGTAATCAATCTCTAAATAATTATCTTGCATAAAGAGAAAAGTAGAGCACAATTATTTCAGAGAAGATTTTGGAGTGACAGTTTGAGAAGACACTGCTTTAAAAGATATTAAGGTATATCACAAATCAAATCACACTCTCTGTAACATTACAACATGGAATTGTATTTAACTGAAAATAAAAGTAAAGTGGCTGAAGAAGCCTGAATACTTTCTTTCCCAACATTATACTAATTTCTATTTTTGGCATGAATTAATAACCTTTTCCATTAATAGGAAAATGTGCTCTGCAAACTCTCGGAGGGCACCACGGCCACCATTACTTTTGCAAATATATCCAACAGCCTTCTGGGCAGTGGAACAGGCGTCGGCAGGAACGCCACTGAGGCCCGCTTTCTTCAAGCACTCCTCATCAGACACTTCGTTTCCTACCAACACAAGAAACACCGGTGAATATATAAGAGACAAAGAATATTCTTTCCAAATAACGCAAACAGCAAGCACTAAGTAATTCTGGTAACTTCAATAAGACCTAAAGCACTGCATGTAAGAATATTACAGAATAGATGAAACAAAAATATCTTAAAGTATTTACAAGTATAATTGAGGCCTAGGGCTTTTCCTACACAATTCAAAATAAACTCTTTATCAGTTAAAGGAGGAGAATGAACTACACTTTGTGCCTGCCACGCATATTACAATCACTAGAAATTCTCTATATAAATTACAAATTATTTAAATTTTTATTAAGGAAAATGTCAAACATATACAAGAATCCCATGTTCATGTGGTATAATAATCAATGTTTTGGATTATTTATCAGTATTTTTCTCTATTCCCTGCCCCCTAGTTTTTTGGAAGGAAGATGGGAATTCCCAGATACCATACTTTACCTCAAAACTCTTCAGGATCTACCTATAATAGATACATATATTTTTTAAAAAGTGACACAGTATCATCAAACTAACATCAATAATTCCTTAACATCAATCTAATAACCTAGTACAATGTTCAAATACCCCTGGTCGTCTCAAAATTGTCTTTTTATAGTTTATTTATTTGAATCAGAAACCAAAGTCCACATATTGCGTTTTATTAACACATATCTGAAGTCTCTTTTAATCTGTAACAGTTCTCTCTGATTTGTGTGTCATTTGTTGAAAAATCACCATCACACTGTCATAACTACATCCTTTCTCTCCCAGCCTTGCTGCTTCTCTCCGACCCCGCCCCCTTTTTTATTTGATAAATTTCAGAAGCTCTCAGTAGCTTAAATTCACCATTCTGAGTATAACTATCACTATACCATAGACCAAATACTACTAATAAAATGCTCGCTAAAAGAGGTTGTGTTTTAAATTTGTTCTACATTTATCTACTGAAATAATTTCTTTTATTATTAAATGTACTGAAATTTGAATTATTTACACTCAAAGATGACGAAAACTAAGGTATTTCTTTGCCTAATCCACTCCTCAAACTAAGCTTTACTCGCTAACTTTTACTTATAAAAGTGTCGATATTTTTAAGAAATATATTTCAATACACTTATGTGGCCAATGCAAACGCCACTCCGATTTTTAAAATAAAAACTTGGAGTCTATTCTGTGTTTTCTTGATATTCTAACCTCTACTTTTTATAGTAACTTTTATGTTATATAAGTAATGCATATTGCATGTTGGTAGAAACATTTTTTTTAAATAAAGGCAAAAAAATCAAACATCCTAATTACCACTATTTATGGATAATCACCATATTTTGGCATATATAATTTTACAGTTTTACCTACATAAATGATACAGTTATTACTACTATATGTAGGCACTACATTAAGCATTTTATATTATCATTGATTTTCTTTCCAATGGCTTTATAAAGTTCAATTTGTGTTTATATATTAGGAATAGAAAAACTAAGAGTTAGAGATGCTTGCTTAAAGTCACACTGGTAAATGAAGGACAGCTGGGATTGGTTCTATGTTTCATTAAAATTGTCTTCTTCTTAGAAAAACTGTATCATTTTCTAGCAAAGGTTCTACAGCATTTCTCTGCGTTTAATCTTCACGTGTCATTCAAAGGCTATTCCTGAAGCCGCCAGATCAGAGGCTCCCAAAGCATTCCTGTGCAGCTTCTCTTGAGGCCCATCTAGCCCTGTAAAAATGCATTTCCTAAATAGTTGATGGATTTATGTATTTTAATAACTGGTCCTGACTGATATTTAAAATGCTGACATCAATAGACTATCAGCTCTCTAAGCAGTAAGTCCCAACAACCAGTTCCGAGCTTGCATGCAGTAGACACCTGGTAAATATATGTGCATGATGCTAAAGAGAAAAACTCGTGACATCTGACCATGTCAATAAATACAGATTACAGCACTCTTTTTTTTTTGGATTTTTTTTGATTGGCACCTGAGCTAACAACTGTTGCCAATCTTCTTTTTTTGTCCCCCGCTGCTTTTTTCTCCCCAAATCCCCCCAGTACATAGTTGTATATTTTAGTTGTGGGTCCTTCTAGTTGTGGCATGTGGGATGCCACCTCAACATGGCCTAATGAGTGGTATCATGTCCGCACCCAGGATCTGAACCCTGGGCTGCCGAAGTGGAGTGCACAAACCTAACCACTTGGCCACGGGGCTGGCACCACAGCACTGTTTTTTAATGGCTGCATAGTATTCCATTTTAGGAATATCCTATTTTTGTGGGATATTTAGGTGGGTTCTTTTTCTTTCCTCCATTATTGGTATATTTGTCTAATTTCTCTCCTGGAATTGGAAGCTGCGGGTCAAACTATATAGGTTTTAATAAGAGCAAAAATACTCAGGGTGTACTTCCTATACATTAGGAATCTGCTAAATGCTTTACCCAGATTATCTCATTAATTCCTACAATAGACCTATGACAATAGGTATTCTTGACATTTCCAGTTTACAGAGGAGGAAACCAAAGCTTACCTTACCAACTCTGGCTAATTAGTGGTGTGGTCTGACTCCATAGCACGTGCTGGTAACCATTCTACTAGGCTATACTTGATACATATTATCAAACTAACCTCCAGAAAGGCTGTCCCAATTTAATACTTTTATCAGTGGTGCAGGAGAGTTTCTATTTCCTTGCAGTCATGCCAATCTTGGGAATTTTCTTTCTTATTTTTTTTTCTATTTCTTAAAAAAAAGTTCTGGGGCTGGCCTGGTGGTGTAGTGGTTAAGTTTGCATGCTCCACTTTGGTGGCCCAGGGTTCGTGGGTTTAGATCCTGGATGCAGATCTACACACCACTCATGAGCCATGCCGTGGCAGTGTCCCACATACAAAATAGAGGAAGACTGGCACTGATGTTAGCTCAGGGCCTATCTTCCTCACCAAAAAAGAAAAAAAAAATCTGGCCCATTTTATTATGGCTGAATAAAAAGATACCAACCAAGATATGCCACTTCTTTCCAGCAGAGGCCCATTTCTTTTCTCCATTCATCCACAACTGCTAGCTTATCTGGTACATTGACTTCCATTTTGCAATCCAGTTTTAAGGAAGAGAGTGTCTGCTTTGAACAGGCCCTTTCTGAGATTAACCTCACCTTAAAACAAAAAAGTGAAAGGGCAAAATGAGAAAATGAAGGAAACAGATTATCTTTCACAACAAAACAACACCTTGTAAGCAATACAAGTTACAATGAGTAGTCCTCCAACCTTCTGAAGGACTGACTAATTAAAATCAACTGTTATTTTAAAATGATGAAGCGTTAAAATATTTTATTTCTAGTAGTCCAATAAAGGTGAAAGACACTGTTTTCTACAGTGGAAATGATTCTCTCTACAGATCAAAAGTACAACATAGATTGTCTAATCTAAGATTCTCCTATAATTCAATTTGTCCAGAGGAAGGGCTGTATAACCTGTCTCTTGTGCTGCTTAGGGACACATATTTAAGATTTCTAGTGAATTATATGAAATCATCTTAGCCTTCATTTTTGAAAATACACTTAAATATTAAGTTATTTTGAATAAAAACTTTCACTCAAAAGAATAAGCTACAATTTAAAAACCCTCAAGATACTTGCTTTTTTCAAAATGCTGACACCTATTTTCTATGAAGTCTTTGTTGTTGTAAGATTCTATGGGAAATACTACTATAAAGTGCCTATTTAAAAACAGTATATTCATACTTATTAAATAAACAAGAAATATTCTTTGTTGATTGACAAGTTCCCAATTTTACTCATCTAAAAGCAAACAGTATGATAACTTTCTAGGCGTGTGAAGGCTAAATGTCAGATATTTTAAAAGATAACACCAAAAATGTAAAGCTCTTATTTCCCTCCTATGCTCCTTGACCCTGAATCACAATCTTAAAAACCAGTGCTATATTCAGGGGGCACATACCTCAATACCACTTTTCTTTAATAAACTTATGCCAATAGCATCTTTTATATCATAAGATATTATTTCTTTTTGGTCTCCTGATACATAAATGTGGCCATTGGTGAGACATCCATCAATATTGCAAACCAAAAGTTTTATTTCCTTAAGCTTCTCTTTGCCAAAATAGCCATATCTAAAAGAAACCAAAATAGACCTTTGAACATAAGTGCAATACTAATCACTCCCTCTCGTCTGGCTAACACTAATAATTAATAACCCGTTCCCATTCAATTAGCCAAATATCACCCTTCAACTTGAGCAGTGCCGTCTAACCACACTGTGTGTTTCTCAAGCTACTGAATGAGCCATCTAAAAGCATATTTTATGTCTATGTTTTCCTCATGTGAGCAAACTAATTACACAGGATCCTGAGATGTTCAGAATATCAGAAATCGGTGTCTGATTTGTACAGTGACAGATGGAAACTAGACTTTTGGCGGTGCATATGACATAGTGCCTACAGAATTCGAAATATAATGATGCATACCTGTAATTTATATAACATTATAAATCAGTGTTACCTAAATTAAAAAAAAAATCAGTGTCTATAAGTACAATTAAACATATCTACTAAAAATAATATTTTAGGGTCTAATGCAAAAATTATCTAAGTCTTCTTTTTACCTTAAGACTCTTTGTTCTGCAATAGGCCAATCAATATCCACATCTATATCCACACTGTGCTCAGCTCGCATTTCGTAGTATGCCATTTTTCCACCCTAAAGATAGTACAACTGCCATAAGTACTGTTTTTAACATCCATTTACACATACCAAAAAGTTTATTATAATACAGAACAATGAATTCATTTCTACAGCACTGAGAAAAATTAATAATCCAGTAGTATTAGTGACATACAACAAATGGTTTTCTTTTTTGGAGGGGAAACCTTTTTATTTCCCATATAGTCAACCGACATAATGCAAATAACCTTGACATTTTTCAAATTCTATCTACACAGTGCAAGTTCTCATTTTTCTTTAAATAGGTTTCTATTTTAAGATTGAAAAAAGCAGAAAAAGTACCCATCCTTCAGTATTCTGACCACAAAGAATTTTCTGGAAAGTCCCTAACTGTATCCCCTTTGTTCTGGCACTCTCTCCTGTAATCATCTAAAAGCAGCATAAATGTTTTTGGAACTTCTGTTCCTATTCCGAATATGGGGCAGGACAGGGGAGGAAAAATAACTGTAGTATCTGTTGTACAGAATTATCTTCAATCCTGAGCTACAGAGAGGAGTGGGCAATAGTTATCCAGGTCACATGTGGGCAGAAGGCAGGGAAGGTTCCTGATCCTGGGGTAAGGAGGCAAGAGGAGAGGCGCTTCTTACGATTGTAAATATCCGAATGTCAAGATCTAGTACAAGAAAATTTCATTTTTCAGAATTTCAGTCTCTTCACAAATTTTGTTACGATGAGAAACTTCATTTTTTCCCCCACTTTAGAAAAGGGTCAAACCACAGTCCTCTTTAGCAAAGAGCTTGGGGAGGGTGGTATCTATATATCAAATCAAATTTTCCTGAATACTCAAACTTACCTAAATAGCCAGCCTACAGTTTGCCTATACACTGACCAAAAGATTGGAAAAACACTTTTCCCTCAGAGCATGAGTCACATTAGAATTTTTACTAGAGAGTGGAGTTTTGGGTTTTTTTAATGCTATTTTTTGAGTAACACAAGGACCTGAATGCAAATCCTGATAGTACTATTTACTACTTGTTTTGGCCTTGAGCCAATTACTTCATTTTTCAGAGCTGCCGTTTCCTCCTCTGGAAAACTGGGCTAGGAATGTCCACTTTCTTCCGCTGCTATGCAGATTACGTGAGATAACCTATGTAGCGTTTCATATGGTCTTTGGTGCACAGTCAGGGCTGAATAAATAGTAGCTATAACTCAAATGAACAAACAGTATGCGACGTAACCAGGTAGCCTCTAGAGACATGCAACCACCTTATTTTAAAATGAGAGCAGTGAGACTGAGAGCACATAAAGTGATACATTCAAGGGGACATAATTAGAGACAGAACTACTGTCTGGCTTTCTTGACGCCCGGGTTGATGCTCTTTAACCTCTACCATAATGCTTTTTTCTTTTGTCTCTTTTTAAAGCAACAGAAGTTATTCACCTGTACGACCAGAACCTGACAGCAATACAACCATGGGTTAAAAACAGAGTTTTGAATGGAATAATAGGAATACAGGACATGTGTAGAAAAACATTCAATACTTGATTCATTTCTTATCTTAATGTTACAGTTGTAACAGAATTTCTTGCAATTCACTGAGTGGATTCCAAAGACCAGTCTGTCTGGGGTAAGGCTGCAGGACTAAAGCTCCCACAATAAATCCGCTCAGTCATTGCCTTTCCTCTGGGGCTGACACTTTCCTTTATGAACTGTGCCATAGGCCTCCCCGAGAACTCAAGGTACACAAACAAAAGGGTTTTTGCAAAATGAAGGCACACACCTGTAAGTAACCCATCTCTATCAAATGTCTTTTGGCAAAATAAAATGAGCCATTTTCATATAATTCTCCATCCCAGTCTTGTCGACGAGGTCGTTTAGCTGGATTCAAATTCAGAGGCTCAGTCACTTCACGAACTAAAAGCAAAAAGCCATGGTAAGTCTACATTGCTCTGAATACTCAAAGTGTTCATTTAGTAATTTTTATAAAAAGCAAATAAAAACAAACTCAGAATGTAGACTAATTCTGTACATAGATAAATAATTAAAAGGATTTTTTAAAGGAATAAAATCTCTAAAAATTCTGATGATTTATCTTTGCTTTCTAATAATAATAAAATATTTCATAGAGGAATTCTGAATAATTAAGGTTTTAAGATATTTATACAAACATAATGCTTTGGGAGGACATCAAGGCAACCTTAAAATAACTTCAAAGGAACTAAACTTGGGGCTGGCCTAGTTGCATAATGGTTAGGTTCACATGCTCTGCTTTGGCAGCCCAGGGTTTGTGGGTTTGAGTCCTGGGCACAGACCTACACACTGCTCATCAAGCACATGCTGTGGTGGCATCCCACATACAAAACAGAGGAAGACTGGCACAGATGTTAGCTCACTGACAATCTTCCTCACCAAAAAGAAAAAAAAGAAGAAAAAAGAACTAAACTTGTAATAAAATACCCATATTCAATATTTGAGCCCTTTAATCTATTTCTCAGTATTTGCCTCTAGAGAGATACAATGTATACACTATTATCTAATATAGTTGAGAAACTACTTTTATGGAACTCTTACAGAAAACTGATGATTTCCCCATTACTGAAACTTTAATACTGATAGAAATGTTTATATAATGTATTACACATTCTCACCAGTAGTTAAAAAATATACTAAGCATAATAATAAATATATTATGTTTATTATTATCCTTGGTAATGAGAGCTCAGCATTATCAATATTAATGATTACACCACGTAATAAATGAAGCCCTCAGTACTGGTATGTAAGGATTCCTTTGCCCCTTCATTAAATTTTTCCCAAATTTGTATTTGTAGATGTGTATGGGTATGCATGCAATGTGTGTGTGTGTATTTAATAGCTGGTGATTCTTCCGAATCTTTCCTCACTTTGGCTGTCACTTCTGTGTATAAAGGTTTCTAAGAATACCAGTTACATACTTCCCTAACTAAACCATCCTCTGCTCAATCCACCCCAGGGTTTGATACAATTATGAAAACGCTCAGCAAATATACACTGAATACATGGTATAGTGTTATAAGGCCTGGATACACAGCAGTGGACATGACTCTCTGCCCTCACGGAGAGCTGCAATCTAGTGGTGGAGACAGGCAATAAACAAACTTCGTAATGCAAGCGGTACTTTGAAGAAAAGGAAAGAGAGGGACAAGTCTTTCCTAGATGAACAATGATCAGTGGCTGCTTTCTCCCTGGGGATATTTGCTGAGTCTGAGGAAGAGGTGAGAGGAAGATCAAGCTTGGCATAAGCAGCGGGAGTCTGCTGGAGTAAAGAGAAACCAGAAGAATTTTTTAAAGTTTTTAATGACCCGTGGACTAGAGTCACAGATTGTCACCTGCAGAAACTTCAAACACAGAGCTAGCTCTTCCCACCCAATGATGCCCCTACAGGACTTCTGCTGAGTGTGCTGTGGCACCAGAAGCTGAGGATAGGCTGGAAGGCAGGGATAGATGGTTATAGTTTTGTGATGCTTAGATCCTAAGGTCCTGTTAGCAGAGAGGTATTAGCAATACATACAAGATATATCTCCTGACAGGACATCTGCATAAGAGGTGAACTGAAATTAAAGTTCCAACTCAGCCCAACTCCTAATTAGATCAAAGTGATTAGCCCCTTATCCTATCAGCCTGATAGAAGAAAGGGCGTGCCCTCCCAGGAGGAAAATAATTTATCCTCCAAGCATACGAAAAAATACAAGACATATGAAGAAGCAGAAACACATGACCTATAATCAGAGAAAAACTGTCACATAAACTGAACAACAAATGACTCAGATGTTGGATTTTGCAATCAAGGATTTTCAAATAACTATCATAAATATGTTTAAAAAATAAGAGGAAAAGATTTTTTAAAAAAGGAAAAAATGATGAAGAATTTCAACAGAGAATGGAATCTCTAAAAAACAACCTGAATGTACACTCTAGAACAGAAAAACACAGTATCTGAAATAATTCACTGCACAGAATTTACAGTGCACTGGACAAGTGAGACGTGGTCAATGAACTCAAATATAAGTCAATAGAAATTACTCAAAATGAAGCATAGAAAGAAAAATAAACAAATAAATAAATAATACAGAACAGGCTGTGAGAGAGATGTAGACACCATAAAATTGCTTAAAATCCATTTAAATTGCTGTCCTAGAACAAGAGGAGAGAGAACTGTGGCAGATGAAATATCCAAGAGAACTACTGAAAACTGATGATACAATATCATCCTACCTATATGAAAAGTTCAGAGAACTTCAAACAGGATAAACACAAAGAAAACCAAAGCAATACAAATCAGAGTCAAACTGTGGAAAACTAAAGATAAAGAGAAAAATCTTTAAAAATAGCCTGAGGAAAAAAAGACACTATATTCAGGAGAATGATGGTCAGAGTAACAGCTAATTTCTTATAAGAAACAATAGATGGTAGAAGATAATGGAATGACGTGTCAAAGATGCATCCTCAGAAGAATAACATCTTAAAAATGTAATCTTAAAATGCTGAAAGAAAACAAAGGCCAACCAAAATTTTATATTCAATGCCAATGAAACTATCCTTCAGAAATAGAAGTGAATTAAAGACATTTTTAGACAAACAAAAGCTGAGTGAATTTGTTACCAATAGATCACACTACAAGGTGGAAGCAAATTTAAGTAGAAAGGGATGAAGAAAACAGAAAGCATAATAATTTAAAAAGTGTTATTAACTGTCTAAAGTAAATATAACAACAATGTACCCTGGGGTTATAATATATGCAGTACTAGATAACGTGACAACAGCAGTGAAAGACTGTAACAAGTTAAGGCAAAGTGTAATCTCTAGAGCAGTCCTGACCAGGAGAAACAGAATGTGAGCCACATATGTAATTTTAAATTTTCCAGTGGCTACAGTTCAGAAAAAGTAAAAAGAAGTGAAATTAATTTCAATAATCTATTTTATTTAGCCGAATGTACCTAAAATATTATTTCAACATGTATTAAATATAAAACTTATTGAGATATTGTCCATACTTTTTTCATACTAAATCTCAGAAATACAGTAGGTATTTTGCATAAATAATGCACATCTCAATGCAGACTAAGCACATTTCCACTGCTAACAGTGCTAGGGCTACATATTAGATAGCGCAGTTCTAGAGTAATGAGTAAAAAAAAGAATACAAAAAGTTATGGAAAATAAAATGGAATCATTTTTCAAGTATTGATTAATCCACTAGCACTTTTAGCAGTAATGACTTTACAAACAAAGAATGTAAGAAAGGAATCATAAGAAATATCACTCTGGTTCAGAATCACTGTCCATCCACAGCACTTTGTTTCACAGCGGTTCCAGGGGAATATGTCTTAGGAAAAGACAAAGCTACTGTCCCTAACATTCACTCTTCAGGTTAAGATATTTCTTCACACATTCCTAATTTCATTTAAAAATCCTTATGGATCTGTCATCTGTTAAATCCAGATAGTTCTTAAACATCTTTAACTTTAATCATGTAGCAAATAAAGCTCAATATTCAGTCTAACACTGGGCTTCCTTGAGTTGCTTCAAAAATTTGTTTTTTAAGCTTTAACAGATCCTTCCCAGATCTTATTTTTGAGATTTGGTGCACAAGGTCAAAATTTTACACATACAGCTTAACACAGAACCTGACACAGAGAAGATACTCAAGCAACAGTTATTGAATGAAATTAACAAATAAATGCCTTCAATGATATATTTTACTGGTTTTGATAACATTCACATTTTGAGACTGAAAAATCATTATTTTCAGTCTAGTTTTCTCCTCTTATCTTAATTAGACTTTTTTGTACCTTCTCCAATTTCACTGCATCTTCCATACTCTCTCCTTTAAGTCACACATGTCAGAGACAATTAGGCCAGCTTTACCATGTTCAACAAATGTCAGGGCATCTGATAGAAACCACACTGCCTTTCCTCAAGTATGTTCCATTTCCTTATTTGTTGGTGATTCTATTCTTTATTACATATTTTGCTAGGTTATCTGGCTAGAAATCAGGCTCCAGCTAAACCCTATGGAACTCTTCTTAGATATTCTGAGGAGCAATTCCACAATTCATTCTTGAGGTCCTCCAGAACATTTTGGTGGAGGCTGTTTATTCCCACAACTCTATATGATTTATAGTGGAGTTTATCAAACATGTCTAGAACAAACATAAAAGCATTTGATCTAGAAAAATGACATGTCTGCCTCAAAAGACAAATAGAAGGTTAAAATGTCCCTTTGTAAAAAGTAAAGCAAGATTAATTTGGTCTCACTCTCCTGCCTCAATAATCACAAGATTTAGAACTGACTATAAACGCCATTACCTACCACAGCTAAGAATCACATACTCTCTTCTGCTGCTCCCTTTTTACTCTCCTCACTCCTAAAGAATATTATAACATATGAAAAAACTGATTCTCTGTAAAATCAGATAAAATAAAGACTGATATAACAGATTACCTCCTTTCTGAATTTCACTCCATCGAAACTGATGGCGTCTCACAACTGAGAAAACAGAATCATATCCTTCTTCTCGAATCATTTCTGCAACTTTCTGAAGGTCAGTAGGGTGTAAACACGGAGAAGTAGCTTGAATATTTCCTACAATGTCAACCTCTTACAAAGACAAAACAAATGAAAAGGACATCAAAATAAAGTTCTTTGCAAACAAGTAATACTAAGATCTTAAATGCAAATGTTAAAACCAGCCCTGTGAAATGATAAGAAAGTTGAAAATTACATAAAATTGTAAATGCATACCATTGTGAAAATTAAGAAATTCTATGATGGCATCTAGTGAGGTAGAGCTGTCTTTTGAAGTTTCAGAACTTCTTCGATGAACTTGTGCACCAAATTGTTTGGCCACATTCTCAATTTCATCATGGTCTGTTGAAACCCACACACTGTACAGGCATTAAAAAATAAATTAATTAAAAAGTCAAATCACTAAAAGAAATCACTAAAGATAAAAAGGGGCTCTAAACCCAAAAATACAGCTTACATAATGTTAGAATAGTTTTTGTACATCACAATAATATTACAGATCCAAAGTAAGAGAAAATTTAAAGAAGCATATTTCGTATGTAAACTATAATTTTTAATGTCTGAATCAAAAATGTCCTAGATATTTTATATTTACACATATATTTATATTATATATAATATATATTGTTATTTATATAAATATCATTTATGTAGCCCTAGAGAGAGTTTTATAAAATTAGAAAAAAGGTACTTGGTATTTTTAAGGCTACTGGTATATTAAGTAAAACAGTAGTGTTAGAAATTCGAATCTAAAGGAAATAAAGAAGATCCTAATTCTTATTCTCCATCCGAATCCAAAATATTGTATAAAGCATTTTAATATACTTGCTAAGAAAAACATGGACTTGGCTTAGCCAAACCAAAGAGCTGAAAGATTTTCAAGCTTAGAAGAGACTAAATGCCCAAACTGGGTTAAAAATAATCAGATACTTTCTCCTTTTTTGGCCAACTAACAATGGCTACATAAATATTTGAACACAGAATCAACTGGGTTAGAGCCATTGATAACAACTGATAGACACAGAGAAGAGGACTTGATTGGCTCAGGAGTTTAGCTTAACAGCTCTATTAACCACATTATACAGCTGGCTATTCAGACTTTGTAAGAATGATGATTAAGGACAAAATTTCAGCTATTTTGAGGAGATGTACTAGTCTCTATTGAAGTTAAGTTTCTCGGACCTTTACAAATTCCCATTGCTAGAAACAAGATGTGAATGTCACTCCAGCCACAATGTCTGCATAGTGATATTACACAAGGATAATGTCATGACTGACAGTCTTTGGCATATGCATCGATTTTGTTTTATTCCCTTGATTCAACATCTACTGAGGGAAGAGGAACTACATGTTTCAGATGTCTATGTTCAATTGCGAAGAGTACAAAGAAAGTGAGAAACTAAAGACAATTTTCTGATATATCTCTGTATTTCATTTACTAATTTAATTTCATTTATTCCCTTTAATATTTGCAGAAGGAAGATTTAAATCTAGAGATAAAGTCAATAACTCCCCTGAAAAGTTTTCACAGGAAGCTAATAAACAAGATGAGCCACTGGCTAGGGGTCATATCTACTCATGCCATTGTGCACAAGGCAGAATGTAGGAGACCCAGCTTCCTCCATCTGGAAATCTGAAGTAATTTTGGGTAGGTTTTTCACTGGAGAAATGTGTAAAAGGTATACATTAAACTGAAGTACCAATGAAGATGTAGCAATTTTTTAAAATAGAGAAGGTGAAGGGAAGGTGGTAAGACGGTAACAGAATAAAGGAAAAGTGAACAGTAAAAGCAAAAAGAATGGGTCTTTTGACTTTTAATGTTATCACTAACTGAAATAAATTGCTGAAGCCATTTACTTTATTATCCTATCTTTACTGTATGAAAATTCAACACCACAAGATTCAGTGATTTTTTGGAAATGCTTAAAAGGTAAATAAATAGTAGAGGTTTGAGAAGAGGTTTGCTTGCTTTTCTTCTTTCCTCCCTTTTATCATCCATTCATTCCTTCACTCGTGAAAGGTATACTGAATGCCTACTCTGTTGCAGGCCCTACTCCAGACACTTGGCGCTACACCAACCATTTTCTTAAGAAATTCTTGGCTTATTGGTAGAGCCAGAGGCCAACACAGTACCACGATTCCCTTTAAGCCATCAGGGAAAGAGAGGTAAGGAGGCAACGACTAACCTCTCCATAATGCTTTACTTTCTACAAAGTATTTTTACAATGCCTGCTACGTAACAAGTGCTCAATACGTATTAGTTGAATAAAACAATAAGTGGTTAAGAGCACAGGCTCTGAAGGAAGGGGTTCAAATCCTGGCTCCACCACATGCTAGCTAAATGACCCTAGGCAAAATTCATAATTTCCAGGGAGGTGATAATAAGGGTAATTACTTCATATGGTTGTTCTGAGGATTAAATATAAACTGTAACACAAAATAAACACTTAATAAATGTTAGCTATTCAAAATAATAAAATAGGAATAGTAATAAAGGAACAGCTATACAGTCTCATTTAATGCTCACAATGACTCTGCTGGAAGGAAAACTGAAGTTTTGCTTTCAGACTTTCAAAGGTCCAAATGTCTAATTTGTATGTATTATGCAAAGCAATGACACTAGAAATAAGAAAACAGCATCCCATATGTACACTTAAAATACAATGATCGTCATCTATTAAAGGGACTAAGTGGATCATTTTCCTTGGTTTAGGGGCAGCAGATGAGGGAGGGCAAAAGAGAAGGAAGCAGCAAGTGAACAAACAGGCCTGATAAAATTTACAATCAATTACAGAGGAAATGTCAAAGTTTAATGGCAATGGGTTTAGCCTCAAATGAAGGCATCCTATATCTAACAGGAGGAACAGGAGTATCAATCATGGTGCCTATGAAAGGTATGTCGAACCGTAACCTGCCATTTTAAAGATAACACAGCAGAGACCTTTCAATAATCATAAATCCATACACTAGAAATGAAACTAAAACGTAACGTTTGTTTTTCACGTTAGGCAACATTTTAACAGTCAGTCTGTTCTGAGGCTTACGTACACTGCACTGAGCCACTGTTGGAAGCGAAGCTCTTAGCAACTCAGGGCTAACAATAACTTCTCACTAAACGAAAATGCAATTATTCCACGACAGCTAACTCTCCAAGTTAGCATGCAACGTTAGCAAGCTTCAAAGTCCTGTTAGCTCTGATTCTGAGCAGGCCACAAAAAAGCTGCCCCAATTAAGTCAAATCAGGGTTTTGAACAAAATAACCTCCAAGGTGACTCCTAGTCCTGAAAAACACAAATCAGGCAGCTACAATCTTCTGCAATTCCTTCAAAGAGTAAATCTTTATTGAACAAAGAGAGAGCGAGAGAAACAGGAAGGCTGCTCCAAACCCCTACTGCACCTTCAGAAGATGTCAGTTAAACTCAAAGCAACGTGTTTTAACTGAGGTTCCAATATATAAAGCAGAGCAAAGTGAATAAGATAGCACCGGCTCACAAAAACCTTTCCACCTGGTAAAGCAGGGGTCAGCCCAGGCCAAATGTGCCTCACTATCAGCCTGTTTTTAGAAATAAAGTTCTCCGGGAAGACAGCTATGCCCATTCATTCCAGTATCGCTATGGCCACTTTCACAGCAATCAGCAGCAGAGCTGAGGAACAGAGGCTGACTGGCCTGCAAAGCCTAAAACACTTACTATCTGGCCCTTTCCAGAAGGAGTCTGAAATAGAGAGGAAAGACATATTTCCACTAACTCTTCAAAGTCAAAGAACATTAACAATAGAATTTTAAAGATAATTACAACTTTCTCATTTTACCAGTAAGGAAACTGTGGCCCATGGAAGAGATGAAGATTGTAAAAACTTTGAACACAAGGGGAAAATGTCAAGGATAGATCATACACACACTACACGCCAGGCACTATTCTAAGGGCTGTATATACATTACCTCACTTAAGTGCCTCGGCAAGCCTGTGAGGCAGACATTGAAGCCCATTTTGCAGGTGAGGAAACTGAGGCACAGAGACCTTACGTGATTTACCCAAAGTCGCATAGTTAATACATGGTGAACTTAGAATTCAAATCCGTACAGTTTGACACCAGATCTATGATCTTACCTCCGTGCACAGTGCATGCACTAACAAAGATACGAACAACGCTGCTGTGGGTGGGGAAACAAAGGCACAATCCTCTTTCACTGAGGGGATGACCAAAAGCTTCATGGAGGAAGTACCGCTAGTCCCTTCTTTTACCTTTTGAGTTAAACTCCCCAGATCCCTAGAAAGGATGCCAAGCAGCCATGTGAACTGAACAGAGTAAAATCACAATACTGTAAGTTAGAGAGGCAGAGTTAGAAAGATTATGCTCACTGTGCTAGTTAAGAGACACACTGGTTTTATTTCTTCTAATTGCTATAACTGGTATACTGACAGATCCCATAGGTGGCTCCAAGTACAAAACACCACCCCTATCATCAAGGACTTTCTGCTCTAGTCTAGAGGGATTAAATAAAACTGATACAAAAAAAGTTAATACTTGGGGCAGGCCCAGTGGCGCAGCGGTTAAGCATGCACGGTCCACTTCGGCAGCCCAGGGTTCGCCAGTTTGGATCCCAGGTGTGGACATGGCACCGCTTGGCAAGCCATGCTGTGGTAGGTGTGCCACATATAAAATCCAGAGGAAGATGGGCACAGATGTTAGCTCAGGTCCAGTCTTTCTCAGCGAAAAGAAGGGGATTGGCAGCAGTTAGCTCAGGGCTAATCTTCCTCAAAAAAAAAAAAAAAAGTTAATACTCAAGAGTCATTCATTCTTTCATGGAATTTCATATGAATGCATGTTAATAAATGGACACAGGAAAATTACTGTTTAATATATACATATATTTTCCAATCATTTTGTAGCAAATCTCCCAACGTCTGCTGTAATAGCTTTTTGTTGGGTTTTGACTTCCAGCATCTATTCCCCACTTGGTGGTAATCGTACTCCAATTTTTCTCTGGATGAACTGCTCTGTGACATGCTTCAGGGGGCGCTCCATCACTAGCTCTGAAGAGTGGAAGATGTGCTGAACTGTACCAATACAAGCACTGTGTTCTGTGTTCTCCTACCTACAGTGACTGGTTCAAGGATGAGAAGAGGTCTACTGAGACCCAATGAGACTTTAGTTCAAGCTGCGAAGAGGGCAGCCCTTTTTGACTAGCCTTAAACCTGGCAGGATATGAGGAGGAGTGTCAAGGATAAACAATGCCCAAGCCTGGTTAAAGCAGGAAGGACAGGTTTTATTCACTAACTATTGCAATAGGGAAGAGTCCAGCATGAACTGAACTCAAATTCCCCCAAGCAAAAGGCTGGAGACAGGGGCCAACCCGGTGGCGCAGTGGTTAAGTTCACACCTTCCTCTTCTCGGTGGCCCGGGGTTCACCGGTTCGGATCCCGGGTGCGGACATAGTACCGCTTGGCAAGCCATGCTGTGGTAGGGGTCCTACATGTAAAGTAAAGGAAGATGGGCATGGATGTTAGCTCAGGGCCAGTCTTCCTGAGCAAAAAGAAGATTGGCAGTAGATAGCTCAGGGCTAATCCTCCTCCTCAAAAAAAAAAGGCTGGAGACATTTTAAAGGCTGGAGTGTGCTAATGGAAAGGAAGGCACTGAGGGCTGTCACAGCGGGTTAATCCCCATGAGTAGGCCATTTGGGTTTGTTAACTGGCGCTTATCCAGAGTAGTAACAAACTTCTAGCTTTGCGACAGGGGGCAAAGTGCAAGTTGAAGCAAGGCACCCATTGAATTTAGGCCCTTGTCCTCCCCCAGGGACTGGGAAGGCAGAGTTATCTCCCAAAATGTTTGCATTTCAACCAAACAGCTCTCAGGTCCTTGAGGAAACGCTTTTGGGTGGGAAACTTACATCCCAAAGGGCAGAGAAGGGATTTATAATTGTAAATTTTCTAAAGCAACTCATCTAAGAGCAGGGTTCAGAGGTTATCTGCTGATTACCAGGTTATCCCTGAAACAAACAGGAAATTCTCCTGGCAGCATTGAACTTTCCTTGTTGAGAAGGGCTGGGATCATCCTAGGAACATGCCCTTAAACTGCTAGACCCCATACTAGAGTTTGGTTGAGTGCAGAAGTTTGGACAAAGTCATCATGGGCCAAGAGTTCTGCAGTTCTCAGCACAACCATCTTTACAACTATACCATCTTGACACCATAAAGGCAGAGCCTAGCCAGAAAAATCAAGAAACAGAGGATTCCGGTGACAGAGTCCACCATCCCCTTACTCTGCTTTATGTTTCTTAAAAATATTTATTACCATCAGGTACAGTATATATTAATTTGTTTGTATGTTGCCTGTCTCTCCCTATTATAATGCAAGCTCCATGAGACTAGGGACTGACCCTGCTACTACTGGTATAGCCTCTGGTTAAGGACACAGAACAGTCAGTGCCTGCCACATAGTAGGTAGTCAATAAATATCTGCTGAATGACTAAATCATTTTTAGCCTTTGAATCTCCTTGTACCTGAAACAAGCCTTACCATTTTTTGTTAATCCAGTTTGAAAGGGGTTTCCTGACATATGCAACCAAAGAGCTGTAAATTGAGTTTTGTTCTCAATCGATTACGAATGTGATTTTGATCTCTAGTTCATTTCACAAAAATAGGATTTTACTATATCACTGATGCCTGCCTGCACCTTCCCTAGGTCCTTTTTTTTCAGTGGGTACCCTTCGTAAGGAGGTAAAAATGTCCAAAAAGTCTGTGAGCTTCACAAGGAAAGAACCATGTCACATCCATCATGGTACTCCCTTGGATGTGTACCGCAGAAATTAGGGCTCAGTAAATGTTTCCTGAATTGAACCAACTCCCCAGGTCTTCCCCTATCTCTCCTTTGCACACTTCCTGTTACGTTAGTAACAGTAATCTTCTGAGTGCCAGCTCCTATTTACCTCGCTCCACCCAGGCCTTCCTTTGGATTTAAAACATTAAGGAAATTAGTAAATTTAAACTTTCTTGGTATCTCCTTTTTAAACAAGGTTGGTTAAATAAAAATCATTTACCTTTATATTAATGTGGGTAATTAATATGCTTCAAAAACAGCCATCTCTTTAAAAACCAAAACCCAAACATCAAAAGGTTAAAATAATTTATCTTCCACAGTAACAAATTCAAGCATAATTGGGTTGAACTTACTATGTGTAAATTCATTCTTGGCACAGACTTCTATCTCCCTTCTTTTATGAATGACATCAGCTTGTAACTCCTGACCAATATGGCATATGGCAATGTCTCTAAATGATGTGCAATTAAAACTGTCCTCAGGGCAGACGAGGTTCCAAAGGTACCATAACACCATTTACAAGCCTATCATAAAAAAAGCTAGCTGCAAGCTTTCCCACTATCTTTCACCTGTGTACAAACGTAGGCAGCTTTCTAGATTGTGCTGACTCACAGGCAGATAGCTTATTTTTCAAAGGTCAGGATAGGATCTCGAAGCTGGGCTTGAAATTAGAAAGCCTTGACACCCCACTCCAATCATGAACCTGATGCCTCCCTGATCGATCAGCACCAAGTGGTTATCAGATGCTGAGCAACCGGGGAACCCCAGTGGCCTCGGTCTAAAGGACTTCACATATTATCGCGGACGTTTCACAGGGGTGGCCTCCTTTACTTTCACCCTGTGAGGTCAACCAGGGCGGCGGAGGTGCCTGAAAAGAGGAAATCTCCCCTTTTGCGGATGGCACTCTCAAGGGCGGGGACAAGAACTGTACCATGTCGTGACGACTAGCAGCTACGGAACAAGGAAGAAGCTGGAGCCCATCCTGCCGGGGCCCAGACACCCCGGCTCTTGCACACCCCTTCGAGGAGCGACGGCCCCAGGAGCCCCAGCCCCTCCAGCGGCCCGGCTCCCCCTACCGACCCCCGCCCAGGCCGCACCGCCCACTCTCGCACATGCGCACCTCTGGAAGACGCCCGAGTCCAGGGCCGCCCGCAGGACCCAGCCAATGAGCGGGACCCCCGCCAGGTGCTTAATGTTCTTCAGGGGGATGCCCTTGCTGCCGCCCCGGGCCAGAATGAGGGCCGCCAGGTGCGGGGGCTTCTCCACCCCTCGGCCCTGGCCGCCGCGGGAGTTGCGCTGTAGCTTCGGCGGCCGGCCCCGGGACGGCCGCCCCCGCGGGTTGGAGACGGAGGTGGCGGCCCCCTTCTCCACCGAGTCCATCTTCCTCCCACGCCTTCTCCCCAGCTTCTCCACATCCGGGAGCTCTTGTCTCGCCACCTCAGCTCGGCGCCGCCCGATCTCCCCGCCCGACCGCTCGCGGGGGTGGCTGTTCCTGGGTCCGCCCCACCCCCCCGCCACGTCCCGCCCCCTCGCGGGGCACGCCGGGAATTGTAGTCCGCGGCCGCCTCGCCCGGCTCCCATAGGCCGAGTAGGCTCTGACTTGGCGACCCCAACCCCAAGCCAAACAGCGAGAGTTCAGAGATGACTGGAAGGAAGTGCGGCTCTTGGGGGCTTGATCTTGTACAGTGATTTCTAAAATAGGCAACATAGATTATTGATCTTTTGCTTCCCCGCAAAGAATCGTGATAGGCTTCCCAGTGTACAACTTGATGCGCCCTAACACAAATCAATTTTATATTTTAAAATTTATGTTTTAAATGAACATCTTTCTGCCATGCTCCTGACTTATTGTTTTCAAGAGATTACCTCATTCGAATGTCCCACAAGCACCTCAAATTCAACATTTTAAAAACCCAGCTCACTCTATGGGCTCAAACTGCTTCAATCTCTGCATTTTCTATCAACCTTGCCATCCACCGAGAGACAAAAATTTGAAAGCTAACTTTGACTATTCCGTTCTAGTGTAGTAGACAACTCTTCTTGGGATTTTTGTGGGGTTTTTTGTCTGCTAACAATTTTTCCTCTTGGGAATTATTACCCCTCTTACCCGGTGGGGTTGTCACTTATCTCCCCCGCATTGTAGCACCGGGTGTGTCACCCAAGCTGGTCAATCTCAGTATCTCATCTTCCTAACACGGCTATGGTCTAGGGACAAGCATATGACCATCAGAGCCCATTGGAGTCCTTTCCAGAGACTCTGGGAAAGAAAGGATTTTTCTCCTGCTGCATTTTTGGGTGCTAAGGGCCCTGTAATCCTGAATCCTCAGGGCGGGCTGAGGGAAGGGGTGTGGGGAGATTTGCTGTTCTGAAATAGGCTGAGACACTCATGTT
The DNA here is from genome assembly GCF_021613505.1 of Equus quagga. Lineage (NCBI taxonomy): Eukaryota > Metazoa > Chordata > Mammalia > Perissodactyla > Equidae > Equus > Equus quagga. The sequence continues at coordinate 37,445,498 of NC_060267.1, forward strand.
CATACTGAAGAAAGTGGGTTCAAGACAAGTGGGGAGAAGAGAGAAAGAGCCCTGATGGCATCACTGAAACTTCTTGATCCAGCCAGACATTTCAAAGGCATGTGCACACACACACCCCTTTTTTAAATAGATTTTTAGAGGGTGTCTCCTACTTAACACACATTTTGTCTTTTGCCACTTTTGCAAGCCTGTATCTGCAAGTAAAGAGTCTCCTTGTCTGTCCTAGGGGGAGGCTAAAACATCCAGAAGTAACAGAAGGTAGTGGTTGTTTTCCCTTCTCAAGGAGGGTAAAAAGGCCTTTGTGCTTCTCAGGTCTTGGCTCTTTCTGAAGGGGACAGAATAAGCTTTCGGTGTTTTGAAGTCCTAGGACAGACCCTGGAAACTTCACCTCTCTCTCCCTGTGAAGTAGCGGATGGCCCAGCTCTTTCTGGGACTGGTTCTGGGAGGAGGTGGCTGCACTCTCGGACACAGAGAAGGACGGCTGTAAAGAGACATCAGTGCAGTGCCTGGAAGGGGGCCAGGCACCAAGAACCTTCCCAGCACTACAGCCGAGTGGTCAGTTTGCCCCCACGCACTGGCTCTTTGAATAGGACCTTTGCATTTATTGTGCTTCAGACACCAGCACTGACTTTTTGGTACCCGTGTGAGGAGGACATCTACTGCTTCTTACACACCAAAACCCCTTTCTCCTCTCCACCCCGATAACAATCTTGGTTCCCACTAATAACACAGTTGCCATTCTCCACAGTATTTCCCTAGAGGGCCATAAACCCTAGCTTGCCACCCACACCTGAGTCGTTTGACTCCTGTGGCACCCTGGTGTCCTCCAAGCTGGGGACAGAGCAAGTGGCACCACTGTTACTTATCAAAGGAGATTACAGTGATTTGTGTAAATGACATGAGTCTGTGGACTCCTCCAGGAGAGGGACTGTTCCTTCTTTGTAATTGTATCCAGAACAATGTGTGGGTCACAGTATGTGCTCAGTAAATGTCAGGAAACCGAATTTCATATCACTTTTCCAGTCTCTGCCCACATACACTTTTGTATATAGTTGCAATCTTTTGATAGTAAAGCATTTTGCATTCTTTGTATTGTTACAGTGCAATTTTGGTTAGACCTGACAACTTGCTGGTCTCAATCTTGAGAAAGAGAGAGACAGACAGACAGATGGGATGGTAGTAAAAGCGGAAGGAGTTCATCTAGTTCAATATATGGCACATGGAAGTTCGATAAATATTTTTTTCAATGAAATTACTGTATACTCACTTTATATATTTTTTCTTCTGTCTAATCAGTGGGCATAAAGTTGCAGTTAAGCAAGATGAATAAACTCCAGAGGTCTGTTGTACAACATTGTACCTATAGTCAACGATAATGTACACTAAAAATTTGTTTAAGACAGTAAATCTCATGGTAAGGATTCTTATCGCGATAAAATAAAATTAAAACAAAGAAAGAGGGGCCGGCCCTGTGGTCGAGTGGTTAAGTTCCTGCACTCCGCTTCAGCATCCTAGGGTTACACAGGTTCGGGTCCTGGGCGCGCACACGGCACCGCTCATCAGGCCACGTTGAGGCGACGTTCCACGTGCCACAACTACAGCAACCCACAATTAAAATATACAACTATGTACTGGGGGGATTTGGGGAAGAAAAAGCAGAAAAAAGAGAAGAAGATTGGCAACAGTTGTTAGTTCACGTGTCAATCTTTAAAAAAAAAAACAAAATACAAAAAACAACAAAAAAAAGACAATGGCTGTGCTAGGAAGAGGAAATGTTAACTTGTCTTTGAATTACTTTGGAGGAATAAAAATAAACCACTCTCAAAGCAAATATTCGGACTCATCCTTCCTCTAAAGATGAATGTGAAGTGTTATTGTCAAAGAACAATTCATTGGTATTTATAGTGGAAGAATTTATCTTTATATTACCTCCTGTTTCATGATTCTATATATGAACAAACTCGATACACAGCAGAGTTCTTTCATTCATTGATTTGATCATATTCATTGCATTCCACAAGCCAGGCCCTGTGCTACCCTTTAGCAATATCAATGCGAGATGACCAAAAGATGGAGCTTATAGTTCTGATGGGGAGACAGGCAAACTTCAGTAGAGTGTGGTTTCTGCTGTGATAGAAGTGTGTGTGCTAAGGTAGGCAAACACAATGGGGAGGTATTTAGGCTAGAATGAGATTTTTGTTGGCTGAGTTAACTCTTGAAATACTGCTAAAGTGTAAGAACGTTCTAGGCTGAGGGAACAGCATTGCAATAAGGCATAGAGGAATGAAACAGCTTGATAAATTGGGAAACTTGAAGTAGGTCACTATACTTGGAGCATATGATACTTGTTGATTACTGGAAAAGATGGTAATAGAGAGGAACACGTGGGCCATATTACAGCACATAAAGGTGTTATGGGCCAAGCTTTGTCACGGAGGTTATGGAGTGCAGGGATATGCCATAATTCACTTCATTCATTCTGTCAGCAAATTGTTATTACATGACTATCATGTATCAGGTACTTTTCTGGGCACTGGAAATGCATTGAAGGTAATGAAATGTGCTCAATTTCTCAATATATCTTAAAAGTAGAGCCAATAGGATTTGCTAACAGACAAGATGAGGGGTGTGAGAGAAAGAGGGAGAAAAGAGTGACAGCAGGATCTTTGGCTTGACCACTAGTAGGCAGGAGCTGCTATTAACTGAGACAGAAAAGACTATGAAAGGACCAGTTTTGGAGGCAGAATTAGGAATTCTGTCTTGTACACGTGGGAAGGGGTGGGAAATAATAACATCTTTGTGCAGTGATAAGAGAAAGTAGAGAGGGAAAAATTAACGATGCGGAAGGAGGAGGGAAGAATTGCTGAAGCAATTTCTTTGAGTAGGTGTTGGGCGAGGGTGGTGATCTAGTTCTAGGTGGCAGGGCTGGCTTTGGCTAGAAACGGAAGAGAAGAGGAACTTTATGTGCTCATGTTCAGGTATGCGGGTTTACGTAGCCAGTGTTACTCTCCCACTCAAACCAGACGAAGATAATTCAAGAAAACTACAGACCAACAGCTCCTATGAATATAGACATAAAAACTCTCAACAAGATACTAGTGTATTATTTTTCTATGAATGCTATAACAAATTACCACTAATTTCATGGCTTAAAACAACAGAAACTTATTCTCTCACAGTTCTGGAGGCCAGATGTCCAACATCAATGTCACTGGGATAAAATGAGGGAGCCAGAAGGACCACACTTCCTCTGGAGACTCTAGGGGAGAATTCATTCCTTGCTTCTTCTAAATTCTCATGGCAACTGGCATTCTTTGGCTTGTGGCTGCTTCACTCCCATCTCTGCCTCTGTGGTCACATTGCCTTCTCCTGTTTGTAGTCTCTTCTTTGCCTCCTTCTAATAAGAACACTTGTGGTTGAATTTTGGGCCCACTTGGATAATCCTTGATAACCTCCTCATCTCTAGATCCTTAATTTAATCACAACTGCAAAGTCTTCACCACATAAGGTCATGTTTCACAGGAACTGTTGCAGAATCCAAGGTCTTCATTCCAGACCAATTCTTTCCTTCTGGTGGATTTTGTTTCAGGGGTCCTACTATCCCCTTTGTGAGTCGACTCCTTGTAGGACTCCGCAGTCCCCCAGGCCTGTGTATGTAACTAAATCCCCACCACAGACACAAGTTGAGTCCTTTTTCCAGAATGCTTCCTTCTGTTACTATCTAGATTAGTTTACCATGAGTAAAAACTATGGCAGGGGTATCATGTAACACCATCTGACGGCCATGTCTAAATCTCAGTTCTGGATTAGGTGGGATCATTTTTACACTGGAATTAATGGAGATAGTGTAAAGGGCTTAGCCTAGAATTGGCCCATAATACAAGATTGGTGAATTGCAGTATTTATTATAATTCTTTAATGTTGATGAATCTCACCAGCAAGTGGGTAGGAATGAAGCCACACCAATATCTGAATCAAGTGAGCAGTCAGTCTCTGGTGAAGCAAGAATGCCAGTTCTGCATAAAATCGCCTTTCTTTTAGGATTTCTGTAAGTTCTCAAGGAATATCTTACACGTGCTTATGAAAAGGAAAGTCCTGGCTGCCACTTGCAATGGCAATGGTTGCTAGAGACCCACAGATCCTGAAGACTTCACTTCTATCTCTGGAGCTAAGCTAAGACCTTCTCACCAGTTTTTTAATATATAGATATTTAGAGTTGTAAATACAGTATATACACAATTTTATATTCTTTTGTTGTTTTTGTTGTTTGTATCATTACAAAGTCTTTAAACTTATTGTTAAAATTGTTTAAAATTACTTTAAATTGACAGACCCTAATTTATTTAGCAATTCCTTATTGCTGAACATTTTTATGTAAGGTAATAATCCCTAATAACTTTGCATATAAATTTGTAATTATGTAGGCAACAGTTCCTGGAACAGATTTCTATAAATGAAATTACTTGATTAAAATGTAGTGATTATCTTCCTTTGAATCCAAATTAAGATTCAATGCTATCTGGGTATGTTGGCAACTGTTACTAGTTACGTATAAGTTATCGCATGCTGCATAATAAGTTACCCTAAAATTTAGCAGCTTAAAACAACAAACATTTATTTATATCTCACAGTTTCTGAGGGTCAGAGAATGATTTAGTTGGGTGGTTCTGGCCCAAGGTTTCTCATGAGGTTTCTGTCAAGCTCTCAACTGAGGCCACAATCATCTCAGGGTTTGACTGGAGCTGAAGAAACTGATTCCAAGAAGGCTCACCCACTTGATTGTTGGCAGGCCTCAGTTCCTTGTGGGCTATTGGATTGAGGGCCTCAGTTTCTCATTGGCTGTTGGCCTGAGGCCTCCTTTAGCTCCTTATCACAAGGGCATCTGCAAAGGGCAGCTCACAGTATGGCAGCTGGTGTCCCCAGAGAAAGCGATTCAAGAGAAAGCGAAAAACAGAGAAACCAAGATGGAAACCACAGTATCTTTTAAACATCTAGTCTCCAAAGTCACACACTATCACTTTTGTTTCATTCTATTTGTTAGAATTGAGTCACTAAGTCCAGTTCACACTCAAGGGGAGGAAAATTGGGCTTTATTTTTGAAGGAGGAGGCATCAAAGAATTTATGGGCATATTTTTTAAATCACCATAACCTAGGAGTTCGACTTCTTTCCTTCTTCCCTCTTTCTTTTTTATTAGCTGAAGAAATAAGAAGGAAGTGCACCCCAGCCCCAGATTCCTGGGAAGCATCTCTAGGTAGACTAATAACCCTAAATAGGCAACAGATTGGTAGAATTTTTTTTTTAAAGCCCATGATAGAGCCCACATGGTCGCCAAATCATAAGTATTCCCAGAAGGTGTGATGATAGCACCTGAGGGGAAGAAGTTTCAACTGTGGCCAGACCCTATTGCTGGGACATAACTCCAGATGCACATCCCTCAAGCAGAGATAATAAGCAGAGTGAAAGAATCCTGAATAAGGGGGCTTCCCCAGCCACAAAGTTGCTAATGGTTTGGTGATTGTGGCCTTAGAATTATTAAGATTTGAATTGGCATTTAAAACCTGGGATGAATAGATTAATTTTTAATTTACATCAACATAAAAGATTTTTGAAACATGGATATGTTAATGCTAGGGAAATTATTCCAAAAATAAGTTGGAAAGAAGCTGTGGAAAATAAACTTGAAAACGTGCATGGAACAAATGAGAGAAGGCTAATCTGTGGGGAAATGCTCCTGTGGAATCTCAGATAATCTGCAAGACTGGAAGCGCTCACTGGACCCTTATCTGCCTCTCTCTACCAAATTCTTACTGACAATGACTTTAGAAGGAGAAAGAAAGGCCGGTACCTCAGAACTACTGAGCTCAGAGCCAGTAGGGTCTTCAGCTACTTCAGCCATTTTTCGGTTTGGTTTGGTTTTATTTTTGCAGGGAAAGATTTGCCCTGAGCTAACATCTGTTGCCAGTCTACCTCTTTTTTCCCCCCAAAAACCCCAGTGCGTGGTCGTATCTATTAGTTGTAAGTCGTTCTAGTTCTTTGTGAGCCACCGCCAGAGCACGGCAACTGACAGACGGGTGGTATGTTTCCCTCCCCGGGAACCAAACCCAGGCCCCCAAAGTGGAGCGCTCTGAACTTTGACCACTAGGCCCTCAGGGCTGGCTCAGTGACTTCAGCCTTTGAACTCCATGGGAGGAGTTGATCAAGGTGGTGGAGATGCTTGTGGTATTGAAAACATCTGATAAAGCCCTGTCCACAATTAGAGAACTCCTGGGCAAAATATCAGGTCTTTACAGGCACACACAGCCGTTGTTCTGTGGTTTGCATGGGAGAGTAGAAGGTGGAGGGAAGCAGGTTAACTGTAACTGCCAGGGGAGCCGTCTTCTATTACTGAGTGCCAAGGGAGGTCAGGAAGCAATCAGGACTTAGTGTTCCACAAAGTTATGGAACTGACCTCCTCAAAGACTGGATGTAGGGCCAACAAAACCAGAAAAGTTTCTGCTGAGCCTTGAAAGGAGAATACTTCTAAAACAATACTCTGCAACATGGTGAATTAAAAATGCCCACCACAGGGCCTGGCCCAGTGGTGCAGTGGTTAAGTTCACACATTCCGATTCTCGGTGACCCGGGGTTTGCCGCTTCGGTCCTGGGTGCAGACATGGCACCACTTGGCAAAAGCTATGCTGTGGTAAGTGTCTCACGTATGGAGTGGAGGAGGATTGGCAGTAGTTGGCTCAGGGCTAATCTTCCTCAAAAAAAAAAAAAGTGCCTGTCACTTTGACGATGTTAATGGAGAATAGCCATTTTCTAGAGGGATGTATTCATAATCACAGTTAACATTTGTTGAGAACTTGTGTGCCATGCAGCTGCTGTATTTACGTGCATTACCTCATTTCATTCCCACGACAACCCTAACCATTTAATGTCATCAATATCTCTGAATACAGATAAGAAAACAGCCTTACTTAGCTCTCTAAGTAACTTTAATTCCTGTTCAAAGTCTCACAGCTGGCAATTGGTCAAGGTGAGATTTGAATGCAGAATCTTGAACACTAGAAGCTGGATTCTAAATCCCTATGCTGTGAGCACCAATCTTGAATGATTTAGTAGTTAAAGTCTGACTTGATAGGGAGAGGAAAGAGCAGAGAGAACCCCCAGACTCAGAACACATAGGATCTAATAAGACATGTTTCTGTAGCATGTTCACTTCTCTTGTATAGATGGGGTTCTTGGGCAAGATGGTGGAAATCTATGGAAACCATGAGACCTTAGGACTAAGCTAATGCTGATAACACCAAGTGTCCTCACAAACTACTTCCCAACAGGGGGCAATGGAGAATTCCACTGTTCAAGGTGTACTTGCTATAGAAGCACTAAAGGGATATAGGATGGGAAGAAGGTATTCCAAAAGGAGCCACCTAGCAAGTAGAGACACAGGAGTGTCACCCTAATCAGAGGATGAAGAGGGTGGGTCATCTGACCAGATCTTTGTCCCTATATGTTGCCTTGAGCAGAAGACATCTGATAGCCCCAGGCCACACAAGGTCAAATCAGCAGAGCCCTACCTAAATGTCCAGCCCCATTCCTGAAGGAGCTCGTGATGGGGAAAGGAGGCTGTGGATGGAGGTGAGTAATCTATAGGGAATGCTACAAAGTTGCCCAGTGTCCTGGCCACATGCACTGATACTGCTCTGCATGGGCATGAGACTGGCCAGCCCTCTTCCTTTCAAGTGCACGGGAGTCTATAACCCTGGGAGAAAGTCAGAAATAGCAGAATGCCCCAGTTAACACATTGCCTATTTCTCTAAGTGCCACAATGTGATGTGTGGGAGGGGTGCAGAAGATCTTCGCGGGGATGGAAAGATCCTACAGAGGATAGAGCGTCTCCTGCGCATGCTTGTGCTCAGTGGTCTATGTGTTCAGATCTTCCCTTTACCACTTATTAGTTGATTGACCTTGAGCCTCTAGGAGTCTAAATTTTCTCATCTGTCTCACAGATATGATAATAGTAATGACCACATCATAAGATTGTTTCGAGGATTAAGTGAAATTCATAAAAAGCATTTAGCACAATGAATAACATATAATAAGGGCTCAATACATGTAGTTATTGAAATATTTATGTATTAGAGAAAAAATGTTAGTTTATGAGCTGACGCAACATTTCCTATTTCCTAAGAAGATAACTGAGCTTTTTTTTTTTTTTTTTTTTAAGCCCAATGCTTTGAGAGGCTCTTTGGGTAGAAAAGATGAAATTTCGGGTCAAAAAAATGAAAAGCATGGCCTAGATGAGCTGGAGTTAGAGCATTTTTAGGATGTGTCCTGTGCTGTGATATGCTGTAAACGCCTTCCTGTCTTCCGCTAGAGTCGGCTACCCACACAGCCTCTGTCAGGGCCCAGGGTAGAGGTTACGGGATCCAGTTCTCAGCAGCAGGTGGGAAAGAGTGTTTAAAGTGGGACACAATGCACAAGATACGAGATGTAGAGTAGCATTGAGAATGTTCTGCAAAGGCAAGAAGACAGAAGTAGGGAAGAGGAGGAGAAATGGAAAGCTCCCGAGAGTCTTTGGAGAAACTCGGAGGCATAATGGATATCCAGCTACATGTAGTTGGAGAGTTTGAACAAATTTTATTTAAATCTTGAAGCACAAGTTATCCACAGCAGGCTCAAGGACTTTGAGGACTTATAAATAGGTGATACTTAGCTTACAATTATTTCGTTTGATTCCAAACTTGATCATGCTGGTGAGTGGTTGGAAAAAAGGGTGGAGTCTTGAAGTACTGAATTAGCTTTGTTTTTGTGAAGGCATTTGTGTTTTGCTGAAGAACGGTACATAGGCTGAAGAACAGCTCCCCAAAGATGTCCAAATCCTGGTCCCCAGAACCTGTGACTATGTTACACGGTAAAAAGGGTTTCGCAGGTGCAAGTAAGTTAAGGATCTTGAGATGAGGAGGTTAGGCTGCATTATCCAGCTGGGGCTACTGTAACCAAAAGTGTCCTTACTTTAAGAGGGAGGTAGGTGGGTCAGAGTCAGAGCTAGAAGGTTTAAGAATAGAAGTAGAGGTCAGAGAGGAGAAAAGATGCTTCACTGTTTTCTTTGAAGACAGAGAAAGGGACTGTGAGCCAAGGAAAGCAGGCAGCTTCTAGAATCTGGAAAGGTGAGGAAACAGTTCTCCCCTAGAGCCTCCAGAAGGAATGTAGGCTTGCAGATGCCTTGATTTATCCCAGTGAAACTGATTTTGGGCTTCTGACTTCTAGAACTGTAAGATAGTAAGTTAGAGTTGTTTTAAGCCGCTAAATTTGAAGTAATTTGTTACAACAGCAGTAGGAAACTAATGCAGAGGGGGAGTTTGGGGTATTTGGGCAAGAGTAGGAAAGTAGAGAGGACAGTGTGGTGTCTGTCCTCTGTCAGGCCCTATGGGTTGACATCTGGGTCCTGTGAAAGGAAGAGCTGTGGTGGGAAACGAAGGAGCTGTCTTCATGACGAAGCGGTTAGGGGATGAGGGCAGAGGCAGCAGTACTTCGGGTTCTGCATGAGAAAGTAGGACACAGAGCAGAGAAACGGGAGGGTTAGCTCTGCTCCTGCATGAAGAGGTTACTACTAGATTTGTTAATGGCTGCCCTGGGCAAGGCAGAGAGAAGCTTCAGGGTCTGTGATGGGGGGTGGTGGGGATTGGGAAGATGGGAGCGATGGTACCAGGAGAACCAGCACTGTCACTGATGGAATAGGACTTGTTTGAAGAAATATTAGACATCCCCGGAGACTCCTCGAAGGACCTGAGGGACACTGATGGAAGGATGAGTTCTTACATGAGTGGGGAAAACCAGATAGTTTGAATTATTATTGTTTCTGTTACTTTATCTCTAGGGAGAAACTTGGATAGCAGAAGAGTCTTAACAGCGGTTTTAAGAATTCTGGTACATTCAAATAGTTTTCCAGGATTTATTTATTCCGCTGCCAGGGATGAATGTGAGGCACTTGCCACAGGCCAGGTGAAATGTATTGAGACCACAAATTAAAAGTTGTTTGTGTATTCTGACCACTAGGGGGCCCCATTCCCATGGGCTGGAGAATGTTTTTAGTGACCTCCAACTCCAAGGGCTTGAAACACGTCATAATGGTTTGCTAGTTTGCTAACCTGGGTACTTGTAGGCTTTGGGGACTATTTTTTATGTGTTTTACAAGATTATGTTAATATAGGAGCTCCTCTTTTCATTCCCCCTTTTACTTACAAGTGTTCTGTCACCTGCTCCACGAACAGGTTCCTATTTGTGAAGTCAAATGGTCCCACGTTACCTACTAGACTTGAGATGTGGAAGAGAAAAGGAGAATGGCATTGAAATTCTCCTTTTTTGAAGATTTCGTTTCTTTCCCCTTTTGATAAGGATGGGAGAAAAGAATAAACAGAATATACAATGACTTAACCCTGTTTTTCACTTTATATGCTGTTGGCCACAATATATTCATACAGCCAGCCATCTCTTCCTCCAACAAACATTTATTGAGGGCCTATTCTGAGCGAAATAAATTTCCTAAGGATTGAGATGGCTTATATAAATTAAAAACACACACAGAGAGCTCCAATTATAAAGAAACTTAACATTTCTTGGAGGAGAACAGATATGTAAATTGCTAAATATGACATATGGGGAATAAAATGTATAATGTAAACTGTCTTCGATCTTCATGCATTCAGTCATCACATTCATGAATTTATTTTCACATGGGATATGTTGGCACTTCCTTTCACGAACGATTATAATATTTTATACTAGGAAAATGTGTTTGAGTTTTAACCACTGACAAAAAATGCAATCTTGAAACACAGCCATTTTAAACTCAGCCTCCATATCTTCAAACATAAAGAGAAATGACAAGTGTCTATAAAAGGGATCTGAAATACGTTAGAAAGTCTAGGAAATGGGAAAAATGGAGGACTTTACGGTGTCCTTTTAATACCCCATAAAAAATAAATGGAAATAAATAAATGAAGGCTATTGTAGCGACGTACTATTTTGAAAATACTGGTAAAATTTGAAACATACCGACATTTTCTCCCTGTTGCTTCATCATCCTCACCATTGTTTAGGCAGATTTTGTTTTGTTTTATTTCCTAAGTTTAGGTGCTGACATTTTAGATAACAGTCCTCTGTTCATTATTTTCTATTATCCTTGGTCTAAGAGAGGCCCCCTCTTATTTTTTTCCCCCGTTCATTCCTAATCCCCACTCGCTGTCCCCTCCTTCTCACGGACACCTTCCCTAATGTGTTTCACATATGTCCTTGGCTATGTATTGATGTGTGAATGTAGCTTTGCTTTGTGTATGTACTTTAAATGTGTTATGTGAAGGAGCTCCTTTTTCACCTACTTAATTTTGTCGGGAATGGCTCTACCAGTATAGGGAGGGGAGAAAAACACCAGCAAAGCTTGAAGACTATAAAAGCAGAAAGGACAGGGTGAAGGATTTGGAGAGATGCTGTCTAAGGGTACGAACTTGCAACCAGAAGATGGAGAAGTTCTGGAGATCTAATGCACAGTGTAGTGATTATAGTCAACAGTACTGTAACATTTGCTTAAATTACTAAGAGACTAGATCTTAAATATTCTCACCACAAAAAAGAAATGACAATTATGTGATGTGATAGGGCTAAGCTAAGTGGTAATCGTACGGCAAAATATAAATGTATCAGGTCAACACATAATAAACATTGTGTAAGTTTAAGGTGTATATATATATATTTATTTGTTTATTTTTTATTGAGGTAACAGTGGTTTATAAACATTATATAAACTTTAGGTGTGCATCATTATATTTCGATTTCTGTATAGACTACATGGTGTTCACCATCAAAAATCTAGTTTTATCTATCACCACAAATATGTGCCCCATTACCCCTTTTACCCTCCCCCCACCTCTGGTAACCACTGATCTACTCTCTGTATCTATGTGTTTGTTTGTTGTTTTGTTTTCCACATTTGAGTGAAATCATAGAGTGTTTGGCCTTCTCTGTGTGACTTATTTTGCTTAGCATAATACCCTCAAGGTCCATCCATGTTGTTGCAAATGGCAAGATTTCATCTTTTTTTATGGCTGAGTAGTATTCCATACCATGTATTCTTTATCCATTTATCTGTTGATGGGCACTAAAATTGTTTCCAAGTCTTGGCTATTGTGAATAATGCTGCAGTGAACATAGGAGTTCATATATCTTTTGAATTAGTGTTTTCATGTTCTTTGGATAAATACTCAGAAGTGGAATACCTGGATCTAATGGTATTTCTATTTTTAATTTTTCAAGGAATCTCCATACTGTTTTCCATAGTGGCTGTACAAGTTTACATTCCTACCAACAGTGTTCAAGGAAAACATATACAGTGTTATATCTCAATTATATCTCAATTAAATAAATAAAATAAAACAGAAAGGTCCAATGCCCTCTTCCTAAGCAGAGACTTGGAAAATAGTAAAAGCCCACAGCTGGCCCATGACACTGCACGGTACAAGATGGGTAGACAACATCTACAGGGTGTGTGTGTGTAGGCAGAGGACCCTGAGAGGGCAACATAAGAGTTTCACTCCCAGCATAATGTGGGGCACAACCAAGTGATTTTCTGTGTACTGGAGAGGACCTGGAAAGGAAGGACTTTCACCTCACCATTTTCCGGTGTCTCTAGAGAGGAAGAACAGAAGTAGCAAAGAGAGAGATTGTATGTATCAGACATAGCCAGGCTTGAGGACCATTTTTCTCATAGTCGTGACTTGCATAGATGCAAAACTAAAGACCGGATTGAAATGCAGATCATGGCAGCAGCTGCTAGAATAGATTGACGATGATGACCAAGACAAGATGCTTCACCTTTAGTTTTTGACGTTACATAAGCCCCCCAGAATGTTGACATTACTCCAGGGGTGGAGGAGGCCATGCATTGGCTGAGATTTTCTTCTTTGCACTTTGTAGCTGCTGAAGATGGAGGCTGAGCAGCTGTGAAAACACGTGTGATGGAGCAAGTCTAAGAAAATTTCCTTAAATTCAATGTGAGCTCTCCCTTTCGAAGAGCAGCACACGGTTATAGCACTTAAGAAGAACTACATCGAAACTTCAAATTAAAGTCATAGTCTTAACCTTCAAGCAAACTTACTCAACTTATTTATTAGCTCTAATAGTTTTTTAGTGGATTCCTTTGAATTTTCTAAATACAAGATTCTATCGTCTGCTAATAGTTTACCTTCCTCCTTTTCAATCGGGATGGCTTTTCTGTCTTTACTTGCCTAGTTGCCCTGGTGAGAAACTCCAGGTTGAAAAGACGTGGTGAAAGCAGATATTCTCATCTGATCTTAGTGGGAAAGCTTTTACTCTTTCATCATTAAGTATGATGTTAACTGTTTGTTTCATAGATGTCCTTTATCAAGTTGAGGAAGTTCCCTTCTATTCCTAGTTTTTTGAGTGTTTTTATCGTGAAAGGGTGCTGGATTTTTTTCAAATGACTTTTCTGCACTTATTGAGATGATTACATGTTTATTAATACGGTGTATTACATTGATTTTGGGGGGATGTCAAACCAACCTTTCTTTCCTGAGGTAAATCCCACTAGGTCGTGGTATATAATCCTTTTTATATGTTGCTAGGTTTCATGTCCTAGTTGTGGCAGGCTGAATAACAGCTTCCCCCAAAATATACATGTTGTAATTCCTGACTGCAACCTGTAGTTGTTACCTTGTCTGGGAAAGACTATGCAGATACTGTTAAGTTAAGGATCTTGAGAAAAGGAGATTATCCTGGATTGTCTAGGTGGGGCTCTATATGCAATCACAAGTGTCCTTAAAAGAGGGTGCAGAAGGAGATTAAAGACAAAATAAGACAAGGCACTGTGCCCATGGAGAAAGAGCTTGGAGTGATATGACCACATTCCTTGGCTTTCAGGATGCTGAAAGAATAAATTTCTGTTGTTTTAAGGCCCCAAGTTTGTGGTAATTTGTTATTCTGGCCATAGGAAAAAATATACTCGTATCTTATTAAAGACTTGTGTCTATATTCACAAGATATATTGGTCTCTAGTTTTTTTTTTTCTTGTGATATTTTTGTCTGGTTTGGGTATCAGAGTACTACTGGCGGCATAGAATGAGTTGGGAAGTGTTCCCTCCTTTTCTAATTTTTTGAAATTTTTCTAGGACTGGTATTAATTCTTCTTCAAGCATTTGGTAGAATTTACCAGTGAAGCCACCTGGACCTCGTCTTTTCTTTGTGCGAAGTTTTTATTACTAATTCAATCTCATTACTCGCTATGGGTCTGTTCAGATTTTCTATTCTTTCTTGAGTTAGTTTTGCTGGTTTACAACTTTCTAGGAGTTTGTTCATTTCATCTCAGTTATCTAATACATTTTGGTCATTATTATTTTCATTATTATCAATGATGATTTTTGTTCAAACTTTAGCAAACACTAAATAACCCCCCTACCCCCATATATATATGCCTGCATTCCTGAAGCTTATTTGAAATTCAGAAACTTTATCAGCTTATTTTATGATTTTGACTGCTTGGATCCAATTTCCCTGAAAAGATTCATGTCTTCTATTATTTCAGGAAAGTTTTCTTGAATATAGCTTCAAATATACATTCTTTTTTTTAATTTTTAAAATTTTTATTGTGGTAAAATATATATAAAATAAAATATGCCATTTTGACCATTTTTAAGAGTACTATTCAGCGGCATTAATTACATAGTCAATGTTATAAATGCTGGAGTTTTATTTTAGATGGGAATTATAAAGATGTGTATATTGGCTGTCTCTGACTACTGTCCATTTCCATCATTTTCTCATCATTTTAACTCTTCATTTTCATTTCATGGGCTCACCTTATTTTTGTCTTCTATCTCACTTACTGTATTTTCAGCCATACCTATTTTCCCTTGTGCTTCTTCCAACTCACTTTTTTCTGTGAATGATTTTATGTTTTCTCTTCTTTTTTGATTTCTCCCAGCTTATACTCTACCTCTTTCTATTTCCTCACAAAACCTTCATTGAGCTCTTGGATCTCTGCTCCTTATTCTTGTTTCATAGAGGCAATTGCTTAAGATTTTCTCATTTATATTAAATATCTGGTGATAGTTTTTCTTTACCCCTTGGTAACGTCCTTCCAGTGAGTGTCCCTAACTAGTAAGTTGATTTTCCTGTTCTTTTCTTCTCCTTCCTCTCCTTTTCCTTCTAATATCTTTTTGTGGATCCTGAACAGATTTCCCTTTTAAAATTCATCAGTAAAACAGGTTGTTTTCTCTAGCTATTTCCAGGAATTTGGGAGAGTGAAGGAGGACCAAGTCTATGGCAGAGTAGCTGGATAGGCAACCATAAATTTGGCTGGTTTATTTAACCTGGTAAAGTCTCTCATGCACGGCTACCGAGAAAGACTGCCTCATTAAAAAAATGACTTATTTGCGTGATTCCTCTTTTGGCTTTACCTGCACTGATATTGGAACACACTGAATTCCTGCAGTTAACACATGCTCCTTCTTCCTACTGTTGCAGACCAGGGATGTAAGTTTTTGTACCTTTGGGCATGCATTTCTGTTTCAGGAAATGCATTTTTGCCTGCTTGATCCTTATTGCTTTTGAAAGCTCTTTCACCTATTATATGGTTTGGAGTTTTAGCTGTCTTCCAGTTTTGCCAAAAATAACTTTAGAATTTTTGTTTCTCTTTTTCCTCATTGCTCTTGGATGGTTTCCAGGAAGAGAATAAATGGAAGAGAAGGCAGAAATGCCAACTTTATGCCACTATTTTGAAACAAGATGTTTCATCTTAAATTTGGACGTTTCTTTTCCTTGCTTCCCTCCCCCCCCACTCCTCACTTTGCATTCTTCTTCTTTGTAATTGATCTGCGCTCACAGTTTCATCTGAATGAATTACTATTAAATTGCCATCTTTATGCCTAGTTTCTCTCCTTTTGATTATTCTCTCCTTTGCTGTTGTCAGCTTCACATGGATATTCCTAAGAAACTTCCAGTATTGTCGCCCTTCTCTATACATTGATGTTCCTGATCTTGGTCAATGATATCAGTTTCTCACCTAATCTAGCTGAAAAGCCTAGAATCATATTTGTGCCTCTTTTTGTCCATCTATATTCAAAATATCTCCTGCCTCATCTTCTCCTTTTTGTTTCCACTGATATTACCCTAGTCTGGACCCCACAGTGTGGATACCACTGACTCACAGCTCTTGGTTGTCTTGTCCAGTGCTGATTCAGCTACCTACTCTGCCAGTGTTAACTTCCTCAAATACCTGGTCACGTTATCCCTTTCCTCAGAAACCCCGTGGTTAACCAGCACAAACAGAGTAATCTCTTTAACTTTCCATAAATTGACATCTGAACTCTCTACCAACATAAAATTATTTGTTGTTTCCTAAAATGCTCTTCATTCCTTCATTACTGTAACTTTGTTCATCTTTTGTTCTTGACCTGCTGGGTCTATTTCTTCATCCTCATTTGCTGATGTCTAGGCTGGCTTTCAAGGTTCTGCTTAATGAGGCCTTTTCAAAATATCCATTTGCAGTTAATCACTCCATTCCCTACCCTCTTAGAATTCTTTTTGGTTTTTTTACTTACTCGTTACATGCCTCATGGCATGGCATGTATGTCTCTGCCTTCCCCATTTGTGAGTCCCTAAAACACAGGAGCCATGCCTTTTTCAGCTTACATTATCCACAACACACAACACAGGTGCTCACGTGGTGGACACCACTCTTTGATTTGAATTGAAATAAGTTATGCTAACAGATATTTGTAGTTTATCCTAGTGGAGATATATATATATATATATATATATATATTTATTTATTTACTTATATATAAATGTAATATATCATATATTTATATGTTACACATTAATTTTTTTCTTTCTTCTTAGATTCTATCTTATTTGATAAAACTCAGAAACTAACAACCAATTCACATCCCTCCTTCTGGGAAAGAGGTAGTTCCCCAGCGACAAAAAGGCTGTGGCTTGGGGATAATTCACCATCTCCAGGTTTTATGCTTAGGCAGACTGTTGCCTGGTGGTCAGGCCTCCAGATCCCAAATTCTCAGAGGCAATAGAAGAAAGTAAAAGGAAGCTCTCACTTCAAAAATGATGAAACCCTTTTGCCCCTCTTTCCTGCTACCCACAACTGCCTCACATCCCCAGCCTGAATCAAAAGATAGTAGAAGACAATGCAAGAGTGTGAGAGACACAGACAGCTTCCTTTCAACCGAAGAGTGGCAAAATCCCTCCCAGGAAGGAAGAAGATTGGCAACACCAATCACGGCTTGGCGGTCCAAAGCGATAAGAGGATAAGATGAGACTGGTAAAAATCCACGGAGAAAATATTTCCCCTTCAGCCCATCCACAGGTCTCTAGTGAACTGATTTCAGTTCTAAGAAATCCCCATTTCCACGCAGGTGGACTGTGGTTTCTGGGGCAGCTGGCTTAGAGAAAGGTTTCCCAAGGCCAAGAAGACAACGGTGGGGGAGAGGGGGCAGGGCAGGAGGGTAACGCCTTTGGGGAAGGTCTGGGAAAGGGGGTTCCTGCCCTTGGCTAATAATATATTATATATTATAATATGTAATATATATTACTTATTTATATTATAATAATGTTATATAATATATATTTAAAGATTTTTGTAATTTTAATGTATTAATACAATACCTCTTAGTATTTTTTTAAATTTCATTTTTCAATACTATTTTTAAAGGCTCCTACATCTACTTTTCCAATTTCTTGAAAAAATTTGCATGGTGGCGTATACTTTTCCTGGTGACCAGATCATCAGCTGATTTAACAATTCTTAGTTTGTTGTGTTGTTACTGTCCTTTCTCTGCAACATATTACTACTTATTTAGGTGCTCTCTCCCTTTATTTCTTAAAGCACCAATAACAGAAGGTTATTGTAGATTTGCTGAGTTTTCCTGACGATTTAGAGTTTAGGATTGAGAGTTGTTAGAGCACTCATCATAGAAAGTTCCCAGCCACCCCTGCCTTATGGCAGTTATCGCTGGACATCCTTCTTAGTACCCTGCTTGCTGACTTCTTGCTCATCTATCCCTCTCCAGCCCCCAACTGTCTCGCAAGATGCTTCTCCATAATTTCATGACCTCAAAGTGGTAGTCTACTCCACCTGCCAGGGAAAGATTCAAAATTTTTGTTGCTTTATTTATCAGAATTCTTTTGGTGAGAACAGAAAACCCCATTCCAAGTGCCTTAAATCATAGTGATGTTTGCGATCTCAGACCTGAAGTCCATAGGTAGGGAGGCTCCCGAAGTAGTTAAAGGTTCCATGATGCAGTCAGTTACTCTGTTTCTTTGTGGTTTTCTTCTCTGCAATTCTTAGTATGTTGCCTTCTTTCTCAAACTGCCTCTCTTCATAAAATATCTGCAGCAATTCCAGGCATCATATTTAGACACAACATCCAGAAGTAAGGAGAGACTGTCCCATCCAGTTTCTCCCTTTTAAGAGGAAAAAACCTCTCCCAGAAGCCTCCAAGCAGAACTCCATCACGTGTCAATAGGCAGCCCCCCCAACCCCCCATCCATCACTGACTTAGGTGGTCAAGATTTACTCCTGGGTTAGGGATATGCCCACCCTTGTGTGGGGGTAGAGACTTGAATAAAGTCAGGATTTTGTTAGTATGAAAGAAATAGGGAACTAGTTTTGTGTAGGTGACCAATAGTTTTTACGTGCTTTATTATGTGTTACAATTTAACATTTTTATTGTTGTTTAAACTTTTTCTGCCTAAAAAGCTTGATTGGGAAAACTCGCCTTTATAATCACACCAACACATTGAGGTATCTTCTCTAAAGAGAAATGGAATTGTTTTGTTTGCTCATTTTGTTTTGTGAGAGATTCTGCCTTCTTCCTAGACTCACCAGCTCACACTGTAGTAATCAGCTACTAAATGACATGTTTTCCTTCTATTATGATTTTTTGATTTTTAATTTCTCTTGAACTTTCCAAGATATTAGTGAGAGGCATAATATCTAGGTCTTTAAAATTATCTTCTTTTTATCTGGAAAATTTCCTCATTCTTGATTTAAGAATCAGAAAGAGAACTTGTGTCAATGGAGGGTCATATTTTTGGCTTTGTTATCTCAACATCATTTCAGTACGTTGTGTTGTCCTAGATTTTAACTTACCCAGTGTTGGTAACTTTTTCAAGTCTCTTAAGCCGTTTGAGTGGAAGTTTTCCGATGTGTTCCGGTATATATAAAAAACTGCTTGTTGCAAAGTTTTAAGACTCGAAAGCTGATGGGGCATAAAGAAGCGTTGGATCACTTGAGGAAGTTGATTCCGCCTGGTCTATTTACTCTTGACTGACTTAATCTGTGATAATGAAATAGCCTCTTTAATTGAATGTGCAAACAAAAAATAAATAATAATGATAACTTTAATAAGTCCTTGTCACTATACCAGAATGGTTTTGATGCATCTATCTTTATTGTCTACTTTTTCAATATCAATATATTTTAGTATTATATTAGTGTTTTCAAAACATATTTTGTGTTGTCTTTATAAAATACCAGGATAAAAGTCAAAACTCCAAAGACTCAGGTTTCATGACCATATTTGCATATTTTCTTCTTTTATGACTCATAATCTCGAGATCCTCAATGTCGTAAAATTATCATGTCATTGGCTATTACAACTTTATGGGATACAAAACAAAGAGTAAATTGAGGGGCTGGTCCAGTGGTGTAGTGGTTAAGTTTGCACTCCACTTCGGCAGCCTGGGGTTCGCAGGTCCCGATCCTGGGCACAGACCTGCACACTACTCATCAAGCTGTGCTGTGGCAGCATCCCACATACAGAAAATGGAGGGAGATTGGCACAGATGTTAGCTCAGTGACAATCTTCCTCAGGCAAAAAGAAGAAGATGTTAGCTCAGGGCCAATCTTCCTCACCAAAAAAAAAAAAAAAGCAAATTGAGCAAGGTTAATATTCATTGGATAATATAAAGTTGAAGAAATATAGAGTTTAATCCCATAGCCGGATCACATCTTTCTCATAGCCTCCATCAGAAATATAGGTGAATTATCTGATTATCAAATATAAGAAAGGACAACCAAATTAGGAGTCTTGTTTGCTTAAAGTTTAAATAGAAACCAATTCAATTCACTGAACACTGACTCAGAATGTATATATCTAAGCTATATAAAGATCAGAAGGTACTTAGAGTCTAATTAATAAGCTGATACAAAACATTTTAAATTGACATGTTAGTTAAATCAAATAATACTTATTTATAGTTATAAATTATATGTAAATATTCTTATATAGAAAAGTTATATTTCATTATGTCATATGCTACCACCAATGTGGGAGGTTGTTTACTATCAATTTAGTTTTATTTGCTCTTGGAAGGCCTGATGAACACAGAAGAGACACAGATGATACAAAGATAACTAAGGATCCTACATTTAAAAACTGTTCAGTAAAATCCTTGAATACCTGAGAAACAACAATAACACATTCTTGAACAAAGAACTCAGAATTTAGTGAAATGAGAGAGAGAAAAGTCTATTATTTCGCCTAAGATCAAAGTCCTGAAAATCTGAACCCAGGATTTTTCCTCCAACGATGTTCAGAGAATATTGCAAATGTCATCTCACTCTTGGAAGTCTTCATCATTCCCTTTCTCTGAATGAAATAAACTCCTATTTTGCCTTAATTTATTACCTAAATCGTACGACCTACTGTTATAAGCTACTTTTAGTAATCTTTTAACGAAAATTAAAAGTCTTAATCAGAAATGCCACTTGACTAGATGGCTACCCGCCTCACTACAGATGTGAGTCAAGGGAGCACCTTTGGGAACACACTTATTTTGGGATTACATTTTACTCGGCCAGTATCGTAGTCACCATGATTGCAAGTCTAACTCCATTCTACTCCCTTTGGGTTCTAGCACTAAACAGACCCTTATGGTTGTTTTCATAGTCTGAGCTATTTCTCCGACTACCTACATCGCAACCTGCCACTTTTCTTGGAGTTTTTAACTTTAATTCAGAGGCATTGTATGCAGAAAATTTGTGAAGAAGCCTTCGCCAGAGATGACTACAAAATGCATTTCTTGCATATGTTCAACTTCTGGCTGGTATGGCAGATTTTATAATTTCATTCAGTTTGCTAAGTAAACAAAATTGTGCAAGTCTTATTTTATCTTTCTGGTCTGCTCTTGATTTGATCTTTCAAACACAAGGACTCTTTTGTATGCCTCACACTACTTTGAGGGGTTATCTGCTACGAGGTGTCAGATGACAAAAGAATTTTTATCATGACTTTTATTTTCTCGTAAAAGTTTATGAATGGAAGATGAAAGACAGCCCAGTCACCTGGAAAAGGATTTTATTTTAGTCAAGTGGGATCTGTCTGAGAGCACTCAAGAGGTGACTTTTTCAAATTAAAGTGATCCCTTAGGAACCATGATAGAGTAGTTTATAGACTGGAACATTGCATTTTATGAAATATATATATATAGTTGCATAAAATATAAATGATTATATGATGTGTGTACACACACACACAGAGTTTTAAACAGCATGCCTTTGTACGCCAAGCTCTTAAAAGACAATAGGTGGTAAAGAAGTCAGCTTGGTTTACGTGAGTAACATTTGGTTGTAGGCAGACATGACTTTTTAAAAACTT
This sequence comes from Equus quagga, assembly GCF_021613505.1. Classification (NCBI taxonomy): domain Eukaryota; kingdom Metazoa; phylum Chordata; class Mammalia; order Perissodactyla; family Equidae; genus Equus; species Equus quagga. Next base: position 37,467,171 of record NC_060267.1, read on the forward strand.
CCATCTGATCAACATTTATTAGGCTTTTTTTATGTAGAAGACACTAGAATGAGTAAGAGACAAATTTGTTCTCAAGGAATTATTGAAGTAGAGTTAACGGAAGGTAGGTGGAGAAATGTGAGAAGCAAAAGACAAATCATGGAGTCGGAGTGTTTAAAGGAGGAAACAAATGACTCCGCTTCAGGACATCAGGAAAGACTTCAAGGAGTCCACGGCCCCATTTGATATGAGCCCTACAGAAGAAGAGAACTGGACACTACATGCTATCAGATACTGCAAGTGTTCTCATTTTGCTGTCATCACCACCTTTCTCTCTCCCTGGTCCCCCCTCAAGGCTGGCCTGTTTTTCTTTACCTCCTAACAGGACACAGGTGACTGTGATGGCTCATTTTGCATTACATAAGGGAGTATTAATGTCGACTGAGAAGTAACTGGTTGAAATAAAAATTACTAGGACTTTCTGGTTACATACTTTTTTCTGTTTCCTCCTTGCCTGTCCCGCTCCTCTGATTCACACTTAACTCCATGAGGCCCCAGTTTGCTCACCATAGTACACTCAGAGCCTGTGTGTAGCAGGAATTCAATAAACGTTTGCTGAATGACTGAACCAATGGAAGGATAGCAGAGAGGAAAGGAGGAAAACATCAGGAGCATTGTACTTACAATTTCTTCATTTTACTTTACTAACCTCATCTTTGAAGTTTACTATTTATCATTCTATAAACTAAAATTGCAGAATAATTAAAGCACTGGCAGCTGAGATAACACTTGATCTCTTTGTAGATGCAGCGTGTTTAAAGCACAGAGCAAAGAAAAAACCTAGTAAAACAAAGACCTATATCCTAGAGGAGTCTATAAACTAATCTTATCAAACGAATAAAATATTTTTGTTTTGATTCCAAAGGACGTGAAAATAAGGGAAGCATAAGGAGAGAAAATGTTGAATATAAAATTTTGTTAAGGCTCATGAATATTTGAAATTTAATGATAATACTTGAATTCAGGTCATCGTCTATCAAAGATGAGGGGAGGAGTCCGTGCAACGCACCTTAGTCACAGAACTTTGGTCCTTAGTATCCTCAATGTGCCAAAGTTTACAGGCAGAGCCCCCACCCCACAACTCTCCCTATTTAATGTTTGCCTGTTAAAATTCATTTTTGGTTTTTCATGCCTTAACTTCACAGAATATATTTATCCCTCATTACAATGTTTTTCTGCTGATGTTTATATAAGAATATTTTCTATTCACATTACTAAAACTCAATATAACTTTCAATGCCTTTTACCCTGTTTTTTGGAATTCCTTTTCCTATCTAGTTGTGCTTGGTAATTACGTGGTTGGATCTACTGAGCAAGGTATATTTAAGAAAGACTTGCTCCTATCCGTTTCCTCTGCTCTAGTCTCTTCCTCTTTCTGCAGGATACTACTTTTAATTTTTTATGATTTATCTGTTCATTTAAAAAATAATACATGTATAAATACATACATATGTGTTAATAATATATAATATCTTCTGCCTTTTCCTAGATAAATGATAGATTATACACAATTTTCTCTACTTTACATTTTTCATTTAACAACATACCCTAAAGATAATTCTATAATAACAGGTTAAACAAAATGATTAGGGAAAAAATTGAGTTACATTCCAAATAATATTGAAATCACTTGTAGACTTTTTGAAAAATATGTCAATGGTTAACAAATGTTACTACATGCAAAATAGTTGTTTATTAAACAACAATATCAATTGTTTGGTAAACAGAAAGTAAGGTTTCAAGCATTTACATTCTAATGTGATAGTTTGTTGCATATATATATATGCATGTATACATACATGCATATATATATATGCTTTAGTGAACTTTTGTTACATTTTATAAAGCTGATGAGGCTGTTGAGTTGATGCGTAATGTGTTAGTTATAATTGTTCCTTATTGAAATACTGGGATATATTCTCCAAGTTAGTGTTATCACATAGAATGTCTGATTTCCAGAAAGGGATGACTGATAATAAGAAGATATCTGTATCTTATTTCTTTATCCTAATTTACCAGTATGTTATGATTTTACTACCAAACAGTAGATGGCACTGGAAGTACATACTCATCAGAGGCCAAATTAATGTCTCGTAAACTCCAGTGTGTAATTTACATTATTTGTTATCTGAAATCTTTGTGCCTAATGTAGTTCAAAAATAAATGGACCATTGCCTGAGGTTTAGAAATATATTTCTGGTATATTCAAAATTTCTATTCAAAAATATTTTGAAATGCTATTAGTTGCAACTACTAAGTATTTTTGTTTTGATAAAAATGTTACTGATACAAAGTCTACAAATGTTTTATGGTGCTTTTGAAAAGTTACCAATGGGCCTCCATGTTGCTAAATCCAGTTTTCATTCTCAGGCCTCATTTTGTTTGACCTGTTGGCAGTATTTCACATAGCTGATCACTCTTTTCTTCTGAAAACATCTTTTTTGCTTGGCTTTCAAGACACCACATCCTCCTGGTTTTCCTTCTCCGTCACTGGCTGTTTCTTCTCTGTTTCAGCTTTTTCCACTTCTCCCTAATCTAATCTCTTAATGTTGGAGTGCCCCAACATTGGTCAATTTCTTTTTCTTATCTATACTCACTTCCTTAGTGCTATCATCCAGGTTTACAGTTTTAAATACAAGTAAAATGTCCACATTCTAAGTGGAGTCCAAAAAATTAAACTGTACAGCAGGAATTGCTGCATTATTTTAAGGCCAATCTGATGCAGAAGAGGATTAGTGGTTGCTAATCAAGTATATTTAAATTTCATAAAATCATGGGACCTGTTGTGGATTTTGTGTACCATTTGAGTTCAATGACTGTCTCCTTGGTAACAAGGCTCAAATTTATATCTCTAGGCTAGACCTCTTCTCTGAATTCCAGACATATATTCAACTACTTATCTGGTAATTCTACTTGGATATCTAATAAAAATCTCAAATGTGCCCCAATTTTTTTCCCATCTCCAAGCCTCCTCTGCCACACTTATGTATCTCTGTTGATGGTGGTTCCATATCCTTTCAGTTGATCAGGCCAAAAACATTGAAAGCATTCTTGACTCCTCTATTTCCAACCTGTCACGAAGTCCTGTTGGCTCCTCTAACTTTAACATTTACCCAGAATCTGATCACCTCTCACTACTTCCACTGTTACTGGTTCAATTAATTATCATCTCTCATTTGAATTATTGCGATAGCCTTCCAACCACTCTCTCATCCTCCACTCTGACTGCCTTACAATCCATTTTCAGCAGAACATTCAGAGTGGTCCTATCAAAATGTATGTCAGTTTATGTTACACGTTTGCTCAAAACTCTGCAGTGACTCCACAGTTCACTCAGAATAAAATCAAAGTCCTTACAATGAACTACAAGATCAAATAAGACCAGCCCTCATGACATCTTTGAGTTCATCTCTTGCTACCTTTCCTCTCTCTCACTCCATTCTGGCCGTACTGGCCTCCTTACTTTTCCTCAGACACAGTAGATGCACTCCTACCTCAGGGCCTTTGCACTGGCCAATTCCTTTGCCTGAAGTCTCTCCCCTTAGTATTTACATGGCTTGCTCTCTCTCATCTCCTTGTTTTCTTTACCTCTCTCATTGAGGAGTACATTGAGGGTTCTATTTACAATTTTGAACTTTATCCCTGGCCCCAGCATTCCATTTCTCTTACCCTACTCTATTTTTTTTACAAAGCACATATCACCATTGATATAATATATATTATATTATTTATTTCCTGCATTAAAATATAAACTTCATAAGAGCAGAGCTTATTGTCATTTTGGATCACTTCTCTGTCAGCACCCAGAGCAGCATGCTGTAGGTAACCAATGAATATATGTCAAATGATGAATAAATAAATGAATGAATGCTAAGGGGTACAGCACACCATAATCTTTTCAGTATTTAGAGTCTCTAAATATCACTTAGTTTTCACTTAGAAACTGTCACTCATTTTGAAGGATGACTCACTGTTATAATAGCTTTTTTCCTTTTAAATCTCATTGAACCAATCAATGGTGGACTGACTAGAATGAAATTTCAAAATATTAGCTGTTCTAGTTAAAAATATAACTCACACAGTTTAAGGTGTAATAAGGAGGTGCCTAATATTTGAGGAATGTTGAACATCTTGACTATTGTGATTGCCTAGTAAGGAAGGAAAGTCACGTTGACTGGGCTGCTAACATACCTATGACACTACAGGCCTTTGACGTATACATTATCTTTTACTCTTGGCAACTCAGTGAGGTAGATATTGCCCTGATTTTGCTGACTCGGAGGTCTTGGCTCAGGAAGATAAAATTGCTTGACCAATATCACACACGATCTGGAAGCACAGGTGGGATTCAAACCCAGTTTTGATTCCTAAGCTCATAGTCTTTCCATGACACTTAGTACCCTGTTCCCTTAATATTTTAAGGACAAGTAGACTTACATATGTATTTTACCAAGACGAGGTATGTTAAAAATCAGGGAGTCCAGTGATTCTTGAACGTTTATAGCCCAGAGGTGCCTCAGCTTCTGGACTCACCTTTCATTTTAACCTGGTCCAGGATGAACTTGATTTTGTTTGGTTTTAATTTAGATAAAAATGGATTAAAAAGGCACACTGGTTTTAGGTACCTATGTACATACCCTAGATCTGGAAAAGCAGAGGTAGAATAGTTCGTCTTGTTACACACGGAACCCTTTAGTTCTTTCACAAGGAATGAAGCGGTTTAATATATACAATAAAATTATCTCGGCAACGATATGGTCAGTCTGGTTACTTTGACAACCCTAACAACCAGTCTAGATTTTGTTTTGATTCTCATAAAAAATTAACCTATCTCTTGACCTAAATTTGGATGGGAAAATAATAATAGAACAAAATACTTTTGTCTGGAGTAGATTCTTCTTCTGGTCCCAGCCTCTGGCTGATAATGACTCAAAGGGCCAAGCACAGAGAAAGTGCATGCAAAGATCATATGCTGTTTGGAAGTGAAACGAAGTCACCTGGCTCACACATCTGCTCCCCATCTGATCCCTGGAGACTGCTAATGGTCAGACAGAGCCCGTGTTCTTCCCACATCCATTTAGTAGCAATACCATCAGGAAAAGTGTTCTTCGCTTGGCACTTAAACTACAGCTTGGAGTTACAGAAAGTTCTTTCCTCTCTCATGCCCTGGTGTTAGCAGAGTGACTTTTTAGGCCTGGGGATGTCTCACATCGCTTTTATTTTGGGATCTCCTGTCCTGAGACAGCTGGTGAGTGTTAATGACCAGGCTGCGGTGCTCAGGTCTGCACGTCCACTCTCCCTGTTTCAGAACAAGGGAAACATCCTGGGATGTGGTTCTCACAACACAAAGGAGACACTAAATCCTTGGGACGATCCTCAGTGGGAGACGAGCTATTTTTCAACTTGGCTTGGGCCCAAGTGCAGAAAAACGTGAAACCATTGATTACATATTACTCCTTTTGGCCAAAAAAGTAGAAATTATACAAACACAAGAAAAACTTATTATATTTTTCCCACATTCTTTCTTTTCCCCAGATATATTGTTTAAATTTGAACAGTCATACAAAAGATCCCATGGGAATGGCACTTCCCACATGAAGAGCTTCCTTGCTTATAAGAGATTCAACTCAATTCTCTGGTGGCTGAGGGGCCAATTTAAGGTTGTAATTTAACCCTAGGAGTCCTTAGATGCCATTATGTGGGGGAAGGGAAGGAAAAGAAGGAAAAATCCCAAATTTCTATACGTTGGCTGAAGATTGTCACATGTGGTATTGGGTTTAGCATTATGTTAATGCGACACTTGCCTATGTCAGTACAAAGGCCTGGTGACACAAGAGAAGAGATAAAGAGCACTGAGATATAATATAGTGCAGTTCAGATCTACAGCACTGTATTAAAATCTGTATTCTAGGAACTAAGCCAGCTGCTGAAGATTCAAAGGTGAGTTATATTCAGTCCTTGCCGTGAACTTAACCATCTAAGAAGAAAGAACGGACTAGAATTTAAACATGGTACCTCACAAACCAAAATCAAGAATCATACCTAGAGCAGGTAGATATGATTCATTACCTTACACTTCCTTTCGACACATTGATACTACCCTTGTGGGTTCTATCAATCACAGGGATGAAATAAATTCACCATTTCAGCTAATGAACTAGCTAGACTAACGAATCATCCGAAGCAAATTGAAACAGAGAAGCAGTTTACCTAGCTCCAGGAGATAATTTATAGTGTTATGGAACTCTATTACACTCCTAGGAAACTCAAATTGTGCTCCCTTCTGAACAAAAAAATATTTGGAGTATGGATAAAGCTGGAAAGGTTCAGAGAAGTATTCTGTTCCTTTGATAAATGTTGTTGTTGCTTTCATCATTATACCATCAGGGCCCCATAGGGTCCTGCAATGCTCATGCCTCTAAGAATGAGGAAGATCTGATTCCTTTTATGCGATGAGGACTCACTTTGCTGCATGCACAATCTTGATAGCTATCTTTCAAGCTAAAGACTTCAACCTACAGTGAAGCCTCTTGAGCAATTTCTTGAATGTTACTTTATGCCAGTTTACTTTAGGTTAAGTGCTTGTCTATCTTATTTATTCTTTGTAGCAACTCTCTAAAGCTAATCTTGTCCCTGTTATCCAGAGGAAGAAATTGTCAGAGATTAACTAATTTGCCCAGGGTTCCTCATCAACCAAATGGTGGTACCAAGACTCAGAGCCAAGGTGTTGTCAACAGTGACCGAATACGACGAAATAAATTATCAAATTTAAAAAATTTCATCACAAATATAATTGGTTATTAAAAAGCAGTTTTACTTTGTATGTAATTGCTACTTGAGAATATCTTTGCATTTTCCAGAGTACCTTTCAATTTCACAAGGCTTTAATTTCACTTGAAAGAACAGAGTTTTATGAAAACGTCAAACGTTTTTCTCCAGTAAACATGATTTGGGGAAGGAGGCTGCAAAGTTAAGAAAAATCTGTGTGTGTGTTTTTTAATCTTCCTTTTCTAGGAAATCAACCAATGCCTTCTTGTTGACATAATTTCTGCCAAGACTTTTAGAAGTACCATATATCTGGAATTTACATGCTCTACAGAAAGGGCGGGGCCGGGGAACACTAAGTAGTGTTGTTTGAATGGGAAACAGGAAACCAGGCTTAAACACAGATTATAGGATTCAATTAGCCTCAAAGCCTAAAACACGCTTTTTCTTTTGCCATGCCTTAATAGCCTTCTTTCTTTATTCTTTTTCCAGTGCACAAATTACTTTTGCACTGTGAAGAAAGTAGGTGTTTAGTAAAGATGTAGGTAAGAATTCATTTTAATACAGCAATAAAATCCTACAGAGGACAAAATTTATAAAAAATACACACACACACATATATAAACATTCCTTAGAAAGACAGAGAATATAAAAACAAATCAGTTTTGTGCCTGTCCTGGATCATCGCTTTCTTTTCTGTTTTTAATCTCTTCTAAAGTTGGAATGAGAATGACTGGGAACAAGCTGAGTTTCTGAGTGCTGGTTCTGGAGATCTACCTAGTTATACCTCACTTAGTTTATTATCTCATTTCACAGCTTCCACAACACTTGGAGGAAATAAATTACTGCCTTTGAGGTCCTATAGCTATGAACAGCTGTGTGGTTCCAAGATACAGAGAAAGTGTATGTTAATTGTCATTTTAATGATGATGGTAACATTGTCTTTTCAATGTAAGTAGACATTTTATCTTTCAAGGAGATTTAGCTGTGACATTTAAATTAAGAGAAGATTCTTTCCTTTCGTAATGAAGCTGGGAAGATGTGAACCTGCATCTACCACAGGCCATGACCCCAGCCGTGTGGAAGAAGCTGGTTCACATTGGGGGAAATAAACCCAACACACAGAAAGATACAAAATGAAAGACACACATACACATACACCTGCTGGCATTGGATTCCTGGTTCTAGTCCCTGAGGGCCCTGGAGCTACTCTGTGTGGTTTCCTGATTCCCGGATCCTCATCTTTAATTCTGCAAGTTGCACCAATAGCTTTCAAGTACATATCGTTTGTTGCTGCTGCTGCTGCTGCTGTTTTTGTTGTGATTTTTGCTTAAGCTAGCTCAAGTTGAGTTTCTGTCGTCTGCAACCAAAGGTCTTTATATAGAGAGGAACATTTTTATCTCAAGGGCTGAGGTATAATCTGAGCTCCAGAGGTTCTGTGACCAAGAAGCAAAGGATCACACAGGGTATTACCCCAGCCTACGAAATAGTCTTCAGGGGCTAAACATCAGAAGGCTTGGAAGAGTCCGTGATAACAATGCTAAATAAGAGATAAACCTATATATTCTGGTTTCCATGGAAAGTCCCGGTTTATACCAATTGTACTGGTCTCCTATTTGGCTTAGCATTTGTCTCAGAGTTTTTATTTTCTAAATAAGCATTATTACTGATAGTTACATTAAAATAATCCAGCACTGGTTTGTTAGAATGCCGCTTTTCATTTCTAGCTTCTGCAATGGTCTTATCAGGTAGTGTGTGAGACATGTGTGCAGAGAAGATTCTTATCAATGTGTGATTAAGTCTGAAAGACATCCAGCAGCAGCCTGTCTCTCTTCTTCTAACCCATCCTCCATGCAGCTCAGATTATACCTCAGCCCTTGAGATAAAAATGTTCCTCTCTATATAAAGACCTTTGGTTGCAGACAACAGAAACTCAACTTGAGCTAGCTTAAGCAAAAATCACAACAAAACCCTTCTCTTTAAATGGAAGTATGCAGAGTGAATAAAGGTGCATCTAAAGATAGCAAACACTTGCCAGTCTCCAATGGTGGTAAAGAGGTGTTCAAACTTGCTGCTATTGCCAACAACTTAATGGACCTACCAGTTATGCCATGGGCTATGCATATTTGCAAATCAAATATCAGACAAGGTGTTAATTTCCAAAATATATAAAGAACTCATACAACTCAACAACAAAAAAGCAAACAACCTGATGAAAAATGGGCAGAGGGCGTGAAAAGACATTTTTCCAAAGAAGATACACAGATGGCCAACAGGCATATGAAAAGATGTTCAATATCAGTAATTGTTAGGGAAATGCAAATCAAAACTACAATGAGATATCACCTCACTCCCATCAGAATGGCTATAATTAACAAGACAAGAAATCATAAATGTTGGAGAGGATGTGGAGAAAAAGGAACCCTCATACACTGTCAGTGGGCATGCAAGCTGGTGCAGCCACTACAGAAAACAGTACGGAGATTTCTCAAAAATTTAAAAATAGAACTACCATATAATACAGCTATCCCACTACTGGATATTTATCCAAATAACTTAAAATCAACAATTCAAAGAGATTTATGCATCCCTGTGTTCATCACAGCATTATTCACAATAGCCAAGACATGGAAGCAACCCAAGTGCCCACCAGTGGATGAATGGATAAAGAACATGTGGTATATATATATGTATATATATATATATATATATATATACAATGGAATACTACTCAGCCATAAAAAAGACAAAACTGTGCCATTTGTGACAACATGGATGGACCTTGAGGGTACTATGCTAAGTGAAACAAGCCAGACAGAGAAAGACAAACACCATATGATTTCCCTCATATGTGGAAGACAAACAAACACATAGATAAGGAGAACAGATTACTGGTTACCAGAGGGGAAGGGGGTTGAAGGAGGGCAAAAGGGGTAAAGGGGCACATACGTATGGTGATGGATAAAAACTAGACTATTGGTGGTGAACAAGCAGTCTATACAGAAACTGATATATAGTAATGTACAGCTGAAATTTTACAATGTCATAAGCCAATATGACCTCAATAAAATAATTTTTAAAAATTACAGTAAAAAACAAATAGAGGCAAGAAGCTGACAGGCCATCAGTTAGAGCGTCAGGGTTAGGGTGAACTGTAGGAAATTTGGTTTATATGTAATATGTGCAGGCAATTATAGGCAGAACAGTCCTCATATGGGTCACATAGGGTACAGTCTGAACACTTTCCCTCCAGTGGTTTTGTCATTTATTGTATAATAGAAATCTGCAGTTACTTCTTTGTATTTTATTACTTGGTAACACTTTAGTATTTTATACTTTTTCTTTTTCAAAGATTTTATTTTTTTCCTTTTTCTCCCCAAAGCCTCCCAGTACATAGTTGTATATTCTTCGTTGTGGGTCCTTCTAATTGTGGCATGTGGGACGCTGCCTCAGCGTGGTTTGATGAGCAGTGCCATGTCCGCGCCTGGGATACGGACCAAGGAAACACTGAGCCGCCTGCAGCGGAGGGCGCGAACTTAACCACTCGGCCAAGGGGCCAGCCCCACACTTTAGTATTTTGCAATAAACCGTTTAGGCAAGGGTGAGCTCCAAAAGACAAAAGTCCATATCCATTGCAAAGTTAAATACTTAATTTCCAATTATCAAGAATATTCATAAAGAATATGTAATTTGCAGAAAATGTTTGTTGATATTTACCATCCCTGACAATACGAAAACCTAAAGACACAATCTACTGAAGGAGAATCAGCATCTACTTCAAAACTGAGTTGTTATTTTAAGAAGAATGGGCCTGAAGACAACCATTTCATAAAGTTGGCTGTGATATGTGTATTGAAAATCACTCATTTAGGTCAAGTAACTTTTCTTAACTATTTTATCACATTTTCTGTGTCCAAGTTTGGTTGTGCATGTGGGGAAAGAGAAAAGATCGTAGGTGCTAAAAAATATATTTTTTAGTGAATATTTGTTGAGAAATAAGAACAGAACATTTACATGAGAAAAATAGATATAGGTATCATTGAAGAGACTAAGCCTTGAGTGCCTCCTATGTAATAGGTTAATTATATAAATTAATTATTATTAATATAATAATTAATAAATACTTGTGGATTGAATAGGGCAGGTTTTCCACAGATCATTAGATAGATGCTAAACATCTTTCAAGGGCCGTTGTACTCTGATTAGTCATTTGAAAGCTTGCCAGTGCTTTCATCAATTTGCGCAATGAACAATGTTAAAGCTGTTAACACTTACAATTTTAGAAGTTTCTCGAAGTAGGACCTAAATATAATCACAACAGTTTCTTCGGCTGATACAGATTATTTTGCAAACGGCTACTGGCAAGTTTAAAGACTAAAAAACAGTAGTTGGCCAAACTCCCAGGTTAAATTGTGGACCCCTTCTCTGTGTGGGGCTACCATTTCAGGAGCTGCTTGGGTGGTATTTTGCGCATAGTTATGACTGTATTTCAATTTACTAGATTTGCCTCTGAGAATTAGGTAAAAGTCTTCAAAATGCAACGCTAATTCTTTGAATTTTCTTCTGTCAATCCTATCCTCTTATTGACCTGCAAATAAAAAATGACATGCTGAAAGGATCTTTAGAATTCTTTTAGAAATTAAGCAAGGCTTTCCTCATGCTAATAATTTCCTAATTTAATAGTTTTATGGGTTATTTATATATTATATCTTGCATGTCATTGAGCAAGGAATTAGGATGAAATTTATCTTCTAAAGAAATAAAAGAATTGTATAAAGGTTCACTTTTCTTCCTAGTTCCAAAGTCTCTCTCTTTCCCTGTGTGTGTGTGTGTGTGTGTGTGTGTGTGTGTTTGTATAAAATCAGACTTTTAAATGATAAATTAGATTCTAATTCTTTGGAAATCCATGGCACACTAAATTGAAGAGTGTGTTGGGCAATTTTCCAGTGAATTTAGTCAAGGGAAATAGCTAAGGCTGATAATTAGCAGATAGTTTGTTCATTCCTAAACTCAACTGATAGTTGCCCATAACTTTATTTTCCTTTGTTTACATAATGTAGACTTGACACAAGTATGCTAAAATATGTTGCTGATGGGGAAAGTTCCAAACATTCTAACACCCAAACTTGCTTTTATTCTTCCCCTTCTATATGGGAAGCAATGATGAACAAAACAAAGGCTTAGACACCTCAATTTTTCATCTTATTCAAGAAGAACTATGGTCCAGACAGATTATCACTGGCTCGTGATTCTCCTCTATGTCCCCTACCTAAACCCTCCCCACAAAGCCTGAATTCTCTGTTGAGGTTTCCTGCACATGAGTGGTAAAGTGGGAACATTTGCAAGTTAGGATGGCATAGTGGTGTACTGTCCCAGAATCTCACTCCCCCGATAGCCAAACAAAAGTAGGTAAAAATAATAATGATAAACAAAGCAAGGATTCCCAAGAAGAAACCAATCACAGGAGAAAACTAGGGAATAAATTTCAAAATTTCAAAAATTGTATTTTTTGATAATAGAAGCCAAAGAGTCTGAGGTGGCCAGGCTTCTTTCCCAGCAGCCTCATCCAAGAAGCAAAAGGGGAACTGACAAGATCGGAGAAATGCCACTTATATCCTTCAATTTGGGGAGAAGCTGGCTAAGAGGATGAGAAGCTCTTGCAAAGAAACAATCCATGAAGGAACGGGTCAAGCAAAATCTCTTCAGAGTAGACAGCCCAGCATCCTAGAAGACCTCACTAGAGGCTCCCTGCACTGAGCTGAGATGGAGGAAATGAGTCACAGCCCAAAGGGGTCACACACTGACTGGATAGAAGGGACTCTGGTATAAGATAATAAAGGGGATCTTAGAAGATGAAGCAGAATCTAGGTCCTCAGCAAGTATTTCATTCAGTGCCATCTGGGTTCTCCCTCTTCCTTTCTCCACACCACCAGATCACAGCTAGCATACAGACCATCTGGTACTTCAAGGGTAGAACATAAGGAGGTGGGAGAGAATAGTCCAGGATAATTGGGAAGAATATTTTTACCACCCACCCCCAGAACAATTACAAAACCAATCATTTAGGAAAATGACTCTTGAGTGTGGAAAGCTTTGGGATTGGCTTATAAGTTTGTTTCACATGGACGAATGACCAGAGGAAGAAGTTTGACATTAGTCTTCCAAGTGTGTCAATACAACATAGTTATATTTTTCTAACCCCAAAGAGTATTAACACTCTTTCCCACAGTCATTTTGACTTTCCTGACGTTTCCTTTTAATCAAATTGTCATTAACATCTGTTTTAAACAACAAGACATTCCCACGGTAGCAAAACTATGATGATTTTTTCATATGGAGAATGTAATGAAAACACATGAATTGAGGAAAACAAACCAACAACTTGAAAAATCTTGGGATTAGGGGAAAAAAAACTTTGACCAATTAATATAAACTTTATTTTGTGGGAAGGAATGTGAGAAGGATACACTATTCACAGTGCGTTCTTCTTTGCTGAAAGCTGCAGAGAAGAACCAACCATTAGCAGCATGTGGGTTGTTCTAAGACAAACCTCAACTCACTCTTCTGTCTTCTTGCCCTTTCTGGGGACTTTCCCAAAAAGGAAGGAGCGTTTCAGACTTTGTCTCAATTGTCATTAGTGGGTCTTTATTGTCATAAGCAATGCGGCAAGACAAAAATCTTTTTCGTAATAGCTCTAGTAGAGGATAAGCCTAGGTGTCAGAAACTATTGGATGATAACTAGAGGGAGAATTTATCTTTGCTATTATAGCCACTCAAGAGCTACCTAAAGCTGTGGGTATCTCTCACACTCACTGGTATACATTTTTACCCATTCCCATCACCAAGAGAAGTGCTGAAAGAAGGCAAGTACCACAGAACTTTGTCCATATGTTCTTTCTAGAACAGGTTCTTGATTACTTTCCACAGACAAGAGCTCAGGCCCATTAAAACTCATATAAGTCTTGTGGCTTCTTTTAAACACCAAACTGTGGTATTGTACCCAAAATAAGTATACTTCACAAAGGGCAAAGGAGGAATTAGTTTAACAAAAACATTCTATACAAGTGCCCTGAGATGTTGATTAACATTCTAAGAAATTGTTTGTGGAATCAAAACAAGAAAGATTAGAATTTCAGAGCTGGAAAAAAAATCTCAACGATATCTAGTCTCTGTCTCTCTAGTCTCATTTGATATGTAATTTCTCATTAATTGCATTTGTTCATCTGTTCAACAGGTATTTATTGGGAACCTATCAATCTCTGCTCAGCACTGCGTATAGAGTGCTGAACGAAACACATAGTCTCTGACCTCATGGAGTTTTAAGCCTACTGGGAGAGACAAAATTGAACAAATTACCATGCAAATATTATGATGTAATCTGATTTGATAAGTTTCAATTGTTCCAGTAGCGTGGAATTTATTATTATTATTTTTTTTTCCTGAGGAAGATTTTCTCTGAGCTAACATCTGTTGCTAATCTCCTTTTTTTTTTTTTTTTTTGCTAGAGGCACATTAGCCCTGAGCTATCATCTGTGCCAATCTTCCTCTCTTTTGTATGTGGATCACCACAGCATGGCTGATGAGTGGTGGAGGTCCGTGCCAGGGATCTGAACCTGTGAACCCAGGCCCCTGAAGCTGAGTGTGCCAAACTCAACCACTACCCCATGGGGCTGGCCACAGAACTTACTATTTTTGTAGGTAACCATCCTATTTATATAGGACTGACAACGAGAAAAGTCTTCTAAATCTATTTCTATCTCACAGAGCATGGGCCATCACTTTTCATATGCTTCTAGGAATTATCCTAGCATCATGTTTACACCATCTTCTCCAGTCTTTGCCAGGGTTTTAAATCCTGTATCTCAGGGGAGTGCTCTCTCTTATTCAAATTTATGCCCCACCACTCTTGATCCAGCACTCTCAGAATCCAGTTCCATAAGGGTTCTCCCAGCTTCTGCTAGTATATGTTGGCTAAATCTTACAGCTCCTTTGGGATGAAATCCCTTTTCTCCCTTTTCAGGTCTAATACATTCCAGCTGGGTTAATATTGTCCTAGTGGCCAGGAGGGGATCCTGCAATATAATTGTGGGTCATATTGTCCTGTAAGAGAGGACCTCTGTATTACCTTCATGTAAGGGAGAGTTCAGACACTTAACAAGGATGAGTAGGACACTTCTGAGGCTCACAAGGCAGGGGAATCTGGAGATTCAAGAATTTCAGATGACCCCATCCATGTGTCAGGATCTGATTCTTTCCCAGACAAGACCTAATCTTGGCATAGCAGAACCCTGGAGTTCACTACTCTTCGAAAGTGCTAAGCTTGGTCCTCAGCTTTCTTTGCCCACTAACTATAGAAGATTAAAATCTTTTGTATGCTACAAAGGATGCCCTCTGGCTTGCAGACTTAGAGCGCACAAACTTAATCACTCGGCCATGGAGCTGGCCCCAGTTGATAACATTCTCTATGCTACA